>NW_028270156.1:40658180-41294933 GCF_037043375.1 Chiloscyllium plagiosum | reverse complement strand
CTACAGTGAACATTTTAAAATTCAGGTGCAGACAGTCTCAAGGGTGGTCCATTTGACTTTTCCTAAATATTGTGAAACATTGTTGTCAAAAGTTTGTGCCTATGAGTATGTGCGGGAATGCAGTTCCCAAGAAATCTGGGGAAAGCTCTCAGGAAAGGAAGCTAAGATATTAGAACATGAGCATTTGTTGAGACAGTCCATGACAGAATGGTTCTTGAGGGAGTTTGAAGACCAGCTCCTCGAAGAATTATAATCTCATGAGAATCTGTAATGAGATTTAGATGTCTGGGAATTGCTGAGAAAACCATGGAACTTTATGACTATTTTCTGTGTGATGTCTCCTGTAGAACAAGTAACCATCATTTTTCTGTTACCCATATTTGCCTCATGTTCGTTTTGGGATGTTAGAATACAATTCATATCTTTATTCATTCATCGGATGTGGACAATCCTGGTTGGGCAGCATTTATTGTCTATCCCTAGTTGCCCCTGTTGTGGTGAGCTGCCTCCTTGAATCACAACGATTTGAACCTAAATTATTTGGTATAGTTACCACCTCAATAAAATTAGGGAGGGAATCCCAGGATTTTGACCCAGTGGCACTGAAGGAACAGGGATATACTTCCAAGTCAGGACAGTAACTGTCATGAAGGGAAACTTGTAGTTGATGGTGTACAATCTTTCTTCATAAAACAACACACTCATTTCAGGCATAAGTCTAGTAAACCTACTCCAATACATTTACATCTTTCCTTAAATAAAATACTGGATTCTGTACATAGTACACAAGATGCAGTCTCACCAGTATCCTGTATCACTAAGGCACAGCCTCCCTACTTTTGTATTCAATTACCCTCGCAATCATAATTCTATTACCTTTCCAAATTACTTGCAGTTTCTATATTAGCTTCTTGCAATTCATGCACTAGGAGACTGAGATCTCTCTGTATCTTAGAGCTTCACGATATCTTATTGTTTAGATAATATGCTTCTTCTAAATCTTTCCTGTCAAAATGGACAATTTCCTATATTATACACCATAGGCCACATCTTTGCCCACTCACTTATCCATATATTTCTTTTGGTAGCCTCCTTATACCTTCTGCACAACTTACCTAACATTGTATCATCAGTAAATTTGGCAAGCACACCTTCATCCAAGTCATTTACTTTATTTGAAATTTTTTGTGGAAGTAAGTGCTTAAGCCTTTAGGTAACAAAAGGTGGTAACATGTCTATTTTGCCTAGAAAGAAGCAGGAAAAGTTCATCTTGGCTTCAGAGGGTGGGAAAACCCTGGAAAAGGTGGGAAACCACCATTTTGGTCATTTAAAAAAAGATGAGAAAGACTGAAACAGGCCAGGAAAATCCAGTAAACAGCACAAACATACTGTATTACAAAGACACAGCATTTCACAAGTTGAAAGTCGTAAATCATTACAAACCCACCAGTCATACAAACTAAAGGTTAATTGAGAATTTGATGCAGTGCTCTAAGAATACAAATTTTAAAAGATGTGCATATAATGAAAATACTGTAGAATGTAGTGAATTCTACAGCTACAAAGTTATTTGTGAATGCACAAATATAAGCTTAAAAACAATGAATTACAAGGGCTATTAAAATAGACAATAGACAATAGGTGCAGGAGTAGGCCATTCAGCCCTTCGAGCCTGCACCGCCATTCAACATGATCATGGCTGATCATTCCTAATCAGTATCCTGTTCCTGCCTTATCTCCATAACCCTTGATTCCACTATCTTTGAGAGCTCTATCCAACTCTTTCTTAAATGAATCCTGAGACTGGGCCTCCACTGCCCTCTGGGGCAGAGCATTCCACACAGCCACACTCTCTGGGTGAAGACGTTTCTCCTCATCTCTGTCCTAAATGGTCTACCCTGTATTTTTAAGCTATGTCCTCTGGTTCGGCACTCACCCATCATCAGAAACATGTTTCCTGCTGTCAGAGTGTCCAATCCTTTCATAATCTTATACGTCTCAATCAGATCCCCTCTCAGTCTTCGAAACTCAAGGGTATACAAGCCCAGTCGCTTCAGTCTTTCAGTGTAAGGTAATCCCACCATTCCAGGAATTGACCTCGTGACCTACGCTGCACTCCCTCAATAGCCAGAATGTCTTTCCTCAAATTTGGAGACCAGAACTGCACGCAGTACTCCAGGTGTGGTCTCACCAGGGCCCTGTACAGCTGCAGAAGCACCTCTTTGCTTCTATACTCAATTCCTCTTGTTATGAAGATCAGCATGCTATTAGCCTTCTTCACTACCTGCTGTACCTGCATGCTTGCCTTCATTGACTGGTGTACAAGAACACCCAGATCTCTTTGTACTGCCCCTTTACCTAAATTGATTCCATTGAGGTAGTAATCTGCCTTCCTGTTCTTGCCTCCAAAGTGGATAACCATACATTTATCCACATTAAACTGCATCTGCCATGCATCTGCCCACTCACCTAAATTGTCCAGGTCACCCTGTAATCTCCTAACATCCTCATCACATTTCACCCTGCCACCCAGCTTTGTATCATCAGCAAATTTGCTAATGTTATTGCTGATACCATCTTCTATATCATTAATATATATTGTAAAAAGCTGCAGTCCCAGCACGGATCCCTGCGGTACCCCACTGGTCACTGCCTGCCATTCCGAAATGGAGCCATTTATCACTGCCCTTTGTTTCCTATCAGCCAATCAATTTTCAATCCAATCTAGTACTTTGCCCCCAATACCATGCGCCCTAATTTTATTCACTAACCTCCTGTGTGGGACTTGATCAAAAGCTTTCTGAAAGTCCAGGTACACTACATCTACTGGATCTCCCTCGTCCATCTTCATAGTTACATGCTCAGAAAATTCAAGAAGATTAGTCAAGCATGATGTCCCCTTCATAAATCCATGCTGACTCTGTCCTATCCTGTTACTACTATCCAGATGTGCCGTAATTTCATCCTTTATAATAGACTCCAGCATCTTTCCCACCACTGAGGTCAGACTAACTGGTCTATAATTTCCTGCTTTCTCTCTCCCACCTTTCTTAAAAAGTGGTATAACATTAGCCACCCTCCAATCCTCAGGAACCAACCCCGAATCTATCGAACACTGGAAAATAATCACCAACGCATCCACGATTTCCCGAGCCACCTCCTTCAGTACCCTGGGATGCAGACCATCAGGCCCCGGAGACTTATCAACCTTCAGACCTAACAGTCTCTCCAACACCAAATCCTGGCAAATATAAATTCCCTTAAGTTCAGGTCCTTCAGCCAATGTTACCTCAGGGAGATTGCTTGTGTCTTCCCCAGTGAACACAGATCTGAAGTACCCATTTAATTCCTCTGCCATTTCTTTGTTCCCCGTAATATATTCCCCTGTTTCTGTCTTCAAGGGCCCAATTTTAGTCCTATTTTTTTGCCTTGCACATACCTAAAAAAGTTTTTACTATCCTCCTTTATATTATTGGCCAATTTACCTTCGTACCTCATTTTCCCTCTGCGTATTTCCTTCTTAGTAATCCTCTGTTGCTCTTTAAAAGCTTCCCAGTCCTCAGTTTTCCCACTTATCTTTGCTATGTTATACTTTTTCTCTTTTAACTTTATATGTTTTTTAACTTCCCTTGTCAGCCACAGCCACCCATGCCTCCTCCTGGGATCTTTCTTCCTTTTAGGAATGAACTGATCCTGCAACTTCTGCATTATATACAGAAATATCCGCCATTGTACCTCCACGGTCATCCCTGCTAAGGTATTGCACCATTGAACTTTGGCCAGCTCCTCCCTCATAGTTTCATAGTTCCCTTTATTCAACAGAAGTACTGTCACTTCCGACTGTACCCTCTCCCTCTCAAATTGCAGATTGAAGCTTAATGTATTATGGTCACTACTTCCCAATGGCTCCTTCACTTCGAGGTCTCTGATCAATTCTGGTTCATTACACAATACCAGATCTGGAATTGCCTTCTCCCTGGTCGGCTCCAGCACCAGCTGCTCTAAGAATCCATCTCTGTGGCACTCCACAAAGTCTCTTTCTTGAGGTCCAATACCATCCTGATTCTCCCAGTCTACCTGCATATTAAAACCCCCATAACAACTGTAGTAACATCTTTACGACAGGCCAATTTCAGCTCCTGATTCAACTTACATCCGACATCCAGACTACTGTTTGGGGGCCTGTAGATGACTCCCAAGAGGGTCTTTTTACCCTTAGTATTTCGCAGCTCTATCCACACTGACTCTACATCCCTGACTCTAGGTCCCCCCGCGCAAGGGACTGAATATCGTCCCTTACCAACAAGGCCACCCCACCCCCTCTGCCTGTCAGTCTGTCCTTAGGATAACACATGTAGCCTTGAATATTCATTTCTCAGGCCCTGTCCACTTGAAGCCACGTCTCAGTTATCCCCACAATATTGTATCTGCCAACTTCCAAAAGAGCCTCAAGCTCATCCATCTTATGTCTAATGCTTCGTGCATTCATGTATAGTATTTTTAATTTGTTACTGCTCTCACCCTTCCCTCAACCCCTATTTCACTCAACCTTACAGCATGATCCCTTTCCGAGTTTTCTGCCTCATTGATACAGTTGTCTTTCTTGACTTCTCTTGTTCTAACTTTCCTTTCAATTTCCTTATTAAACATCCAGTTTGTCCCCTCCCCCCCGCTACTTAGTTTAAATGTAGCGATGCTGCAGTAGAAAACCTGCCTGCCAGAATGCTGGTCCCTAACCTATTAAGGTGCAAACCGTCTCTCTTGTAGAATTTATGCTTACCACAAAATATACCCCAGTGATCCAAGAATTTAAATCCTTGCTTCCTGCACCAGTTCCCCAACCACACGTTCAAGTCCATTATCTCCCTGTTTCTGGCCACACCAGCACGAGGAACTGGAAGCAAACCGGAGATAACCACCTTGGACGTCGTGCTTTTCAGCCTTCTTCCTAGTTCTCCGAAGTCCCGCTGTAGTATGTTCCTCCTCTTCTTCCCGACATCATTTGTGCCGACATGTACTACCACCTCTGGCTCTTCACCCTCGTCCTTGAGGATTTCCTGCATTCTGTCCGCGATGTCTTTCATCCTGGCACCAGGAAGGCAACACATCATCCTTAAATCCCGTCTGCTGCCACAAAAACCCCAGTCAGTTCCTCTCACAATGGAGTCCCCTATTACCACGGCTCTGTGCGATGTCCGACTCTTCCGCTCTGCCTCTGCGCCAACTTTTGATTGACAGACCTGGCCGCCTTGCGAACTGGCAGTGTCATCAGTCTCTACTGTTTCCAAAAGCTTCAACTTGTTCCTGACAGGTACTTCTCCCGGGGTCTCTTGCATCTGTCTCCTCTCTGTCTTCCTCATCGTCTGCTCTCTTCTGCTCTCTTCTGGCATGATTGGTGTAATAACCTCGCTGAAGGTCTTGTCCAGAAAGATCTCATTCTCTCGAATGAGCCTAAGGTCTTCGAGTTCTTTCATCAGCGCTGCAATATGCTCGGTCAATAGCTGAATGTGCACACACTTTCCACAAATATACGAGCCAGACACACCAGAGTCGTTGACCTCCCACATCAAGCACGTAGCATACTGAACCAGCTGGGCAGTCATGTCTTCACCCTCTTCAACTGTGGCGTAATCACTTCACTCAACCTCCTTGTCAAAGATTCCTGAGCTGAAGCCTCACTCTTCGATCAAACTTCCTTAGACCCTCTTTTTGTGGCAAGTCTGTGGACTCTTAATTTAGGTTAGAGGAGGAGGGAGGGAGGGAGACCCTACTTTGTAGGACCTGGGGTTTAGAACTCACCCTCTCTAATAGCAATCACTTACCTTCCCGACCGGCTTTGCGCTCCGCCTGAACTTCCGCCGCTCTCTGCTGCGAAAAGACCGTTGGCGTCGAGTAAGTTCTTTATATAGCAATCACTTACCTGCAGATATAATGTTACAGATATAAAAAAAGAGCTTTGCAAAAATGGATATTAAAAAGCACATTTAGAAGAAATGGAAAGAAATATATTACTTGCACAGAAGTTTGAGGTCAGAGAACCATGTGGAACACAAGATTGGAAATCTTAAAAGAAACAAGACTGATCAAGCTGTTGAACAACACATTAGTGGGGCAGAATTGCAGTGCCTGAGACAGTGATAATGCTAAGTAAGTAGCAACCTACCAGTAATATGACTGCAGTAGAAAAGATTACTTCAATAGTCAAACAATCACAAAGAGTGACTAAAGATGTCCTGTGTAGTCACAAAATTGCATACAACTCCGTAGGAATAAAACCAATGTCCATAGATTCAAGGGGAGATCAATATGAGAAAATTGCCTGGTTTAAGCAAATAGGTGATTGCAAAAAAAGAGTCCATGTTAAAACTAGAAAATTATTACATCTTCCTGGAATCTATCCTCCTCAGGAGACAGACACAGGATACAACCAATATCATCCAGTACTTCCTGGGAGCAGAGAAACTACGCCGTGTTCTTTGCAGCCTGCAACACGTTATTGATGAGGATGAACACCTTCCCTACACTTCCACTTCTTGCCTTAATGATCTGTTTATGGTTTGGCAATTATTTTGTTTGCAGCAAACTACCCAGTCTTCAGGACAATATTGACCATAAAACCATAAAACCGTGTCATGGCTATCACTGCAAGACATGTCAGAGTGTTGACATGGATACTACCATTACATGTGGGGACACCACCCACCATGCACACAGAAGGTACTCCTGTGACTCAGCTAATGTTGTCTATCTCATACGCTGCAGGCAAGGATGCCCTCAGGCATGGTATATTGACAAAATCATGCAGACGCTACGACAATGGGTGAATGGACACCACACAACTATCGTCAGATAGGAATGTTCCCTCCTACTTGGGGAACACTTCAGTGGTAAAGGACATTCAACCTCAGATCTTCAGGTGTCCATCCTCCAAGGCAGACTTTGGGACACACAACAACGCAGAGTCACTGAGCAGAGGCTGATAGCCAAGTTCGGTACCCATGAGGATGGTCTCAACCAAGACCTTGGGTTCATGTCTCACGACAGGTGACCCCACTGCGCTACACACTCTCACACAAAAACTCAACAGAAGCACACATACACACAAACACACATACGCACACACTGTCACACACTAACACACACACACAAACACAGACTCTCTCTCTCACACGCACACCCTCTCAGTCATATACTCCCTTACCCTCATGTACACAATCTATCAAGCATGCCTACATGTGCGCATACACACACACACAGTCTTTTCCCTTCCACCACCATTCCCTCAACCCCTCCCCACACACACACTTTCCCTCTCCCTCACACACATGCAGACACAAACACACTTGCACGCACACATATAAGTCTATGGGGTGAATTTGCATTTGTAAATTTGTATTTGCAGATACATTCTATTTTGTTCAAGAAGCACAAAATCTGTAGGCAGTCAGTCAATGTGGCATTTTATAAATTCCGACTTTTGAAATAAAACCAGTCTGACTCCAGGTTGGGATACAGACAGACTCTAACCTCACACCTTTACTTCATTGTCTGAACTGAGATATCACCTTTTTTTAAATTAGATTCCCTACAGTGTGGAAACAGGCCATTTGGCCCAACAAGTCCACGCTGAACCCACCCAGACCCATTTTCTTACCCTATTTTTACCCCATGACTAATGCGCCTTAACACTATGGGCAATTTAGCATGGCCAATTCACCTGACCTGCACATCTTTGGATTGTGGGAGGAAACCTGAGCACCCGGAGGAAACCCACGCAGACACTGGGAGAATGTGCAAACTCCACACAGACAGTCACTTGAGACTGGAATCGAACCCGGGTTCCTGGCGCTGTGAAGCAGCAGTGCTAACTACTGAGCCACTGTGCCACCCTACAATTATTTTTATACTGATCAAACCTTAAATTATATCAGAGCTGTGACTTGAAAGACATTCTGGGATCTATATATTAATCATTCGAATCATGCATTCCAGCATACCAAGTGATTTCACACTGAACAGCCATCTAGGTTTGTCTAATACATTGTATCAGTTGTATGGCACTTTGATCTTTCACTTATAAATTCTGTGTCCGATGATCCTGTCCCACTAGCTACCTGAAGGAGCAGTGCTCCAAAGGCTTGTGCTTTCAAAAAAACCTGTTGGACTACAATCTAGCATTGTGTGATTTATAACTTTGACCATCCCAGTCCAGCAGTGGTACTTCCACATCATGTTTATTTAAGAAGTCTGAGATTAGGGAGAGATAGTGTACTGGTAATATAATATAGTTATAGATATTAATGTGTGATGATTAACTAGGGGTAAAATGCTTGGGGGATGATATTGTATAGGAATCTTCTTGAAGAGTTCATGTTGAAATTGTTTTGACTCCATCCAATTTGCTGATGGCTTTTATTTCAGCATAATGACTAAACAAACACCATAATGTCAAGTGAAAAAGGGAAGCTAAGGTTTAAGATTGTTAGTCATTCGGAAATTGGAGTTGCCATTATTGGTTTTGTCTTTGGATGAGTTTAAGATGAACACACAAGCTGTAAAACTGTTTAAATTGCCTCCTTCCTTTAATGTTGCCCTCTCCTTCTCATTTTCCTGCGGTTCAATTGTTTTCGATATGGGTGATGGCATGGTCAATCCCAACATGAAGTGAGGTTGTGTAGCGTGCAATATGCTACCACAGACCTTGGCCTGCTTTTTCCCCAAGTACCAACATGTGGGCGGCACGGTGGTTAGCACTGCTGCCTCACAGCGCCAGAGACCCGGGTTCAATTCCTGACTCAGGCGACTGACTGTGTGGAGCTTGCACATTCTCCCCGTGTCTGCATGGGTTTCCTCCGGGTGCTCCGGTTTCCTCCCACAGTCACAAAGATGTGCGGGTCAGGTGAATTGGCCATGCTAAATTGCCCGTAGTGTTAGGTTAAAGGGGTAAATGTAGGGGTATGGGTGGGTTGCGCTTCGGCGGGTCGGTGTGGACTTGTTGGGCCGAAGGGCCTGTTTCCACACTGTAAGTAATCTAATCTAATGTGCAACAAGTATTTGTAGATCCATAGAAACATCCATAAGTAACTACTTGCTGAAATGAATAAATATTGCTGGCAGGGTCCTTTCTGCTGCTTTACAGATATGCAGCTTGTGTGGCTAAGAAAGAGTTTCAGCTGGAGTGTTCAGCTCCAATATTGCACCAATAGCATGAAAACAGCATTTGTCCTTCTTGCTCTACATATTTTAATAGACATTAACTGCACTATATTATACACACTAATATCTTTATTGCAAATCAGGCATTGTGCATTTTTCAATGGCCATTATTTTAGTCCCCAAGTATCACCCATAGCACCCAGACAACAAGGTTGACAAGTGCAAGTCTACGCCCATAATTGTACAACTTTCCTTTGAGCACTAAGAGTGTTACTCTGAAAATTGGATAGTTCCTGTTTGACTTTCTTCCAACTCATTGATTGAAATACCCTGACCTAGTGACTGGCTTACAATAGACTGCCTTCATTTTAGCAAAGTTAAAAATCACACAACACCAGGTTATAGTCCAATAGGTTTAATTGGAAGCACACTAGCTTTCGGAGTGTCGCTCCTTTATCAGGTGGTTGTGGAGGGCTCAATCCTAACACACAGAATTTATAGCAAATATTTGCAGTGTAACGTAACTGAAATTATACATTGAAAAATTGATTATTAAGTCTTTCATCTGTTTAAATACCATGATAGTTTCACTTCTTTCATGTGTAAATCACAAAATCTTTTTTTAAAAGTTCCATTCTCAGGTTAGCTGTTAACATTGGTGACAGCTAGACAATATGTTGAAGGTGTTAGCCCCCTGTGTTCTCTGTCTATGCCATGATGTTTAGATTGATTCTAATCTAAAAAGTGAGATAACGGAGTTTTACATGAATGCATGCAGTTTTTGAGCAAAGTACAATGTAACCCTGCAAGTACAAATTCACCCCACAAAATATATGCGTGCATGTGGGTCTTTGTCTGTCTGTGTGTGTGTCTGTCTGGGTTGGTGGTTGTGAGTGTGAGAAAGTATATGTGTGTAGTCAGTGTAGAGTGTCTTAAGTCTGTGATGGGGTGCATGTGTGCGTGTGGGAGTGTGTGTGTCTGTAAAGGTGTGTGTGGGTGTCTGTGTGCGCGTCTGTGTATATGTGTGTCCGTGTGTATGTGTGTATAGGAGTGCCTGTGTGTGTGTGTGTGTGTGTGTAGTGCAATGGTGATCACCTGTAGTGTGACATGAACCCAAGGTCTCGGTTGAGGCCCTCCCTATGGGTACCGAACTTAGCTATCAGCCTCTGCTCGGCCACTTTTCGCTGCTGCCTGTCCCGAAGTCCGCCTTGGAGGATGGTCACCCAAAGGTCCGAGATCAAATGTCCTGAACCATTGAAATGTTCCCCAACTGGGAGGGAACCCTCCTGTCTGTTGATTGTTGTGCGGTGCCCATTCATCCGTTGTCGTAACCTTTACTCGGTTTCCCCAATGTACCATGCCTCAGGGCATCCTTGCCTGCAACGTATAAGATAGACAACGTTGGCTGAGTCACATGAGTACCTGCCATATTCAAGGTGGGAGGTGTCCCCACGCGTAATGGTGGTATCTATGTCCACACTCTGACACATCTTGCAGCGCCTACCGTGACAGGGTTGTATGGAGTTGTCCTGAGAGCCGGGCAGCTTGCTACGAACAATGATCTGTTTGAGGTTTGGTGGTTATTTAAAGGCAAGTAGTGGAGGTGTGGGGAAGGTCTTGGTGAGGTGCTCATCCTCATTGATAATGTGATTCAGGTCACGAAGAACATGGCGTAGTTTTTCAGCTCCTGGGAAATACTGATGTACACCCCAGTCCAACACCGGCATCTACAATTTATTTTAGCAGTGTTGCATTAAGAGATGCACAGGAAATCCACCTCTGCATTAAGTGATCGCCCATTTCCAGACCCAATCCAGATCAGAAATGAGTTATGAATACTTAATTAGAACTTCTGAAGGTCACACAGGGCTGCCCTGATGCAAACCATTGAGTTCGATATTCACTGCAATTCAGTCCTGCCAATTCATCTGGAATATTTACTTCTAAACACATTTCACTGCTGTTAGTATAGATAGTTTTTTTCTTCCCCTTCTCAAATAGTTGTTCATTGTCAGTATCACTTTTTCTGAAGGACAGAACTAAATTTCTTTCATAAACTGAGTCATTACTGGTCAATACATTTTTTTAAGTTACACAATGAAGCCCCTATTTTCTTAGCGAACAGTGCTTTGGGTAGCTGCAAGGATATTTCATTTTAAATTCCTTTGAATAGTGATTATTTTCATTTCTTATCCTTCCTGTAATCTTGCAGTACAAAGTTGAGTTATTATAATTTAACTTCCACTGTACTGTTAAATGAGGGAGTGCAAAGCTTGCTTATTTCAATTCCTTCAATAATTCCTTCATGTGTCACAAGTCTAACCAATAACTAACATTCTTTATGTTTGATCACTCCATCTTCAGTCCTTCTACATGCATTAACTTGTCAACCTCATTATCTTCTATGATCTCAAGTGGAATTCTCACTTCTTTATTATTAACACTGTCTCCAACTACGTGTCTTTGCAAACTATAGATGATTGCAATAAAGATAGTGATATTTCCAGGAGTTTAAAATAATTAACAGACTGAAATTTTCCATTCACCTTCCCAGGCACATTAGCAAATATACACCACGATGGCAAAGCTCATGAAAAACAAAACTCTAAACCAAGGGACCAGGGAGTCAAGATATTGAAGATCAAAAATCTAGATTAAAGTTAATTTTGTGAAAACTCAGACTGTAACACCTTCTAAATTCCAACTATGTCATCCTATATCTTCTTGAATGTTTCAGCTGTACTGTGTTCTAATCAAGTCACATTAATGTGTGCTGTGCAAACTCATTCTCCTGCAAAACTTCTAAAATTGATGGGCAACTTAATCACCTCAATTCTTGCATACTCTGACATTCTTCAGGTTTTTAAAATATAAACTTCACATAACATAATCTATTTCCTGATTTGACTTGTCTTCTGCTTTATTTTACCAATCTTGAAGTACTATATGCATTTGGAGTTTTTAGCTTCTCAATTAGAAAAAAAAAGTCTGGATTTTATTTAATATTAATTTCTCCTCTGTCTCATTTTACACACTTTTTCTGCTTAAGGCAACATGGCAATTTTTTGTTTCTGGGCAACTATTGTGTAGCGTGCTCTTCTGACATAGCAGTAGTGTCCTGAAATTAGAGCCAGGAGACCCAGGTTCAAGTCTCACTTGCTCCAGAGGTACATAATAACATTACAAACAGGTTGATTAAAAAATATCTGAATTCAACTTCATTTGCATAGTGTTAACAAACACCTGGTTTGTATTGGACCCAAAGTTACGAGGTCAGCAGCATAAGATAGTTATTTACAAGGATTAAATTATGCATTTAAAATAATGTGGGGACTTAAAGGTAAGGCAAAAGTAAGATACATTTCATGCATGATAAAGGTTATTTGGGAAATACAAACCAAAATCCAATGCTGAAAGTATGCGGAGAACCTGGAAGTGATGGGTTTATTTCTGATGAGAGAATAGAAGCATTCACTCAATGATACTGTGTCAATAAGGCTGGCGGACTTGAAAGCTTAGACTTAGTCTGCAACTGGAGCCATTGAGATGTGCAGCATAGAAACAGGCCCTTTGGTCCAACTCATCCATACCGACAAGGTATCCTAAATAAATCTAGTCTCATTTACCAGCATTTGGTCCATATCCCTCTAAATCCTTACTATTCATTTATCCATCCAAATGCCTTTTAAATGTTGTAATTGTACCCACCTCCACCACATCCTCTGGCATCTCATTCCATACATGCACCACTCTCTGCGTGAAAAAGATGCCCCTTAATTCTCTTTTAAATCTTTCCCCTCTCATGATAAATCAATGCCCTCTAGTTCTGGACTCCCCCACCCCAAGGAAAAGACCTTGTCTATTTACCCTATCCAGGCCCCTCATGATTTTATAAACCTCTATAAGGTCACCCCTCTGCCTCTAATGCTCCAGGGAAAATTGCCCCAGGCTATTCAACCTCTCCCTGTAGCTCAAATCCTCTAACCCTAGCAACATTCTTGTAAATCTTATCTGAACCCTTTCAAGTTTCACAACATCCTTCCTAAAGCAGGGAGACCAGAATTGCACACAATATTCCGAAAGAGGGCGAGCCAATGTCCTGTACGACCACCACATGACCTCCCAACTCCTGTATTCAATGCTCTGACAAATAAAGGAAAGCATACCAAACACCTTCTTCACTATCCTATCTCCCTGAGACTCCTCTTTTAAGGAATTTTGAACCTGTACTCCAAGGTCTCTTTCTTCAACAACACCCCCCAGGTCCTTACCATTAAATGTATAAGTCCTGTCCTGATTTGCCTTTCTAAAATGAAGCACCTCACATTTATCTGAATTAAATGTGCCACTCCTTGGCCCATTAGTTCATCTGATCAAGATCATGTTGTACTTTGAGGTAACCTTCTTCACTGTCCAGTACACCTCCAATTTTGGGGTCATCTGCAAACCTACCACCATATCTTCTATGTTCACATCCAAGTCATTTATATAAAAAACAAAAAGCAATGCACCCAGCACTAATCCCTTTGGCACACTGCTGGTCACAGGCCTCCAGTCTGAAAAACGACCCTCCACCACACCCTCTGACTTCTATCTTCAAGCTAGTTCTATATCTAAATGATTAGTTCTCCCTGCATCCCATGTGAGCTCATCTAAAGGACTCCATCAACCATGTCATTTTCCATCCGTTTGGTTGTTTGATGCAATTTTCTCATCAAAGCTCATTCATGCATGAATTCGACCACAGTGTACTGTCAGATAGCCTGTAGAGTATCAGCTGCCACTGTAGATTGCAACTGGGGAGTTGTTCAACCTAATCTTTAGAGCAATGACAGATTATCACCCTTAAAATGAGAATGACCTGGCGCCTGGTGAATGTAATACAGGCACCATGCAAATTTCATACTTGCTGCTTATTACCATGGTTTTCACATGCAGGCCAGTGCTAAACATTTTGCCAAGTGACTGAAGGGGGTCAAATTTAAGCATAGGAAACACCAACTCTTCATCATTCATTTATGCTTTCAAATACCCATGACTCTCCACCTTGCCAGTCTGCCTGAGGAATGATGGCTCAGGGGAAGAGCAGGTATGTAAAAAAAAAGAACAAATAACAAAAAAAACTTACTGTACAGAAACAGGCCCTTCAGCTCTCCAAGCCTGTGCCGATCCAAATCCTCTATCTAAATCTGTCACCATTTTCTTAGAATCTGTATCCCTTTGCTCCCTGCCCATTCATGTGTCTGTCTAGATACATCTTAAATGATGCTATCATGCCCACCTCTACCACCTCCGCTGGCAACGCGTTCCAGGTATCCACCACCCTCTGTGTAAGGAACTTTCCACGCATATTTCCCTTAAACATTTCCCCTCTCACCTTAAACTTGTGACTCCCTAGTAATTGAGTCCTCAACTCTGGGAAAAAGCTTTTTGCTATCCACCTCTCATGATTTTGTAGACCTCAATCAGGTCCCCCCTCAACCTCTGTCTTTCTAATGAAAATAATCCTAATTTATTCAACCTCTCTTCATAGCTAGTGCCTTCCATACCAGGCAACATCCTGGTGAACCTCCTCTGCACCCTCTCCATAGCATCAACATTCTTCTGGCGACCAGAAATGTATGCAGTATTCCAATTATGGCCGAACCAAAGTCTTATACAACTGTAACATGACCTGCCAACCCTTGTACTCAATACCCAATCCAATGAAGGGAAGCATGCCGTATGCCTTCTTGACCACGTTGCCACTTTCAGAGTGGACGTGAGGACTTGTCCACCTTAATGCCTTTTAGAATACCAAACACTTCCTCCCTCCTTATGCCTATTTGACCTAAAGTAATCAAACATCTATCCCTAACCTCAATATCCATTATGTCCCTCTCCTCGGTGAATACCAACGCAAAGTACTCATTAAAAATCTCACCCATTTTCTCTGACTCCATGCATAACTTCCCCATTTTGTCCTTGAGTGAGCCAACCCTTCCCTCGTTACCCTCTTGCTCCTTATATACAAATAAAAGGCTTTGGGATTTTCCTTAACCCTATTTGCTAAAGATATTCCATGATTCCTTTTAGCCCTCTTAATTCCTCACTTCAGATTGGTCCTACTTTCCTGATAAAAAGGCATAATCTCTTGAACTGATATTAACAGCCGCCAGCACATATAATGGAGGAAAGTATAAACTCTTGCACTGAGTGCAAAAGTGCTGCAGTGAGGCCAGGGGCTAGGAGAGCTTGTGTGCCAGGTCCTGAAAAGGCAAGGTCACAAGCAAGTTCTGCTGCAGAGGACTTAAGTGTGGGATGGGAAGACATGCAGGAAAAGATGGATGGGCAAGCATAGTCAGATCTGCTCAAGAGTCCCTCATCATTGCCAAGGAGCATGGTCACATTTTGTTCCAACTTGGCATAGAGTTTTGTAAAGATATCTAGAAATATTCCTTTCCAGAGTCAAAGTAGTGAACAATCCTGTCAGTTCAATGTGCTGGATCCAATCACAATTTCATTTCTGATGGCTGAAGTCCCAGCTTCCTTGTAGGACAGACAGAAGTCACATAAATGCCTAAGTAACAGAAGCTCAGGCTGAAATCATACAATCTCAGTTTGTTGCCTCGGAAGTGTGCCTTTGTGACATGCATCTAACAGTTCAGTTTGTGCATGAGAACTATAATTAACAAATAATTTATTTATGCAATTTTGCAGCTTAAAAACTGAAAATGTTAGAAACGTGCTGCATGTCATGAAACATCTGCAAATTGCCTAGGCCTGATGGACTTCAAATAACTCCATAGAGGACAATATCCCATCACCAAGTCATCCTTTAGTTACACATGGTGAGCCCTTGACATTAATCCAGCTCTCAGAGTGAACAGGATGTCTGACACTCCATGTTTATATCTGTCAGCCTGGACTCCCTGAATGGACCAGATTAATAGTCCCAGTCAGGGAATTTACATTCTATAGAAACTTACAATCAGATAACTTACACCCAGCTGATAGTATTACAATCACGACAATGCTCATCTGCGTTTTCCAAAAATATTGCCTCACCTGCTGCATGTTTTCAGCATTTTCTATTTTTGTTTCACATTTCCAACATTTGCAGTTTTTTTCTTTAAAGGTACTCTTGTGGTTTAGTTCTAACCCATTGTACTTAATCTGAACAACTGAAGAAACATCTGTAAGTTCTCATTCCTGATTTGAAACATCAATGATTACACATACTGTGGAAATATCTACAAATGTCCATATTCAAGCTGATATATCCTTACTGACATCACATAGAGAATTGAACTCTGCCATGAATCAATGTTTTGGAAATCAAGGGAGAACTGAAACCAGGATGATCCTACTTTATAAGCTAATAGTTTGAAAGGGTTAATATTCATGTTGCAATGGCTCCTCCCATTCTTCTGGTGTTTATGGGCTGAGTTGAGGAGTTCTATTTTGGTTTTGGGGGGAGCAGATGTAACTGTATCAGCTTTCCTAATAACACATTAATCCAGTGTCCTAGTGATTATACCTTACCAGGTGTAGTTGTACTTATTGCTATCATGCAATAAACAGTTTTGTTATCTAAGACTCCATAGATACTCCATTGTAGTGTATCTTTGAACATTAAAACATGACATAGACCGAAAGCAATGACAATAAAGTCTGGAATGAACTACCCCAAACAATGCTCCACGTATTCGGAGAGGTGACAGATACAAGGAGATGTCAGGAGTGACCATTTGGGGAAAAGAAACACAGAGTTCAATGTGTAAACCTTGGTAGAATAGAGAATTTTGGTGTGGGAAGTAATACAATCTCCATTAAAAAATATTGAGTTGTTCATTTACCTCGTCCTACAACCGAGAATGGTGAAATCACAAAACTTCAATTTTCTAAATAGATCAAACCGTAAAGTACTCGATAATGTGTATCTTTGTTCGGACGGAGATGTTTGGCAGTTTGCCGGAGTGGAGGATTTCCTGTCACCTTTAAAGTCATAGTTAGCAGTCACAGTCTTCAGCTTCACTGTATAATTACTTTGACAGAGCTCTAGCCACAGGGTGTGTGAGTGGGACTGCTGCTTAAACTGTAAATTATGAAGGGATTAGCATTTATGAATTTTAAAACATGGTTGTTGTAGGAGACAGCAAAGCTGCTTAGTACCAGCAAGTGCTGTATTTTAGCATCAGTTCTTAGCAGATTTTGCTGCAGAGCTTGCGAACTAAGCATTAACTCTTTAACTGATTGGATAGTTGTTCAAATCCTTGTCTTCACTGGGAATTACTGTCACTCTTCCATCACTTCACCAACTATTCTCCAGACCTGGCCAAGAGAGGGTTCACATATTCGGGGTAATAAAACTCCGAGGTATCTATGGTTCACCATTGCTAATATGCTCTATGTTTGTTCCACAGCATCAATGCCTTATGAAGTACATAATTGATGGTAATAAATAAATATAAACTTGCTCTGCCACAAAATGGAAAATGTCACATCATAAATAGTTCTTCATAAATATGTGTACCATTTTTTCTGCTCAGAGCACAGAGGAAAATTTTCCCCACCATCAACTGCTTCAAAACTACTAACGCATATTGCAAGCAATTCGACCTGAAGCAATTGTGCAGCTGGGCAAATGTAGAACTAGCTTCCTGGTCTCCAAAAGACTTCAAACATCGAACATCACAGCGCAGTCCGGGCCCATCGGCCCTCAATGTCAGGAAACTCTCCTGCACACATTGGACAAAAACTGATCCATCTAAAGTACTTGAACTAAACTACTTGAAGTATTTCCAGTCAATATTTGGAAAGTTAAAATCCCCCATAAAACTACCATGTCACTCCCGCTCCTATCTAGAATCATCTTTGCAATCATTTCCTCTATATTTCTGGAACTACTCGGAGGCCTGTAGAAAACTCCCAACAGGGTGACCTCTCCTTTCCTGCTTCTAACCTCAGCCCATGCTACCTCAATAGATGAGTCCTCAAATGTCCTTTCTGCCACCGTAATACTGTCCTTGAATAACAATGCCACACCTCCCCCTCTTTTACCATCTTCTCTGTTCTTACTGAAACATCTAAACTCCGGAACCTGCAACAACCATTCCTGTCCCTGCTCTAACCATGTCCCCGAAATGACCACAAAATCAAAGTCCCAGGTACGAACCCTTGCTGCAAGTTCACCCATCTTATTCCGGTGTCAAACCACCTTCCTGCCTGCTGGTACACTCCTGTGACATTGAAACCTTATTCTTAATCTCACTACTCTTAACCTCCTGGGCACTGGAGCTACAATTCTGGTTCCCAACCCCTGCTAAGTTAGTTTAAATCCTCCTGAAGAGCACTAGTAGATTTCCCCACCCAGGGTATTGGTATCCCTCTGGTTCAGGTGTAATCCATCCCCTTTGAACAGATCCCACCTACCCCAGAATGAGCCCCAATTATCCAGGTATTGGAATCCCTCCCTCCTGCAATATCCCTGTGGGCACATGTTCAACTGCTCTCTCTCTCTCCCTATTCCTCACCTCGCTAGCATGTGGCATGGGTAACAAACCAGAGATAACACTCTATTTATTCTAGCTCTAAGTTTCCACCTTACCTCCCTGAATTTCTGCATTACATCCCTATCCCTTTTCCTACCTATGTCATTGGTGCCAATGTGGACCACGACTTGGGGCTGCTCCCCCTCCCCTGAAGGATCCTGAAAACACAATCTGAGGCATCATGCACCTGGCACCTGGGAGGCAACACCCAATTTATACACCTGTAGGGGGAGAAAAAACTCCCAGAAGCCTCTGCAGTCTGGTAAGTTTTTAAAAGAAGAACTTCTCATTAAAATACTGAAAACTCTTTTGTATTTTCAAACAATAAATAAGGGGAAATATGGAACTAGGAAAAAAAATCAGTCCATTAAGCTAATTCTTTTCACAGCCCACATACAACCTGTTTTTCTTAAGCTCTAAATATTCCATTTATTTAAAGTGGGTAACCGGTAATTTAAAATCCCAGTTTGGGATTGGTTACCTCACAGCCATGATCCAATATTCATATAGGCCTGGTAATAGCTAAGGAACTCACTTGGCTGAAATAAGCATAACACTGTTTAAATGTCCAACTTCATGTTGATGGTTGATTGAATGTTGATTCAATTTCTAAGCAGAAGAGTAAATCCCCACTGTCTCAGAATTCCTTGTGCGCTGAAGCTTCTCCTACACCTAGTTCTAAATCTTTTGCCTGTAACTTGTGTTTATATCCCCTCTTTCTATCCTGCTTAACTACCTCGACATACAATAGACTACCCTTTTAGACACCAAACAGATTTAACAGGATGGGACAGGATAGGTGTGGTCCTTTACAATTGCTTGCCATAAACAAGAAATATTCTCTTAAATAAAAACCGAAAGAATTGTGGATGTGGTAAATCTGAAACAAAAATAGCTCAGCGAGTCTGGCAGGATCTGTGGAGAGAACTCAGAGTTAACATTTCGGGTTGAGTGATCCTTACTCAAAGCTGGGGAAATATTCCCCAGAAATATTCACTTGCTTGGTAAAGGTGAAAATTAGTGTTAAAGAAATCATCAGAAATTAGCAATATTATTCTGTTCAGAAATAGAAACTAAAAATGCTGCAAACATTCATCAGGTCAGTTATCAACTACAAAGCAAACAGTTATGAATATTTGGCTACATAAATTCTTTATATGAACTTGGAAACTGTATCGCTGAGCAATATTCAAAAGGAACGGAATGGGAAGCTTAGGGAAATAAAATGTCAACACAAATCAAGAGAAGAAGAATAAATAATATGTAAAGCATTTAAATGGGAAAAAAATATGAACAGGAGACAATGGAAATCAACATAAGAGAAGCAATAAAAAAATATTAAAACCACAGAATATGTGTGAATAGATGGTGACAAGTAAAACAGGATTATTTTGCCAGTCTCAGAGGCAGCTTTAGAGGCATGGAAAATTTGAATTTAGCTCAGCTTCGTCGTGTCTTTTCACCTTCAAGAACTTTTCCCATAAGGGGCTTCCAGTGGCATTGACCACTAGCATGGAAGCAACAGGTCACCAATATTAAGACACTTAAAAGGGCAATTGAACTGTATTTTGGACAGAATTAAAATTCTGTTACCACCATCTGTTCTTCTGTTGTTCTATTTTCATTGTGTCCAGAAGTGGGAATCATAAAAATTGCAGGAAGTTTACTTGTTGGTAAATATAACCTTACATTTAACATGGTAAATATTAACTGTGTACAGACAAGATTTCACCTGAGGTTCATGGAGAACCATCTCGCATCTCTCAGTAATCATGTTACCTTTTCTGCCGAACTCTGTTGGGAAAAATGAGCATCGTAAGATGATACCAGATCTTCCAGCTCTCCTGAATAACTGATCCATTGTGGGAAAGATCACCTTCTTGTAGAAATGAGTGCATTCCAGTTTCTTCTCACACTTTCAATTCCAGTCTCCACAAGATACGACTGCCAGTATAATAATTTCTCAACAACTCAGCCTTGATGATTTTAATCAAAAATATACATTGACTCCTTAGCTTGGAGTTCTGGTAGACTGTGTAATTCCTTGTTGGATTGGAACAGCACTCACTGTCCTATTCCCTCAGTCTGTTCAGATCTGTTACTATGCGACATGGTATAAGTGGAAGTGAAAGAGTAGGAAGTTGAGTCCACAGTCCTTTTCCCATCAGAAGTTCACATGACACTAGACCATTCTGGAGTGGGTTAGAAACAATAACTTGGCAGTGATAATTTCAATAACTTTTTTTTTATTTCTATTAATAAAGCCTTCATTTTTGGCCTCACCAATAGCTTGCAGATATCTAAGTGAGCTAGTTGTGTGGACAAACCCATAAGATTCAGTGAACCTCTTGAAGTATTCATTAGCAAATTATGGGCCATTGTCTAAGATGGCAAGGTCTTGAATTTTCAGTGAAAATAAACTTCAATAATGCAATGGCAACAGCAGACCATATAGACCTTGTACCTCTGTCCATCTTGAATAGTCAGCCATTCTCAGGAATATCTTCCCACTCATGTCAAACAGAACCATTCTGAGCTCTCTCACAGTCTGGACACAAAATTAAGTTAGATGTGTTCCTGTCAACAGATTACACAGGTGATACAGTTGGAACTCTTTGAATGATTTCAAAAGTCCTGGGTTTATACATTACCTAAGTAACCCTGGTGTAATCTTTGAAGTCCATCAAGTTTGAGAACTAGATATGCACAATTTCTCATCATAAATCATCAAGTTTTTCATTACATTGAGATGTTTTATTTTCTCAAAACGTTGTCTCAGAACAAGATTGTGCAGATTATGTTCTAGCCATTGATCTAGTCCTTATGGATTTCAGCAAATTCTTTGTCTGACTTTCCCTGAATTTCATTTACATATCCCATAGCTTGTGAAGTGTAGATCTCCACCTCTTCAAAAGCATTTGAATCCCTTGTGCAGGCCCTTCTACAAGAATATTGAACAATGCATCCACAGTAGTCTGTGTCTTCACTTGCACACATTTAGTTCTAGCGTCAAATCTCACTAATTTCAAACAAAATCTCTGCACTCAGTAACATTTTGTCAATTCCATAGCATTCAATAAAGTATTCAATGTTTTGGAGTCTGTCTCAGATTCAAGACATAGTCTACAAACTTTGCATAAGCCTAGGTAGCAGTTAATTCCTCTTTTTCAATGACTGCATACCTTACCCTGTTTCAGTTGTAGCATGAGATGCACAATAAACCAGTTTCCCAAAACCATCCCTATGATGAGTTGAGAATACAATTATAAGTATTTCCTGATCATAATGTGGCAATATGTTCAATGAAATTAACATTTGCTTGGTTATTTCAAATGACATCCATTGGTGTCTTGTCTAAGCAATTGGCATAGTTGTTCACCCCAATGTACCAACTTGGTAGGAACACCCCACTTGATTCACCATCTCCATAAATCACTGAAAAACTGTGACACTTTTAGGGGATGGAAATTCCACAATCACTGTGGTATTTCTGAGGAACTATCTGATCCCTGATGCATCTACATTGTGTCCCAGAAACATAACAGCCAATTGCGAAAAGTCACTTTTGTCATTGAGGCTACGTTCTGCTTCTTGTAGGTGTTGTGGTCTAGCTCTCACTTGAGCATCATGCCCTTTCGCAGAAGATCACTGGATTAGGATGTCATCCATGTGTGAAATTATTCCCTCCTCTCCTTTTAGGTTACTGATCATTGTCTGCTGAAATATCCCTGGTGTGGATGTGATATTTAAAGGTGAGTTGGTTAACAGAATATCTCCCAAATGGTGTAAGAGGTTGTAAAATGTTTTTGATTCCTCACCTGAAGGTGATCACCAAAACTCACTATTTTTGTCCAGCTCAGTGAAAGTTGAACTCTAACCCAGATTTTCAAACTGACATCCACAGATGCCATTGGATGATTTTTCCTTTCGAAAGCTTTGCCCTAATTATGTGAAATTGTTGCAGGTTCTCAGTACTCCATTCATGAAATTGTAAGTTTTGTTTGTAGGTGAGATAACTCCTTGTAATTTTGAGTCAACTTCTTCAAAAGATATAAACAAACACATCTCGATGTAAAGTGAGGTAATAACTGTTTCCTGCATTCCAAGTCCTTTAAATAATTGTGGAAATTCATCCATAAATCTCGACGCTTCTCTTAGTTTCCCAACTCCTCGACTTTGTAAATTAGCTGTAGATTTGTACATGTTCTTCAAATTAAATGTAAGCTATCCTGGTTCGGGATTATGTATTAAGGAGTTTGTGATTTTCCAAGTGAAGGTAAATGGGATTAGTGTAGCTCAGTGTTTGTTGGTCAGCATAGACATTGTGAGCCAAAGGGGCCCATTGATATTCCACATGGCTGCGTAATTAGATTAGACTAGATTCCCTACAGTACGGAAACAGGCCCTTTGGCCCAACAAGTCCACACCAACTTTCCAGAGAGTAACCCACCTAGACCCATTCCCCTATCCTATATTTACCCCTGACTAATGCACCTAACACTCTGGACAATTTAGCATGGCCAATTCGCCTGACCTGCACATCTTTGGACTGTGGGAGGAAACCGGAGCACCCGGAGAAACCCACGCAGACACAGGGAGAATGTGCAAACTCCACACAGACAATCGCTTAAACCCAGGTCCCTGGGGCTGTGAGGCAGCAGTCCTAACCACTGAGCCGCCCCGAGCCATGATGCTGCCCCTGATGCTATGACTCTATGACTCTCTTCATGTTGAAATGTAGTAGTCATCTGTCAGATGTATGCCTGCTGTCGGTGGGATTTTATACTAAATAGATGAAGAAGACCTTGTTTTGACTATAGTTTTGTGTTGGAAAGAACCTAAACTTCATTTTCAATATATAGTTTAAAAATTGTTTTATGTCCATCAACTAAAATTTATAGACTCCCACAATGTTCCATTGACTCTTTAATCTTGCTTAGAAATGGTACCTCTCTGTTCATTAACAACTTCACGATCTTGGATTTTGCTAGTCTTTGTGTATTTTTCATTTGGTTTTTCAACGGAAAACTTGGTATTGTGACACATTGTTTTAAAATGCTGCTTTTTACAGGAATGAAACTTTGCATTTTTGGTGAGACAGTCTTTACTGGTATTTCCTCCAACTCTGAAACCAGATGGTAACGCCAGCTACTGCACCATCTTCCTATTCCCCAGTTTCTCTTTGAGCATGCTTCCACTTCAGCACCCCACAAACAGCACAGAAACAGTCATCTTTCTCTACAAAGTATTCCTGTCACCTCAAATAACTGAACAGTTCTGTTTACCTGGTCAATTGCACACACATTGACAAAGTCAAGTCATCCCTAGAATGAGAAAAATCTAATACTGTCTCATATAAGAGCTCAACAATGATTCAGTTCCAGATTATTTGTCTTCGAAGTTACCATATTTGCAACTTTCTGACAGCCACTCTAAGTCCTTACTAAAGAAGCCAACATTCTCCCTGGTCACCGGGTGCACTTAGTAAATTTCACCAGTCAATAATTAGATTAGATTAGATTAGATTACTTACAGTGTGGAAACAGGCCCTTCGGCCCAACAAGTCCACACCGACCCGCCGAAGCGCAACCCACCCATACCCCTACATTTACCCCTTTAACCTAACACTACGGGCAATTTAGCATGGCCAATTCACCTGACCCGCACATCTTTGGACTGTGGGAGGAAACCGGAGCACCCAGAGGAAACCCACGCAGACACGGGGAGAATGTGCAAACTCCACACAGTCAGTCGCCTGAGTCGGGAATTGAACCCGGGTCTCTGGCGCTGTGAGGCAGCAGTGCTAACCACTGTGCCACCGTGCCACCCGTGCTTCTCCTCAGCCTAAGTTTGCATTGAATGCTTTCACTACTTCATCATGTGTAGCCATTTCTTCCTCAATCCCTTGTCTAGCCAAGATGTTGTTTGCACTACAACTTATGATGTATAAACCTATTGTTTACCATGTTTTGTATTTAGATCTGAAGTGCTGTAGTACCTCGTAAATCTCTGGTGCTAGTTCAGCCATTGTTCAATCTGGTTTGTGCTTACAGTGTTCACAAAGCATTCTAGTAAGGACAATGTCTTCTCCAAAACATGACCTGCTGCTGTGCTGTAGACTCGAAACACCATCCATTTAAGGATGATGTATGGTTGCGGAGTTTGGGGAAATGAGTCTGAATGCAAGACAGTAAGATTAGCCAGCAGCCTTCACTGTGTAAGCAATGAGAGTGCTGCTGGTGTGCACGCAACATGAGAGCACTTGACACCCTGAAGGGAATGACCACTCTTCCTCACTGCCAACACAATTCCTTCCTGCAATCAATGAGATTGGAAAGTTTCTTCCTATAAAAGGTCTTCAGGCTTACTGAAATATGCATTAAGGCAGTTAGATTTAATATATTTGTCATACTACTCCAAATTGTCACTGCATGAACCCCCTGTTACCTGGCGAGATGCAAACCCACAGAGTTATAATCGTAAAACTTCCAAGTCAACACAATATGGTTAACTCTTCCTGAAATGATCCATGATTGAATAAAGAAAATCCCTGATAATGATGTGGGAGGAGCTGAATGGTGAGCTGTTACTTTGCCTGCAGTTGCCTCAAATATGCCAGGTAAAAGGGAGCAGGTGAATTGATGGAAAAAAAATGAAAGACTTCAACTGAGGGCAGAAGCAGGAGAAGAAAGAAAGAGATACATTTAGTGGTGGGGCCATGTCAGAAGAGGATCTAACAATGCAAAGGCTGGGGAAAGGGTGAGTTGGTAGTGGTGGTGGTGATGGGATGTGGAGAGCGTGTTGTCTCATAGTTAGGCAGGGGAAATAGTGAAAGCAGAATGACAGGAAATGGGATGGGCTCACTCAATGGCCTTGTGTGCTATAGCAGAGCGAAAAATGCTCAGCAAAGGGAAGAGACATTTCAGAAGCACTGGTGTGGGTAATTCCATTGTCCAGATTGGTCCTAAAATTCACTTCATTGTCAGCCACAATTATCTTGAATCGATAATGGAGGAGAGTGGCCAAGGATGAATCAGTAGATGTTGTGTACCTGCGCTTTCAAAAGGTTTTTTGACAAGGTTCCACACAAGAGATTAGTACGGAAAATTAAAGCTCATGGTGTTGGAGGTAATGTATTGACGTGGATAGAGGACTGGTTGGCAGACAGGAAGCAGAGAGTTGGAATAAATGAGACCTTTTCAGAGTGGCAGGCAGTGACAAGTGGAGTGCCACAGGGTTCAGTGCTGGAACCTTAGCAGTTCACAGTATGCATGAATGATTTGGATAAAGGACTTGAAAGCAATATCTCCAAATCTGTAAATGACACTAAGCTGAGTGGTAGTGTGTGCTGTGAGGAGGATGCTAAGAGGCTGCGGGGTGACTTGGACAAACTGGCTGAGTGGGCAAATACTTGGCAAATGCAATATAATGTGGATAAATGGGAGGTTATCCATTTTGATTGCATAAACAGGAATGCAGATTATTATCTGAATGGTGGCCGTTTAGGGAAAGGTGAGGTGCAACGAGACATGGGTCTCATGATGGAACTGTCGCTGAAGGTTGGCATGCAGATGCAGCAGGCAGTGAGGAAAGCTCCAATACTCAAATCATCTCACTCCTTCATAGCGAGAGGAATAACTATCGGAGGAAGGAGGTCTTGCTGCAGTTATGGGGCTTTGGTGAGGCAACACATTCAGTACTGTTTCCAGTTTTGGTCTCCTAGTCTGAGAAAAGCATTTCTTACTATTGAGGGAGTCCAGCAAAGGATCATCAGACTGATTCCAAGGATGGCAAGATTGACCTAAGAGGAAAGATTGGATCGACTGGGATTGTATTCACTGGAATTTAGAAGAATGAGGGGCAATCTCATAGGAACATATCAAATACTGATGGGACTGGACAGGCGAGGTGCAGGAAGAATATTCCCAATGTTGGGGAAATCCAGGACGAGCAGTTACAGTCTAAGAATAAGGGGAAGACCAATCAGGACTGAGACAAAGAAGAATTTCTTCGCTCAGCGAGTTGTGAACCTGTGGAATTCTCTCCCACAGGAAGCTGTTGGGGCCAGTTCATTAGATACATTCAAGAGGGACTGGGATATGGCCTTGCAGTTAAAGAGATCAAGGGGTATGGAGGGAAAGCGGGAATGGGTTACTGAGATAGCATGATCAGCCAGGATCATACTGAATGGTGGTGCAGGCTCGAAGGGCCGAATGGCCTACTCCTGCACCTATTTTCTATGTTTCTATATACAACAGTTCTAACAAGCAAAACTTATTATTGTTTAAAATATCTATAAACACGAACTCCAACAAACAAAACAGCTTAACAAAGTTTTGAATGATAAACAATACAGTTAAAGCACCAACGAGTAGTTATCGTGCAGTTTTACTGCTGTCAATGATTTAAGACCAATCTATTGAAGTGACACTGAGTTATATTGCTGGTGTTGTTACATAAATATGAATGCTTACTTTCGGTAAAAGAGAGCTCAGCACATGTATATGTAGAGCAGCACAAGGTGTCACTCATCAGCATTATATTTTTTAGCTGACTAAAGAACACATAGGACTGATGAATATCTGCTAACATTAAAATATTTAAATATAAATACAAGAAAGTATACAACAGTTGAGTTTTTTAAAAATAATTGCCTCATTGTGGTTGCAGCCTGACTGCAGCAGCTGTGAACTTCATGGGTGTAAAACCGTCTCCTATTCCTGTTTAACTGAATTGCTACTGTCACAAGGCAGATGAGAGTCAAACTGGCACAAAATCTACACAACAACTGTCATTAAAATTACCAGAAATAGTGTCACAAAAAGCTCCATTAGAGTTAGCAATTTCACAAGCAAGAGGTAAGAAAAATTAAATGAAAATGGTCATCGGGAGAAAGGTACAGATCAAAACGTAATAGAATAAGATGTGAGGAAACAATATGCTGACTGATCTGGACCCAGTGTAGTTAGTACAACGTGACTCCTTAAAGGTTAAATTGCTGTGGACAGAAAATATATTAACAAATAATCAAAATATGCAAGTGAGATAAAAATTAAAAATAAAAATTGTAAAGGAATACAGATTAAAGGTCACATAAACGAATAAAACAGAGAAAAATTATGGCATAAAGATGAAAATTAAAGGAATAAGTAAGATAAATATTTGGAATATTAATGAAATAGCAGTAGCTCATGCATAAAAGATGAAAGACAGAAATATAGAAAGGAGTAATATGAGATAATGAAAGCACCCTTATAAGATGTAAATGTGGACAAAGATTTTTTTACAGGAAGAATAGGACAGAACACATTGCTTCTGTATTTTCCCACTACTTTACAATCTTGATGTGCTTTTCTTTTAACCTAGGTGCCAATACGGAAATGTGTGCTCAATAGTGTTATACATTTTTCAGAATAAGACCTGGAAATGATATATGAAACTGAAAGTAGTCAACATTTACAATAATTGAATATCGTTATAAAATATAAAACAAAATATCATCTTATTCCATCACCCAACTCCAGTATATCCTAATTCATCCAAAATGTATAATGCAGTTCTGTAACTCGATCAACTATCATAGCTTGGACCCATAATAATGTTGATAGCTAGCAGCCTAACCAGTTGGTTTGGTAACAGTATGGGAATTAACAGCTAATTACGTATTTCTGTACTTTACTTGCAATACTTTTTGATTTACACATTTATACAACAGAATTAATTGTTTATTTGATTTTACACCCAGTGTGATCCTCAGAATCGTCTAAGAACAGAATTGTTGGTTCTGGAACTTTGAGTTATCTTAGCATCAGTACAGCCACAGAAACATAAGAAGCAGAAGGAGTAGACCACTCAGCCCCTTGTACCTACTGTTCCATACAACTACATCATGGCTTATCTAGCGCAATGGCATTTTCACACACTATTTCCATATCCCTTTACTTTGTTAATATTTCGAAACCTATCAATTTCTGTCTTCAACGTATTCAGTGACTGAACCTCCATGATCTCTGGCCCTAGAGAATTCCAAATATTCACCATTTTCTGAGTAAAGAGATTCCTTCTTGTCTTACTCCAAGATGATCACTTATTCTGAAACATCCTGGTTCCAGATCAGGAAAACCAGGGAAATATCCTGCCAACAATACAGATGGTAGTTAATTCTCTATACAATCGCAGTAAGATACCTTCCCTCCTCTACTCAAATGCTTTTGCAATACAGGCCAGCAAACCATTTCCCTTCTTAATTCTTTAATGTAACTGTATGTTAACTTTCAGTGTCGCATGAACAAGGAGATCCAAGTCCCTTTGAAGTTCAACACTCTCCTCATTTCAGATACATGTGATGAAGAGGCTTGGCTCCAGCACTGACCTTTTCAGCGCCTCACTTGTCACAGCCTGCTAATCTGAAAATGACCCATTTCTTCCTATTCTCTGTTTTCTGTATGTTAGCCAGTATTCAATCCATGTCATTATCCAAGATGGTGCTGGAGTGTGGCAACTCCTTGCAAGCGATCTACAACAGATCTTGTCATCATTCTGTTCTTTTAAAATTCAATTCTAGTCTGTCAAAATTACTAACAATGTGCTCTTAAATCTATTTGCAAGTCTGAGGATCCCAGATGAAGCCCAATTACCAACATCGGCGTCAAGGCCCAACCAGCACAAGAATGAGATCTGACCCTGTGGTGACCCAACATTGAGGATGGCTGACTAGACTGCCTGCAAGACCCCCTGGATCAGTCAAGGCTGTGATTGGCACCCATGACCCCATCAGGAGCACCCACTTACCTTGCCAATGCTGGAACTGAAAGCCCAGAGAAATTGAAGGCCTCATGTAGACCCGACCTCAGGGAATTCCAGACTGGTACTGGAACAGGAAGAGACCTTGCAGTGACATGACATTGAGGAGACCCCAACCAGACCAATTGCAACGTCCTCCGGAACATTCAAAGCCGTGACTAGTGCTCAGGTCCCCATCAGACACACTCACATACCTTCTGAAGCAGCAGATGTCTCTCACTGATGCCTGAGATCAACTAGGCCAACCATGAGATCCCCTAGAGTATTCAGGGCCACGACTGGTGCTCAGAACCCCATCAGGAGCACTCATTTACCTTTAAGAGCAACTGACACCCGGGATTGATGAGGAACAGCCACCTACCCAGGAAATGTGGGAGATGTACTGGACTTCAACTAAGACTGAAACTCCAAGGTTTCAAGCACCTCTCCTCCACCTCCCCAGCATACTTCTGACAAATGTTCAAGCCAGTGAGAACAAAATTGATGAACTTAAAGTCAGACTCACCTTCCAAAGGAAATTGAGGAACTGCTGTGTGCTCTGTTTCACAGAGACATGGCTCACCCCTGTTACACTGACTGTGCCTTACAACCTGAGGGTTTGTCAATTCACCGAATGGACTGCTCAGTGTCCTTGGACAAGGCAAGGGGCAGAGGGGTCTGCCTCCTGATCAACATTTCCTGGTGCTCAGATGTGGTGACCGTGGTGAGTCACTGGTATCCAGATCTAGAATATTTAACAGTGAAATGTCGTCCATACCTCCTGCTGTGTGAATTCACCTCCACTATCCTGATTCTTGATTATTAAGATGGTCTTACAGAGAGCAGCCTGCACTCCACCCCGTGCAGACATGAAGGCTGCCCTAGACGAAGTATACAATGCTATAAACAGTTTTGAGACCTAATACCCTGAAGCATTGTTCATCATAGCCAGTGACTTCGACCAGGAATGTGCAACCAAACTTCCACCAACACATCTTCTGTCCCACCAGAGGTCTGAACACTCTTGACCATTGCCATACAATCATAAAAGATTCCGACTGCTCCATACCACATCCGCATTTTGGAAAATCAGTTCACAACACTGTGCTCCTCCTCCCAGCTTACAAGCCAAAATTGAACCTTGAGGACCCAGTTCAGAAGGTAATGCAGTGCTGGTCTGAGAAAACTGAAGGGCTTCTGTGGGACTGCTTAGAACCGGTGGCATGGGCCATTTTCAAGATCTCAATGACCAACCTTAACGAGTATGTAAGTATCGTTATAGACTTCATTCTATAAGTATGTAAATGACTGCATGATGAAGAAGTTAATCCGAATGTTCCCCAACCAAAAACCATGCATGAACTGGGAGATCCACTCCCTACTGAATTCCAGGTCTGTCAGAAAAGGTCAAGAAGCTGTAATATGGGTCTTCTACCTTTAAGTAGTACTATCTTTGATGTTAGCAAACATAAAACAAGGTGCGCAATCTGCAGAACCCTGAAACATAGGAAGTTACTCTTGAGGCAGAGACTAATGCCAGAGTTGGAGAGTGGGGAGTGCATTTAGTCAGAGATAAAGGTGCTGACTGGAGACCATGTGCCTCCCACGATTTCACTCCTGGGTGGGAAGGTCAGTGGATGGTCACACTGCCATGCTGCCAATTGAAGCCCTCTTGCGTGAGTTATTAATGACTTACATGTCTCAGGCGAAAGTGAGTATTGCAGATGCTGGAGATTAGCGTCAAGAGTGTGGCGCTGGAAAAGCACAGCAGGTCAGGCAGCATCCGAGGAGCAGGAAAATCGATGTTTCGGACAAAAGCCCTTCATCAGGAATATGAGACTCATACATGTCTCATTCCACCACCATCATTTGTATTTCACCAACCATGAGCAGGAAACTCATATTACAAAGCACAAAACCCTGTCTATCTTCCTGCCCTTTCTTTGATTCCCCAGAATCACACCTCAACCTCAAGACCCAGCCAGACCCAGCCAGCAAACTTCTTATGCCTCCATCCAACACACACTCACTTTTGGTCTTAGTTCCCTCATTGATCAGGGAATCTGGTGGGTCCATTGCCACATCACATCTATCACCATTCTATTGATGGAGAAGTATAGTTCTCCGATTTGCCAGGATTTCCCCTCCCAGGGTATTTGGGAAAGGTCCTGGCCAGTTGCATGTCTGATTGGCTGTCCCAAAAGAGGCAACACAGGCTGCTCACCAGCCCTCTAGCCAGCGGGTGAGGTATTGCATTGCCTGGATTAAATTTCACCCTGGGAGTCTCCATTAGATCCTCTATTGGTTGTGCCAGCACTGCTTCTAATTCTATCAGAACTAACATAAAATCGAGACCAGGGAAATGAATGTTGTAGAAAAGAAAATGTGCCACTCAGATACAGTGGAGACATTCTTCTGATATAAAGTCTACCTAATGTTATTCAGGCCAAGCAACTAGGTAGCTACTTGTGAGCAGTACCTGACCCATGACTGAGTGATATTGGCTCTCAGAGTGAGTTTGCCCCACATGTATTTTTCTACAGCAGTGATAATCAAATGAAATTTCATTCCTTGACGTTTGAGATTGTAAAGTTGTCAGCACTAATATCGTTAATTTTCCTAAGCAGAAACATTAACTCCAAACCTTTTGGAATAAATAGGAGTCAAGAAAAAAATTACTTGAGCCAGGGAAATAACTACTGAGCAAAATGATTACACTATATCTGTTTGAATTAGCGTATTATCTGAATTAATTATTTTATTCTGTAATATCATTCCGTTCATACAAACTTTCACTAATCAGCAAACTCTGCAAGTCTACCTAAAGAAAATCTTGTGGAGCTGGTGATGGTCCCCCTCAATAATGGGGAAATGGGCAATAGTGAATCAACAGCCCATTATACAAAGAGCCTGAATTTACTTCCCTCAGCCCAACAAGTCCACACTGACCATCCGAAGATCATCACCCAGACCCACTCCCCTACCCTATTATTCCATATTTACCCCTCGCTAATGCACCTAACCTACACATTCCTGAACACTATGGGCAATTTAGCATGGCCAATTCAGCTGACCTGCACATCTTTGGATTGTGGGAGGAAACCGGAGCACCTGGAGGAAACCCATGCAGACATGGGGAAAATGTGCAAACTCCACACAGTCACATGAGGCTGGAATCAAATCTGGGTCCGTAACACTGTTAGGCAGCAGTGCTAACCACTGAGCCACCAAGCTGCTGTAGAATGGGTTTGCAACAGCGCCATTTCCCACTTCAGGCGACTGACTGTGTGGAGTTTGCACGTTCTCCCCGTGTCTGCGTGGGTTTCCTCTGGGTGCTCCAGTTTCCTCCCACAGTCCAAAAATGTGCAGGTTAGGTAAATTGGCCATGCTAAATCGCCCGTAGTGTTAGGTGAAGGGGTAAATGTAGGGGAATGGATCTGGGTGGGTTGCGCTTCGGCAAGTCAGTGTGGACTTGTTGGGCTGAAGGGCCTGTTTCCACACTGTAAATAATCTAATATAAAAAATTGTTATCAGTAGGACTGCTAATGAAAACCAATTTTCGAATGGTAATGTCCTTGCCTGTTGTAAGTTAATAATAATTGTTTTGCGAAATATATGTCCACCACCCTACTGCTATCAGGCACTGAAGAATTTTGGTGGTCCTACAATTGCCCTGGAGAGATATAATTACATTTTATTTGATTGTTTCATTGGTTTAAAGATCAAAATAGGTCCTTTGATCAAATGTTCAAATGGAATTGTTTCCTTGATTTAATTAGTAGCCTGGTTCCCTTGATAGGAGAAAGTGAGGACTGCAGATGCTGGAGATCAGAGCTGAAAAATGTGTTGCTGGAAAAGCGCAGCAGGTTAGGCAGCATCCAAGGAGCAGGAGAATTGATGTTTCGGGCATAAGTCCCTTAATGTAAAGATTTCCATGTTTGACACAGACAAGCAAGACAGCATGTCTGGACTTATTTGTGACACTGGTTCTCTCTGTTGTCAATTGCACATGAACTTGAAATATTATGAACTGGAAAACCTCATTTCTAAAAGATAATAACATGAGTGTAGGACCCAGAAAAAAACACTTTTGCTGAGGACTGATAGGCTGTTGAGAAAGTTGCTGCCTACATAAAAACCCAAACCATAAAACTTTCTGATATCATTATTGGAATAGCTCTTCAATTTGTAATCAGCTATGTTTACACGCCAACTACAATTTCTTTTTATAGATGAAGTACCTGCACCACCTTTTATCTGTGACATTCCTAAGATTATACAAAGTATAATCTTGCCAGTTTTAGTTGAGCTTGTTTTCCTTCTGCAAAGAGGGTCCCTCAGTTGATTAACTACTAGAATTTGGTACCAGTTTCAAACTCTGGTGTTTAGTTAGGGGGATCATCAGGAGGATGCCAAGATGTTTGAGAAAGTTAAGTTTGGCCATGTCCTTTAGATTAGATTAGATTAGATTACATTACATTACAATGTGGAAACAGGCCCTTCGGCCCAACAAGTCCACACCGACCCGCCAAAGCGCAACCCACCCATACCCCTACATTCTACTCTCAATCATCAGCAAGGTATTGGAATGTGTCATCGATAATGTTATCAAGCGGCATTTACTCATCAGTAATCTACTCATTCATGCTCATTTTTCATACTGCAAGGACCACATGGATCCAAATCTCATAGCTTTCACTCAAATGTGACACAAATGTAACTTCGGAACTGAGACAAGAGTGAATGACCTTGACCATAATGAGTGCAGTATTCAAGAACGCCCATTATATTGAAATCACTGAGAATTGGGCGGAAAACCCTTCACTGGTTGGAGTCATACCTAGCACAGTGGGAGGTTGTCATGCTTGTTGGAAGCCTAGCATTTTATTCCAAGGGCATCACTGCAGTTCCTAAGGACAGTATTTTAAGTCTAAGCATATTCAGCTACTTCTTCAATGACCTTTCTTCCAACATCAGTAAACATCCACAGTTATGAAATGGTGATTGCAGAGTTTTCAATTTCACTCACAGCTCCTCAGACTATGAAACAATCTATGTCCCCTAGAAAAAAAGACTCCTGGACATTATTCACGTTCAGACAGATATATGGCAAGCAATATTCATGCCACACAAATGCCAGGTAATATCCATCACCAACAAAAGAGGCTCTAACCATCTTCACCTGATATCTTGCCACAGCATTAACATTGTTGAATCCTCCGCTAGCCATGTCTATGCATCACCACTGACCACAAACTTAACAAGCCCAGCTGCAACAATGATAAATCTACAAGTTTGGATAGGGACTGGGAAGTCCCAATGTCAGTCGAGATTTGACAAGGCACAAAACAGAAGCAAAATGGAATACTGTACAACTCAGCATCTCACCAGCAGTTAGGAATGAGAAATAAATGTTTTCCTTGCTCATACTTCCCTCATCCCAGGACAGAATAAACCAAATATGAGTCTGAATTTTCACTCCCAAGTCATGTAATGGGAACTGGAAAATGTTCTGTCTCTCCGTGCCTGACTCATATAAAAGGCATAGAATATAAAAGCAAGTAAGTGATGCAACACTTCTACAGATCATTGGTCAGACCACACTGAGTATTATGCTCAGTTCTGGGCACTTTTTTAAGGAAGGACATTAAAGCCCTGGAAAGAATGCAGCAGAAATTTATTAGACTGATACCAGGAATAAGCGATGTTATATTCAATGAAAGATTAGAGAGATTGGGCTTATTTTCTTTAGATTAGAGAAGATTAGGAGGTGACCATATTGAGATGTTCAAAATTATAAACAATTTGGACAAGGTAAAGAAGGATATTCTAGTTGGTATATCAGTAATTAGGGGTCATAATTTCAAGATTGTCAGCAAAAGAGCTAGGAATGAGATGGGGAGAAACTTCTTTGTTCAGTGAGTTATTAATATTTGGAATGTACTGCCTAAAAGAACAGTGGAGATGGATTCCATTCAATGTTTCAAAAGAGAGTTGGATATATGTTTGAAAGTGATTAATTTAGAGTACTGTAGAGATAGGACTCAATAATGGAACTAGCTGGGTAGCTTTTTCAGTAGCCAGTACGGAGGCAGTGGCCCAAATAGCCTCCTTCTGTGCTGTAAAAATCTATGTTTATATGATTCTATGATTCATTCATTGTCTTTGATTTTCATGTCATAAGATCCTTTTGACTTGAGCTGTGAGTTCGGTGATTTGATTCTTTCAGTAAATATTTGGATTTCCAAAAGAAACATGTTACTGAGTCTACTAAGACCACACTAATGTAAAGAAGAGAACAGAGTGAACAGCAAAGAAGATTTCTTGTCTTAACTATTTTTCAGAACAGCTTAAAGTTCACAAAAGACAATGTTAATATTGCAATAACAGAATGTTGGCGGGTATTGTGGTCATTAAGAACCCTGAGGTGCTTATTACCAGTCTAAGCTTAATGAGGCCCTAAGGGCCAGTTATATCATCCAGACAAAAGAATTGTCTGACTGTTATTTTCAATTTGAAGCTTTCAGAGTTGCAATGGCAATATTTGTGACCTTTTTGTTTAGCTGTTTGTAGTTTCACGTACTGTATTGTTTCTGCAATTATTAGTACAATGAAAGCTGTAAGTTTATTATTTTTGGTGTAGCAATAGTACATAGTCCACTGCCTGGCCAAATAGTAAGTTTATTGTGGGCTTATTGTTTCGCTGTTCTAACAGGAATTATTATCTCTTGATTTATTTTAGCACTTTGGCCAAGTTATCATACACCCTTGTGGACAGATTTCATTCTTAATGCTAATACCGATGTGACAGGTAAGATTAATTAAAGCTATAACATTAATCTGTGCTGGTATCTCAACTAACATACTGCAGCCAGTTCAACACACTACTATTTATCTATGGGTGAAATTTTCTCAGCCCCAGAACAATATGGCAATGGCAAATCGGTTAAGCAAATGTAGCGAGAATGAAAAAATGAGCAAGCAACATGCTACAATACAGAGGGAACAGTAACTGGGAAGGGAGCAGCTTGTAAGGGCTGGAGACATTAAAGCAGACAATAGGCAACCTGAAGGTGATGAGTGTTTGGTTTGGGGGGAGCCTTGCGGTTGAGTCCAGATAGAATGTGCCACATCATCCTAGCACACTGTGCCCTGCACAAATGGAACAGTCAAAGAGAGGATGTACTGGATGCTGAAGAACTGAGAGATCAGCAAGAGTATTGCATGGAGGAACATCACCTTCAACAAGATAGAGCAGTGCAATATCAGGTGCAACAGGCCCGACAGGTCTTAAGTGACATTCAGTTCCAATAGATCAGAGTTAGGCAAAGCCATCTTTCATTATCTCCAAATTTGATGTTGCCAAAGGCTGGTCCCAGAAACAGATAGAACTTTTGTGTTTGTTCTGACTTTGCTTATCCTTGTTGTTTAATAGAGGTTACTTTCTATTTGAAGGTTTTACAATATGTGACACCCCATAGTGAACAATGACAAGGAGTTATGCTACACTGGGCATGAGGAATTGAATAGTGACACTTTGGACGGGTAGCTTCTGTCATTTCATTCTTGTAGCTGCAGCTAGAATGACTGTCAACTTAAAGTGCTATATATTTATGAATGAAATATTCTATTTACAATACAATGACACCCATGCACCCTATGTGCTGTCAGAAGCTTTCCTTTTTCATTCCTGGCTGGTAATGTTTGACCTAGGCTTTAAACATGATGCTGGCAGCTGGAAATCCAGACGGTTCCGGCAGCAGTGAACACTCCCACAGCTGGTGAGCTCAAGATAGTCTGAGAGTGCTTCGTGGAGAGGTTAGTGCATAGGTAATGAGGTGAGCAGCATGAGATAATGTGCTCAAGCTCATGGAGAGAAGTCTGATGTGAAATTCCTCAAAATTGACACTTATCTGATTTTTACTAAAATTCAGACCTATGTTTCTGTGATGAAGTTTTAAAGAAAAATCCGAATGGTACTGTACGTTTAAATTTTAATGTACAGTACATGGTAGAAGTAGAAAGTAAAAGTTAAATATTTCTGGATATTTGGTTGAAGCAAGTTCATAAAAGTCAAGGTTAGGAACAGACTATTGTGCCCTGGCAGCTATCTGGGTTGGAGTGCTAAAGACCTGAGTACCACATCCTGCTCTAACCACACCAAGCTGTACAATTACACAACTCAGCAATGTTGCTCAAGTATGTTCTATCAACAAATACCAAACTAAACCTAATCCAGCTAATTAGCACTTTACCATTGATGAAATGTTAGAAAAAGTAACAAACGAACATTTTGGTTTCTGTCAAAGCCATATTTAACTGATTGGAAATGTCAATATGGTATATTGAAGAAAGACACTCCAGTGTCTGATGTCATACATGAAGCAAAGGAAGATGGTTATGGTGGATGGATATTAGTTATCGCAACCCCAGGACTTCACTGCAAGAGTTCATTAGGGAAGGATCCTGAATTCAAACCTCAGCTACTTCATCAGTGATCTATCTTCTGCCAGAAGATCTATTGTGATGTGATGAACCCACGAATTCAAGTCCATCCACAATTCTAATAATGAAACCCTTCTGTACCTCAGCAGAATTGGGATGATATCTAGATCTTGAGCAGTTAACACTGAGGAGAAAGTGAGGTCTGCAGATGCTGGAGATCAAAGTTGAAACTTTATTGCTGGAACAGTACAGCAGGTCAGGCAGCATCCAGGGAACAGGAGATTCGACGTTTCGGGCACAGGCCCTTCTTCAGGAATGAGCAGAGAGTGTTCAGCAGGAGAAGATAAAAGGTAGGGAGGAGGGACTTGGAGGAGGGGCGTTGGAAATGTGATAGGTGGAAAGAGGTCAAGGTGAGGGTGATAGGTCGGAGTAGGATGGAGGCGGAGAGGTCAAGAAGAAGACTGCAGGTCAGGAAGGCGGTGCCGGGCTGGAGGGATTCGGCTGAGACAGGGTGGGGGGAGGGGGGATGAAGAAACTGGTGAAGTCCAAGTTCATCCCCTGTGGTTGGAGGGTTCCCAGTCGGAAGATAAGACGCTCCTCCTCCGACCGTCGCGTTGTTGTGGTTTGGCGGTGGATGAGTCCAATGACCTGCATATCCTCGGTGGAGTGTGGAACAATCCATCTTCCGCAACTACACTGGCCCCACCCCCCATCTTTTCCTTCGCTACATTGATGACTGTATCGGCGCTACCTCGTGCTCCCACGAGGAGGTTGAACAGTTCATCCAATACACTAACACCTTCCACCCCGACCTCAAATTCACCTGGACAGTCTCGGACTCCTCCCTCCCCTTCCTAGACCTTTCTGTTTCTATCTCAGGCGACCGAATCAACACGGACATCTACTACAAACCAACCGACTCCCACAGCTACCTGGACTACACCTCCTCCCATCCTGCCCCCTGTAAAAACGCCATCCCATTCTCCCAATTCCTTCGTCTCCGCCGCATCTGCTCCCAGGAGGACCAGTTCAAAACACGTACAACACAGATGGCCTCCTTCTTCAAGGACCGCAATTTCCCGCCCGACGTGGTCGACGGTGCCCTCCACCGCATCTCCTCCACTTCCCGCTCCTCCGCCCTTGAGCCCCGCCCCTCCAACCGCCACCAGGACAGAACCCCACTGGTCCTCACCTACCACCCCACCAATCTCCATGTACAGCGCATCATCCACCGTCACTTCCGCCACCTCCAAACAGACCCCAGCACCAAGGATATATTTCCCTCCCCTCCCCTATCAGCTTTCCGTAGAGACCACCCCCTCCGCGACTCCCTTGTCAGATCCACACCCCCCACCGACCCAACCTCCACTCCCGGCACCTTCCCTTGCAACCGCAGGAGGTGCAACACTTGCGCCCACACCTCCCCCCTCACTTCTCTCCAAGGCCCCAAAGGAAACTTCCATATCCGCCACAGATTCACCTGCACCTCCACCCACATCATCTACTGCATCCGCTGCAGCCGGTGTGGCCTCCTCTATATTGGGGAGACAGGCCGCCTACTTGCGGAGCGATTCAGAGAGCACCTCTGGGCCACCCGGACGAACCAACCCAACCACCCTGTAGCACAGCATTTCAACTCCCCCTCCCACTCCACCGAGGATATGCAGGTCATTGGACTCATCCACCGCCAAACCACAACAACGCGACGGTCGGAGGAGGAGCGTCTTATCTTCCGACTGGGAACCCTCCAACCACAGGGGATGAACTTGGACTTCACCAGTTTCTTCATCCCCCCTCCCCCCACCTTGTCTCAGCCGAATCCCTCCAGCCCGGCACCGCCTTCCTGACCTGCAGTCTTCTTCTTGACCTCTCCGCCTCCATCCTACTCCGACCTATCACCCTCACCTTGACCTCTTTCCACCTATCACATTTCCAACGCCCCTCCTCCAAGTCCCTCCTCCCTACCTTTTATCTTCTCCTGCTGAACACTCTCTGCTCATTCCTGAAGAAGGGCCTGTGCCCGAAACGTCGAATCTCCTGTTCCCTGGATGCTGCCTGACCTGCTGTACTGTTCCAGCAATAAAGTTTCAACAGTTAACACTGAGCCAAGTAAATGCGAGGTAATGACAAGTAAGAACATGACACCATTTTCTATGATTTTCAATGGCAGTTTCTTGATCAAGCCCCTTATTAGCAATATTGTGAAGGTCATTGTTGATTGGAGGTTAAATTGGACCAGTCATACCTGCACATCACAGAAAACATGGCTCAGGGTGACTGCTTTGGGAAGCCATTTTTAACTTTTCCCTATAAAACATGGACAGACAGAAAGATCAACCTGGTGTGAGTTTGCTCACAGAGCTGGAAGGTTTGTTTTCAGACATTTTGTAAATATATTAGGTAACATCATCAGTGAGCCTCTGATGAAGCACTGGTGGTATGGCCCACTTTTTTATTTATGTGTTCCGGTTCCCTTGGGTTGGTGATGTCATTGCCTGTGGTGATGCCATTTCCTGTTCTTTTTCTTAGGGGGTGGTAAATGACATCCAAGTTAATGTCATTGCTGATAGAGTTCCGGTTGGAGTGCCATGCTTTTCGGAATTCTCACACATGTCCTTGTTTGGCTTGTCCTAGGATAGATGTGTTGTCCCAGTTGAAGTGATGTTCTTCCTCATCTGTATGTAAAGATACTAGTGAGAATGGATAATGTCTTTTGTGGCTAGTTGATGTGCATATATCCTGGTGGCTAATTTTCTGCTTGTTTGTCCACTGTAGCGTTTGTTACAGTTCTTGCAAAGTATTTTGTAAATGACATTAGTTTTGCTTGTTGTCTGTATAGGGTACAACAAGAGAACCAAATCATAGCCCTATTCAAAAGACTTCAGAGATCTGGGAAATAAATAAGATTGACATGCAAAAATGAAACTAAGCTTCTACGGATTACTCAAAATTCACAAACTAGGAGCGCCCTTCAGACCCATAGTCTTGCTACCTGGAACACCATCGTACAGATTAGCCAAGGAGCTACGCCAAAGACTAAAACACTGAGTAGAAGACTCACGTCACTCCATCCATTCCATTCAAGAATTCCTGAAGTCCATCAAAGAGACCAAGATAGAAGAGGATGAAATAATGGTCTCCTTTGACGTAACAGCCTTATTCACATTCATCAACATCAATCTGGCCATGGAAACACTGACTACACTATTAGAAGAACCAAAGACACATACACCAAACACCACCAACTTCATCAGCAAGGACAAGCTAGTGGACTTATGCCTTGCCACCCATTCACCTTCAACAACAAAACTACAGACAAACCAACAGAACACCCATGGGATCTCCGATATTAAGGTTCGTAGCAGAAAATTTGTGTTGCAGATGTTTCGTCCCCTGTCTAAGTGACATCCTCAGTGCTTGGGTGCCTCCTGTGAAGTGCTTCTGTGATCTTTCCTCCAGCATTTGTAGTGGTTTGAATCTGCCACTTCCACTTGTCAGTTCCAGCACAAATTCCGGAGGAAAGATCACAGAAGCGCTTCACAGGGGGCTCCCAAGCACTGAGGATGTCACCTAGACAGGAGACGAAACGTCTGCAACAAAAATTCCCAGCTCGGCGAACAGAACCACAACAACGAGCACCCGAGCTACAAATCTTCTCCCAAACTTTGTTCGTAGCAGAGGCAGTAATGCAGAGACTCAAACAAACAGCTCTGCCAATCATCTAAATCATTCTAAGCAACAAACCCAAGCAAGCAGATAAAACACATCCAGAAACCCTAGTCACTCTCCCCTACATCAAAGACATCTTGGAAATGGTTGCCAGACTACTCAGCCCCTTTGGCATCATGGTAGCCCACAAATCCACTAAAACAGCAACTAATGAACTTGAAAGACCCTATACAGACAACAAGCAAAACTAATGTCATTTACAAAATACCTTGCAAGAACTGTAACAGGATACATTAACATCAACTAACCACAAAAATACATGATCCACTCTCACTAGAATCTTTACATACAGATAAGGAAGAACACCAATTCGACTGGGACAATGCATCCATCCTAGTATAAGCCAAACAAGGACATGCGCAAGAATTCTGAGAAGCATGGCACTCCAATCGGAACTCTATTCATTGACTTGAATCCCATTTATCACCCCCTGAGAAAAAGAACAGGATGTGACATCACCACAAGAAATGACATCACCAACCCAAGGAAACCTAAACACAAAAGTAAAAAGTGGGCCATACCACCAGTGCTTCACCGGAGGTTCACTGATGATGTTACCTGGTATGGTGATGAAACGTCTGAAAATGAACTTTCCAGCTCAGCGAGACAACCTACACCCAGAACCTCAACAGGAACTACAAATCTTCTCAAAACTCGCTAGATAGATCATCCTTCGTTGTATCAGATCTTGTTGATCCAGGGAATATAGGAAAGTGTGGTTCTGTCTGCCAGATCGTGGCCTTAGCCTGGAAATGGTAATGGCCCAACATTCACCAGTTCAGGGACTTATACACAAGGTTCATCCTGATTTCTGGGTGAAATGATAGCCAAGGCAAGAGAAATCCCTTCCGTTTAGATGGGAAGTGAACCAGTCAGAGAAGGTGGTAGTAAAACAGGAAGGAAAAGGGGGTAGTGAGAGAGGATGCCAACAATAAGAGAAATGATGAGAGAATCAGAAATAGTGAGTGAGTCAGGAATGGTGAGGAACCATAGAGCTAAGGATAGAATGAAAAAGAGGCAATTAAAGGAAGAAGAAAGTATTTGGAAAGGGAAAAAACATCCCTGGATTTAGAGTCATAGAGTCATGCAGCATGGAAACAGACCCTTCGGTCCAACTCATCCATGCTGACCAACTTTCCCAAACTAAACTAGTCCCACTTACCTACTCTTGGCCCATATCCCTCTAAACCTTCCGTAATCATATACCTACCCAAATGTATTTTAAACGTTGTAACTGTACCATTATCTACCAATTTCTCTGGCAGTTCATTCCACATACAAACCACCCTCTGTGTGAAACAGTTGCACCTCACCTAAGAAATATGTCCTCTAGTTTTGGACCTCCCGACCCTGGGGAAAATACCTTTGCTATTCACCCAATCTATGCCCCTCATGATTTTATAAACCTCACCCCTCAACTTTGCATCGTCCAGTGAACAAAGTCCCAGCCTATCCAGACTCTCCTTATAACGCAAACCCTCGATCTCCCCAACATTACTAAATGCCTACTGACCAGTGTAGATATCTTTTTTTTCACTATCTATGGCAATCATTTTCTGGGCTGGTGCTTGGAAAGATGGACTGAATGACATTTTGCCTTCATGAGGGTGGAATTCCTCTGTTGCTGTGGCTGGAGATGCCGAGTCTTTAGTTGGATTCAGAAAGGGATAAAGGGCAAAACTCTTCAGGTTATGTGAAAGGTTAGCAGCAGGGGAACAGTGAAAAGTTTTGCAGTACCGAGTGGCAATATTGCCTTTATGTGTGATTACTTGAAGAAAGAATTGTGAAAACAGCCACTAAAATAGCTAAACTGTACTTGATTTTTATGCATATTGTCTTCAATGCTGTGAAACCTCTCTGCCCTACAGAGCTCCAAAACTGCTAAAAATAAAAATAGAAAGTGGTGCAGAAATTCAACAGGTCTGGTAGCATCTGTGGAGAGAGAAAAATCCAGTTAATGTTTTGCATTCAATGATTCCTTGGAACACGTCCAACAGCATCTTTCTGATTTTACGTCACATTTCCAGCATTCACAGTGATTTGCCTGAACCAAAGCTACCTCCACCATCTGACCCAGGCCTTGTTCAATGATTGACTTTCCCCGAGCTCTGCTCATTCTCCTGTTAATGTCCACCAAAACGTCCTGCAGGAAGAATATGTGTGAGTTTGTGTGTGCTTCACAGTTGTGTGAGACAGCTTTATACAGTGTGAATGTGCTGGGTAAGCTGGGTCAGTGTAAATGTGCAACTAAATGCTTTCATGATTTAGAAGAAGTTAGAACAAACTCATGGGTAAAACCATAATTATTGACTATCTGTAATGAGCAATTAAAATGAAACTTTAAGAATGGTGGTTAAAGTAATTAAATCATATTCAATAGGTGGCTGACATATAACTCATTACTCAACTATTGAACAATAGCCCACAAAACTTGAATACATTGTCTTAGACAATAATACCTCTGTACAAATTCCTTTGGGAACCAAAACATTTGTTACAACGTTTGTATTTTGCATGATTTATATCTTGCAAAAAGCGGCATTACAATATTTGATACACCAAAGTTCATATTTTTTTGTTAGGAAGATTTGCCTGCCTAATTATTCTCCTTTACTTTTGCTCTCTGTAGATCCATAGATACCAGTAACAATTTAATTCCTATTCTTCAAGTATGTGTTGAGAATCAATCTTGGCAATCTGTTTGACCACAGGAAGCACAGAAGCCAAGATTGATTCTGTTTTTGTATCATCTGTTCACAAGTAAACGTATGGTCCAGGAGGAATGATTGGAGAGTGATTATAAGAATTATCCCTCATTGATTCCTTTTTCATTATCCATGCTATTGAATCCAGTAGCGGTCTTTCAGTTTTACCACAGATGAGCTCAGCCAACTCAGTTTTTGTTCAAAAAACCCTAGTTTGTATTCAAGGTGTTGAACATGGGTTCTATTAGAGGGTAAAATTAGAAAAAAATAGACTTTTCAGTTTCAATAGAGTTCTTTGTTGGATGTTTACCTATGACTATTACTAAGTCACTATGACTAATCAATTCAGTTTCAATTATCTCAGCAGAGATGCTGTGTTCACAGTTTTATGAACAGATTAAAGGGGGGAGGTTACTAAAGGATTAGTGGTCTTTGATGTGGGGGCTAAATAGAAGTTTGTTTTTATAAGAGATTAACCATCTCACTATGGGAAGTTATCAGGGTACTGTCCAAGGCACAACTATCTTTAGTTGTTTCAGTTCCTGCACCAATGACCTTTCCACTATGATAAGTGTAGTTGTCTGTTGATGACTATATAATGTTCAGTACCATTCCTTATTCCTCAAATACAGAAGCCATCCATACTCACGTGCAGCAATGCCTGGATAACATCAGGCTTAGTAGCAAGTAACAGGCAATGACCATCTCTGACAAAGATCATCTCAGCATTGTCGCTTGACATCAATGGCATGACCATCACTAAATTCACCATTATCAAGATCCTGGAGTTATCACTGACCAGAAACTGAACTGGATGAAATATTTAAATACCGTACATATAACAGCAGGTCAGAGGCTAAAAATTCTGTAGAAGGGAACTCACCTTCCTGCCTTCCAAATGTCTGTCTAATATCTACAATGCACCAATCAGATGAAATACTCTTCACTTGCCTGGTTGAGTGTAGCTCCAACAAAGCTTCAGAAACTCAACATCATACAGGACAAAGCTGTTCACTTAATTCGCATCCCCAATCTCCTCACAATTGATTCCTTTCAGCACCAATAAACAGTGACAGAATGTATATCTATAAGATGCACTGCAGTAACCCACCAAGCCTCCTCTGATAGCACCTTCAAACCCGCATGACTGCTAACACCTAAAATGACAAGGACGACAGAAGAATGGGACTGCCATCACCCTATATGTTCCTGTCTAAGCCACACAGCATTCTGACTTCACACCATAACTCTGTTCATTCACTGTCATTGCGTCAAATTTCTGGAACTCCCTCTGTAATAACACTGTGTACCTCCTCACACCACAAGGATTGCAGTGCTTCAAGAAAGCAACTCACCACCAACTTCTCCAGGGCAATTGTGAATGAGCATTAAATGCTGACCCAGCTAGTGATACCCACATTCCATGAATACAAAAAAACTTGAGATTTAAAATGTTTGAATTGATTTTTGAAGGTTTTTTTCACTATCAAGTGTATTGAGTGAGAACTGCATTAGCTTGTTATTTATACATATCCAAATTCTTCCAGAGATCTGTCCATGGTGGCTACTTGGTGAGTAACTAGAGAGGTGGTAGATTTCATGAGAGGCTATAAATTGACAAGGAGATGGCATGAGGAGTGGCATAGTGTGACAGGGTGTGTGGAATGAAAACTCGAGGGCCCAACAGCTTCATAAAAATCTTAAGTAAGGTCTCGAACCAAGTTGGGCTTTTTAACCTGTCACTGCTGCACTGCCCATCCCTGCAGCATCCCTTAGGGTCTGCTTCTGGGGTGAGTAGGCACAGCTTAATCATGTCCTCACCCTTCTAGTGTAAACATTGGATAATTCTGACTTGATCTTTCTATTTCTTTTATTCATTTGGGGGGGGGGGAATACGTATTGTTAAAAGTTCCAGTTTTTTTTACTCATCCCTAATTGCCCTTGAGAAGTGAACCAAATCTCTTTATAACACCAATTAGAAGCACTGTAGAAAATTTGATATAGAGATACAGGGTTTGTACAATCTATATAATTAATGAACAGGCCAGAAGCAAAATATCTTGTTTGTGAGATTTATAGGAAGTGGCAACATTTATGTATTTTTAATTCTTATTGATGTTTGATACTCAAACTCATCCTTTATATTCCCATCTTGTGTTTAGTTCATGAAACATTTCCATCTTGAATGCAGAAGTAGATTTGACAGCCTAAATATCTTTGCAATTAGTTGCAGCTAGTAAAAGTAACACATTAAGAAGACAATATGCAGCATTAAAGTGATACTTTGGCTGAAGTCATGGAAAATGTACACACTGTTCTGGTAGATGTTGCTGGTTCTGGTCCAAAACTAAAAATAGAAGCAAAGGAAGATAAAAGTCTGGGCTGGTATATACCAGGCTAATAAATATATTCCGTTTAAATTAATTACCATTGATTCACAGTTTTCAATATTTTCATTTTCTTTTAGCTGCAATAAAATGAAAATAGTCTGGCATACTTACAATATAAGTTTGTATTGGCCTTTGGAAGATGGAGTTCCAATTTGAATTCATGTAAGCCTATCTCACTGAGCAGTAGCTTGGGCTGTGTTGACACTGTCAGAGATTGCCAATATCGGCATTTCTGTCTTCTCAAAATGGTGAGTGCCAAAGTGGAGAGAAAGAGAGGGCAAAGGTAATGAAAGTTGTACAATGGACTCCTTTCTTCAAACCTGATTTCTATTCCCAATCTAGTCATTGATGAGTGAGAGGACTGATGGGCAACTGACTGAATCAAATAAATATCAAATGATTGCTCTCTCACCCTGATATGGTGTTACCAAGATTTGACAATAATTGCATTTAAACTGAGACATTTAAACATTTCTGATGAAATAAATACAACAACAGCTAGAAACTTGACACCATGCTGGACAAAGCAGACCAGTTGATTGGAATCCATCCAACAACTTGAACATCCATTCCCTCCACCAAAAATACCCAGTAGCAGCAGTGTATCATCTACAAGATACACTGCAACAAATCACCAAGGTTTCTTCAAGGCACCTTTCAAACCAACAATCTCAACCACATAGATGGGTAAGAATGGCAAATGTATGGGAACAAGTCACGCATCATCCTGACTAGGAACTACATCACCATTCCTTCACCATCTTGGTATCAAGATCCTGGAATTCTAAGGATGAAACTTCACCATGTAGATTGCAGCAGTTCAAGACAACAGCTCAACACTACCTTCTCAAGGATGTTTAGGCATGGACAACAAATGTTGGTATTGCTAACGATGCCCACATCACATAAAATAATAAAAAGGAATGAATATATGTTGCATTGTATTAGGAAACAATAGTTTTTAACCTATATTAATAAATTGCTAAATTATGACACGACTAACCACTCGGTTCCCATTAGCATTCTGCTGGAAGATATGCCAGATTCAAAGAAGCAAGGGTTAAAAACAACTGTTTCCAACATTACTTTGGATTTTCCTGCAGACTCCCACTAGAATTTCAACATAATTCCAGAAGCAGTCCTGTTGAATTCCATAATGTGAAAAGTAATTTGAAGGAAAGGACCATTCTTGCCTACTCATTCGGTCAAATCTGGGTGGGAAGCAGCTGCTTGTTGCTCTTGTGCATCTTCGCTTTGACCTTGCTTCATTGTTTGCCCATGGACCAGTAAGAGATGCAATAAACTCTTAACCCTCACGAATATTCTAGCTAATGTGGAAGTATAAGGAAAAACTTCCTCTGCTTTCAAACTAGCTGAATTATGAATGTGTTCTTTTATGAAGTATTTCACAAGTGGCACACGGAGGAAATTTCCCCTACCCCTTTTCCAGGTTGAGTGAAAAAAATCGAAGTGTGTGGTGCTGGAAAAGCACAGCTGGTCAGGTAGCATCCAAGGAGCAGGAGAATCGGGCATAAGCCCTTCATCAGGAACATCGAATGCTCCTCGGATGCTGCCGGACCGGCTGTGCTTTTCCTGCACCACACTCTTCGACTCTGATCTCCAGCATCTCTTTCTCCTGAGTAAAAAAGCATGGTTGTCATAGCTCCACAGAGCATGGTCACTGAATTTCAGTGCTCACATGCACATGTATGAAGGATCTGAGAGGTAGATATAAAAGGCCCCCAGGGTATCACTGTACATACCGGAGGGAGACAAGTGGAAGTGAAATTAGTTTTGGGCAGCATTGCAAACAGGCAGTATCAAATGGGTAGCCAATGTGATTTCAGTGAAAACAAGACTGGGTTGGGTTGTAAAACAGGCTGTGATTTGCTCTTACCTTCTTTGCAGATGGCAACTCAAAACCAATTTCACCAATTTTAAGAGAATTAAAGGATAAAAAAACTCATTCTCAAGTTTCAGCTGTCACTCTAACTTGATAATTGAGTATAAGTTTAGGTCGTGACAACAGTGAACAAAAGTGTGTACACCTATCATTGATTTCATTTTAATCATTTCTCCATTGGTGCTGCTGTCAAGCTAGAACATCAAGTGATAGTCTGAATCTACACAAAATGTAGATCATTTGAGTTCATTATCCTCTGAGTATTATAGTCTAGCAGTTGAGAAACACCTTTGGACTCTGGGGTTTTTTAAGGTTAATTCAGTAATTCAAATTATTTATAAACAAAAAACATTTTTAATAACTATTCTATTGCATGTATGCAAAAGATGGAAGTTTCATAAACTTGAGCCATAGAACATAGGAGAGTTTGCAGTTTATCAGAATGAGCAGTGTATCCTATCAAAGGCTGTGCAGATATTGATCCTATTCTTTTAAGTCAACTGGAGTAGGCTTGGGAGCTGGAGTAGCTTAAATAAATATAAGCAATAATTGAAATGCAGCATGAAATTACTGCTGTAAACAACAGGCATTCATTACTTTCAGCATTTTTATGTGGGTTCTTTAGATGGGAGGGGTTTAGGGGATTGAACAAATGAAACATTTGTTTTCAAAATTAAAATTGTTGATTGATACATAGAATATTAACAATTCTTGCTGTTTTATTTTATTAAGCAGCTTTTTGTATTGAAGTAGCAAAGGCTGATGGAAACATTCTGCACACCCAGTTACGACCCTTGAGAGAAATGTAAACACCAGAGTACAATAACATGACAGGACACTAATCACATTTACAAAAACAATATTAAATCTGTCTGTTGTGTTTAGTGTGTTAAAATTTTGCTGTATTGTAATTGTCATTGTAAACAGTTGGCTCGTGGGAGATTAAACAGCATTGATATAAGGTGACTGTTTGGATTATTATTACTTTATTATTACCTGGTATATGTTTATTAAAACAATTTGTCATGCAGAACAGGAGCGAGAATGGGAACATTAAATCCTGAAATGTTCAAGCAGAAGAAATGAGTTACGATAAAATTAATGGCATAAAGGCTTAGCCACCACCATCACAGAGTATAATAACACACTCATTGGTATGATTATTGATCATTTCCTGTTAAGGCTGAGCAATTCGATTATACATTCAGGATTGTTGTAGTAACTGCATAGTAATGGATTTTTGCGATGCAATAATTGTGGCCTGTATATGTTCATATCAGCTTATTAAAAATTACATATACGGGGCTAATATGTTTCTGTTAAATGTGAACATATTATTCTGCTTGGGCAGATAAGGGTTATCTAACAGTGACCCTGCGGTCAAACCAAGTTCACGATTTTATATTGTGGCAAACAATCCTAAAATCATATTGCAGCAACATTCTCAATCCAAAGAATGGAATGCAAGTTTTGTTTTTTTTAGCTGTCCAGATCGAAGGACCATAATGAAATGAGTTTGACTAGTTTAACACTGATTCTAATGAACAGAACTCTGCAGGACAAGCTGCCTAGAATTTAGTGCTAATCAGTGTTTAGTTGGCAGGGTGGGAAATGGAAATTGTGAACAAACATGGCATACCATTGTAAATGTGTACAAAAGGCTTTATATTGCTTCGAACTAGAGCTATCACTGACCTGGACTAAAATGCAAATTACCCACTCAAAACGATGCCTGAACATGTGTGTGTGCAAATAGGAGTTAATCCTTTCCTCACATAGAGGCCAAAAAGGGACAGGTACTCTGACAGAAATCTAGATTCAGCCAAACCTCATTGTTAGTGTACTAGCCTGGAATTTGGATCACACATCAAAGTTGGTGCTTATCTTTCTAACGTATTTCTGACTGCAATTAAGTATCACATTTATCATATTAATTTTTTTTGACTGAGATAAAACTATGTTATTCCTATTATACCTGCTTATGCCTATTTCTAGGCCTTGTATTTCTTCTGACTTTATCCATGGACTTTACAGCAAGTCACTAAGTTACAACACAATGTCATGCAAATTAAACCTCTCAAGTTTTTCCCTAACAATAGCTTCATTCCTAATTTAAAAGACACTGAGGCAAAATATTAATTTTTTGACTCCAACCACTCTTTCTAAATAAGATGCCATGTGCCAGTTTATTGGCACCTTTGGCATCTGGCATTCCTATAATTTGGAACTTGATTTAGGCTATCCAAATTCACAAGGTTCTTACAGTCAACTCAAAAAGGTGTTCACCCACTGGCTGGAGATGCAGCCTAATCCATCTATGTACCAAACAGAATGCACTGATTGATTTGTATTATTGCAATATCCAGATCATTTGTGCTTTATGTTGCATTATTATAAAGCAAAACTAATTTTAGCACTACACTTGTAGTCTCTCCTTAGGTATTATCATTATCTCAGATGTAAACTCAATGGTGAAAAATAGAGAATGTGACTCATCAATTTTCTGGCTATGTGATTACTTGAAAAGCTGTTTCAATGAACTTTCTTGACAACAAGACTTTGAATACAATAAGCAATCCCAGTCATTGAATGACTATTCATGCATTAAATAAATTGACGCCAAATGCATCAAACATGTGGATAGAAGAGACTCCGATTTTGCTTGCAATCCAACATTCAATGAGTGGGTCACTGCAAAGGAATAACAAGCTGCCTTACAAAGTTATAGATTTTGGTGACATTGGCAGTCAGACAATATTGTTATAGAGTGCAATAACTAAAATATTGAGAGTTACAAGCCAGATTGAATCACCAAAGGACAATAGGGTTTTTTGGTCATTAGGCATTAAGTTTTATCAGTCGGAATGAATGGCAGAAATAACTCGGTGTTTTAATAAAGCTATACAAAAATAAAAGCACAATTAAAAAGAAAGATTATAGACAGCAGAAGGGAGAATTTAATTAAAAAGATCATAAAATTTACTTCTTACAATGGATGTTGCTGATGGTAAATGAAATAAGACATTGAGCATCTTAGATGTACTAGATGTATAATGCCAAGTGACAGACAATACAATATTGTTCGGGTCATTCACTTACAGTGATGGTGAGTCAAATTCTGCATTAATTATATGGGATGCCATAATTATTATTGGTGTTTTGAGTTATTCAATTCCAACGATCTTTGTCTTTCAAGCCAACACATTGAGGACAATAGCTGGCAATATGTACAAGATTTTAGGTGTGGGGGTTATTTATGTGTGATGTGGGATTTGGCAGTAGGTGGGATCAAACATGGTCATGCCTATCAGCAGATAAGAGAGGTTACTGTTTCTGGCAGAATTGAGGGGCAGATCTGCAATAAGGCAAGAGTACACAGAAAAATACTAAAATCTAACAGCTCATTGAATGATGGAATGCATTTTTTCCAGTTGAAATTTATGAAAGAAGGAAAATGAGAATTAACAGATGTATGTTTTTGCAAGATGATCAAATATATTTCTAAATGTTGTCAATAGCTCAGCAGTTACTGGGACATTGTATGTTTGCAATGAAATTAACCTGAGAGCAATAATCCAGTTTAAGTGTCATTCATATGGCAGGAATGTTGCATTTAGAAATAAGTGCAGCAAATAGAAGTGTAGAATAACATAGAACTGTGGCCGATTGAATTTAACATGCCAGAAAAGCATGACAGACCGGCATGTTAGAGAAAAAAGACATTAAAACATTTTGGGAAATATGGTGAGATCCAGTTATCTAACTGCTCTCCTTGCTAGTGCCCCATCCTCCCATCATCCTTAAAGTTATGCTCTTTCAAAATTCTGCATTTGGTGCTACACTAAGCCACAATACACTCATCAAACCTGTTCCATTCTTACCTGTATTAGTTCAGCATTTACTATTAAATTCCTAGCTTTTGTGTTCATGTGATTTTGAACCTTTCAGCCCTCCCTATCTCTGCACCCTATTTTTATAACCATCCTGAAACTCCATGCTTTTCCAACTCAGGTGTTCGTAAATCCACTAGAATTCCATTCATACACTACCTCTGATACCTCCTTTTCCCCTTTTAAGATTGTTTATATACACACCCACCTTTGATCAAATTGCAGTCATTACTCCTAATATCACTTTCTTTGATATTGGATTTTGTTTGTTTACACTGTTGTGAAGCATTTTATGAAGTCACTCAACATTAAAGGAACTAGTAAAATGAAAGCTTTTGTTACAAAGGACTAAGTATTAAAAAGAATCCCTCTTATCAATGCCTGAGTTACATTTAGGAATAAACATCTTACATTTTGACCTGGATATTTTGACTTTTTAAAAATTCTTTCTTGGCATGTGAGCATCACTGACGACACCAGCGTTTATTGCCCATTCTTAACTGTACTTGAGAATGTGGTGGTGAGTTGCCTTCTTGAGACACAGCATTCCATGCAGGGCAGATACAACCACAAATGCTGTTAGGGAGGGATTTCCAGAATTTGGACCCAGTAACAGTGAAGCAAAGGTGATACATTTCCAAGTAATGTTGGTGTGTAGCTTGGTTTTATGTTTGTGTTTAAGATTCTCAGACTAAAGGCTTTATCCATTTTTATTGAATATATAGAAACCAATGAAGCACTAGATTTTACCTATAAACTATAATAAGTTGGGTGATTTAGGCAACACAACTGTCTTTGACAAAGGGAAGGGGAAGTTCAACAGTGTTCCCATTTCTGATCATAATTCAATAGCATCTAGTCTGTAATGGCATCAGGTCCAGAAATATGGTTCAGTTGGTTTTTCTGCCCTTTTTACATAACCAAATGATGCTTACTATCTCAGCTTTCACATTAGACAAAGTATTTTTGGCCTATGAGGAATTGTAATTCAGCACTGAGCCATTATCTTCATGAATATAGAGGAGAAGGAGAGAAGGTTGGAGACAAAGTTAGGGAAATGTTGGTTTGGAAACAAAAGCATCTCAAAGGAGAGCAATGCCCTAAGTTTAAAATCAAAGAACCTCAGTATAAATAAAATCCATTGGTAATTGTTTAGGTTATGTGCTAATGTATCATGGAGACACCCAGATTACCATATAATTTGTATCCCCATGGTCAGAAAGGTTAGCATTGTTTATCCTTTATGCAATACAATCAGTAAATTGTGGCATCATTGTACATGGCTGGTTTCATCTTCATGAGCAAATTGCCTTTTTCAAAATAACCTTTTGAAACAGATTATTGACTGAAAATGAAGTGCAGATTATTTGAACACTTTTTTTGGCAAAGGGCTTATATTGTCACAAAAATAGACTTCATACCTATAAATGTGCTCAGCAATTAAGAGGTATATGTTTAAATTAAGCAGAATTTATCTGTTGTAACCCAATTATTGCTATCAGAGTTTTTTGTTAAAGGAACATACTTGATTAGTTAATAAATTGTTGGTACAAGTTATTTTCTTAGCAGTTGCATACGCATTCTGTTACAATAATGAAATTCACCCAGTTAACTATCCAAGAATCTGTTCTAATACAGATGCCAAGGGCACTTTTATTAAACTAAAAGTGTGAAACTATCTTCTGTGTTAATGCAGCATTCTAATGATCATATATTATTTCATTCTTGATGGATTATTAACCCTGAAGTGCTACTTAAATCATCAACACGATATGGATGGAAAGATAGAGGTTTCATGACATGCATAACACTCCTCTGTCTAACATGATTTCTCTTTGCTTTTCAAAAGCACAATAATCTATTCCCCAATTGCTCACAATTACAGGCAATTTTAGATGGTTTCATTTACTTTAAAACTCTGTTCAATAATAACAATAAAACACATTCTACCAAAGGAAACAGAAAAGCAATTATACAATGCAGCACTCTAGCAATTTGTTTAAAAGTTTTTTCTTTACACACATGGGTACTATATTTAATTGTAATTTACCATATATTAATTCATATCCTTATTGCACTATTTTATCCTTTCACTTTCCTATGTATAGGATTATATTTAATAAGAGGTGAGTGGGTTTGAAAATTGAGTTGTTGAGTTACTATCATCCGCCTCAACTAGAATATCAATATTTATTTGGAAGAAGTGGCAAAAGATATTCTTTCAAAACTAGCTTTAAGGGTAGAATTCACCTTCAGCTCATTGTCAGCTGCCCAGCTTTCCTCCAGTCCAGTCTCTGTCATACATTTTTGGTACAGAGATCTTCAGGAGAAAGTTGCTGAGTGACTGTGTGTTTTTTTTCTCACACAGCTATGGTGAAGATACAATGGTGTAGCAGTTAAAGTGTACTATAGCATAAATGTCCATTTGTGGCATCTTCGAAGGATGCATGTGCACTTGCAGTTGAGGTGTATTATGGTTTAGTAAAGGGGAAAGATGACCCAATCCGCTCCAATAATTATTTTCCACTACTATTATGCCAGTCAATTTCCAACATTAATCACCTTTGTGAATGTTCTAGATGAGATAAGATGTAGAACTGGATTTAACATTTCATTTGAAGCTAATGCATAGAGGAGATTTTGACATGACACATGAATTGGATTTGAAAAGGAAGGGTATGATCTAAAATGCACGTGAGTTGGGTACATCATGCTGATGGAGGTTACCTTGGGATCCTGATGCCTCTGAAAAAGATTACAGTGTTCAAAGTACTGTGTTATAGGTGGGATAAGAGAACCTGCTCATCATCAATTGATCCCCATGGAAATCGTTGTTGTGTTAAGGGGTCAGGGGCAGCATGGTGCATCCTCAACATTGAGGTTTTTAAAAGTTTAATTCAGGAAATCTGAATAGTTTGATGGAAAAAATGTTATTCTTGTGCTTGTTGAAGTTCTCACTCCCAGGCTAATCTATGCTAGAAAGCTTGTATTACCTGGGTTTATCCTCAGTCTTCTTCACTCTCAAGCATTTATCTGCCTTGGCTCTCTGACAAGTTTCCTTTTCATTATGACAAAGGCTGGACAGGCCCTAAGATGGCGGCCACTTACCTCTGTCACTAGCACTAAGGTAGGGAGCTCAGGCATGCTAAAGGCATTTGGCACCTTCACCTCCTGGTCAATTAGAGCTTTTGAATTTAGCAGTTGCACTGCATGAGTGAAGCTTTTAAGGCATGGGGTCAGAGTTTGGAATTTATCTGTTTGTTGTGTTCCTCAGCCCACTTTGAAAATCTGATCCTAATTCTTAGACATAAAAGATCAATGCGTAAATCAATGTTCCAGCATTGATTAAGAATCTGCAAAGTTACTTTACATTTTAAAATCAAAATATTCCTTTCTTCCTCTTACTTAATGCATCAAATTACATGAATTTAAGAAAAAATGCCTCAGGGTTATATTTTGATTACAGTCCCTTAACTACTGAATGAAATAGCAATGGAAAAATGGACACTCATTTTGTAAATCTAAATAAACTGGTATTTGGTAATAACCCTCAATAGCCAATAAAGCCCCAGTCATGTGAAAGAATGCAAACTGATATCTCTCCCTTTAACTTATTTCATCATTGATACCATCAATCCAATTAATGTGCAATGCTTTTTACAGAAGTACAACCAATTACATGTGATAAGATCATCTGAGGTCCATTGGATGCTCTTGCATAAGTCAAAAGGAAACTAAAGGAAGTTTGATTTTAATGCCCTTGAAATAATGTTGACGTGTTCTCCAGACTGGTTCTCCTCATGCAGAAACACACTTCAATTGCTAAGGGAATTTTAACTCACTGTTTCTTAACAGACTAACCTTTCCAAGGAAGGCACAAAACAATGGGCAAATGGACTCCATAGCTTCATTTCAGACTTGTTACATGCATTTAAAGCTTTAAGCTACAAGCAGAAATCTTTACAGCATGCCACAGTGGACAAAAGGAAACAAAATTTGTAAATTCCCTTTGGATACTGAAGACTGCCATTCACATTATTGAAAAACTGCACCTTGTTTCTCCCCAGTGTTTTATTAAACGGCATGCACCGCAGTGAATATGTGGCACAAAACTTTTAAGCTCAGGCTTATTCTGTAAACTTCTGAGATGGCTAGGCTTGTGTACAAAATCAAAAGGGGCAAGGACATAAAAGAATGAGAGTGCAAAAGAATGAGAACAAAATTTAGGGGATTCGGATTGTCTTGTAAAATGCAAAATAAGTTAATGTGGTTATTAATTTCCTGGAATTTGCCATTGGCAACTTGGTTGTTTTTTTTGTGTTGGTATGCAATAGTGGAGGTTTTGAAGTCAGTCTAATATTGCAGTTGGCTTACTAATGCCCTTTACACATGCAGTCACTGACTATTCTTAAACAATAGGGGTCATTTTCTGAGTCCTCATTGACAGCAAGAAGTGACCAGGAAATTGCCAGCATCCAAAATAGATAAAACATGTTGGTGTGGGTGGTGTTTGGAAAACTTCCACTTCATGAATGATATTATACGAGGAGAGTTTATGATAATAGTGCACACTTCTTAGACTTTGTTTTCACTGCCACATGCTGAGCAAAAAACTTGATTTCCAGTGTAGAGTCAATAAATATAGTCACTCAATAGTTTATTCACTTTCATTGGTTTTAAAACTAACAGATGTTGCTTGGGGGCAGGGAAGAGCTTGAGTAGGACTGAAAACCCTACAAAAAGTCAGGCATAACTCAGGCCCATGTGAGTACATATGGCGGCAAAATTTCTTCCCCAAGTCCCCAGTTCTGATTTTTTGAGTTTTGCTTCAGCAGTGCTGATCTATATTCCACTATTAACACCTACTTTAGACTTATGTCTCTGCTCTGCAGTTCCTTTTAACTTTTGTTCTGTGAGATTTTTGGTCTCTAGTCTTCCTTTCCATGGTCCTTCCCTCTGTTCCATTGACCTCTTGCTATCTTTTGCTATAGTGTAAAAACCTGTTCCTTTTCCACCTCTCCCTTTAGTTCAAAAGAAAGCCATATTGAACTCAAAACATTTGACTTTATTTCTCTCTCCACAGATACTGCCAAACTTGTTCTGTTTCTCCAGCGCTTTCTATTTATATTTCAGCATCTTGTCTTGTAAATATAGATATGTATACCTTCTATTGCACAATTGTGAAACAAGGATTCTCAAGAGGGTCCTGGAGGATTGTAAGATCATTGGATATCTGTCACTTTTAGATATCCACCTTTCATGTGTAAACAGTTGTCCCACCTCCAAAGCCTGCTTGTCCCACCGGAGGAGCTAAGCTTATTTTGTTCTTTATTCATTCATGGGAAGAAGGTGTCACTGGCTTGTCTAGCATTTACTGCCCATCCCTAATTGCCCAGAGGACAGTTAAGAGTTCTGGAGTCACATGTAGGCAAGACCAGGTTTGGATGGTAGTTTCTTTCCCTGAAGGACATCAGTGAACCAGATGGGTTCATCCCAATAATCAATAATGGATTCCTGGTCATTATTATTATGTTGAATTCAAATTCCACTATTTGCCATGGTGGGATTCAAACCCAGGCCCCCAGAACGTTAGCTGGGTCTCTGGATTAACAATCCAGCAATAATATCACTCAGCCATCGTCTCCCCTTATGTAACTGAATATCCCCTAAGGTACATTCAGAAAAGATTTTGAGCTGGTTACAGGTCATGGCAATCACAGACTCTCCAGTAGAGAGTGACTTTGAAAAATAAATTCTAACATTTTACTTCAGTTGGCAGTTGTTGCAGAGACCGTCACAACCCATGAGGTGACCAACTTGTGGCAGGCTTTAGACCTAACTTCACAAACTGAAAGGAAAGTCTCTTGTGGCAAAATGGTAGTGTCCCTATCTTGAGCTGGAAAACCCAGTGGGTTCAAAGCATGTCTGCTCCAGAGGTTCATAACATGTCTGAACAGGTTGATACAAAATATCTACATACTTAAAGGGACTAAAACCTTAAAAATTGGTATTGCAAGTTTTGCAATAGGACCAATGCCTATGTTGCAAGTTATGTCTGAAAATAAGGAACAGGGTATACTAATTTCCACTGTCAATGTCAAATGCCTTGTCACGATGCATCTCTTCAAGAAGGTTGATTTAGGAGAATGTTTCCCTTTTGAAACCATTTCAACTGCTGCTTAGCAAGTTAACTTTCTTGATATAGTCAAGTTTTTCTTGATTGCCAATTCCATTATTTTTCCAGAAGCTATGTATGATTAATGAACTTCAATTGTCTTTTTGTTAGAAGAAAGCTGCTGAAGGGCTTTGGTTATTGGGGGACTCAATACAGACTTACACTGAATCCCATATTATGGCTGTGGTTATTTTATATTAGTTTTCATGATTGCAGAAAATGGTGCGTTGCCAATATTTCTGCATAGCATATGAAAATTAAATAAGTTGAATTGTATGCATAAACGTCCTCAACAGAATTAAGACTCTTACAGCTCCATCAACAAAACTGCTTACTTCTACTTATTTAATATAAGTCATTTCTGCCCTTTCCATAAATCGATAAGTAGCTAAAACCATTATCTATGCCTTTGTTATTTCCAGGCTCAATTATTCTGATGCTCTCTTGCTCAGCTTCCCAACTTCTACTCTCTGTACGTAGTGCGACTTTGCAATAATCCCCTTTCCATATGCTATTCATCATCAGGCAACAAATATGAGCTTGCTTGACTTTAAAACAAAGGAAGAACAAAGAACAGTACAGAACAGAATCATGTCTTTCAGCCCATCATGACTGCACTGACACATGATGCCTTTCTAAACAAAAGTATTTTGTCTCTATGCAGTCCGTATCCCTTTATTTCCTGCCTATTCATATACCTGTCAAGATGCCTTTTAAATGTTAGTATTATATCTGCTCCACCATCTCCTCTGGCAGTGCATTCCTGGCACTTACCACCCTCAATGTAAAACAAAATTTCTCACATCTCCTTTTACCTTAAACCTATGCTGTCTAGTATTTGATATTTCTACCCTGGGAAAAAAAACTCCAACTATTCATTCTATTCAAGTCTCTCATAATTTTACAAACTTCTATCAGGTCGCCCTTCAGCTTCTGACATTCAAATGAAAACAAGCCAAGTTTGTCCAATCTCTCCTCATAGCTAATATTCTCCAAACCAGGCAACATCCTGGGAAACCTTTTCTATTCCCTCTCCAACGCCACCACATCCTTTTGGTATGGACCAGAATAGTACACAATATTCCAAATGTGGCCGCACTAAAGGTTTATACAGCTGCAACATGACTAGCCAATTTTTTTATACTCTATGCCCTAACTAATGAAGGTAAGTATGACATTGCCTTCTTGACAATATTATCGACTTGTGTTGCCATTGTCAAGGAAGTGTGGATGTGTACACTTAGATCCCTCTTTATTTTAGTGCTGCTAAGGGTTGTGCCATTTTTGTATAGTTCCTTCCTACTTCCAAAATGCATCACTACACATTTGTCCAGATGAAATTCCATCTGCCATTTTTCTGCCCAATTCTGCAGCCTATCAATATCTGGCTGTATCCTCTGACAATCTACCTCACTATCTGCTGCTTCCTCAATCTTTATGTCATCCAAAAAATACTGATCAGACCATTTACATTCTCTCTAAATAATTTATACACACATATATAGAAAACACATGCATACACAGTTGGTTGTGCTATAACATGCATTCCTCAATGCGAATTGGCTGTAATGCGATTGAAGAGTTTAGACTGTTGTTTGTAGAACATGAACTTTCCTTCTCTGTATTGGCTATAACGCAATTCAGGTCCCATTAGTTTAAATGGCGCTACTATTGTGCAATTTTCTTATAATATAAGATCGCACAAGAATGGTTCTGTCACATTATATAAGAATCGACTGTATTACCAACAATAGGGGTCCCAGCACTGATCCCTGAGAAACACCACTGGTCATGGATCTCCATTCAGAAAATCACCCATCCACCACTGCTGTCTATCTTCTATGACTAAACCAGTTCTGTATGCATCGTACCAGCTCTCCACGGATCCCATGTGACTTAACCTTCGACATCAGCCTGCCACGAGGAACTTTGTCAAAGGCCTGCAGCCATCTCTGACTCTTCTAAATTCCAGAGGATACAAGCCTTTTAACCTCACTGCGAATCCTACCTTGAAGAAGTTCTCCTCCTCTCTCCACAAGAATTTCAGTGAGTCTCTCTCCCACTGCAACCCCCAGGTCATCTATCACCTTCATCCCCACCCCCTTCCACCCATTGTACTCTTAGCTACCTTCTCCCCAGCCACACCCCCTCCCATTTATCTCTCCACCCTGGAGGCTCCTTGCCTTCATTCCTGATGAAGGGCTATCCCTGCTCCTCTGATGCTGCCTGACCTGCTGTGCTTTTCCAGCACCACTCTAAACTAGACTCTGATTTCCAGCATCTGCAGTCCTCATGTTCGCCTACAAGCCTAGCCTATCTAGCCTTTGCTCATAAGACAATCCATTCATTCTAATTATTAGTCTAGAAAAACTACTTCAGCATATTAACATCCTTCTGTAATTATGGTGACCAGTACTGTACACAGTTCTCCAAATGCAATTTTACCAATGCTTATATAACTGAAGCATAACCTCCCTAGTCTTGCATTCAATTCCCCTCACAATAAGCTATAACATTCTATTAGTTTTCCTGAGTCTTGCTTTTCTGATAGGCCTACCAAGGCATCAAACCATCTGCTCCTGTCTATACGTCATTACAGGAAAATTCTCATCGAGTTTCACTGCTGCAGAAATCCATCTACCACCCCACTATCTGAGCTGCTACTTTCACCACCCTTTCCCAGTGCTCTGGCTGCATTCCACTTAAGCCTAGAGTAGCATTTTATGGCTTCCTGCCAGACAAGACTTCTGCGCAGTCCCCAGTCTGTTCGCCATATCATTGGGCAGCCCACCCTGAGACCGAGTGAATCCTTAATTATCCACTTAATGGTGTGACTTCATGGTCTACTCAATGACATGCCATACAGCAGTTTATCTCCTGTTGTGTAAAATTTTCATCCAGTTATAGAGGATGACCAGCAGCATGTGGGCTAGAAAATTCCCGCTCCCAGCCTTCAGACTATATTGAACGAGCCTGCATGTCAACCCATCACAAGCAGCAGGTAGTCAATAGACCACTTAAAGGTCCCAGTGATAATGATCAACTATTTTCCACTTCTCCTTCACAGGACAAGGGCACTGTTGGCTATGCAGCAAAACTCACATTCCTTATTGCCCAGAGGGTGATTAAAAATCAACCACATTGCTGTGAGTCTGGAGTCACGTGTAGGTTAGACAGGGATAAGGTTGGCAGTCACCTTTTCCTCTTGGCGGAGGTATCAGTGAGTAGGGGCATAGATTTAAGGTAACGGGCAGGAGGTTTCGAGGAAATGTGAGGAATTCTTTGGGAAACTGGAACTCACTGCATTTAAGGATGATAGAGACAGAAGGCCTCAAAACATTTTAAAATAATTTAGATGTACACGTGTGATGCCAGAGCATACTAGACTGCATGAAAATGGGATTAGAATAGTTTAGTGCTCGTTTTTGATCAGCACAGACTCAATAGACACTTTTCTGTGTTGCAGACCTGCACTGTGGACATTATCAAGCCAAGTAGGTTTTCCAAAAATCAAAAATTGCTTCATGGTCATCATTTGGCTCTTAATTGCATTTTTTTTATTTTATGTAAATTTCAAAGAACATTACCTGGGTCTCTGGATTACTAGCCCAGTGACAATACCATTGGACTCCCCTAACAGCTTTCTGTTGAAATCAAGCCACATTGATTTGGACTCCTGGCAGTAGACCAGGGTATGGGAGTGTTTTGGAGGTGTGCAGTAGCCAGTGTTCCATCCTACAAGGGGATTCATCCCATATCCTTTACAATAGTGACCATTAGCAGTCTACTATGAGGCTTGCCCTTTCATGATAATGACCTGACACTTGTGGCCATGCTGTTTTCATAAAATAGTAAAAGGCCTTTAAAGAGCATTTCCATCATGAGATAGCCTCGCTATCTTCTGCAACATCTGTTTTCACTTCTGGATGGCCTCCTCTTGGTCCTCCAGTTTCAGGAGCCTGCCTGTCTTCCTCACTACACTGGCTGCTTCCTCTAAAATGGCCAACATGTCTGGGCTGCCAAATTATAATTCATCCCAGCATTGGTGTTGAGCCTCTGGAACAAAGACCCAACTCCTGATGAACCTGCTGCTCCTGTGTTTGCAGGTTACACACCAGTGTTATATGCGAGCTACACATTTGTGCCTTCATTCCTTTGATCAGGGAGTGATGGTGTCAAGTGGAGATGGGTGTCAGAGGCCACTTTTTCGAGGGAGGTCAAGGAACTAAGTGCAGTTCTTGGCCACACAGAGGAGGAATCAGAAAATTAGGGTGGGGGAAGAGGGAGAAGACTTTAAAAGCCTTTCTTGGGGGAGTGTCAGAATTCTCAGCATGAGTGGGGATCAGAGCTCACTAGTGAGGGAGATCAATGGGTTTTGTGGCAGGGTCAGGAGCCTTGCAGTGACGTTTGACTGGAGGCCTCAAAACATGGGGCCTTCGAGATCCAGGATGTAAGTATAGGGGCAGTTAACTCCTGAAATCCTTCCATTGATTAATTTTATAGTTTTTTCAATGCTCAACAACAGTTTGAGTTAAAAAGCTGAAAGATGATGAGTTTGTGGGTTCATTATCATATTTCAAGTAGTAGGCTGCCTCTTTGGATCAGGTTAGCTGCTGGTTCACCTTTGGTCTCAGTCATAACCATAACTGGATGATTTGATGGTTGAACTTGGATCTGTTTTCAGATCCCTTGGACTTTAGCCGCTCCCCCCATCCACCTGACTCTCACTCTTCAGTTTCATTAAGTTAAAATTTCCCATGTGTTATTCACTTTGTAATAGAATGAAAAGAAGAAACCTCATTGTAAAATTCACAGTTGGAATTTGGAGCAGAATATTTCACTTCCCTCAGCAGATACCCTACAAGTTCTGGAATCCATAGCAGAAATGAATTCATAAAAATTGTTTTAAAAATGCATATGACACACGAATGGGGTAACAATCAGCTGACAAATATGTGCTTTCATGTGTTCAACACTCCAAGGAGCAACACATACCTAGAGATTCCCTTCATACAAAGATCCTCCTCTATTGTTCCTCTAATAAATTATACTTCAGCCCACTGACTCGACAAAACCTCAACTACTAAGACAAAGATTGGCTTTCTATTGATGAGGCACACTGTCAAATGAGTATTTGAGAAATCTGTGCTTGGCCTGTATCTATATTCAATGAATAGAACATCAAGACAAAATTAGTATTAACACAATCACATACTTTGTTCTGGAAAAAATGTACTTGTGAATGAAAAAGAGGATGAAACTAATTGATAACAAAATAACTAATATTTGGGAACAGTATGTTCAATGTTACTGAGCAATCATTAGCAAGTTTTCAGTGAACTAAAGCAACTTACTGGGGGGAATGTTTCAACACCCCCATGATCAGCAGAGGAAGTGATAAATGGCAAAAATATACACCTCAAGTGCAAACCTACTGTGAAAGCACCTGCTTCCTGTTTACCCACGGCCACTTTGGCTGTACGCAAGTAACTCCTAATGGAGAGGCATATTAGTGCTTTTAATATTAATATTTCAATTGGGTTGTTTAATGAAATTTTCATCACAACTTGAACTTAATGCCTCCTGCACAAGTTTCACGGCTTTAGAAAACAGCATTAAAATAGAGCAAAATTGAGTGGCACTTCACAGGGGTTAGTTAAAAGTCAGAGTACCGAGTGCTCTGTACTCATAACTGCCGATCCTGCTGGGAAATGGTTTAGTAAGAATACAATAACAAGCTGTTCTTGCTCATAAAAGGATCACGAGAGGGCACCGTTTTAAAGTATTGTGCAAAAGAAGCAAAAGCAAGGCAAGAAAGGACTTTTTCATACAGCAAGCAGTTAGGGTCTGGAATGCACTGTATGGAAATGTAGAGGACGGAGGCTCAATTGAGGCATTCAAGAGGGCATTGGATGATTACTTAAATATAAACAATGAGCCGGGTTATAGGGAAAAAGTTGTAAATTGGCATTAGGTCAAAACGCTCAAAGAGCTGGAGCAGACGCGATGGACCAAATAGCTGCCACTTGCCCAATAACAATGATGTGCTTCTATGATTCTATATCTATACAGTACTTCAAACTTAATAAAACATTCCAAAACACTTCATAGTAATCTCATAATGCAACATTTGAGACCAATCCACACAGGAATTATTGGAATAGGTGATCAAAAACTTAGTCAAAAGCTAGGTCTGAAGGTATAGTACTGAGAATTAAAGAGAAGTTGCGAGGTTTATTGAGACACTTCCAGAGCCTCGGGCCATGATACTGAAGGCACGGTCACCAGTAATGGGTTGATTAAAATCAGGCTGTTTCAGAGGCTGGAATTAGAGGAGAGCACAGGAGCACCCTCTTTTTATTTACTCCACCATAGTGGCCATAGCTTCAGCCTTCCAGGTGTAAGCTTTAAATTCCCTCACTAAACCGTCTTTTCTCCTTTAAAATGGTCCTTGAAATGCACATTGTTTATCTATTTATTCATGGGATATGGGCATTACTGGCCAGCATATATTGCCCATCCCAAGTTGCCCTTGAGAAGGTGATAGTGAGCCTTCTTGAACTGTTGCAATCTATTTGCTATAGGTACTATTCAGGAAGAGAGTGAGTTCCAAGATTTTCAACCAGTGATACTGAAGGAATTTCAGATGACTAACTTTTTTGTCATATGTCTTAAGATTGCCTTAAGTGGCTCAGTGTCAAATTCTGCATGATAACATTCCTTTGATCCGCTTTGGCTCATTTTATTATCTTGAAAAACATTATCTAAGTGAAAGTTGTTGCTTTGGACGTTTAGAAATAGCACAAGTTGTGAGAGAGTCATTTGCACTATTTGAAGATATGTGCACAAAGTACATCGGAGTCAATAATGCATGGGAGTTTTAGATTGGACTACATTAAGGCATGCAATAAGTATTAGCAGTAGCAAGGCTATAGAGTTAGCGACATATGTTTAACAGAGAATTGGACAGTTTTTAGTAAGCACCTAACAAAGAATCTAGGCAGAGCTTCCTTGACCTTCCCAGTAGAACAATGTTTCTGAAGACTAAAGTTGTCATGTCAAGTGATAATCCTCCTTGAAAATACTTGTTTTCTGCTGAGCTTGGTGGTTGCGAAAGTCTACTTTTCTTTTGCATTTGATTCATTACAGGGTGCTAGCAGAGATGTATTAAAGGTCCTGCTAATGGTTGTGTCAAAAATGTGTAAGTAAAGGAGGGATCAATTGGTAGACAGAAATTATTTAAACTTTCCCAGTGAAGATAATAAAAGGTGCATGAGTTTCTATTAGGGGGTCACACAGGAACAGGGTGCTACATACTTGCACATTCAAATCAACAAGGAGAACTCATCCACAACAAGGAATGTTCAGATGTTCTGCCAACACAGGAAGATATGCTTGCAACTCTCTGCTGGTATCTCTGGGAGCTGCAGTGATGCTTTCATACTGTGGCTGTTCAACACTTCCAACCTGTTTGCATATGGAAATATTCTTAAGGTCTATTAAGCTCTGCTGCTAACCAGGCTGATAGCCACTGTGAGGGACACTGTGAGTGAAATAATGATAACCATATCAAGCCAAATGTGTCACTGAGTAAGCTTTATGTATGCTCAAGATATGCTTCAGGTGCATGAAGAGGTGTGGAGACGTCCTCCAGTACTCAGCAGAGTTAGTCTTTCAGATAATTATGGTCTGTTGTGGTTCTGTTCGCCGAGCTGGAAGTTTTTGTTGCAAACGTTTCGTCCCCTGGCTAGGCGACATCATCAGTGCTTGGGAGCCTCCTGCGAAGCGCTTCTTTGATGTTTCCTCCGGTGTTTATAGTGGTCTGTCCCTGCCGCTTCCGGTTGTCAGTTTCAGCTGTCCGCTGTAGTGGTTGGTATATTGGGTCCAGGTCGATGTGTTTGTTGATGGAGTTTGTGGATGAATGCCATGCCTCTAGGAATTCCCTGGCTGTTCTCTGTCTGGCTTGCCCTATGATAGTAGTGTTGTCCCAGTCGAATTCATGTTGCTTGTTGTCTGCGTGTGTGGCTACTAAGGATAGCTGGTCGTGTCGTTTCGTGGCTAGTTGATGTTCATGTATGAGGATTGTTAGCTGTCTTCCTGTTTGTCCTATATAGTGTTTAGTGCAGTCCTTGCACTAGTAGCCACACACGCAGACAACAAGCAACATGAATTCGACTGGGACAACACTACTATCATAGGGCAAGCCAGACAGAGAACAGCCAGGGAATTCCTAGAGGCATGGCATTCATCTACAAACTCCATCAACAAACACATCGACCTGGACCCAATATACCAACCACTACAGCGGACAGCTGAAACTGACAACCGGAAGCGGCAGGGACAGACCACTATAAACACCGGAGGAAACATCAAAGAAGCGCTTCGCAGGAGGCTCCCAAGCACTGATGATGTCGCCTAGCCAGGGGATGAAACGTTTGCAACAAAAACTTCCAGCTCGGCGAACAGAACCACAACAACAAGTACCCGAGCTACAAATCTTCGCACAAACTTTGAATAATTATGGTCTGCTGTGGTCTACACAACAAAGCACGCCACTGATAATGACTGATACAGAAGAAACACGTACTTGTCTGATAAGGACTACAATGCACAAGAGGAGGACAAAGAGGAGGCGCTGATGAAGGTGAGGCCCCCAGCGCCAGCCCATGCACTCAGGAATGTCAGAGTTTCTCTAATGGACTGAAGGTCCAATCACTCTCATGCTGCGCCAAAGTTACTTTACTTCACCTCATCCTTACACCCTCACGAATAAAAAGCAGTCCTGCAACTAACTACTTGCCCATCCACCACTTCTGGATTATTGCGTGCAATTCTGGTCTCCTACCTATCGGAAGGATGTTGTGAAACTTGAAAAGGTTCAGAAAAGATTTACAATGATGTTGCCAGGGTTGGAGGATTTGGGCTATAGGGAGAGACTGAATAGGCTGGGAATGTTTTCATAAAACACATACACAATGGTGAACTATGGTGAACTATTTTTGTTTCTCCTGCCTCATGGTGCAACCTTTGCGGTTTCAGCAAAGTTAAAGGTAGGCTACTCAGATCCCTACTTTGACTACTGAAGTGCAAAGTTATGTGGAATTCTGACCTGTATCTCCCCTTTCAACAACATTGCTCTCCAAGGCCACTGATATATAACTCCTTCCTCTCTGTGGGGTTGCAGTTCACAGCAAATCAGTGAATCAAACCAAGACTGTAGATAATATATCTGTCAACCTGTTTAAGTCAGTCAAGTGTTGGAGTCTAAAGTCTATACAGCAGTCAAGAGGGCTTATGTGAACCATTTCAATTGTGCAAATAAAGTTGTATGAACAAAGTCATCTATCTGTGGAAATCAACCTTCCAATCAGTCACAAATCTACAGATGTTTGAGTTGGATTCCTCCATCTCTCTGTTCTGGTGCAATGCCCAGCAAATTTGCCGCTTCCATCAACCATTAGCTTGTTCATCAATGGCTGGATTTGAGCTTTTGTGTCCAGCTAGTGGAAACATCTTCTCTGTGTCCATTCTATCCAGGCCAATCAGTATTCTGTAAGTTTGACCATAGTCCCCTTCATCCCTTGAAATTCCATTGAGTACAGACCCAGAATCCTCGACCACCACTCACATGACAAGCCCTTCATTCCAGATCATTCTTGTAAACTGCCTCTCGATCCCCTTCAACGCCAACACATCCTTGCTTAGATATAGGGCCCAAAACTGCTCACAATATTCCAAATGTGGTCTGACCTGTTGAAATAAATGCGGAAATTGCACTTGCCTTCTTAGCTGCCAACTAAATCTACATTTTAACCTTAAGTGAATCCTGAACTAGGAGTCCAAAGCCCTTTAGTACTTCAGATTTCTGAAGCCTTTCCTTGTTTCGAAAATAGTCTTTGTCTCCATTCTTCCAAACAAAGTGTATAACCTCACACTTTCTTACATTGTATTTCATCTGCCACTTATTTCCCCACTCTCCTACCCTGTCCAAGTGTTTTTGGTAGCCTCCCCATTTCCTCAACACTCCCCTTCCACAACCTTCACTCCACCTATCTTTGTATAATCTGCAAACTTAGCAAAATGACCTCAGTTCCTTCATCCAGATCATTAACTCATAACGTGAATAGTTGTGATCCCAACACAGAACCCTGCAGAACTCTACCAGTCATCAGCTTTGTCCCCACTCTCTGCCTTCTGCCAGTCAGCTAATCCTCAAACCATGCCATTACCTTGCTCCTAACAGGTGGGCTAGTATCTTTTTACACAGCCTCCTGTGCAGCACCTTTTCAAAGGGCTTCTGGAAATCCGAATACATCATGTCCACTGGCTCTCTTTTATCTAACTTGTTTGTTACCTCCTCAAAGACTTTTAACAGATTTGTCAACCTTCCCTTGACATAGCCGTGCTGACTCTACACTATTTTACCATGCACTTCCAAGTACACCACCTCATCCTTAATAATGGATTCTCAAATCTTACCAATGACCAGGTCAGGCTAACCGATCTATGTTAAAAATCACACAAAACCAAGTTATAGTCCAACAGGTTTAATTGGAAGCACACTAGTTTTCGCTTCTTCCAATTAAACCTTTTGTAAAGCAAGCAAGTATGCAAGGGCCCAGCAGTAAGCAGAAGGTACCGCAGAAGCAGAAAGGTCTGAAGGTGGATATATCACCCAGACCAGGTAGACTACATCCCAGGGTTCTGAAGGAGATAGCTGAGGAGGTTGTGGATGCATTTGGTGTTGTGTGATTTTTAACTTTGTGCACCCCAGTCCAACACCGGCATCTCCAAATCATAATCGATCTATAATTTCCTTTCTTCTGCTGTCAACAACCCCCCCCCCCCCTTCTTAAACAGGGGTGTAACATTAGCCATTTTTCACTCTTCTGGTAGTATCCTTGACTCCGGTCATTTTTGAAAGATTACAAATGCATCCACAACCTCCTCAGTTATCTCCTTCAGAACCCTGGGATGTAGTCTACCTGGTCTGGGTGATATACCCACCTTCAGACCTTTCAGCTTCTGCGATACCTTCTGCTTACTGCTGGGCCCTTGCATACTCCTTAGGTCGGTTGCTTTACAAAAGGCAACCTTTAATTATCCATATCTGAACTTCTAGATTTCCCTTGCTAATGCTGTCCATCGCTCTACCTCACTTTCCACCTTTTAAGATGCTGAAGAACAAAGGTTTTGCTTTGTGTTCTAATAACAGCTCATGTTACTCAATACCCGATTTTTTGCTTAATAAAGCTTTTGTGAAATGCCTTGGAAAGTTTTATTATGTTAATATTATCATGTTAAAGGCACGGTGTAAATGCTAATTGTTGCTCTTAAAATATTTAAATGAGACTTGACTGTGTCATTGCCATGGCCTAGTCTTTTATTCATACATCAGACTTTGGAAATTTTGATTTCTAAACCCATGCCAGTTAGTGGGTTTGAATCTTTGAAATTGGATGTTGAGTGAAGATTTCGTATAGAGCAGCCAGCAGAATAAATCATGACAAATATTTCTGTTTCTCATCAGAGCAGGTACGGAAATACCCACATGAATATTCTCTATATATTTTACAACCACGTACGGAATATTTTTGTTTACAAAGGTCCTGTTCTCAAAGCAAATAAATGAAGAAAATACGCTTACAAAGTCTGACATATCATTTCTAAAGTGACCTTGAATATGACCAATGACAATGCTTTTTAGGAGACTATGATAAGTGAATATTTTCCTATGTTTGATGGTTAGCAGCTGGAGATCTTTATCCCACATTGAAGTGGAAATGACATATAAATCATATTGTTCAAGCAGATCAAAAACAGCCATTTTGATGTCTGCAGGGATATGTTGGTATCGTGAGTCGTGCTGGATATCAGAAATTGCCAGATGTGTCATCCTAGGTGCATTCATTTTGTGTATGTGTGTGTGTGTGCTCAGCAAATTAATGATTAGAAACTCATAGGTCAAATAATGTATTGGTCAAATGTAATAAAATGCTCTTCTGAAACCATCTTATACTTCACCCTGTCCTCATGAGAGACATCCACATTTTCAACTCATCTATCCTTATGGATTTTATGATCATATCTGTAAATTTAACACTAATTAGTGATACTGTACAGTCCATTTTTGTTTGTGGGTCCACCAGTTACAAGGATTTGGACTGGATGCTTGTATGTATCAGGCAGGAAAGTATTTTATCTTATGCATTTGGACAGAATTCAGGTCTAGGTACCAAAGCTAAAACAAAACTCGAAGTCAACCTTGTTTCTTTTGACTGGTAGTGAAAAAATGCTGATTTCTTCTAATTACACTGGTGTGGGTGTTTGGCTGTGTGCGTCTCAAAGCATCCAGAAATGGTCATTTTTGTGTCGGATTTCTCAACTGAAGCAAAACATCTGGCTTACTGTAAGTACAAATCATGGGTACACTGTCCATTAAGCTTACTCAAACAATATAGTAATACACGTTGCTACTGACCTGCTCAATGAGTATCAGCACCCAAGTATAGATTAATTCCAGTGAACATATAGCCACCTGGTAGAGTTTTAGGGCAGGTGATACCAATGACCCAGTGGCTCCACCACAACCCTAATAGTTTGACAACCCTGTATTTTATACATGAAATATTACTGGCCAAATTGCTGTATGTGAATGAAACAGCATTGTGTACCATACCATCATGGTAGCATGATTACGGTATCCAACAAAATATTTCTGCTTTAGGTGATAGACCATTATAATGCTATCAGCTTTGACTTTCTGGAAATTAAAACGAGTACTCATTATCTGTTGGTAGGACATATTACTAGAACTTACTGTTAGATTGATTTCTTTAAAAGATTAATGATCACAAATCAATAATAACGCATTTACATTCACTTCACCTCAATCAATCAGGTTCAATTGCAGAAAAGCTATAGCCCTTCCCTACTCAGCCCCAGACTCTTTTACTTTAAAACTCTCATTTCAGCTGACAAATAATCTTTTCTTTCTTCACTTCCTCACTGCACAATAAAAAGGAGAATCGCAGCTGACAAATATATAACAAGCAGTGAGCAAATGCAAAGTATTTATTTCTCATTAAGGTGTCTTTGTCAGTCTTGAACCCATTGTTTACATTCTCACACACAATTGCTTCTTCCCTGAAGTCTAGTCTCCCAGTTTGGGTGTTCTTTCACAAAACGCAGAAATATCACTTTATTGCACAAACACAGAACCCCAGCCCCACTCCACCCAAAGTGGCACAAAAAAAACCTAGATGGTTCTTATCTGGTTACTTTTGCCAATTATTTTTGATGGAAACAAAAATATACTTCCTATTGAAGATCAGAGACAGTGATAGTGTTATGGATCAGATTAGACCCCCTCAAAATATTTTATAAAGGTAGCCTAGACCCTAACCTTTTCATATTTTAAAGGTAAATGTCAAGTGTTGTGTTCCAGATGCAATTCAATCAGTCAAACTACTTGATGTTAAGCAAAACACAATTTATTCAAACACTATTTAAGAAAGGTGGTAAGGAAAAGCCAGTATAGACTGGTCAGCCTGAAATTGGTCATGAGCAAGTTGTTGGGGGAATCCTGAGAGACAGGATTTACATGTATTTGGAAAGGCAAGGACTGATTAGGGATAGTCAAAATAGCTTTGTGCATGGGAAATCATGTGTCACAAACTTGATAGAGTTTTTTGAAGAAGTAATGAAGCGGATTGATGAGGGCAGACGGGTGGACACGATCGATATGGACTTCAGTAAGGCATTCGACAAGGTTCCCCGTGGTAGACTGGGTGGCAAGGTTACATCTCATGGAATACAGGGAGAACTAGCCATTTGGATACAGAATTGGCTTCAAGGTAGAAGTCAGAGGGTGGTGGTGGAGGGTTGCTTTTCAGACTGGAGGCCTGTGACAGGTGGAGTGCCACAAGGATTGGTATTGGGTCCAATTTGGATTTGAACATAGAAGGTATAGTTAGTAAGTTTGTAGTAGACTCCAAAATTGGAGGTGTAGGGACAGTGAAGATGGTTACCTCAGATTACAATGGGATCTTGATCAGATGGGCCAATGGGCTGAAGACTGGCAGATGGAGTTTAATTTAGATAAATGTGAGGTGCTGCATTTTGGAAAGGCAAATCAGAGCAGGACTTATACACTTAATAGTAAGGTCCTGGGAGTGTTGCTGAACAAAAAGACCTTGAAGTTCAGGTTCATAGTTCCTTGAAAGTGGAGTTACAAGTAGATAGGATAGTGAAAAAAGCATTTGGTACGTTTTCTTTATTGGTCAGAGCATTGAGTATAGAGTATAGGAGTTGGGAGGTCATGTTGCGGCTGTCCAGGACATTGGTTAGGTCTCTTTTGGAATATTATGTACAGTTCTGGTCTCCTTCCTATCAGAAGGATGTTGTGAAACTTGAAAGGGTTCAAAAAAGATTTACAAGGATGTTGCCAGGGTTGGAGGATTTGAGCTACAGGAAAAGGCTGAATAGGCTGGGGCTGTTTTCCCTGAAGGCTGAGGGGTGACCTTATATAGATTTATAAAATCATGAGGAGCATGGATAGGAGAAATAGACAAGGTATTTTCCCCGAGCTGGGAGAGTCCAGAACTAGACGGCATAGGTTTAGGATCAGAGGGGAAAAATTTAAAAGGGACCTAAGGGGCAACATTTTCAAGCAGAGGGTGGTGCATGTATGGAATGAGCTGCCAGAGGAAATGGTGGAGGCTGGTACAATTACAACATTTGAAAGGCATCTGGATGGGTATATGAATAGGGAGGGTTTGGAGGGATATGGGCCAAGTGCTGGTAAATGGGACTAGATTAAGTTAGGATATCTGAGCGGCTTAGATGCATTGGACTGAAGGGTCTGTTTCTGTGCTGTACATCTCTATGTCTCTGACTACAATTAATACACAATAAAAGAAAGGAGGAATTGGGATAACTTAACTTTATTGGAAACTTAACAGAATAATAGATACAGTAGTTATTACTAATTAACTGTTCCAATATAGTAACATTACATAAACACATCCTTGGGAAAAGGCAAATTCAGAAAACAGATTTGTCTCACGTGCAATCGAGCAACCCAGAAAGGGAACCCTCAGCTTTTGGCTGTAATTGAGAGAGGGGCAGAAAATAGCTTCAAGACCCTAACAGCAACTGCTGAAAGCTAAACCTAACATCTCTGGTTCTGTGGGTGGGGGCTTGACTACACCCACTCAGGCTTCTTCTATTGTTCCAACTTTAAAAAAAACTCCCAAGACTCAAAAGTTGAAATCTTCTCAAACTGGTCAGCACTTGTCCCCAATCTCTCTCTAAAATAAATTCGGATAAATCACATTTCTTAAAGCCACAGCATTGTCACAAGGATGCCATATTGAGAAAATGAAAATGAGATAGAACAGCTGGAGTTTGCTCATTTTACATAAATGGCTGAAACTTCAGACAGCCAATGTTTCAAGATTATTTCTGAGCTCATCCTTAATAAAAATGTTATAATAAAATACTCAATCCAATGCTATTTTACACAACTTTAAAATAGCCTTACTTTCAATTTTTCCATTTGATATTTCCTTCAAAGTTGTATGATTGATGTTCCCTGCAATATAAAACTCACTGTAATGTTGCAGAATAGATTTATGGTGATAATTATGTACTCTAAAATGCTGCCTATACAAAATAATTGTTTAGATATCGTGCCTTATTTTAAAATTTGTTTGATCATACTTTTCACACAACTAACATGGTGTTGCCTAACATGTTAAACTGTGAGGGATTAAACTTTATTATATTAATTAGTATTTCAACAAACTGATGAGGTTCTCATTGAGATACATTGGAGCATCCATCTTTGCAGTTTCTATATTTAGTGCATAAAAATTAATTCAATATCATTTCGTTAGAATAGTCTTCGTTCAATCATGCTTATAAAAATATATTTCTACACCCACAATATGTCAATAGCATTTGATTGCTTTCTCCTAATAAAGATTCTATTAATGAAACAAAAACAAATTAATTTATTCCAATGGACATTATACAATTAAACCTCAAGAGAACACTTATTGTGAGTTTATTACAGCAATTATATTATACAATTACTGACACCTACACCAACAGAAGGACATCATTGTGCTGTAGAAAAAATTAATAGCAGTGTAAAACACTGAAAGTTCCAGAGTTTAAATCAGATATTCCAAGTATCTTTGTCAGAGTGTCATCAATTTATTCAGTTGGGAAGGAGACATGTGAGGAAGTTGATCTTTGATGGAATAATCCAGGTAAATGTATATGGATCATGATCACTGGAAGCCAAGGTATAACATTATCAGTGCTCACTTCCCATGAAGTTAAGGCACTGTTCCACTCATTATTTATTTTTATGGATTAATCCTGATATGTACATATACGGTAACTTATCCTGTCCCTGGTGCTTGGGACCAAATAATTACTAGATTTTGGAATTTTCTGGATTATAGAATGCCAAACCACAAATGTGTGAACCTGAAAACATTATAGATATAAATATTTATCTGAAACATGAAGTGGTGATGAACATTATAAAACATATTAAACATTGGCATACTTATCCAAATACGATATCTTCCATGATTCCACTCCAAAAACATTGTTCTTAATAATGTTGATGAATGTCGAGGAATTGCCTGGATCTGCTCAAAAGGTTTTTGGATGGCTGGTTTTACTGAATAATAGATTTGCAGGCTAGAGAGGTTACAGTGTACTCAGTTTTCAGGGACATTGCCTTAATAAGAGCTTAACCTGAATCAAACCCTGTACATGTTAGGGTTCTGCATTGCACATGTCATTTGTCGCTATATGAATTTGAGATCTCCCTGAATTAATTGCATTTGAGTTCAATAAATACCGCTTTAAATTCCAACAGAAAGCATATGTGTTTTAGTTAGAATTGAATATTATCCAAGTAGTTGTACGAAATGAAAGATTAGGTTTCTCAGTGATGTTCAGAATCCATGTCCCTCTCGTTTACATTCTTCTGTACTGCTTGATTCTCTGAACAACATATTGCTTTGAAGTTATGAAGTCATATATATGCAAAAATTGTTTTTTTTTGCCAGATAATCTTACAAAGAGGCAACTTTTCCATTTTCCAAAATATTATCTGCAATTTGTTAAGGTCAAAGTGGACAGTGGAAGGTATGCTTAGCTGCTTAACAGTAAAAATATCAAATGTAGTGTTTGGTCTGATCATTCTTGCCTTCCTTGTTATTAATGCAGCTAGTCTGTTTTTCATGTACCTATGTTCCTTTAGTTAGAAGATAGGCATGGTGTTCTGAGTTTCACTCAGATTTGCCATTGCAATTTTGGTAACATCACTCTAATTCCCTCCAGCAGAACAACAATTGAATTGTAAGTTAGATTCACTCAAAACTATTTTGAGCTTCATCCATGTGGGTGAGATATTGTACTGAAATTTTTACTGCAGGGTCAGGAATCTGACATGGGGTCTAGTTCCAGATCGCAATCCTGCATGGTATGCTATGGACATACCCATTGCTGTTTCGAAGTGGGAAGACAATGAAATGCTAGGGAGGAGGTTTGCCACCCAATTAAGGATGGTGAGTGGACTCTAAACACAGGAAGTATAGTGTGTTACAACATCAAAACCATGGAAAGCTAAAGGCATTTTTAGCCTTTAATTCCAGAATATGTGTATGTGGATGTAGGTTTGCTCGCTGAGCTGGGAGGTTCATTTCCAGACATTTCCTCACCTTACTAGGTAACATCTTCAGCGGGCCTCAGGCGAAGCAGAGTACATGATTCCTGCTTTCTATTTATATGTTTGGGTTTCTTTGGGTAGGTAATGTCATTTCCTGTCATTATGTCATTTCCTGTTATTCTTCTCAGGGGTGGTCGATGGGGTCTAAATTGATGTGTTTGTTGATAGAGTTCAGGTTGAAATGCCATGCTTCTAGGAATTCTTATGCGTGTCTCTGTTTGTCTTGTCCTAAGATGGATGTGTTGTCCCAGTTGAAGTGGTGTCCTTCATTATCTGTATGTAAGGATACTAGTGAGAGAGGGTCATGTCATTTTGTGGTTAGTTGGTGTTCATATATCCTGATGGCTAGTTTTCTGCCTGTTTGTCCAATGTAGTGTTTGTTACAGTTCTTGCACGGTATTTTGTAAATGACATTAGTTTTGTTTGTTGTCTGTATAGGATCTTTCAAGTTCATTAGCTGCTGTTTTAGTGTGTTGGTGAATTTGTGGGCTACCATGATGCCAAGGGGTCTGAGTAGTCTGGCAGTCATTTTCGAGATGTCTTTGATGTAGGGGAAAGTGGCTAGGGTTTCTGGACATGTTTTGTCTGCTTGTTTGGGTTTGTTGCTGAGAAATCGGCAGACTGTGTTCATTGAGTACCCGTTCTTTTTGAATACACAGTACAGGTGATTTTCCTCTGCTCTGCGTAGTTCCTCTGTGCTGCAGTGTGTGGTGGCTCGTTGAAATAATGTTCTGATGCAGCTTCATTTGTGGATGTTGGGATGATTGCTTCTGTAGTTCAGTATTTGGTCCGTGTGCGTTGTATTCCCATAGACGCTGGTTTGAAGTTGCCCGTTGGCTGTTTGCTCTATTGTGACATCTAGGAATGGCAGTTTGTTGTTGTTGTTTCCTCCTCTTTAGTGAATTTTATGCCAATTTTATATGTGAGTGTTTTTTAAGAGGAATGTTCAGAGACAAAATAACCATAAGTGTAACTTCAGGGCTGGCTGGAAAAAATTCTGTGTGGTACCAATGGGATATAACACTTAGAAGTCTCAAAGAAACTTCAAACAGAGAGAGCAATTTGAGATAAAAGGGGCTGATGGCCCTTACAGATTATGTTCCAAACTGTTGATACATTTGGTGTTTTTCCTTTTGAATAATACACAAGGACAGGATTAAAAAGCCAGATTCAATACTACTAGAGCATACTATTGGGAGTGCTGTTTGTATGAGCCTGGGTTATGCTAGAATTCAATCACAGTTGAAAGTAATCAGAACTACAAAATCTCAAGCAGTCTGAAAAACTAAAGATTATGAAACCCATTGTCCAACTACCAAAGTCAATATTACTGGTACTTTGCCTTACCAAGACTGCAACGTTTAACTATCACTTTGTGAACAATTCAGCCAGTGATCCGTATATCTTTTTTTAAACTTTTATCTTTTTGGATGCAGCTGTTATTTCTAATCTGTGTGAATGCCTGTTGTGTTACTAATTTCTCTCACATTTAGGAATTAATAAACTCACTCTTTGTTATCTCAAGAAAGCCTGGTTAAATTGGCTTCTTTCAAAACATAAATTCATTTCATCCAGGAGATAGGTAACAAGGCAAGGGATCTTCTTAAAATTAACCTTGTTGTGACCAAAGGGGTGAGTGGCTAAAGAAGAGGAGACAGTTTATTTCTCCTCACTCAGGAATTTAACAATTTAGGGTTGCTCATCTGGAATAGTAACAAATTCGGGAACCTCACCCCAGGATCTTGCCATAAGAGATTGCAGAATTTCCAGTGCTCACTGGTTGGCAACCTCACCAACTGAGGAGGAAGCTGCCAATCTGAAGATAGAAACAGCAAAAGAAAAGAATAGGTAAGATTTTGTATTAAATGGCCGCAGCAGCTTAGGAACAATCCTGGACGGGCAATCTCTCCTCTAAAGAGTCAGTGTGTCCCAGTGACCATTTCGGGCATGACAGGGGTCTCTAAAGTGAACAAATGTGATCCTTTTCTACATGCTGCCTCCGAACACACAACAGTGTTCTACATGTGTTCTAGAGTATTTTTGGTTCCCTGAATTGGCAAATGGAAATCCCGGTCAGTATGGGATTACAGTCTTAATGGGACTCTTAAGTAAATTGATTAGCAGATTATTGGCTATTTGCCACATTCCAGCAGCCAGCTCCCAAGGTCGAATGTAAATCTAGAAGAGACACTTGTTGATGCTACCTGTCTGAAAAGAAAAGTGAGGCAAGGTTGGCTACTGTAACCCATTACACTCGGTGTCTTGTTAAATCATGAATCAAGTCATAGAATTGTGCTGCAATGTTTACAATAATTTTAAATTATTACAATCCTTGCTTTCAAAAGATGATCGATTCTCTGCAGACCAAATCCACTATCCTCACCATCTTGAGCAATGGACTGATCAGTGGAACATGAGCTGTCATGGCAGTATCCATGGGATATGAGTTTCCACTATGATGTCTGTGCGATATAAGCTTCCATGGTGGTATCAGTTTGGTATGAATTTCCACAGTGGTATCAGTAGGATATAAGCTTACACGGCAGCATTCATGGGATATGAGTTTTCACAACAGTATTAGTGAGATATGAGCTTTCACGTTGATGTCAATGGGATATGAGCTTTCATGGTAGCATTTATGGGTATAATCTTCCAAAACAATATCTGAGCATTGGTGGATTCATGAGAGAATATGAAGGATATGCATTAAGTAATATAAGGGCAAAAACAGAAATTTCTGGAAAATCTCAGCAGGTCTGGCAGCATCTGTGGAGAGAAATCAGAGTTAATGTTTCAGGTCCAGTGGCCCTTCTTCAGAACTCCAGAACATGTTCTGAAGAAGGGCCATTGGACCCGAAACGTTAATTCTGATTTCTCTCCGCAGATGCTGCCAGATCTGCTGAGATTTTCCAGCAATTTCTGTTTTTGTTTCAGATTTCTAGTATCTGCAGTTCTTTTGTTTTTGTTTTGCCAAATTATATAGGGTCTCTGTTTCAAAACGCTAAATGTAGTTCTTTCTTGTTTAACATTTCTAACCACATAATAGAAGATCTTTACTTCGAGCACGTGGGCTTCCAACAATCAATAATCAAAAATCCCAGATTGGATGTTGCTCTCACAGAGATGCATCACTTTGAGAAGGTCCCTCTATGAGAACCTGCATTGAGTATTTCATATGTAAGCCTGGTAGACATCATCATACTGATGTCTTTAATATTAATAAAGCTAAAATTTCCCAAGCTTTCCTGTGCATTTCCTTCTGTGTACTAAAAGAAAATGTCCACCATCTTGCTGCTTTTTCTAATCTGATACTTGGGACGATAACTACTGGAAACTAATACTCGAAGATCAAATTGGAAGTATCCAACTGTGTCCATTTTTGTTTTAATTGTGACAAGCACATACTCCGGGTTTGTGTGATCCCATTGTGGGCATCCATATTGGATCAGGGCATCTATTAACTCAGTTGGCTGGTAAGTTAGTATGTGACGCAGAATGATGCTAACAATGTGAGTTCAATTCCTGCCCCAGCTGAGATTACCATGAAGGACGCCTCCATTTACCTGAGGAATGGTGACCCTCAGGTTAAACTACTGTTAGCTGTCTCATTCTATTGAGAGAGCAGCCGTAAGGACTGATAGGAATACAGTGACTTTACCATTGGATCCCACTTAGTATTTAAGTAATCATATAGGGGCATAGGAACAAGAACACTGTGAGCATCACAGCACCAGGGTTCCAGGTTCGATTCCACCCTTGGACAACTGGAGTTTATACATTCTCCCAGTGTTGGTGTGGGTTTTCTCCAGGTACTCCGGTTTCTTCCCACAGTCCAAAGATGTGCAGGTTAAGTGGAATGGCCATGCTAAATTGACCGTAGTGTTCAGGGATGTGTAGCTAGGTGGATTACCCATGGGAAATGTCGGGCTGGTAGGCTAGGGTGTGGTGAGATGCCCTTCAGAGGATTGGTGTAGACTCGATAGGCTGAATGACCTGCTTCCACACTGTAGGGATTCTACGAATAGGCCATTCAACCCTGTGAATATGTTCCACCATTCAATCAGATCATGGCTGATTTGTTGCCTAACTCCACATCCCTTAATACCTTTGCTTAACAAATATTTATCTATTACAGATATAAAATGAACAACTGATTCTGCATCCACTGCCATTTGTGAAAGATTGTTCTGAACAACTAGCAGCTTTTATGCACAGAAATGTTTCTGCAGATTCCTCCTGAACCAACTGGCCCTAATTCTCAGACTATGTCCCTAGTTCGAGAATCCCCAACCAGTGAAAATAGTTTATCTTTATCTACCTTTCATTTCTTGTGAATATCTTGAAGACTTTGGTCAAATCAACCCTTAACCTTCTAAATTCTACAGAAATCAAGCTTAATTTGTGTAATCACTCCTCATAACTTAATCCCTGACATCCACGTGTCATTTTTTAAAAAATCTACATTGTACTCCCTTCAAAGATGTAGTGCCCAGAAGTATTCTCAGTACTCCAAGTGGTGTCTAACCATGCATGGTAATCCTTTGTAATATTACAAAATTGATAATCCAGATATTGAATGAAGTGAAATAAACTTGAAAATCAAAGAATTAGATTTTTGTAGGAAAGGGTACATGTTCTAAGAATGCACACACATATGAACTACAGTTGTTCCACTGGAGCCAGGAATTAACGCTCAAGGTTAATCTCAATGGTATGACCCCATGTCAGTGCCAACAATAGGCATTTTAAACTCTTAGCGGGAAGGAAACAATGGGGTTTGATATGCCTTCAGAGGTAAAGAAGGACATAAATCAATGATGAAGCAACCAGGTTGAAAGGCCCTCATCTGTTTATAAAACAATTTCAGGTGTTGATGTGGCATTGAATATTAAACAAAAATCATACAAATAAAGTAGTAATAATTGTTTGTAATTTTGGTAAGGTAAAGTCACCATAGCCCCACTCTTCTATTAGAGAGAGATGACTGGTAGTGAGTTTAACCTTGTGGTCACCACACTTCAGGCAAAGGGCAAGGATGAGAAGATGGGACCAAGGGATTGATTAGAATCCCTACAATGTGGGAACAGGCCCTTCGGCACATCAAGTCCACACCAAACCTCTGAAGAGTAACCCACCCAGGCCCATTCCCCTTCTAATCTATATTTACCCCTGACTAATGCACCTAATGGACCTTTATGCTAACCTCAGCCAATACTTGCATTCAACAAAAACTAAGGAATGTACAGGGACTGGAGTAACCTGAGCAAAGGATTTTTTTCACTATCAGGCCGTTCAATCCCATTATTAGTCTATTCTGTTTAGGAATCTCCACTTGTCTCACTAGCTATATTGCTTTTACAAGAATGAGGTCTGAGGGGGATTCACCGGCAATACCCACTAAAATGCAGTCTCATATTAATTTTGTTTTCCAAATACTTATATCCTTAAACCAGTCTACAAAGGTCATTAATTAATGTATGTACTGGTTCACCTGATTTCTGAACATTTTTGTGAACTTCACTCTTTCCAGGATCTTGTTGCACCTCAGTTTGAAATAGTTGCTGAAAGTTTTTTTAGACTTCTTCAAATTTACCTGTGATCTAATTCATGTCATGCATTGCAATAATATTTCTTTCTTAAATCATGCAATACCCATTCAAAATGTATTTAATTTATTTCTACAATTTCTTAAACACCTGTGCCTGGAGCATCAGATATTTACAGTCACATTTTTGGGTTTGCTTTTCTTGTCCACTTTGCATAAAAAACAGCATTAACCTCAGACTGCGGGACTTTTATTTTAAGCTGCCCTTTCTTGGGAACTGGATTTCCCTGAAATAGGACTGCCAAATCAATCTATTTGTCCTTTTTATTCATTGCTCACTAGATTCCCAGTATTTCCCTTTGCTTTCCAACTGGAAGGTTGTGATCACTGGATCAGGATTTTCTTCACAGGTAATTATATCTTTGTGTTGCAGCCTGAATGCATATGTAAGTTTATTTTCTCACCTGCCTTCACTTTGCCAGAACATTCTTCAACTGTTCTTTTTCATGCACTCTGAAGTTTTGGCAACACTTTTCCAATGTTGACTCTCAATCTTTTTTAAATTTGAGTACAAAATTGCTTTAGGGTCCTTCATGGCAATGTCATATTTTAAGATGATTCATCTAAGTTTGGAGAAGTCACTGAGCCAATGGTAGATTCAAACAATAACAAGTTTATTATACAATGTGGAAGTTCATATACAGATTTTCAGCAGTCAGGCCTCCAACTGAAATTCTTATTCTTATTGCTGAAAAGATGTGAAAGGACAAGTACCCCTTCAAGGCCAATTTTCCCAATTATTTACCCTTCTCACTAACTCTCAGGAGGGAAAATTGCACCAAGTGAATTTGGGGGAGGATATGGCTATCCAAAGTTTGCTGTTTAGCTGCAGGTACCTTTGCAGTACATGGTACAATTCTTCAGCTAATTTTCAAGATTCAGAAACTATATCCTATGTTTACTGCAAGGTTGGTATGTTGGGTTCTACAACATTTTTAAGACTTGTTCAAATTTATCTGAGAGATAACTCATGTCACGCATTGCAATAATATAATCTGCTCCTGTTCCTAGAGTAATGTAATGTATTGACTTGATCAACTACAGACTGGTTGTCTAACTATGAATATTTTTCACCAAAGTGTACAGTTTTCAGTTTGATTTAGTACTTCTACGTCACTACTAATGTAAGTTTAATATGTTTGGTGGCACAATGTGAGGGGAAGGGGTACAGCCTGGCTCTGATGCCTGCTCCGAACATTCTTGGAATGCGTTCTTTCATGGTGGATGCTTTTAACCATATGCACCAACCTTTATCATAATTTTGATTTGACTTGGGATGTCTTCACTTACTTGGAATATTGCCTTTCAAATGCGATGGAAATTTGCATTATTACAGCTTCTTTTTTCATCTTCCTTATGTTTCCCATTCCTTCTCTTCTGTTTTTGTAAAGTTCTCCATGATTGTCAGAATTCACAGAGAATATTCTGCTATTTTACAGCCTCCACATAAATTGCATGTGTTACGAGGTTTATAAAGACATTGGATAAAAATAATGCTTTTCTCCTTGAGAATGCATTAGAACTGTCAATGCTTCAGATCGTTTAACAGTTCCATGCCACATAGAGCTTCATGTTCACTGCAGCTGTACAAACTATCCTAAGTAGATAATAAAAAAGAACTGTGCTTTCACTTGCAATGTATTTTGATATTTAAACAAAGCTATTAATCATTTTTGTAACACTATTTTAGATGATTCTAAAAAGCCCAACAGAAGAGTACACTCAATGTTACAGTGACACAACTTACAGAACCAAATCAAAATTTCCAGACCATAATGCCAGTTTAACACCTTCACCATTGGTTAGATCAAAAAGACAGCGCAAAAATAATTCAATTTCTTGGAATGAAGAGGAAAAAAAAATAAAAGTATACCCAGACTCAGTTATCAGGAGAGTAGCACTCCGAAAGCTACTGCATCCAAATAAACCTGTTGGACTATAACCTGGTGTTGTATGATTTTTATCTTGGTAAAAAAAGGATGACATTTATTTTCTTCTCAACAAATTTTTAATATGTGTTTGGGTGTATCATCCATTATGTTTCACCTCATTATGTCCTTCAGCTTAAAACTAACATCTTCCAAGACTTCTATTTATCTGAAATATGAAAATTCAATTGTTTATAGGGACTTTGGTGCACCCAATTCCTTTCATTCAGAATTAAACATTTGATACATCATACTGTCTGTTTTTTCACTTATACCAAATTCCATGAACCCATTACCTTTGCTGAGTGACCTGGATTGACACCTAATTAAGCAATGCCTCAATTTTAAAATTGACATCCTTGTTTGTGATTCCTCTGTGACCCCATCTCTCTCCATCTCTGTAACCTCTTCCAGCCCTAACTCCCTTCAGCATTGCTGCATTCCTATGATCTCAGTGTCTTGTGAACCTCTGTTTTTAATTACTCCCCACTTGGTCACTTCAGCTACTGAGACCTATGCTCTGGATTTGCCTCCCTAAAGCTCTCTGCTTCCCCACATGTTTCCCCACATGTTAGTTTAAACTAACAAACTTAAAAGACCCGGAACAACCCATGGACAAAACCAATGTCATCTACAAAATTCCATGCAAGGACTGTCACAAACACTACGTAGGACAAACAGGAAGAAAGTTAGCCACCAGTTAGGATACATGAACACCAGCTAGCCACAAAAAGACACGACCCTCTCTCCCTCATGAACCTCCACAGGGATGAAAAAAACCCACCATTTTGACTGGGACAACACATCTATCCTGGGACAGGCTAAGCAAAGACATGCCAGAGAATTCCTAGAGGCCTGGCACTCCAACCACAACGCCATAAACAAACGCATAGATCTAGATGCCATCTATCAACCCCTCAGAAAACGAACAGGAAATGACATCACCACAAATCCCAGGAACCCCATCCAGGAGAAAGATATAAATAGAAAGCAGGAGACAACAGCTTCACTTCACTTGGAGGTCACCACTGATGATGTTACCTAGCTAGGTAATGAAACGTCTGGATATCAAACCTACAGCTCAGCGAGCAAACCTACACCCTAAACCTCAACCTGAGCTACAAACCTTCACAAACCTTGCAGAAAGGTTTAAGCTGGACCTGAGAGGCAGCTTTTTCACGCAGTGCGTAGTGTGTGTATGAAATGAGCTGCCAGAGGAAGTGGTGGAGGCTGGTACAATTACAACATTTAAAAGACATCTGGTTACATGAATAAGAAGGATTTAGAGGATTTGGGCCAAATGCTGGCAAATGGGACATGGATCAGTTAGGATACACATCTGGTTAGCGTGGATACATTGAACCGTAGAGTCTGTTTCTGTGTTATATAACTCTTTGACTCTATCCCTCTATGAATGACAGGCTAAGTCATTACATTCTTGAAGAGAGAGGGCTGAGGGATGACCCAATCAAAGTCTTTAAAATTAAGAGAGGTTTTGGTAGAGTAGATGTGGGCATGAACATAACTATAGGTCATCAATATAAGTTACGGCCACTAAGAAATCTAGTAGGGAATTCAGAAGAAATTTCTTAATTTGAAGGGTGGTAACAATGTGAAGCTTGCTACTACAGAAAGTGGTTGAAGTGAATATAGATACATTTAAGGTGAAATTAAACAAGCAGATGGGGGAGAGGGTAATGGAAAGTTACAGTGATAAATTTAGATCCTTTGGGAGGATGCTAGAGTGCAACAAAAATCACTCGCATGGATTTATTGGGCTGAATGGCCTGTTGTTAGACCACTTACTCTGTATAATCCTATGTAAGAGGACGAGGTATTTGATTATTGAAGGACCCTTTGAACAAGGTCCAGTTAACCAGTATCACACAATTCACTCTTTCTCTCTCTTGATAGCAGTTTATGAATTTCCAGTGGCCAGTCCTTTCAAAAACCTGCACATGTAATAAAAAGTAGGCAACTCCAGTTAACTAATCTTTATTACTCGAGATACAGAAAGCAGTTGGCCTCTGGCCATTGCTGTTAACTGGTTGTTTTCAGCATCTGATTGGGCTGCTCATTAGCTTGTTTCTGATTCTTGAGAAATTGCATGCTTCATTACTAAAGTATATAGAAAGTAGAGCTCTGAGGAATCAAACTTTCTTTTAGGAAGAGTGGTGGAAGAGAGGATTGTCTTATGCAACAAGGAAGTGAGTACTGATTTGCATGACATGGAATTGTTGGTCATTGATGAGCTGGATGTAGAAGGATTGAAATTGTATTCTGTTGATGTAAATGACCAGATTGATGAAGGGTTGCGTGGCTCTGATTTATAGTATCCTACATTTTTGGAAGTCGTGCCAGTCAGTAAAATTGTACAACCACTTCATGCTGCTACCTAGTGGTATTATTGCTCAACTATTAATCCAGAGAACCAGGTAATGTTCTGAGGACCTGAGTTCGAATCTCACCATGTCAGATGATAGAATTTGAATTCAATAAAAATCTGGAATTAATAGTCTAATGATAACTGTGAACCCATTGTCGATTGTTGGAAAAACCCATCTGGTTCATTAATGTCATGAAGGGAAGGAAACTACCATCCTTACCTGGTCTGGTCTATATGTGACAGCAATGTGGTTGACCCTTAAAATGCCCTCTGGGCAAATAGAGACGGGTGTTAAATGCCAGTGGCACCCTCGTCCTACAAATGAATTTTAAAAAGCTGATGAATTGGCTTGTTGAGAAAACCAATGCGTTCCTGCAAGTCTGATTGTCAGTTACTTATAGCCCCAAACTAGCACCAAGGTATAAACACTGAGGAGAGTAGTAGCCTCAATAGACACTGGTGTATTGTGGCAAAGGTGGAGCTGGTTTGCAGATCTGTATGCAGCATGCAGCACTGCTAATTAATGGTTTCCCCCACGAAGCACAACCACCGAGACCATTGCCTCACAGTCGATAAGTTTTGTTAGCTGAAACTGTAGCTGACTGTCATGTGTCTTATGTGCAGTTTGACCAGTCTGTTTTCCTTCCATCCCACCCCCTTTTCTTCTGATGCAATGAGGCACAAAGACTGGGGTATTTATTCCCATCGTCAATGATCAAAAATGTTAAAAACAAAGAGGAATGTATGCTGGCAATATTTGTTGCTATGACCCGTAAAATTCAGTTTTACCTTTTCTATTGCACTTAGGAATACTGTGTTAAATTTATAAACTGTCATCAATTGTAATTCTAAAGTTATAATAATGAAGAATGCAGTTCACAAAATCACAACATCTTTACTGCTTCCTTCCAATAATCCACTCAAAATTCAAAGTGCAATTTCAGCACCCACCTTCACTTTTAGTGGAAAATCTGATAGCTAGACATACACCATAACCAGCTTTGACATAGAAATGCAGAAACATCAAAAATAACAGCAAGAGGAGGCCATTTGGCCCTTTGACCCTGCTCCACCATTCATTACGATCACGGCCAATCATTCAACTCAACAGCCTCTTTCTGCTTTTCCCCATATCCTTTGATCCCCTTTGTCCCATGTGCTATATCTAAATCCTTCTTGAACTCATACAATATTTTTGATCAACTGCTTCCTGTGGTAGTGAATTCCAAAGGCTCAACACTCACTGGGTGAAGAAATTTCACCCCATTTCAGTCCTCAATGGTTTACCCCATATCCTTTGACTTTGATCCCCTGTGCTGCACTCTCCTGCCATTGGGAACATCCTTCCTGCATTTCTCGTATCTACTCCCATTAAAATTTTATAGATTTTCTATGAAATACCCCCTTGTTCTTTCGAAGTCCAGTGAATTGATTTCAGCAGCTCCTCATATACCAGTCCCACTACCCCAGAATCAGTTTGGAAAACTTCCACTGCACTCTTCCTCAGATAAGACAAGAAAAACTTATTTTCCTCCCATTGATGGTTATGAAGCAGTTCAAAACAGGCTTCAGAATTTCTATCATTTGATTTGTTTTATGGAGAAAAACAATTTCACCCACAAAGTGAGAGAAATAGAAAAGTAGAACAAATAAATTGCAGTACTCTAGAGTTTTAGCCGTCACCATTAACAGGTCACCATGTGGGAGGTTGAGTAATATCAGCAATGAATTATCAACCTCCCTGACCCTTGCAACCCTCTCCCAGATTAGATCTGAAAATCATAAGAAAAAGGAGCAGGAATAGTCCATTTGACCCCTCAATCCTGCCTTGCCTTTTAATAAGATCATGGTTAATCTGCCCCAGGCCTCAGCTCCTCTTTCATGCTAGCTCAGCATAGACATCAACTCCCTGATATTTAAAAAAATCTATCTACATCCTCTTTAAAGGCCATGTCACAGCCTCCCAAACCATCTGAGCTAGAGAATTCCAGACATTCACTACCCTCTGGAAGAAAATATTCTTTCGTATCTGTTAGAAATGAGTGCCCCCTCATTCTCTAAAGTGGTGCCTAGTTCGATACCCCCTCACTAGTGGAAACATCTTCTCAACATCTACTCTGTCGAGGCTCCTCAGAATCTTCCGTTTCAATAAGATCACCCCTCATTCTTCTGAACTCTAATGAATAGAGGCCTAACATGCTTAGTCATTCTTGATCATTCAACGCCTGCATCCTAGGAATCAGCCTAGTGATTCACTTTGAACAGTCTCTATTGCTAGCATGTCCTTTTTTAAATGCACAGACCAAAACTGCACACAACTCACTATCACCCTATGCAGTTGTGACAAGACTACCCTGTTTTCGAAACTCCAATTTCCTAGTAACAAAGGACAAAATTCCATTTGCCTCCTTAATTACATGCTGCGCCTTCATATGCATGATAATAGAAGGATTACCACCACGAGTATTTCAACCAACTGGAAATAGTTTTCAAAGTTACAGACTAGAACTAAACATGGTCTGCATCAAACATCACTGCAGTATACAGTACTGTGGTAAAATTACAAATATAGGATCAGCAATGTAATACTTTAATGTTGATGTGAACCTATTGGTTTACTCCTGTGGTGGAAATTGGTCTACATCTCTAATGGAATAAAGGCTCATAATTCTTCATTTTAAAAGGAAATAAAACTTGGCACAGTATAAAACAGACTCCGGGTTCACAATCAGTCATTCCATATTCTCCTGGCTTAAATCAGATTCATCACAGCAATCTCACTCATTACTTAATATACCCTATATCTAGTAATTCTAATAGAGTACAAATACTCAAATAAAACCAGCTAATTAACTTCAATTTGGGAGCGTGATTTTTATCTCAAGAAAGAAGCTCTGTCCTGCCCTCAATCAATTTAATTAATTGATACTAAGAACTTTTGCTACTGGTGGAAAAAGTTAATTCTCCGTATTGTAAGAACCATGTCTTTCAGTTTTGTGTTTTTAAAACTGTGGACTAAAATGAGAAAGTGTTGTTTTAACAACCAGTGTTTGAAAGAGTAGTTTTGGAAATAACTAATCAGATAGTCATGGCAGGCACTGTAAACAAGTTTGAATAGACAGTAATTGAAGTTCAGATTATAGACAATTGGGATGTGAGGGGGTGTATTGATGCAGTTTTAGTTAGCAGCAAGAAGTTGATTGGTCTGTGGACTAGAGGCATTTATTAATGATGGAGATCTTTTGCAGCCAACACATGTGTGATGAGTTTTTGAGTGGTGAAGCAGCTCAGAGCTGGGAGCAGGTTACAAAGACAGAGAGAAAGAGAAAGGAGAGAAAATGTGCAGATCTTCTCCTAGCCCAGAAGTTGCCGTCCTCTGCGGTCAAAAACACACTTTAATCCTGAAGGATTATTTTTCCTGCAGCAGTTGCTGTAAGCTGTGACTTTTGAATTGATAAGTCAGAGATCATTTTCCAAGTGAATCAGCCACTCTGTGCTTCTTACAAACCAGTAAGAGAGAGAGAGAGAGAGAAGAGAGAGATGAAGCGCAGACTGGGTGACTACCTTCCGAACACAAACACTCTATCTGTAAAACTAACCCCTTGCTTCCAGTTGTCTACCACTTCATCACACCACCATATTCCCATGGGTTGCCACAGTGCTCGAGCAACCCCCCACACAAGCTGGAGGTACGACACCTCACCTTCCACCTAGATACCCTCTAGCCCACAGGACTGCATGTTGACTTTGACAGTTTCAGAATGTGAAGACCTTTCTCTATGTTCTCTACCTACCCCCAAATCCTCAGGTCCTGTTTTGTATGGGTTACTCCCAATACAGTCAACCCATTTTCAACCATGACATTAGTACCCACCTCGCATTTATCTCTGTTTCAGCTTATCGTCATCAATCTCTTTGTTTGCCTATCCCTTTTCTCTATCTCTCTTGCTCTCCCTGACCACCCCCACACTCCGCCATTCAGCATTGTCTCCCATGAACTCCATTCACCCACACCCCATCATCTGCATAAATACCACCCTCTCCTGGCTATTTTCAGTTCTGACAAAGGGTTACTGGACTCAAAAAGCTAACTGTTTTATTCTCTATGAATGTTGCCAGACCTGTTGAGTTCCTCCAGCACTTCCTGTTTGTTTCAGACTTCCAGCATCCACAGTTCTTTTTGTTAGTGGTTTAGTTTTTTGTAGCTGTTTACATGTGGCTTTAGTCTAGTTACTTGTAATAAATAATCATTCTTGCTTAGTACAGAAACCTGGTCCATGCTTTCTATCAGCCTTGGTTTGAAAGTCAGGTAAATTAGGACACTGTGCATATTTTGAAAAATAGCAAGGTTTGATTTATGATGCACTACCCCAGTGGGCCATAACAATATGGAGAATTGAGAATTGTCGTATGTACTGAAACACTAAAAACCTCTCGTTTTCATGGAAACAAGAACATAATTGACAGAAATAACAAAAAGAACAGATAATAGACATGGCAGAATGCACTGAAGTCTTGAACCAGTATTCTAAAGTAGGCTATAAGTCTGAAGAAAGAATAGATTATAATAGTTAGTACTGTCAAGTTTATGTTCTCTGTATGTCTTGTATGTCTTCATTTTCTAAAAATGCTTTTAACCTTTGAAAATAAAGATTTTTCAAACAATGAACACTTTTTAAAGTGACTTACCACCATCTGAGGGCTCTGTTCAGGGAGGAAGCAACTTGCCTGATGGGGGATGGGAATGTGGAGTGATCACACACCATTGTGAAGATGATCAGAAAAGATCTGTGCTAGTGCCAGAAAAGTGGAATTTGTGGAAGTGGCATAAAGCATCAGAAGAATCTTAAAATCAGGTGGGAAGAAATTGGATGAGGGGACAATTAAAAGAGTGAAGATAGGAAGAAATAAATCCTGTGGGACAGGAATAGGCTGAAATGACAGGCCTGCCAGGGCTGTCCTGTTTGGGGATTTTGGGATGCCCAAACTCTAAAGCCCCAAAGAATGATGTGAACCTTTTAGTTGCTTGCAATTTCACCATTTTGTTCTCATGCTAACATATCTGCCCGACAGCAGCTGTAGCATTCCAGTGAAGCCGAGTGCAATTGCAGGAAAAACTCTTCATTTCCCATTTACCACTTAACAGCCTTCAGAGCTCAGCATTAGTTCAGATGATAGACTTTGTCCTCCAGGTTCATCGTCCATCCCCCCACTCCCACTCACTCAGTATCTTGTATGCATGTGTTTGCTCTGATGACAGCTGATACATTTTCTGCTATTAACATCTATTCTTTATATAGCTCCCTTCTTTACTACCTTTAGATCTCCCTTTGCACTCCGTTTGCTCTGAGCACCGTTTCCATCTATCCACTTGCTGTTTTTCCTCCCTTTTACAATAGCATAAAAACCATCACCTTTTCAGTGCCCTTCAATTCTGAAGAAGAGTCATATTGGATTCAAAATGTTAATCTGTTTCCCTCTCTGGAGTTTCTGCCAAAATTATGCACTTTCTGTTTTTATTTCAGATGTCTTTTTATTAAAGAGTTTTGCTGGCAAGAAACTATAATGTGTTGACACTTGGACACAACAGCAACTGTGACGACGTGTTAGACTACAATCTTTAAATTCCCAGGAAGGTGTTGAAAATGATGGGTTATGAACAGTTATGTATGAAACTATCCGTTTATTTCCAAGCTAAAACAGAACCAGGGTCAAAAGAGTAGCTAATCAGCATTTCAGTCTGTATACAAGGCTAATGTGAGTCACATTGCCAAGGAGATGGGCTTTGAGAGGGGAGAATCCTGAGGAAACCATTGTGAAATCAGGTGGTGAGCTTTCCAAGAGATATTCCTGAAATTCATAGACAAGTTGTCTGTCAGAATCTGGGAGCAGCTGGAGAATGAAAGCATCTATTGTTTACTTTACAGGAATACAGGGGGAGCTCATGCCCAAGCTGATAAGAACAAATATTGTAGAATTCAACATGAGCTGGAAAATTCACCTTGTCTGTGATAGAGGGAGAATCTCCAAGAGGAACCCTCACCATGAAAGACAGTTTGTGGTTAATGGTTATCAGGCTATAAAAGGAAAGGAATTAAAGTAGACCCTTGAGAGCTAAGAATCATTTTGAACTGGATCTTGGAAAGTTGAACATGTACTTAAAGGACAGTGTACTGTATACCTGGTGAAGTTGTTGAAAGATACAAGGGACATGTCCTTTCTGCAGTTTAAAGCATAAATTTCCTACAAAAAAAGCATTTAGGTGAAGTTTTTATTGTGACTGTTATCGTAAAAGTTTTAAAATGTGAAAACTTGTTATATCGCCCTTTAAGCTATCAACTGGATTTTCAAATTTTCTTTTTTTTAAGTTATCCATCTCTTTGGGGATTTTAACTGAATAATGAAAATCCTCAATAAAAAAACCCAGGTCTATTAGTTACTGTTGCAAATTCAGTGTTCTACAAAACCTATATCCACCTAGTAATGAATCATTGCAACTCTGGTTGGCAGGCTGGTGAAAAAACACATTTCTTGCAGATGAACTCGGCAGTGCAAAGACCGTCCACAATAGCTGCTTGTGTTTACAACAGACCTCTCTGTTTACACCAGAAGTAAAAGATTCCCAACTTGTACTTTGCATCAATGCAAATGCTCATTCATTCATAATATCAGTGCTAAAGCTTTATGTAAGACCTCTACTTGTGAAAACTGCAATTGGAATGCGGTTAAAATAGAGCACAAGCTATTGTATGCTGAACTAATGCATGGCTATTGAAAATATATAACTCATTTGCTGGGACTTTGCTATAATTTCTCACTTTTTTGTTATCCTATCATATGCTGGTTGCACATCATTAAGAGAGTTACATTCAGCAATACTTTATTCCATCAGCAAATGCATAAAAATACATAAAACATTATAAATAGGATATTTATATGACGAAACATGAGTCTGCATTCAATTTAGTTTGGATGCTGAATGTTAATGGTTCTCTAAACCTCTTTTAGTATTATTTTTACCTGCTTTATGATTTGACATTTTCAAGATTCATTTCCGTACCGTATGATTTGTGTGTGTTGGTTTGTCCTTCTCCATTTTGTTATCCATGACTCCTGTGTTATTTTTTGTACTAGTCCCATCCAGTGTGCAGGTTTTGTGGTGTGATTGATGGATAAAATAGTGTGTCCTTGTTTTGCTTCTCTGCTGGTCATTTGTCTCTGTAACTTTTGAATGCTGTAATAGTTTTTCCTCTGGTTGGATGTATATCTTATGTTATTTCATATTTTTTTTAGATTATTTACAGTCTGGAAACAGGCCCTTCGGCCCAATAAGTCCACACCGGCCCTCCGAAGAGCAACCCACCCAGACCCATTCCCCTACACCTAACACTACAGGCAATTTAGCATGGCTAATTCACCTAACCTGCACATTTTTGGACTGTGGGAGGAAACTAGAGCACCCGGAGGAAACCCACGCAGACACGGGGAGAATGTTGCCTGAGGCAGGAACTGAACCCGGGTCTCTGGCGCTGTGAAGCAGCAGTGCTAACCACTGTGCCACCGTGCCGCCTGTAGAGTTTTGATTTGTTTTTGCTTTGTTAAAGATATTGGTTTCCTTCAATGAAATAAATTTAGAAATTTTTGCAAATGCACAGTAAGTCACTCAGCAACTTGAAAGGAAGTTAGGTCCATTATTTGGGTGGGACTCTGACAAATGCACACATTTTCTTCAGATCAATGTTGTTACTATTGGAATCCAAGGGTGAAAATAGTGCTTGTTGTTTTATAGGGTCCTTCCTCTATTCCTATGATGGTTTGTTCTCTTATTACTGTCATGTTAATGCTGCATTCTACATGAACTCTAACCTTAGTTCTGATGAAAGAAACCTACTGAAACATTAGTGTCTTTCTCTCTTAGACACTGACTGACCTTCAGTGAGTATCCATGAACTTTAATTTTCAGATTTCTGACATTAGTGGTTTTGTTCTTTTTATCTCATTGTACTTTTTTAAGCAAAGTCCTTCATCTGATGTATTATTGCTCTTTGTTACAAAATAGAGCACAGCAATGAATCTCCAGAGATTGCCAGTCTTGGTGGGTAGTTGCTTAGTTATTCTTTCTGAAATAATTGTTCACTTGTGTCACTTGTGATTTCCTCTGAGCTTCATTTTGTTTCTTTTTTCCCGTTTTTTTCCTTTGCTGCTAGACTTTGTGAATTTTCTGTCTGGCGTTATGACAAATGGTTAGTGATTCTCTTTCAAATATCTGTGCTTCATAGTATTGCTCCTGGTGAGGCAAGGTTCATAATCTGTGTCATCTTTCTGCTTTACTGGGAAGATGAATTTTTGTAATGCTTTGTCCAGTTCGTCAGGTGGTATTAATACTACTGACCTTTGTTTTCCTGTGAGAAAATTACTCAGTGTTTGCCTGTCAATTTTTTTGTGTGCTTCCAAATTTTGAGTTAGTAATGGAATGACTTCCATCTTTGTCTTGTTTCTGGCTGTATTTCATAATAAGCCCAGTTACCTCTCTTCATTGATACATTGAACTTTAGATGGTCACCCCTGTTCTACATGCTGAACTGCTTCAATTGAATTTTCTCATCTATTTTCCTCTTATATATTTCAATCTGTTCCTGTAATAGTGTGTTAGTTTGTCCTGTGCTGCTGTATGAGAGATTTGTTATATTACCTTTCTAGTCCATGTTTCACAAAGTATTCTTGTGGAAACCTTGAGTCATTATCCAGAGGAAATTTTTTAATATTGTGTGTGAAGTGCATCACGAAACTATCCTTTGTTCATTGTGAGAATTTATTGTGATTGTTTTATTGAGGACTCATGCATTGTGACCAAATGGTGCTAGTCATTTTAATTTGTGTTGTTACTGACTATTAAAGAATGGAGTATCCATTTACAGTGAATATTCAGCACAGTTCTAACCAACAGGCGCCCTGTGTGTGGGTGGGATTCTAATTAGCTGTTGGCTGGACCTAGCTCACACTATTCAAAGGCTTCATTCATTATACTATACCACAGTGAAACAGATAAAGAAAGGCTTGTCCATTGCACACAGCCAACTGAGTTGTGTGGAGACAAATGCTGGACAATTACACAAACTAGGTGGGTTATATGGAGAGAGACAATTTCCATTACCCAGACTGAGAATGATTGCAGGTCAAAGCCTACATAACATTACATACCCTAAGTGGGTTATGGGGGAAAAGGCCTCATGCTTTGCACAAATAAATTAGGGCTAAGTACTGAGCTGAGTAGAAATCCTAGAATAGTCCAAATTTCTGACCTGTTAGAGCACATTAAATTGAACTCAAAGTCAGAATATTTGATTTAGAGGAACCTATGCTTTTAAAACAAAATAATTGGAACTCTTCGGAGAGGACTAAATAGCTCTTTGTTCAATGTGCAATAATTTTCACTGTTGCTGTGTAAATGCACAAAAGTGGCAGCTGTTCCTTATGCATATACACACAGTTGCATTTGTATAAATTTATAATTTTAATTAATTTTATGCTCAACAAAGCCAGTTTCTGAAACTAGTCTCCTCCTATCCTGCCTGGGAGTGATTTGATGTATATTAGAAATAATAATTGGCATCCTGATTTTATTGATTTTCTGATTGATGTATGTTAACCTGAGAAGACAGTGATGGAGGGGGCAAAGAATAAGATTCCATCTTTTATTTTACTGGTACTGACACCGTGGGTGTGAGTCTATTCTGCAGTGGCTGAAGTGAGATTTGCGAGGAAGGAAGTCATGTATCCAATTCTCAAAAGTATACTAGGGAACAATCGCATGCCAGCTCCTCCTGATTTCGGATGTATACGGTAGCCTCTGATGCAGCAATTGATTGCTAAAAAGATCCACTCATCAGTCTCATAGTCTGATACTGGGCTGCTCATGTCATTGGAATTGTAATCAAGAACACCAGGTAAATGTTATAGGGGCATAGCTTTGAATCCCACATTGGCAGGTTGTGACAATTGAACTCAATAAAATCTGGAATTAAGAGCTCTAATGGTGACAACACACTCACTGTCAATGATCATACCTGGCTCATTATGGTCCTTTGATTCTATTTTGTCTGCCCGATATTTGACTCCAGACCAACAGCAAGTGATTGATTCTTAACTATCCATGAATTGGCTGAGCAAGCCATTCAGTTTAAACAAACCGTTAAAAAGCCTAAATAAAACTGGAGAGACCACTTGGTATTGGACCTTGGAAACAGAAGCAATAATGGCATATACAGCCGTGCCAACCTACAAAGTCATCCTTTACAACATCTGGAGTCTTGTGCCACAATTGAGACAGCTGTCCCACAGAATAGTCAAGCAACGGCTTGACATAGTAATACTCACTAAATCTTACCTTACCGTCAATTTGTAAGTCTGCCACCATCCTGGGTAAAGTTTGTCACATTGGCAGGACAGATCCACCAGAAATGGTGACATGATAAAATACAGACCTCAGGGTCCTCAATATTGATCCAGACCCAATAAAGGTCCATATCAGCAGATCAAGGAAACTTCCTGCTGACTACTACCAACCATCTCCTCAACCTTCAGCTAATGAGTCAGTATTCCTCCTTATTGAACACCACTTGGAGGAAGCACTGAATTTAGGAAAGGAACAAAATATACTCTGGATGGTGGATTTCAATGTCCATAACCAATTGTAGCTCAGCAACATCACAGCTGAATGAATTGGCCAAGTACTAAATGATGTAACTGTTAGACTTGGTCAGGGAATTCGTCAGGGAATGTGATATCAAGAGATTGCTGAGGTCCATGGATACCAAAAAGGTGATAGGCCCTGACAATGTTCCAGAAATACTACTGAAGACTTGTTCCCCAGAAATCTCTCTACTCTTAGTCAAGCTATTCCAGTGCAGTTACACCACTAACCCACCCAACAATATGAAAAGTTGCTCAGCTATGTTTTGTGCACAAAATGCAGAACAAATCCAACCCCACTAATTATTGTCCTATCAGTCAACTTTCCTTCATCAGGAAAGTGATGGATGGGAGCGACAGTGTAATTGAATTGAAAAGGAATAACCTGCTCACTAATGCTCAGTTTGGGTTCTGCCAGGGCCATTTGGCTCTTGACCACATTACAGCCATGGTCAAAATATGGACAGAAGAACTGAACTCCAGAGGTGAGGTGAAGTGACTGTCCTTGACCTCAAGACAGCATTTCACTGAGTGTGGCATCAAGGAGCCCTATTAAATGGAGTAAATAGGAATCAAAAGAAATACTTTCTGCTAGTTGGCGTCATACCTGGCACAAAGGAAGGTGGTTGTGGTTGTTGGAGGTCAGTCGTCTTAACTCAGGATATCTCTACACAACTTCCTCAGGGTAGCAATCTGAGCTCAGCCACCTTCAACAGCTTCACTAATGACCTTCTCTCCTTCATAACATCAGAAATGTGGATGATCAGTAGTGATTGTGCAATGTTCAGCACCAATTACAATACCACCAATACTGAAGTAGTCCATGTCCATATGCAGCAAAACAATACCCAGGCTTGAGCTGATAAATGAGTAACAATCAGATCACCCAAGTTCGAAATGCTATGATCACCAACAAAAGAGAGAATTTAACTGTTACTCCTTGACTTTCAATGGCATTACCATCTCTGAATCCCCAGCTATTAACATCCTAAGGGTTGCCATTGGCCAGAGGTCAATTGAATTGGACTAGCCATACAAATAAAAAGGCTACAACAGCAGGTCAAAGCTTAGGAACTCTGTGGCAAGTAACTCACCTCCAGTCCCTCACTAACAATGAACAAGTAAAGAGTGTGATGGAAAACTATTTTCCAGATGATTGCAACTCCAAAGAAACTCAACAAGCTTGACACTATCTAGGGCTTGATTGGTACCCTATCCATCATCTTCATCAGAACCCACCTTGACCAAAGTGTGCGTCATCTGGAAGATGCACTGCACTTACTCACCAGGACTCCTTTGACATCATCTTCTGAGCCTCTAACCTCTGCCATCTGCAGCAGTCGATGTACGGAAACACCCCCACTTGCAGATTTCCGTCCAAGCCACTCACCACCCAGCATGGAAATATATTGTTGTTCCTTTAGAAAATACTGAAATTCACTTCCCTCCAGCATTGTGGGTGCCCCTACATGGCCTGAAACATTTCAGGGAGGCAGCTCATTACATCTTCCTCAGGCAATTAGCAATGGACAACAAATGCTGGCCTAGTCACATCTCAAATAAATAAAATAAAAATGTTTTCTTAAATGCATGCTAATTAGTGCAATATCCGAATTTGATATTGGCTCAGAGCCTCCAGCGTCTGGATCACTGGAGACCAAAAACACGACTCAAGTTGAGTATTGGGATCTCGCAGAAGTCCCAACACACCAACTCCATGGGAATTGATCAGGATGTTTGAACTGTGGCAAATCTCCTGCTTCCTGTCACCCTCCTAAAGATGTCCCTGATTCTGAGTTTGAGTCAGAAACTTTGGATGGTTAACCTACCTCAATGGTTACCCAGGAAATGTTAAGACCAAAATGTCCTGGTCTAATTCACAGGTAACTAAATAACTGAACAGAACTCCACTCCCCCAGATCCTCTGACTTGAACTTACTAACCACCCCACCACTGGATTCCTCACTATCCCCCAACCCCCATCTTATAATCCTGCCCACTAGCCGGCCAACCCACCCACTCCATTCAGCAACACACGGAGAAGCTTTGGGATCCATGAACCCCTTATTTATCAGAATACGGCAACTAGGGCTGTAAAAAGAGGACACAATTGCATCAAAGATGCCCTTCAAGATTCCTGCATTAAGGGAGTTCTGCAAGATCCTGCATCCGAATGTTGGAAAGAAAAATTGTGTGCAGGTAATTAGGTAATTTTCTGTCCAGTCAGCACCAGAAACAAGGGCTGTTATGCTGCTCAGAAAATTTGAGCAATTGAAATATTACAATGATAAAAAATTTGAGCCAGGTTACAAATTGACACAAGAAATTCAGTTGTGCCTAATATCATGTGTCTGAAAGCTATCAGTAAATACATCCTTATGGAAATTAAATGACCCATATGTATCAGATTATCCCATCAATCGATATCAATTTATGCACTGAAAATGATTTAAATACACAAAAAAAATCAGCTAGAAATAAAATCTTCTAAACAGAATGCTCCCACTAAACGTGTCCCAATTACTGTTATCAACGATACAGTGGCATTTCTTCATGCCTGTGTGTTTTAGGTTAGTCCTAATTTGTAACTGCAAAACTGACTGACTTCACGAGAAGTTAAGCATGACAAAAGTTGGTTAACAGCATTCTATACTTAATGTTCTCAATGTCAAGAGGAGGTGCCATCATAAATGCACTCTTTCTGGTGCTCTGACTGCAGAGATCAAGGTTTGTTGGAAGAGGAAAGCTCTCATCCGTGAGGCAGCAGCTTGCATGTTTTTATTTTGAAAGCCACCCAAGAGGAGATTAATCATGAGGGAACAACGTAACTTCCCCCTTTGGCTGCAGGTCGCAATTTTGATTTTTATAGAATTAGCTTTTGGAAACCACAAGGATGCCCGAGGGCACAGACCTGATATGAGAGGAATTTGAGAACAGGAGCAGAGGGGATTGATTAGTCTACTTCATATCCCAACTCCATAAGCACATTCCAATGTAATATAACACACTGCTGGGATGAACAGACAAGAGAAATTGGATTTGTTCCTAATATTTAACCTTCAAGTCAGCTCTAACAGCTGTTGATGTGTTGTGATGTTTTCCCAGGTAGTTGATGGTTAGTTTCGGAAATGATTCTTTTGGAACAAAACAGAGTTACAAAGCATATTAAAATTATATCATCATCCTTCTGCCTAAAAATAGCTGAGTAAATGCAACCATCATTACATGCTTAAGAAATCCTTCGCTGTTCATTTAGAATCAAGTGCTTCTTTGAAGCAATTTCCCTTCTTTAATTGCAATTTACTGTCTAGTTTGACATTTACAATGTAATCTTGAGGGGAGTATTTTTGATTTATTATTCTTTGTTATGTCAGGATGTCACTCTGCATAAATGAGTTTTTTTTAAATAACAGCACAAATTATTATGGCCTTTGACCACCAGTGCTGGCTGATAATTTCTAGACTTGTCAAGATTAAGATTTTTGACAACTAATTCAATAGAACCATAGGTGGTAGATGGGAAAAATATTTTGTTTTATGAATTTATTAAAATCTAAATGAACCTGATTGTTTACATACCCTTCGAATTTGTAATAGACGCGTCTACTCCAAATAATAAAGCAGCAATGCATTTCAATATGGGTAAAGGTAAGTGTTAAAAGCTGGAGATTAGGTTAAAATTTAATGAAGAATTTCCATTCAAATTGTAAGCCTTGAAAATGCAGTGGATTCTGAATGTCACCTGACTCTCAATTAAGTTATTCTCTGTCTTAGTGTATGTGTGGGTTTTTGTTACAATTAAAATTTCACTAATGCAAATGAAATATTGTAAAAATCTGTTAATTGAAGACTTTGAGAGATTATTATTCTGAATCATATTTCTCATATGATTCATACGTCAAGGCACAGAACCAAAAGTTATTTGGAATCTGAACACAAAGTTACAGGAAAATCAAACCCACTGTTTTCATTTCCCATATGTGTTATAAAATAAAGCTATAAGTGGACCTAGTTATATTTCTGATGTTAACTATTTGAAACAACAACAGCCTTGTCTGACACTAACATTGTAACACTTAAGATCAACCCATTTTTAAAATGAAAACTTATAAATATTCTTGATTGAGTATGTAGTGAACATTATATTCTGCTTCAGTATAATTCTGGTCTGGAAGTGTTACATAATTTTCTAGTTATTCCCATTGATAAGTCATGTGACCCTACCCTGCAAAGATGATACTGCACTGAACTCGGTCTTCAATCAGTGTCATTTTCAGGGATGCTTCTAATTATCACTGGCATTGTTTTCATTTTATTAAAGCTTCAATATTTATTGAAGAAATTGTAAGGGTGTAATTTAATACAATGGGTTCAAATGACATCTATAAACTACTCAAGCTTTCCTCTTGTAGGTTATGTGGTCATCCAAAACAGACTGAATAAATTACAGCCTCACTGTACAGTCCAAGTTGCAAATAACTAGACAAATACATTTTCTGTTTGGTCATATAGTTTGCTTATAATTGGAAAAATGTCTAGCACCTGTATGCTTTTTTTTAATCTATAGGTACATTGGTTGATTTGTTTATTAGAATAAGGGGCCTTTTTGGAGAACTGTGACTAGCTGTCCATAGAATACAGCCTTTATTTTGATATATACCTTCAGGTTAGAATATCAAAAGTAAGGAACATAGTCTTACAAATATAAGCATTTGATAATCTTTGGAGAACAGGTGTTTATAGCACAGCTAAGAAAAAAAAACCCTATTGTTTTCTTGTTAGGCAAATTGAAAGATCTAATTGGACCAGATTTTCCAGGGTGAGGCAATCATATGTACATTGATACTTGGGCCTGTTTTTTGTGAAAAAAAAGCTCTGCATTTCTGAAAGGAGAATCCATTCAGGACTCTTTCAGAAATGTAGAGCCGTACCTTCATCCAAACAGTTCTTTCATAGCACAGAACTGTCAGAGAAAGGCAAACAACACCCTCTTTCCACAGCAGTCAGCTGCCATATTCTGAAATGTAATGGTCCAGGAAGCCACTTTGGCAGCTGCCCATAAGAAATAAGTGTGAAGTTAGGGCACTGGGAGGTAGGGTGTCAGATAAGTGAGGTGCCAGCCAGGTACAGGATAGCGTACCAGGTTAATAGGGTGTCAAGCGTGTCAGGTGCCAAATAAGTAAGGTGCCAGTTTGAGAGGGGTTAGGATACTAGGGGGAGGAAGCAGATGAATTTGCGGTAATGAGCTAGCTACATTGCCAAATGGGAAGAGGTTAGTGTGCCAAGTGGGCAGGGTACTAGGGTCCAAGGTGGAAAGGTAAATGATTTAGTGTTTAAGGTTTGTCAGGGTCAGTGGATAAATCAGGTCCAGAGGGGGGAATAGGGAGTATGGGTGTTAGCTCAATGGACTTTGGGTCCAGCAGCTGCAGGTGAGTTCAGACTTTGGTTTGGGTTTGGTTGGGTTGGATTAGACCTTAAGGTATAGGAGCAGAATTAGGCCATTCAGTCAATCAAATCTGCTCTGCCATTACTTCATGGCTGACATGTTTCTAAACCCATTCTTCTGCCATCTCCCCATAACCGTTGAACGCCTTAAGGATCAAGAAATTACTAAGCTCTGTCTTAAATACACTCAATGTGTTGGCCTCCACAGTCTTCAGTGACAATGGGTTCAACAGATTCATAACCGTCTGACTGAAGAAATTCCTCCTCATCTCAGTTCTAAAGGGTCACTCTGAGGCTGCATCCTCAGATCCTAGTTTCCCCTACTTGTGGAAACATCTTCTCTATGTCTATTCTATCCAGGCCTCTCAGTATTCTGTAAGTTTCATTGAATTCCCTCCTCATCCTTCTAAACTCCACTGAGTACTGTTCCAGAGTTCTTAACCATCCCTCATTTTACAAGCCTTTTGTCCCAAGGAGCACTTTGTAAACCTGCTCTGGACCCCCTCCAAGGCCAGAACTTCATTCCTTATATATGGTGTTGGGTCAGATCTGGTGGTGAGGCGGTGAAGGAAAAAAATCAAGTCAGATCTAACTGTGGGAGGGTATTGGGAGGAGAAGGTGCCAGGTTGGGTCCAACAAGAGTGAGTTTGGGTTGAGTCTAGTCCAATCTGGCAAGAGTGAGGGGTTTGAGTTATGAATGGTGTCTATCGGGGTCTAATGGGGAGAAAGGAGGGTTCAGTGCCTAGGTGTCTCAGGTCACACCCTGCAGCTGAGGTGAGGGATGGGGTGGGGGGGTCTAGAAGGGTTTGGTTTATTCTTGTGAGTGGAGGAAGGAAAAATCCAGATTGTACTTCATTCACAATTCCCCAAACACAATGAATTGTAATCTTGGATCCACTCATCACAACAAGTCACCAATCAAGGAAGATAGATCCTCCAGAGAGTCAAACCATGTCATCGTGAAATTGGAAAATTCCACAATGGCAGTTGTGATCTTTCCATCTTGACTAAATTCTGATATACATACAGCATGACCAACTCCAAAGTAAGGTGAGAACAGTAATAAGTGACAAATTTATGGAAAATATTATGGTGGAAAATAAATTTTTATCATTTTTCATTTCTATTGCTCCTAAAATTAATATTTTAATTTCCACAGCAATATATCAATATTCTAAAGTCATAGTGCTCTTCCTTAGGTGGCTTTTTATATAGGATACTCATAGTTTAATAATATCTAATTTTTAAAAATGTGTGATTAATTTTATAATGCAGATGAAAGTTTCTGAAATGAAAACTGAATCACTGCAGGGAGACCACTAAATTGATCAAGAGAACAAAGAAGAATTTCTTTAGCTGGTATGATGGAATACTGGGTAAGATTATTATAAATTTAATGTTGAAAGATATAACTGTCAGGTTGAGGTAAGCACTGTTTAATCCTACTGCTTTGCAGCTCTTTGTTTCCAAAGAACTTTCTTCTGTTGAGAGATTATTGCAGGGTGATTCAATTGTAGAGCTTGATGGAATGAAAATTTCCTTGTTTCTCTTCCTTTCAATTTAAACCTTAACTCCTGATAACTCTGGGAGTAACTTATATGAAATAACCCGACCGAATCAGATAAGTGCCAGGTTAGATCCAAAAATCATGTTTGGTTGACTGATTTCAGCCATGACAGGGGTACAGGACCATGACAATTAATCTCAGTGATATTGCACTCATGGAAGATATATAAAAAAAACAAGTTTCTTGTATAGAAAATGCTAATCCCACCTGAAGCGCATGTCAGGTGAAGGCTGGATTTGTTGTTGTGTCACCATAGTCTTACAGGGGCTGCTGTCTCATTAGAACAAGGTGAATGGTGGTGATTTAACCTGAGGGCACCCAGACCTCAGGTGAGGGAAGAGGTTGAGAACAAGAGTCCTTCATGGTAACTTTAGCCTAGTGATGGGAATTGAACCCACACTGTTGGCATCACACTGCTCTATAAACCAACAATCCATCCAACTGAGCTAAACCAATTCACAGACCTGATTAGGATCAACTGAGATTTAAAAACTCTAGAGCCTTGATATTTACTGAAAGATGATTTCCAGACCAGTGAAGGAGAGAGGGATAGGATTTAACCTGGAGATCCAGGTTTTTCTGAGTGCTGTGGAATCATGTTCCCTAGCTGCCAAGTTGCCAGACGGTTTGACACGTCTCCTGTCAAGTGAGCAATGCTCCAGAGAATCTCTAGCCTGGGAATAGGTTTCCCTCTTCTTCACTTTAGAGGGATGAGGCTATAGTGTGATTGAGATGGTCAAGGTGGATGCAGCAGACATAGATCAGAGTAAAGCTGGAACATTTGAGGGCAGTTGATAATTAATGGGATCAATGTTCACACAGAGGCGGATTCAGTGTTGAAACAATAGGTTCCATTTACAGGATAGAGATCCATTCTCAGATATTGGGCCTCCAACATAGCTCAAGGTCCATTGTGAGGCACTGCTGTACCTTCTAACCAATATGCTGTGCCAGTTAAATATTTATATCTTTCATGTAGCTGTACTTGCGTTTCCTTACCTGCCAGCTAATCCAAGACCTGGGAAACTCAGGCAACTAGTACAAAAGCTGGAAGAGATAAAATCTGAGGTGAGCAGCTTCACTAAAATAGATAAATGAGCAACCTTAGGAGGGCACTGGTCATCAGCCTTTCACCCTGATTCCATTAAAACCAGCAGTTGGTAGATTTGGTTTGGTAGAAGAAGGACAGCCATAAATGATGAGCCACTGGACAGTGTCTGGTCCCAATGGAATTATATTCTGCTCATAAACTGAATTTAGCATTTCAGTGAAGCACCTGTTGACTTTAAGGAACTGTCCTGAGAAGCTGAAAATCACCTGATCCAATATGGCAATCATGACACTGCTGGACACGGAAGATCACAAGATCAGTATGCTTAAAAATCAGACAGAAATATGTTGGAGATTTTTATGCCCGGTAAGTCCTGTCACTTGACATGACAGTTTTATGTTTGTGTTGCTTTCATGTCCAAGTGTTCTTTTAACTTAAATTTCAATGTGCTTTCATAATGCTTGAATGTTTTGTGACCTCAGATTAATTTGACTGACTGCTCATTAAGCTAATAGGAATTTGAGCACTGAAACTAAGGTTACTGGCATAAAAAAAAGTACATCAGTTGTGTGTGCATGCCTACGTGTTTGTCTCCATGACCACGTGACATCATCTATTTGCATCCAATATAGTAATATTCTGCTGAACAATCAGCTTGACCTACCTTGAAGTTTAACAATTGAGATGTTTCACACTTTGGTCATATCTTTCTTCTTTTTATTCCACTGTTTAATGAACAATGAAGAAGTTTCGTCTAACATTTAATGTCAGTGTTCCCCCTCAAGTTAACATGCTCATTCTATAGTGAATAATATAAGATGGGAGTGAGTAACAAAGCCATAATTTAATCAAGGTGTTTAAGCATTGCCAGTGCAGTTAAAGCTATTTATAGGAGGTCACTTGCAGCCTGAGATTGAAATTACTCTCTTCTATATACTGGAAATTGCCAGGCTGTACAATGCGATTAAGATCTATCACAGTTTTACTGCAAGCTTTTGGTGGTTGTGCCACCATATTGTCTGCCATGGACAAAGACTATCCCATCCCATTCCTTTTGCCTCTGTGAAACACTTTGAACTTCTGCTGCTCTGAGCCATGCAGTGAAAAGATAAATTAGTGGCAAATCGATACTAACCCCTCCATGATCCATGAAGGAGACAGGGACAACTATACATCCAAGCACCATACTCTGAATCTCTCTTTTGATGAAAGAGCAAAAGTTTAACAAATAACGATTCAAGAAGGCTGAGGGTCTTGGTTAAACAAAGAATGGGTGTAAATGTTATCTTGAGCAGCCAAGTCATACAGATGAGCAAGAGTGGTCCGCCCAGCTAATTAAAACTACCACTTGGAAATAACATTATTTATTCGATCACTATAGCCAGGTATACCGAAGGTAAATCTTGACAATGATATTTAGGTACATGAACAGACTATTCAGTCCCTATTCCTTCAATGTGATCGTGGCTGAACTATATCCTGACTCCATATCCTTAGATAGCTTTGACTAGCAAAAATGTATTGATCTCAGATTTTAAATGATTAACTGAGATATCATTTATTGTGTTTTGTGGAAGAGAGTTCCAGGCTTTTTCTATGTTTTACCTGAAAAAGTATTATTCTTACTTTTCTCCTCAACCTCTGATCCCAGATTTAAGGTGATGTACTCTACTCCTAGATTTCCCCAACAACACAAGATATTCTCACCATCTACCTTAGCAATTCATTTCACTAATTTGAACTGTTAACTATGTTATAGGTAACACAACACCCATTATGTAATCACTCCACATAACATAATCCCTGGTATTGTTTTGGTGAATCGGCACTGCACTGCACTCCTTCCAAAGTCAATATATCCTTTCTAAGGTACAGAGTTTATGAGATTTGATTTGGCAGAGCCAAGTCACTTGCGGTGCAGTGTTTTCTGCATATGTTTGTAGATTTAGTTGTATCATTGTGACATGTATTGTTGGATGGATGAAATCTGTACTCGCACATATAATTGAAATGCCTTCATATCATAATGCTGTTACACACTACAGAGATAGGAGAGCAATGTCACACATGAACAAAACAAGTTGGCAGAAAATCTGGAAAGAAAAATTGCTTCTTCCCTGTTCATGAACCTCTAACAATAATCTGCAGTACCTGAGAAATTGAGACTGGCAGATATACAGAAGAACATAGGATGTGATTGAGGATGAGCAGATGGGTTGTAGGATATACAGACAATTGTGCATGAGCTGCTGGGAGAATATACTTAGTGATAGTTAATTGCAGAACAGAGCTGATATTGCAGCTGAACTTATTAATTTAAAACTTTATTTGATAATTGAAAGCATATTAATTGGAGTATGTAACCAACAATTCAGGACGGATGGATTGACTGCAGAATGCATCTGGTAACTGGGAATAGGCAAATGAGAATGTGGCCAGTAATTGGGGACAGGTTAATTGGTGAATGTAGTGATAATCGTGAACTGACTAATTGGTGAATTTATTTTTATTCAATCTTAGGATATGGGCATCGCTGGCAAGGCCAGAATTTATTGCGCATCTCCAGTTGTTCTTGAATGGCTTATAAAACGCCTTCAGACAACATTGAGAGTCAAAAACAGTGTTGTAGATTCTGGATCAGTGGTGCTGGAAGAGCACAGCAGTTCAGGCAGCATCCGAGGACAGGCAAAGTCCGAGGACAGGCAAAATCGATGTTTCGGGCAAAAGCCCTTCATCAGGAATAAAGGCAGAGAGCCTGAAGCGTGGAGAGATAAGCTAGAGGAGGGTGGGGTTGGGGAGAGAGTAGCATAGAGTACAATAGGTCAGTGGGGGAGGAGATGAAGGTGATAGGTCAGGGAGGAGAGGGTGGAGTGGATAGGTGGAAAAGGAGCTAGGCAGGTCAGACAACCCCAGGGTATCAATGTGGACTTCAACAGCTTCCTCATTTCCCCTTCCCCCACCTCATCCTAGTTTCTAACCTCCAGCTCAACACTGTCTCCTTGACTTGTCCGGACTTGTCCGACCTGCCTAGCTCCTTTTCCACCTATCCACTCCACCCTCTCCTCCCTGACCTATCACCTTCATCTCATCCCCCACTGACCTATTGTACTCTATGCTACTCTCTCCCCACCCCTACCCTCCTCTAGCTTATCTCTCCACGCTTCAGGCTCTCTGCCTTTATTCCTGATGAAGGGCTTTTGCCCGAAACGTCAATTTTGCCTGTCCTCGGACTTTGCCTGTCCTCGGATGCTGCCTGAACTGCTGTGCTCTTCCAGCACCACTAATCCAGAATCTGGTTTCCAGCATCTGCAGTCATTGTTTTTACCCAACAGTGTTGTAGAGTTGAAACCATAGAAAAACCTGGTTTCCTTTACAAAAGGACTTGAGTAAACCAGTTGAGTTATTTTCTTTGGAATATCCACTGCCAAACATCCAAATTAACTCATTAAAACAACTAAACAGTAACAACTAACAAGTACTGGCCAGAAGTGCCACTGCAACAATAACAGAAATGAAGGAAGTTTAGTAAGAGAGAGAGGGGACTAAATTAAAATGGAGTTGGAGGGAGAGAGAATTCCCTCCTGCCACTGCACTGCCCTAAAAGTCCAATTGGATTTTTAGATATTTTGTCATCAACCTGTAAAGAGATATTATCACACTCCTCTGGAATAGGTGGGACTTGAATCCGGGACTCCTGGTTCAGAAGTATGGACACTACCACTGCACAAGAGTATTTGAATCCAAACTTTAACATCGACCTGCTCAGAGATGTTATAAAATCTATAGAGCAGGTGGGACTTGAACCCTGGCCTTCTGTCCAGTGAAAGGGACATGATGACTGCACCAAAAAAACCTTGGCAGTTGGGTGTTTAGATATTTTCATCAACCTATCTCACAGTTGTGTTTTTGTTTAATTTAATCAACCTGCTCAAATATGTCTTGACTCACACCTGAGGAGTGCTGCTGAACAAAGAGACATTGGAGTGCAGGTTCACAGCTCCTTGAAAGTGGAATCACAGTAGAATAGTGAAGGAGGTGTTTGGTATGCTTGCCTTTATTGGTCAGAGTATTGAATATAGGAATTGGGAGGTCATGTTGCGGTCGTACAGGACGTTGATTGGGCCACTATTGGAATACTGAGCGCAATTCTGGTTTCCCTGCTATAGGAAGAATGTTGTGAAACTTGAAAGAGTTCAAAAAAGATTTACAGGGATGTTGCCAGGATTGGAGGGTTTAAGCTATAGGAAGAGCCTGAATAGGCTAGTGCTGTTTTTCCTGAAGCGTCAGAGGCAGGGGGTGTCCTTTTGAGGTTTAGGAAATCATGAGCTACATTGATGGGATAAATCGACAAAGTCTTTTCCCTGGATTGGGCAAGTCCAAAACTACAGGGCACAGGTTTAAGGTGAGGGGAAAAGATATAAAAGGGACCTAAAGCGCAACCTTTTCACGTAGAGAGTGGTGTATGTATGGAACATGCAGGCAAGAGGAAGTAGAGGAGGCTTTTAAAAGGTATCTGGATGGGTATATGAGTAGGAAGGATTTTGAGAGATATAAGCCAAATGCTGGCAAATGAGACTAGATTTACTTAAGATATCTGGGGGTCAGCATGGATGAGTTGGACTGAAGGATTTGGTTCTATGCTATTCATCTCAATGACCGTAAGAGAGTCTTGAAGCCAGACATCCTGGTTCAGAGTACCAGTGGGCTACAAATCTGCTTAACACAAGAGCCCTTAAAACAATTACTTTTACTAGTATCTGCTGTTTCTATTCCCAGTTTTTTAAAAAATAAATCAAATTATCAAACTACCATGGAGAGACTTGAACTCTCATTCTCTGGATTATTCATCTAGACCTTCATAGATTACCAGTCTGTTAATGTAACCACTGCATATATCTTTAATCTACCTGTCCAGAGAGGCCATTATACACTGCTGGAGCCTGAACCTGGACCTCTTGGTTCAGAAGTAGGGCTGAATGTTTTTTGAACTCTTTCAAGTTTCACAACATTCTTCCTATATGGTACTATATGCACCACAATGTAGTCACTATATTACCATGCAATCTATAATAATGATTGACGATAGACCAAGTTCAGAAACCGGACAATAATTGAGGATAGGCTAATTTGAAAGTAGCAGGTTGTAGGTTGTTTGATTGGAGAATATACCCAATAACAATTAGCCAATAATTGAGGATCTTCTAATTGAGGACCTTGCCAGAAAATGAGATGAGATCACTGACTGAAGAACACGATTGGTAATTGTGGTATTGGCTGACAGGAGACAGTAACTAAGGTTTGGTTATCAATAGAGAGTATACTAGTTAATTGAGGCTGGACTGAGTGGAGAATTTAGCTAGTAATTGAGAATCAGCTGATTTAAGACAATATCTGGTAATTGAGACAGACTGATTTGAGAATATAGCTGGTAATTGAGATAAGTAAGTTGATTGAATAATGTACACAGTAATTGAGGACAGTTTGACTGACTGAAAAGTATACAGTTCGCAGTAATTGTTGGACTTGTTGGAGAATATCCAATAATGAAGGATAGGTTATTTGGATGACAGACAGTAATTAGAGTTGGGCTTAAAAATGTGTTGCTGGAAAAGCGCTGCAGGTCAGGCAGCATCAAAGGAACAGAAGCATAAACCTTTCTTGAGGAATCTTCTTTCCTGAAGAAGGGCTTATCCCCGAAACGTCAATTCTCCTGCTCCTTTGATGTTGCCTGACCTGCTGCGCTTTTCCAGCAACACATTTTTAAGCTCTGATCTCCAGCATCTGCAATCCTCACTTTCTCCTAGTAATTAGAGTTGGGCCAATGAACAACAACAACCTGCATTGATACAACACCTTTAAGCATAGTTAAAATGTCACAAGGTGCTTCACAGATCTATTGTCAAACAAACTTGAAGACTTACACACATGAGATTTTAGGGCATATAACTAAATGTTTAGTCAAACCATTAGCTTTTAACTAGCACATTTAAGGAGGGAAGAGAATTAGAGATGGGAATATAAAAGGGGATGAGAGAGATGAGGAAGAATGAAGTCATGGAGAAATTGAAAAACAAGGATTAAAATTTTAAAATTGATACATTGTAGTTAACGAGGAGTCAACATGAGTCAAGATTAGAGCAGTGCTGGAAAAGCTCCATGAATGCTGCCTGACCTGCTGTGCTTTTCCAGCACTACTCGAATCTTGACTTTGATCTGCAGTCCTCACTTTCGCCTAGGAGTCAATATGTACCAGTGAGTACAAGGGTACTGAAAGAACAGAATTTGATTTGTGACTGAGGAATGTCATCAACTAATTTGGTTGTCTGCTATCTTGAAGGACACATCCTATATTTGAGGATTGAGAATGTACTCAAAATCTAATAACAGCTTGATTGACTGGAGAACAGTACAGATAATTAAGACTTGATATCAACTTAAGAATGAAGAAATTAATTGATGGTGGACTGATCAGAAAATGCATCCAATAATTGAATGAATCATGAGTGAATATAATTAATAATTATATATTGACTTATTTGAAGGCAGAATATAGTTGGCAATTAAGAATGGGCTGATTCAATGATGAATAAATTGGATAATCAAGTTGGGAGAAATCAGCTCAACAATGCATACAATAACTGAGGATACCTGATCAATTCAGGGATGAAGACTATCCTTTAATAAACCTGCCTACCATCAATTTCCTGGTAGACTTCATGCAGACATTTGTTATTGCTTCATTAAACCCTTTGAGGATTGTAGACACATTGCTGTTGAAATTTTCAATATTAACAGAAGATTAGAACTGTCCATTTTTTAAAGACTTCACTATAACTGGAGATATGTTCCATATGTCTATTCTTATCATCATCTATCAGTTTTTCATTTGGTCAGGACATTATATTGAGAAACAATATATAATGTAAAACAGACTTCTAGGAAACAGATAAACAATATATGCCAGTTAGTGAGTGCTGAGATAAAGGGAACATTTGCTCAATTTCTGGCAGTTACATCAGAATGTATTTTAAGTTGTAATGAAAAATCTGCCAGTTGAGAGGAACAATTTTGAGTAGATTATTTTCCTTTTTAGGTCTCATTCTTAGGCATTGCCCTTACTGTTCTATTACCTGTACATCAATTGATTATATTGATGCATTGCAGAACATTCAGAGATGAAACAAAAATCTACGTCTTAACATATGAAGATAATATTGTACAACTGTGTTGGGTTTAATTTTACTGGAGAAAAGAAGGTGGAAGGAGCATAATACCCAGATCTTTAATGTCCTTGAGAGGCAGAGTTAGCATTGAGATGAGCAAGCTATTCCACTTAGTTATATGATGTCAGAAATAGAGTTTTTGGGTGTAAAACTAATGGGAGTCTCATTCTGAAAGTTATGTCCTCAATCCACAGAGAACTAAATATATGAAAAAGCCTGCTACCAAAAGTAGTTGAAGTTAAATCAGTCATGTTATTTTGAAGATGAATATCTAATTGAGAATGGACTAGGAAACTGGTGAGATGTGGAAAGACTGAAGTTATAAAAAAATGCACAGAGGACATTACTTCCAGCGTATCCAGGGAACTTGGGGTGTGTGGAATAATAATTGTGAAAGCAACAAGCTAGTGAAGATTTAGAATTGGATCAATAAATTGAATACTACATGTAAGTCTTTGGGAAAAAGGGAATATATATGCATTTCCCTCAAGAGGTTAAGTAAGTGGGATAGACACCAATAGGATTGTATATAGTCTGTGGAAGGTTTGCACTTAATGGTAAAATGTTCTTTTTCTTTCATTGCTTTCTTACCTTGTGAAGAAGTACTGAGGCTTTTTGTGATGATTTCTATATTAGAATTTTTAACAGACAACATATTTTTTTTTGTCACCCAAAATACAACACTTCAGAACAATACCAAAAATAATGTGATCAACACCCTCTTTCTATTTGTCTTGAATTTAAGCAGTACAATATATGATTGTATCATTAAAGGTATGAGTTGAAGAAGATGTTAAGGGAGCTAAATCGACAAAATTTAAACTGTTTATAAGTATATATTCATTTCTATTTTGGATTAATAATTGTATCACCATTGATTCATTGTTATTACATCCAATTCAGTAACCTCTCCCCAGCTACTAGTTTTGATGATGCCATCAACAAAAATATCTCATCAATAGTCCATAAAACATACAAAAAGAACACTGGAGGTTTTTTTTTGATGTTCCAATGGTGACATTCACTCTTTTTCAGCATTTGTCTTTTCAAATTTACTGATGTTTTGCATCTCTCCAATTAGATTAGATTAGATTAGATTAGATTACTTACAGTGTGGAAACAGGCCCTTCAGCCCAACAAGTCCACACCGACCCGCCGAAGCACAACCCACCCAGACCCAATCCCCTACATTTACCCCTGCACCTAACACTACAGACAATTTAGCATGGCCAATTCACCTAACCTGCACATTTTTGGATTGTGGGAGGAAACCGGAGCACCCGGAGGAAACCCACGCAGACACGGGGAGAATGTGCAAACTCCACACAGTCAGTCGCCTGAGGCGGGAATTGAACCCGGGTCTGTTGCAATCCTCTTCAAGTGGTCATTGCACAAGGCAGCAGCAGCAGGAGGAGGAACAGGAACAAGCTGCAAGGCAGTGAGAGCAGGCAGCTCTGGGACAGCAATGGGGCCGAGGTCGAGCCTGAAGCAGGGAAGGTCAAACCCTTGTGAGGAGTACAAGCCCAGCATGGGCAGGCACTTATGGACTGTGGTGTTGAATTGTTAACTGTGTTTCTTTGTTTTTCCATATTTTAATAAGGACTGCAATGTGTAACTTTTTAACTTTGTTATCCTTAGTTTTCTGCTTTGTACCTAAAATTCTGTACTTAGGTACCTTCGCACCTAAGATGGCGCTGTAAGTGGCGACTTGTAAACTTTTCAGTGTACTCATGTGAGTACATGTGACAATAAACCTAATTCAATTCAATTCAATTCAATAATTACCAAGTCCTCTGCTGTGTTATATAACAGCTGTGACTGGATAATAAAGGCACAGTTGTGGGCAGCTTCTGCAAGATAATCATTGTAATTGGATAATTAAATTTAATTTTCACAGAAAATTGCACAATTGGATAAAAAATAGTGAAAGATGGCAGAATGCAAAAGACATGCTCTCTTCTGGTACACTTGGTCATCTCATTAAAATAACTCCTTAAATATTGAACATTTCTCTCTGATTTTTGTTTTTTCCTAGGCTGTACATCGAAGGCTACAAAATCTGCAAGTGTATGATTCTCACTTGAACTGATGTCTTTTATCTGGTAAGCTATTTAAACTTTATTGCAATAATCTGTTAATGTCAGGCACACACCTAAATAAGGAACAGGTTTTTTTTAATATGACAAAACTGAGATTGAAAATAGAGGTAGCACTGGGAGTTTGAAACTGACACCTTGTGAAACCAATTCTTGTGTTTCAGTGTATGTGTATCCATGAGCTTTTTAAAGATAATGTTGGCAATTTGTCCATTCTTCCATAATCACAGAAATCATCGGTGAATTTCTATGCTATGCTTATTTTTAAATATTTATCTTTTCTGTGTGTGTAAATTTGAAACATTGTGCTTTAATACTGAGTGCAAGGGCGTGTCATATACATTCAGTGTTAAATCCATACAGTAGCCAAATAAAAGTGTTATGATTTCTTGAACATAAAATCAGATTAACGAGTCTTTCCTGTAATGAAAGACCTATAATGATAAGCTTTTGATCGACTGCTTAGTTTCTTTTTAAAACAGCAAAAAATCCAAATTATTCTTGGATTGCACAGCCTGTACCTTCTGATGTTCTTTTTAAATATGTTAACTTCACCAATAATGGGCTGCCTGTTCACATCAGAAAATCATTTTACCCACATCATATTGAATCAGAGCAAGAAATGATTCGCCACAATGTTAACAAAAGTCTCTGAGCATATCGACGCCTTTTCTTTAAGTAGAAAGAACAACTTAGATTAGAATTTTGTGCTTCACTGGATATTGAAAGATGAGGCAATAAACTGCTAAACCTGAGTAATCACACGCTCCCGGAGGAGTGTCTAAAATGGGGACAGTCTAAAACCTTGAAATTCTATCCTTCCACACATGCCTGTGCTTTAACATTTGATGAGATTCATTATAGTAGGGGCTGAATACAAGTGTATTCTGATTACAGAGCTTCCATTAAAAGTTCCCACCAGTATGCCTTTCCATTCAGAAACACCAGTGGAATTAGAATCCTCAATTCACCAACATAGCACCAACTCCTGCAGCCCCCCCCCCCCCCCCCCAAGTCTCTCACAACAGAATTTCATCAGATGCAGTCAGTAAGGAAATGGCCTAGAAAAGCATATAGAGAAAACTGTTGCAACAGCTGGTGTATAAATTATATAAAGCCCACTTTCTACTAACCAAGCACACCTTAGGCTCAGCTGCATTATTTTTTAATCATTAGAACTTAAAGTAGATGGTTTTATGTAATTTGTATTGTCCTTTTATTCCAGGGAGGCTTGGTTTCAAATTTAACATAAAGCCTTTGCAAACCAATTAACATTGGAATTCTGACTGCTAATTTTAATGAAATTTCTCCAGTTGACCCATTTTTATCCCAATGCCATATGCCTGTGTCAAAAGGGCCATCAAACTCTGTGTGTTCTTGTGATTGAAATGCTTTGTGTTAATCAATGCTAGCTAAAACTTATTTTGGTGCTTATTCAGAACTAGCTTTTAATGTGTACCCAGGACTTGTGAAAGAATACAAGTTAATTTTAGTTAAGCAATGCTGTGCTCTCATGCACAATGATAGTTACAATATGTAGACTGATTAACATGCTGTGAAAGATAAAGCAAAGAACCATCTCAATCATTGTGCAGAAGGCCATTCAACCGATCACGTCCATGTTGACCCATTTAAGAAGCAAAGTCACTTGAGTACTTACAGTTCTGTTCACCTTTTATCCTTCATTATTAAAAGGCTGCTCATCTCCATCTATCTATCCTAATGTGATCTGTAATATAATTTGTGTTCATGATAAACTTTTTTTATACTGATTCTTTCATCTCCTTCCCCACTGATGGTGTGTCATTCCTCAACCAAGCAGGCGAATAAGAAGCAGGAGCCCGTACCTCTTCATATGCTACACCTTTAGCGACTCAATATGTGTGAGGATTCCCTGGAGTCACTTGGCTGTTTAGAGTCCCTCCTGCCTGCTGTGGAAGTGTTTTCACTGAATCATGTGATTAACCCAACAGTGCTGCAACAAACAATGTTTAAACATTTATTTATTGCAGGGTCAAGATGATACTTACTTTGGTCAGAAACAGAAATTAGTTTCAAGTAAAGATGATTTAATATGTACCACAATGAAGATATGCACTAATAAAAGAAACAAAAACCTGCATTTATATGGCACCTCTAATGGTCTAACATTACCTCAAGACTGCAATAGAGTATCAGTGTGGGTTTTGTGCTTCGGTTCTGAGTAGGATCTGAACTTGGAGTCTTGTGATTTATGAGTGAGAAGATTATCAACTAAGCCACTGAGATAACTAGATATATGTGTACACTATTACCAGTTCAGAAACTATATATTGCAACTTTTGTGACTATGTAATATTACAAGTCTTTGGCACAAGACTTCCTCATGAGGCTGGTTCAAAAGATTAACATGTAGAAATTGAATGAATTGTAAATGCTGTTCTTTCTATCCAACTGTACACTAATTAATGTATAGGATATGAATAAAGTAATTCTTAGTGCTGAATTTCATTTCCGATTTGGCAAATAGTAGCAGAAAGTGTGCTTGTACTCCTGCTGCTTAGTATGTACTCATTTTGAGTGGTAGTTATGAGGGCAGACTGAACAAGCAACTGTCTAAACAACCTTGCTTCTGCCCTCTCAATTAAAGTTCCATTGTGATTGACAGCGAGGTCTGTGTATTACAACAAATGAATATAATCCAGTAATCATTCCAGGCTATTCCTTGAACTCTCAAAGTTCCCCATTACATGGGTGGGCTAGTTATTGAACTCTGTCCATCTCAAATTAATTTGCACACTTCAGCTCTAGTGTCATACAATACAAATTCAGCCTTGGTTGACGAGGTTCACTAATCACATGACCCTTTCAGAGCTGAGTTTCCAAGACCTTTAATATGAAAACTTGTGGACTCAAGTTACTTAACTCATAAGTTCCATCTCTATAAATATCTAATGATTGGGTGGTCCCCAAATCTGATTGTGTTGTGTTAAAATGGCTTTTGAGCAACTGTTTTGTTCATGTCAGTGTGGTTTTAGGTGAGGAATAATATAAATATCAGCATCTTTTAAATTCTCAACTTTTTCATGCAACTCTCTAATGAATTGCTTGTAATTTCTAAGCTTTTTATAGTTTATTAAAAAAGTACCTTTTATCATTTCATTTAGTCTTGTCAGTTTTAAAGATTAATTTAAAAGTTTATTGAAACTAGCATTGAGCAGAATGATCTGTTTTAAAAAAAAGTTCAGGTTACTAACTGCTTCAGATGCAAAAAATAGCTGTGATTTCATTCAGTTAAAACCCCTCTACCAAGGGTTTCTTAATGGCTTAGTAATTTAATGCAACACTTGGTAGGAGACTGAACCATTTGGATCAAAAGGTGCCAGATTTAAATCCCTGCTCCATGCTGAATTAGCACATATGATCCAGAATACCAGTCACAGTAATAAAAATGGTCACAGGAGTTTTACACTGCCTGATCAGATGAAGAGATCCCAGTTGGAAAATGCTTATAGTGTTGAGAACATTAGTTGAGACTAAGATCAAACTGAGACACCAGTGATACACCCTAATGTTAATAGCCTATTGCCACACACCATCTGGGTTTATAGCTTTTATGACAGCCTATTGGTTGAAAGAGTGAAATGTTGTTGTCTCCTGTGGAACTGATTCCCAGCAAGAGCTGCATCTTCAAGTGAGGTAATGTTGATGGAATGGGTGGTGGAGTAGGGAAGCTTGTTTTGCAATATTTTTTAGAACTGAAAAGTGCTGGTTAATCCATCAGTATAGCTGTAATAACCTTGAGCTTTAAAATCTATTGTTCTGGGTTCACGTACCAAGACAACTTGCCAATTCCACTATTTTGAGTCCAGGGCTAAGCTGTGTAAGATTAAGTTTAGAGCCAGACCTTTTTGAGAATGAAATTAGAAAACGTTATTTCAAGCAAAGAGATATTGCAAGCTTGTAACAGTCTTCCACAAACAGCAATTGATGCCAAATCAATTATTCATTTTAAAATTCTGGTTGATAAATGTTTGTTAGAGAAAAGAATGAAGGGAAATGGAGCAAAAACCAGTATAAGGCATGAGAGTTAGATCATCCATGATCTCATTGAATGGCAGCAGAGGCTCAGGGGGCTAAATTGCCTGTTCTGTTCTTGTGTTCCTAATTGAATCCTCGAGGCAAACTTGTGGAAATTTAAATCAAATCTCAGTGGGTTTCATTTCACAAAATTGTAGCATTCTACCATAGCAATGGAAAAAATTGATTTCACATTTTCTTTCACAAGTGGTCTTTTTATTGATGGAATTTAGAGTGCCAACATGTATATTCTTTGTTGCACTACCTGTCTGGGTGAAAGGGGCACCGTATGGACAAATAACAGGTGGGAAACAAAAGCACAAAAACATTGAGTTCAGGATAGGTTAAATGTTTTTGGCACAAAGCTACAGTCACAACTTTGTATTAAGTAGAATTCTTCTGATTCAGTAGAGAACATAAAGGGTTAACTGAGGTGGCCAGAACATTAGTTTCAGAACCAAGTGACCGTTTGAAACCCAATTTGAACTAAAATTGCATTTGGGCTTCCTCATGGGACATGATTTTCAGTCTCAGTTGGATTATCTTCCTTACTGAGAGAGTGGTTCCTATGTGGAACTGATAACATGGAATAATTGAGACAAATAGCTTCCATGTCTTCAAGAGGTAGCTAAGTACACGAGGGGTAAAAGGAATACATAAGTATGCAAATTAAATATTCTGGGTAGAGACTTTGTGAAATGTCAAGTTCATTGGCATGTAATACTGGGTTGAATGGTCTGGTTCTGCCCTGTAGATTTTATATATCAAAACCAAGGAGAGGAAAGTGGCAAGTGAATTTCTACTCTCAAACACAACTGCTGATGGATATACCAAATAGCATTTGTAACCTGGACTACTTTATTATCTAGTATGAGGGGACAAAATACAATGCAAAACAAAGGATAATCAAAACTAGTTTTTTTTCAAAGAAGCATGGAGTGTATCATAACGTGCCTTTCAATTGGAAGCCAAGATAGAGAACATTCCATCGATAAAACATTCTGCCATACACAAGGTCAAATCTAAACCCATTCTGATTTAATTCCTCAAGAACATTTTAATTAACACATGATGGAATTTTTTTTAAAAGAGGAAATTCGATAGCAAAGTGGTGTTTGCACTGGTATGCTGAGCAAAGGATGCTTTTATTGAAGTTCTGTAAATTAATGTCTTCCAGTTCCGGGAGCAATAGACCATTTTTTTTGAAGTTACTGAAGCAACAAACTGGTTGAAATGTAATTTTCTATAAATGTGTTTCTCACCTAACCATTCAAAGACCCAATATTTTTTTTCTTCTAAACTCACAGGCATGTGCAAACATTGGTGTGCATTGTATCCATTTTCTATGAATAAGATTGATTCAAAGTATACTAATTTAACATCAAGCTGATCTGCATTAACCTATACCAGTGCTGATCCCAATATTAAATTTGTGAGATTCATTTCTGGATGTGTTGGGCTGTCACTTAGAACAAGTATTAGGCATCTTTTTATGTGTAAGTAAGGTGCCTAATACCTGTGGAATGACCCCCTATCAAGAGGTCAGTTGCAATGAGCAGTGCAGGAAATCTTCAGTGGCACCATCTAGTGCCAATGAAAGGAAGGCAGTTTTTTTATTCTAATTTAAACTTTTCTTTGAAACCAGAAGAGCAGCGTCAAGACTGGACCAAAATCTAGTCAACTAACTCTTGAAATTTAGCGGTACATTGTCTCCAGGGAAGTTGGTAAACACAGCTGGTAAAAACTTGTCCATTCCTGTCTCTGACCTGAGTTCAAATCTAACGCAGATGGATGTGATAGAAATTTCCTTTCATTATTCGCCAAGTGTCCACTCTTGAGCGAAATGTTTTGGGTCAGTTTCAATCCAGCTGCCCAAAGACATGAATCTGTAACGCATCACTATTCAAACATTGTCCTAACAGTCGTTAAATGCACAATGCACGGCAAAAGGTGATACATTGATGTAAGTGGAAGGGCTGACTGCGGTTCTGAAACTAGATTTTAACCAATAGTTGAAATATGAAAATACGTGCCTGTGTTAAATTGCTGCTTCCTTTAAATGACTACCAATAATAAAATTATTCATCAATATTATTGGTTCTATGCTCTGAGGAAATAATACCAAATGTAATTTTTAAACTTTATTTGTTACTATATTTTGTATGTTCCTCCAAAACAATCTTAATCTTTCTTTTTCCACTGTGGACAGATTCTAAATTAGCTGAGTAGAGTTAACAAGTTTTTGTGTGTAGACCCTTTAATAATATGGCATTCTTTCAGTTGGTTTTCAGTTGGTATTGGATATGTAGTTTCTTTTTTCGAAGTAACCAAGAAATTTAACTACAGAGATGAAATATACACTACTCGCTATTAGTCAGGATCCTCCAATTTCACATTATGGAAAATAAATAAAATATAAATTCAAATTACATTTACTGGAACACAGTTTGCCAGTACTAGAAAAGTATTTACCCAATCCAAACAAAATTCTGATTCAACCTTTGAACTCAGCTTTTTATGTATGTAATTTTCTAGTCTTTCTCTTCATGTAAAATTCTGATCTATATATAATCCTTGGGTTTTATAACATTATAATGCAGTTGTTCTGTTTGTTTGTTTATTTGAATGATAGTAATTCAAAGTTAATAATGAGATGTTCATAATGAATCCAATAGTAATGCATATTTCTATGGAAATATCCTCATGCAGGTGATATACCATTTGAACATGACATTTTATTTCATAGAACATAGAAAAATACAGCGCAGTACAGGCCCTTTGGCCCTCGATGTTGCGCCGATCCAAGCCCACCTAATCTACACTAGCCCACTATCCTCTATATGCCTATCCAATGCCCGTTTAAATGCCCATAAAGAGGGAGAGTCCACCACTGCTACTGGCAGGGCATTCCATGAACTCACAACTCGCTGAGTAAAGAATCTACCCCTAACATCTGTCCTACACCTACCACCCCTTAATTTAAAGCTTGGCCCTTATAATAGCTGACTCCATATGTGGAAAAAGGTTCTCATGGTCAACCCTATCTAAACCCCTAATCATCTTGTACACCTCTATCAAGTCACCCCTAAACCTTCTTTTCTCCAATGAAAACAGCCCCAAGTGCCTCAGCTTTTCCTCATACGATCTTCCTACCATACCAGGCAACATCTTGGTAAACCTCCTCTGCACTTGTTCCAATGCCTCCACATCCTTCCTATAGTATGGCGACCAAAACTGCACACAATACTCCAGATGCGGCCGCACCAGAGTTTTATACAACTGCAACATGACCTCAGGGCTCCGGAACTCAATTCCTCTACCAATAAAAGCCAGTACGCCATATTTACCTGGGTGGCAACTTTCAGAGATTTGTGTACATGGACACCAAGATCCCTCTGCTCATCCACACTACCAAGTATCAGACCATTAGCCCAGTACCCCATCTTTTTGTTACTCTTACCAAAGTGAATCGCCTCACACTTACCTACATTGAACTCCATTTGCCACCTTTCTGCCCAGCTCTGCAACTTATCTATATCCCGCTGTAACCTGCCACATCCTTCCTCACTGTCAAACTCCACCGACTTTCGTATCATCCACAAACTTGCTCACCCAACCTTCTAGCCCCTCCTCCAGGACATTTATAAAAATGACAAACAGCAATGGTCCCAAAACAGATCCTTGCGGAACACCGCTAGTAACTGCACTCCAAGATGAACCTTTACCATCAACTACTACCCTCTGTCTTCTTCCAGCCAGCCAATTCCTAATCCAAACCTCCTACTCACCCTCAACTCAATTCAGTTAGTATCATGTTACAATAATGTCTTTGTATCAGACCTTAGGACAATACCTTTTGGCATTTCCATATGTCTTCAAACCTCATAACAACCCAGTGTGGGTGGTGCCACTTCACCAGTCTCCCAACCATTAAATTGAGGAAATCCTGCAAGCCTTAACACTCATAGAAAGATACATAACAGATTCACTTCAGTTAAAACTGTAAACAATACTTTTGCATGAAGTACAGCCTGCATTTCAATTAGCAAGTAGACAGTGATAAATCAAAGGAAACTAATATCAAATATGTAATTTATTCCATATGCAAAAATAGCATAATTAATCGATGAATATGTGATATGAATGTCTTTGTCACATGGGTAATAAACCAGAGATTATTTGCACATGTATAATGAATTTGAAGTTTACTAATTTTAATATGAATTACAAACTTGTAGGCTGATATCATCCGAATTGCCCCTTTGCCTGGCTATTAAATTGAAAATTTAAATATTTGGGATCAGGCATTAATTTTACTTGTGACAAAAATGAACCATGAAGTTGGTGTAAATATTTTTAACTTTGTCTTCATACATTAAAACATTTAACTCAATCCTAAATATGACATCTGGTCACATCTGTGCTTCATATAGAGTGAATTACCTGGAAGCACTATTGTCATGTCATTTGAGGACAGTCAGATGAAGCAAAATGGTCCAATCTGTATGCTATTTGAAGAAAATGGTAGCCATTGACCACATGACAAAATCTCAAGCATTAGACTAATGGCTGGTTAATCCTGTGTTTGGTAGTGTTGATTGAGGGAGGAATGTTGATCAGGGCAAGCAGATAATTCAAGAGATATCTTCAAATCATGCCATTAATTTGTAGCAGCCGGGTGAACTAGGGAACATGTAAGAATAGTCTCTGTTTGGTATCTTGTCCAAAGAACAGTACTGCAGTGAATCAGTTTTGTTTAGATGTATTGATGGGGTGTGGATTTCAGTGGGCAGTTAAGAATTAATCACATTACTGTGGGTTTGGAATCACATGTAGACCAGCCAGGAAAGGTTGACAGCCGCAATCCCGAGAGGCAATTAGTGAACCGGATGGATTTGTACAACAATATGTCCATTATTGATTATTTCCTTAAACTCCAGGTTTTTGTTGAATTCAAATTTCTCCCATGGTGGGATTTCAACCCATGTCCTCAGAACATTAGCTTAGGACATTGGATTAGAATCATGGAATTCCTACAGTGTGGAAGCAGGCCATTTGGCCTATTAGGTCCACAACAACCATCCAAAGAGTATTCCACCTAAATCCACCCCATCCCTGTAGCCCTGTATTTCCTATGGCTAATCCACCAAGCCTGTGCATTCCAGGACACTATGGGCAATTTAGCACAACCAAACCACCTAACCTGCACATCTTTGGACTATGGCAGGAAGTCCATGCAGACAAGGGGAGAATATGCAAACTTCACACAGACAGTCACTCAAGGGCAGAATTAAATCCAGTCCCTGGCACTGTGAGGCAGGAGTGCTACCCACTGAGCCATCATGCCGTACGAGCTCATTGAAATTATAACTACAGCACCATTTCCATAGATTAGTTAGGGTTAGTAATGGAATGGCTGAAATCCTGGATTGGGTTAGGCCGAAACCCACAACTTTCAGACTTGAGTGGAAGTATTTTCAACTAAACCAAGCTGACACATACATGACCAGGAAATGGGAGTATATGTTATCTGATAGTGTTACATACCATAATTGTGTAATTTGTACCAAAAAAGTGATCTTGAATAGGATGAGTTTCATGAAGTATTAGTACTTGCCAATGCTTTATCTGCCATTTTCATAAATTGGGGTAATCAATGGGAAATTAGAGAACAAAGATTGCATAATTATTGGTGACTTCAGAAAAATGGAATAAACTTGGATCTTTCATCCAATTGCTGGAACTCATTTATTGACAATTTTGCTTTCAATACTGATTTTCTTTTAATGAGTATTTTAGTGTTTATGTAGCCATTAGTTAATATATTTTGCCCTGCTCTAGATGCAAGTAATCCCCATGCTGAAAATCCTGTTTTCAAAGTTAAATTTTGCAACATCATTTTAAACCCAATTATGCAACAATTTTGATTGTTTAGACATATTTATCTCCATGGCAAAACACGAAGTCAAATTGAGAGTACATGGCAGAATCCGCAGCCTGAAAAAGGTGTTACTGCTGCAATGCTATATAACCATTGGGTGGTATTACCACCATAGAGTATCTGAAATGGGAAGCTTACTGTGGAGAGATGGTGATCACTTCTTGTTATTATTAGTTCACATAATAAAATATTTCATACTATAAGGATCTAGCAGAAAGATTGTGTGAGGAAAAATCACTACCAGCACAATGTCAGTCAATGCCAGTTAATTATTAGCAATTTAGAATGCTGAGTTCACCAAATTCCTAATGATCTCGACAAACGAGTTCGATATTTTACACGGAGCTGAGCTGCAGAAGGTGGATAAAAGTGGCGTTGTCACAAGTAATGTCTGACTTTCACGGCAAATGTATTCCACGTGAAAATGATTGTTCCTACCAGCAAATGATGCCCATTCAATGAGGAGTACATTGAACATTTGTTGGTGGGGGTGTGGGGATAAATATGTGAAGGTTGGGCAGCCAATTACAAGCTTGGAATAAAAATAAAACGATTAGCTCGGTCACGGTAAAACATCGGTTTCTCCAAGAACAAGCTTTAATAATTAGTATGCAGCGAGTTTTGTAGTTGGTATGTCTATCGAATTCCTATACAGCGAATTCTATTTGCATAGGGTGATTTCACCGGGGAATGGGATTGAGATACAGCCAAGATGGCTAGGGAAGCTTTGTTTTAGAAGTAAACTTAATATTTCTTAAAGACTGACTTGAAGCAAAATTAATGAAACAGTTTCTATGCCTATCTTCAAGGTTGGCAAACCATTTAAACTGGTGCCATGATAGATAAGGTAGGGCTTCGTAACGTCAGTAACGGCCTTCCTAAATGGAGAGGCCACATTCAGAAGAGCCTGGTAACGTTCATGTTTGGTTTGCTTAGCTCTGCGTTACTACCATGGAATTTGTATCAAAACACATGAGGTTGCAAAAGAAACCGCCGGCTCACTTATGACGAGCTCCCTATCCCCAGGCAATGAAGACAATACACAGTTAATTAACGTGATGAAAGGGGGAAAAAAAAGTCACAGCGAAGATCGCAACAAGGAGAAACGGGGTTGAAAGGAGAATGTAATGACGATCAGATTTCTGGCAGCGATTAAATATAAGGTACAAAGAGGGCCCTGTGGCTTTAACTGGGAACTGTCACATTAGGCAGTGAATTGTTGGATCTTCCCCACCTCCCATGGCTTTTATTCCCTGTGTAAATTGTTGGCGGGATGGCTGGACCCATAAAAATCAGAATGCTTAGGGAACGCAGAGGGGAGCGCAGTTAGAGTAAAAGAGTTTGGGAATTAAGGTCATTAATTTCCCAGTTTCAAGGCTGCCACACAGACCGAGATAAAGTCAGCATAAATATTCAACCAGAGTTTCTGTTTTCCTTTTTTTTTTCATCGGCTGCCCATTTATCTCCATCCTGTCAATTAGAGGCAAAAGCAAAGAACTAATTAGGAACTGTGCAATTTTAATTAGCTGTTTTGATAATTAAACTAATTGGTTCCCTTGTGTTTCCGCAATGTGCACAGCGCTTTTTTTGATATCTGGGCTGCAGATTTCCCATCCGTTGGTTAATTAGTCACTTTTGCATTAAAAAAAAGCTTTCTTAATAGCCTTAATTTGCAGTTGAAAAGAAAATCTGCCGTCAATAATTTGTGTAATTGGTAACCGTTTGATTGTAATTTAGAATTGTGGCTGGACAGCTCTGCATGCCCAACTCCTAATGGTTAGGATTAAAGTTGGATTGAATGTTAAAAAGGGGAAGGGGGGGGGGGTGGAGGAGGAGGAGGGAACGATCTTGGATCTAACCGCTGTTCTGTCATTTTTATAAAAGATCGGTTAAAATCCAGTTTAACGATCTTCCGCCCTCCCCCTTTTTACCCCCCGCCCGGTCCCATTTTGTTTCAAGGTTTAATAAAAGATTCGAGGGTGGCTCGTTATTGTACCTTTGGAAGAAATAAGATAACCCATTTATAAATTAGTAGCAAGCCCCTTTCTCTCTCTCTCGCGCAATCTCCATTGCTAAATGCACGTGTATTACAGAATGTTCCCTCTGTGAGTCAACCACGCACACTCCTTAAATGGGCTTTTGTATTTCTCAGAATTAATGAGAAAAGTTCCCTTGCCCTAGGGGTAATTAGTGTCCTTGGAGTTAAATAAGCTAAAACTTAGACACCTCTGGCACAGGCAATTATGTTTGTGTATTGAATAATTGATTCGGGGGCTGCTAATCAGATATGAGCATAATGAATTGATTTAATTAACCAGGGAACCTGAGGAATACTGGGAAATGTGTGCATTTATTCGCCAGCTAGGGACCCTAAAGGGTAGAGAACCACATAAATTGGAGGAAAAAGCTGCTCGTCGCTGTTTGCCGGCTTTTGAGAGCGGCTGAGTGTGATTTCTGTTTCTAGGTACCAGCTGTTGACGGTGTGGGGCTCCTGCGTTTTGCATTAACCGGGGGAAAAAGGTCGGCTGTTGCCGCTTCTCTCGATCTTCAAAGGCGAAAGATAGTCAGCAGTTCCGCCAGCGACTCTCGTTGGCTGGAGAAGCCGAGGAGGGAGCGCCGTGCCCCGGACTCCGCTGCGTCCAGAGGACGATGGTACTTGACAAGGAGGAAGGTGAGCCACGCTGCTTTTAGTGTGTGGGTGGGTGGGGGGGAAGAGATTTTTTTTGGTAAACCCCCACCCTCCCCTGGTCTGTGTCTCCTGAAATGAAATCCGGTGAAATACCAGCGGCGGTGGAAGCTGTGTGTGTGATCACTTTTCTTAGGCTGTTTTGTATCGTTTCTCTTCCTCTTGGAAATGCTCTTCACATGTTCCTGTCGTGTTTTACACCGGGCCGTGTGGAAGCAATGCGTCTTTTTTTTTCTTCCCTCTTCTCCTCCTCTTCCCCCGGTTTCGGCTTGTGTACCTCCCTGTCCGGACCCACGAACTCAGCTCCACAAGCGATTGAAATTTCCCCAATCCTTATCCAACATTAAACTGTTCCGTTTCTTTTGTACGTATTTGTTCCTTTTCTCTTGTCTCCTTCACTAACCCCCCCCCCCCCCCCTCCCAATTTTGATTTCACTTTTGTGTTGGTGGTTTCTTGCACACACTTGCTCCCCGTGTGCTTCGCTTTATTCTTGGCCATGGGAAAGTCTGTGCTTGAAAATGATGCCATTGCTTTGATTCCGCCCGTGAGAAGTTGCAGGGGCGATATGTACGGATCAGTGCCGGCGCTGAGAGATCAGGAACCGGATTACCGACTGTCGAGCTGCCTCGAGGTCTCTCTCTCTCATTTCCCCATCGTGTTCATAAAGAGCGATTGCAGCCAGTTCTGTCCTTGTTTCTCTCCGGATCAGTTACTGGCGCTTGCCCCGTTGCTACGGAGATGAAATTGACACAATTAACACAATTACTTTCCGATCTTTTTTCAAAAGCTTCGTACTTTTGCTCTTTTCCCGCTGTATGTGTTGTCTTTGAACTAAATATAGAAGCACGTGCATGTTTATAAACCCACTCCTGTTTAGATAAAGCACTTTAATGAGCCGTCAGCTTCTCTCAAAAAAAAAGCTTTGGGTTTAATGTAGGACTTGAGACGTCTGTTTTCCTGCTATGATTCCGTCGTTACGAGCGAAGTGAACCGACTATTTAACTCTTTCAAGACTAGAGAACTTAATGTGAGATATTGGGCTTGTGGTTCCCTCGCTTTCTTCCCCCTCTTTCTCTCTCTCTCTCTCTCTCTCTCCCTTCCTTCTCTCACTCCTTCCCCCCCCCCCCCCCCCCGTCCATCAGATGGACATATGGTTCAACTGTAGACTGTACACTATACAGTTCCAGGAAGGCGAAGAAAAGTCACCAATACCATAATGTTGGTAGGGTTAAGCTGGTGAAAATGAGGATGAACTGCTTTGTTTTTGATTGCAATTCTTGATGAAAACTGTAGTGCAAAAAAAGTTAGGCAGCTCTCTTTAAATCCTGCTTCTCTGAGTGGACTCCACCAAGTCAACTGTAAATTTTCTGCTTTAGATGTCTGTCCTTGCTAAAAGTTTGTGTATGATTCATGATTTGGATTGCTTTTAACAGATATTGGCTAAGCAATATGGTAAATGTACAAAGGCGATACAAATGGCATTAGTAAAAGAGGATACACATGGCCATATAATGCAGTCAATACTACATTAACTACTGAAGCCCAATTACAGTACACGAAGTGGCTTTTAGTAGCATTAGGACTTTCAGAAGAGCAAGATCACCTGCTGTTTATTGCCTAAAAGCTTCACCCTTTGCTTGCTGGGTTCAACCAGTCATTATGAATAATAGCAAGAAATCTGTGCCTGTTTTCTGCTTTTTGAACTTTGACAATACAGACTAGATGTTATACTTTTCCAAAAAGATGCAGGTTGAAGCAATCTTATACTGATCTTATAGCTTAGAAGAATTATACCTCTACCATTCCTCAATTTAGAGTTGATAGTTTGTATCTGCTTTTGTCTCCTGGCTTGTATCTGTAATAGGCAGGGACATTCACCCTTTTTACAGTCTTGGCTAAGTAGCCAGAGTTATGTTGAGGCACCTGTCAAGGTAGAACAGGTTGAGTGAACCTCAACCATGAAAGTGGAACTTTGCTTAATTATTTTAAAGGGCCTCTTTATACTTCATAGAAATGGTTTTAATGAATCATTTATTTCTCTTAATAACTGTCATTTGTGTTATTATTACACTTAACATGGTTATCATGGTAAGATCGCATCTATTTCTGCTAACCAAGTTGCAGATGCATGTTCAAAGGTAGCATAAGTTTCAAACTTAATCGTGAGACATTTAAATGTATTAAATTCTGCTGGGTGTTTTCCATGAACTTGAGCAGTACTCTTGTTTGCATTCATCAAGTTTAAGAATGGCAACTTTTGTTAATAGTTGTGTAATAAAAGCCTTATCATCTTTTTATTATAAAAAAAACAAACTTTGTGCACTGCATATTTCATCTAGTCACAAGCCTGTTTTTAAATCCTGCTGTACAGTGCTTGCATTGCATGGAGAGAACAAATGTTTTGTGGTCGTGTTAGCTTTTTGAAAAATAGCTCTTGATGTAATGTGCAGAATAACAGTTTAACTTGAAAGTGATTCTTTGATTTATTGGAATAGATATTTGTGAAGTGTTATTGTGACGTGTTATTGTGACAAGGCAGTTGCCTAACCTTATTAAAAGCTGATAGTGGAGAGGATGTTGTAGACCCTCTACTCTGAAATGGAGTGTGCTTGATATGCAAGATGGTTTACTGATGGATTGGAATTGGTTCTGAAATTGATGGCAGCATCTCTGTACAGCACATGCACCTATCAGCGCAATATGCAATTTCATTGCTATCCAAATTGATAATCTGTAGAGAATGTAGATCCCTGTTAATTGAAAGGGCTGCAAGTGAATTTGGTTTCTAAGCTAAACCAAAATGCTTTATTGACACTTCATTAACCCTTTTCAAAACTGCATTGATCTCTTGCAGTCAGTCTAGATTTGATTCCATAAGCAGCTTGCTAAGCTTCATAAGACTGCCTTCAAAGCAGTTTTACACATTTTGGAATTTAAACTATTTTCAGATGTTGATCAAATTTTGAAAGCTGTGAAAGAATCTTAGTTTTGCTTTCAAGTTAGATATCTAAATGTTGACCTTCTTAGAGCTCCTCACCAGTTGAAGGAATTGTTTATGTATATGTGTGTAGAGAACACTTCAGTCTATTTTGATCAGGAGCTATATTGCTTGATTTCTGCCAGTAACTGAAATCTAGGCTTTAGGAGTGCTTTTGTATACTCTGAAATCGAAGAATACTGTTTGCTTCACGTTGTCAGTGATCTGTCATTTAGAAGTGGACAGTAATGTTCTTGTCACTTGTATTGAGTTCCTACAGCTTGTCTTCTAATTAATTACTAAAAATTGATGACTGCATGTATGGTTTTTGGCTTCAGTAACTTCAAACTAAATGTCCACTAATTTTTCTCTCATTACTACTTGCTTTGCACTTCCCTGCCCCACAAGTTTTGAAGTGGCCTTCATGATATTTTTCTAAACCCGGAGTTTTGTTTTTAGAACAAATAACTTCCATTAAGGATTCAGCTGGTTAATCAGCCTTTATTCAAAAACTTGTCGATTGAGTTTTGGGGTGAAGTGATTCAGCTGCTTTAACTCATGGCTTTCTTTTTACGCAACTGAAGAAATGTCTATTTGAATTCAAGCTGGAAAAACTAAATTTCCATAAATTCTGAATTGGTGGCGTTGGATAATTCATTATTACAAATATCTAATTTGAGCACTGAAATGCTATTTACTTCATGGTAAAACCAACATTACCTCCAAGAATCTTTTGAAGACTTTACATAATCTTGGATACTCAAATTTGAACATTGCAGTCAAACCCATTTGTGGGACATGTTTCTGGGATATGTGAAATGAGCAGGATAGCTTGTTGAACTTCATAAGATGCCTTCATCTGCAAAGGAATCATTTGCATTTTATTTCTGTATAGTTAGTGAAAGCATATTTCATGTTTGTTCAGACAGAATAGCAGAAACATTAACAATAGTAAAACTATGCATATGCATCAGACTTTCACTGGCTTCAGGAATTTAAGGCATATATTGACTAAGTGAGACTCATAAACATGCATCACTTAATGGGCTTGAAGCTCTTTTGGTGCAGTGGTAGTGTCCCTACTCCTGGACTTTGAGGCCTTTGCTCAATTCCCATCTGCACCAGAGGGGTCATAAACATCAGAACAAGCAGATTAGGAAAGTAAAAAGTACTTTGGGCTCTTGTGGCATGGTGGTTGTATCCTTCTCTGAGCCAAGAGGTCCTGTTCAAAACCCACCTACTCAGGAGGTGTAGTGACACCTAAACAAGTGGACTAGAAAATATCTAATAGTAAGTCAGTGACACTGAACTTGGGTAAAAGTGATCTGATTTTGCAAAGGGAATGATAAAAATATCTTGGCGTGAACAAGATAAAATGTGCAGTTGCTCTATCTAAGGTAAAGGCTGTCATATTAATTGTTCAATAGGCTTTTGTGACAAGACATAGCAATAAAGGAAGGGCAAAATTTTATTTTTGGTTGTGCTAACTGAAAGACTGATTTTTGGACTTTACACTCTGCATTTCAGAACTGTAGCTTTTGATCCAAACTGTTCTGACCCTATCCCTTTCCCTGAGGGCTGTCGGCACCCTGATACTCTTCCAAGTACATCTCCACTAACTGCCTGCTTCTACTTTCAGCTCTCTTGCCTTTTGTCGTTGTCTGCTGAAGACACTAAAGATCCAAGTGCTGTCTGTAGACAGGACATAACTGTCCCACTCACCTGTTCACCCTTGCTCCTTCCCCTGATATGGCACCTGTCCTGTTTAAATTACACTCATTGTCAAATATCTACATGGCCATTCCATTCCTATCTGAAATTTGAGCTGTGCAACCTTCTGATGTATTCATCTTTCTTGATGGGTAATCATATCTGTAGCATTGGCAGAAAGTCTAGCAATAAACTATTGCTTAATCTCTACATAAGTTGCTTGCAGATTACACTTAGCCTGACCTACATCCTAAGACTATGACTTTAAGCCATTTGAATATAGCCTGTTTTAACTAAGTAAATTCTTGTATTTGTGCAAGAACGCATGCTTCAATTTACAGCCAAAATATTAGCCATAAAGAATTGTAAACGACATGTAAATTTTCTGGTGTACCTACAAGGAATACAAGTAACCTCTAATCAACAATATAGCATGGGAGGAGGCCATCTGGCCCATTTACATCCATGCTAGCTTATGTACAAGTAACTCTATACCACTCACTGACTTTTCCCATGTCCGAAACTGTATTTGAATGTGCCTCCACAGTGCATTCCAGAGTTTAGGCATTTAATATTGAAGTATAAAATAGCTTTCCTGTCACATTTAGTTCTTTTTTGCCAGTAATTGGCAAATCAACCTGGTTCTGAGTAGTCGTCAGTGGGAGTTTTCTCCCAATCTACCCATGAGACTACTTTGAACATTTAATCAATCTCTGCTTCCAGTCCCTCAATCCTGGTGAGAAACCTAGAGCGTATCCTCTCTAGGATGGATGTAAAGGCATCAGTGTGCCAAGAACTGGACACTACTACCGTTAAGTACAAAGATAATGAAGGTTTGGTCTAAAGGCCTCTTTAGAGTCCAAACTCCTGTATGTTTTTAATCTGTCACTGTTTTTGTGTGCAGACTTCCCTGCAACTGCTATGTCCACCTCTTCCACTAGCCTGTATCCTCTTGGAAGTCTGTCCCTTTCAATTTGTTCTGTTGAAATCAAACTTGGGAGTTGAAGATGATGTAAAGACCAACTTTATTTTTTTTTCTACTTTTGATTTGTCAACTGAGGAAAAGGATCTTTATGTAAAGAGGTTGTGGAAGAAATCGCTGCACTTCAATTTGATTCTCATTCAGTGCTGCTTTGTTCAAGTTGGGGGAGGGAGGCTGTTTGAAGATGGGTCGGTACCAGGGGTGTGTACATAGTAAGATTCAGCCAGCAACAGGTTACTGTGATTTCCCAATGACTTATCAGGTTGACCACTATCCGGCTCCTGAGTAGCTGAATAACTTGGCTGTGTGCATGTTACTGGCAGCATTTAGGTCACTAAGGGCAGACGGTGTGCTGGCATCTCCAGGAAAATACCTAAAACCTGAAGAAGGCAAGTTTATTTTCCTGTCGGTTAACAAAACTATGGCCTGTAATCCCCAGTAATGAGCAGTTTTGTAAAAAGGCCTACTTGACAGGTTGGAAAACCACAACATATAATTAAACCAAAGTATCTTTACCCATTACCAGTTTTAAGAGCATGCCTTAGCATTCCTACTAACTACTGCAGACCTGAGGTCTCTGCATGGTAGTGACCTCCAGCAGAAAGGTGATGCTGCAAATGGTGTTGACATACCAAATGAACCCTTGGTGTTTGCATATGTTGATGTCAGTGGATTGTGTAGAATCACTTACCCCTCTTTCCCCAACCCTCCCTAACTCCTGCAAAAAGAACAGTATATTTTCCACTATCATGGATATCACCACATGGCTTTTCAAAAGCTATTCCTTTAAGCAGCTAAGGTAACATTTGAAAAGTAACTGTTTCTTGCTCATTCTGGGGTACCAGTTGAGATGTGGTGGTTTTCCAGGTGATCGTTAGTTCAGTTTTATACCTAAACTGCTAACGGCATATCACCCATAAATAAAGTGATGCCATCAGAGTCTACCATGATTGAGGGTTGTCACTGATACCCACAGGATTGGGACAAAGTGAGATTTCTTAAACTGGCAAATCTTTGGGAGTAATCTATTAAATATAATCTATTGAGTTGATTTTTTTTATGCCCATGAGAGTAGGGATCCCTTAAAATTGATTCTGAAGCTCTTCAATCAGAGACAAATCATCAATGATGGATTACACTTCCAGTTTTCTAGAAAAATTTGGAGCTTAAAGGGAGCATGAGTATTTAAAGATTTCACCAACACAAATGAAAGAATAGGCAGTTTTAATGTGCATTTGCAAGGTGAATGAAGTGAAATAGTGGTCCATACAAGCTAAGAAAGAGGGTTGGTAAAATGACTCTTAACATTCCTGATCATAAAGGTAGGACCTTTACAAAGACTCTGGATTAGTGGTGCTGGAAGAGCACAGCAGTTCAGGCAGCATCCAAGGAGCAGCAAAATTGACATTTTGGGCAAAAGCCCTTCATCAGGAATAAAGGCAGTGAGCCTGAAGCATGGAGAGATAAGCTCGAGGAGGGTGGGGGTGGGGAGAAAGTAGCAGAGTACAATGGGTGAGTGGGAGAGGGGATGAAGGTGATAGGTCAGGGAGGAGAGGGTGGAGTGAATAGGTGGAAAAGGAGATAGGCAGGTAGGACAAGTCATGGGGACAGTGCTGAGCTGGAAGTTTGGAACTACGGTGAGGTGGGGGAAGGGGAAATGAGGAAACTGTTGAACTCCACATTGATGCCCTGGGGTTGAAGTCTTCCGAGGTGGAAGATGAGGCGTTCTTCCTCCAGGCGTCTGGTGGTGAGGGAGCGGTGGTGAAGGAGGCCCAGGATCTCCATGTCCTCTGCAGAGTGGGAGGGGGAGTTGAAATGTTGGGCCACGGGGCGGTGTGATTGATTGGTGTGGGTGTCCTGGAGATGTTCCCTAAAGCGCTCTGCTAGGAGGCGCCCAGTCTCCCCAATGTAGAGGAGACCGCATCGGGAGCAACGGATACAATAAATGATATTAGTGGATGTGCAAGTAAAACCTTGGATGTGGAAGGCTCCTTTAGGGCCTTTGATAGCGGTGAGGGAGGTGGTGTGGGCGCAGGTTTTACAGTTCCTCCGGTGGCAGGGGAAAGTGCCAGGATGGGAGCGTGGGTTGTAGGGGGGGGGGGGTGGGCGTGGACCTGACCAGGTAGTCACGGAGGGAATGGCCTTTGCGGAAGGTGGAAAGGGGTGGGGAGGGAAATATATCTCTGGTGGTCAGGTCTTTTTGGAGGTGGCGGAAATGTCGATGGATGATTCCGCTACCTCCAATAAGAGCATAAACCAAATCATCCGCTGACATTTCCGCCACCTCCAAAAAGACCCCACCACCAGAGATATATTTCCCTCCCCACCCCTTTCCGCCTTCCGCAAAGACCATTCCCTCCGTGACTACCTGGTCAGGTCCACGCCCCCCCCCCCCCCCCCCCCCCTACAACCCACGCTCCCATCCTGGCACCTTCCCCTGCCACTGCAGGAACTGTAAAACCTGCGCCCACACCATCTCCCTCACCTCTATCCAAGGCCCTAAAGGAGCCTTCCACATCCAAGGTTTTACTTGCACATCCACTAATATCATTTATTGTATCCGTTGCTCCCGATGCGGTCTCCTCTACATTGGGGAGACTGGGCGCCTCCTAGCAGAGCGCTTTAGGGAACATCTCTGGGACACCCGCACCAATCAACCACACCGCCCCGTGGCCCAACATTTCGACTCCCCCTCCCACTCTGCCGAGGACATGGAGGTCCTGGGCCTCCTTCACCGCCGCTCCCTCACCACCAGACGCCTGGAGGAAGAACGCCTCATCTTCCACCTCAGAAGACTTCAACCCCAGGGCATCAATGTGGAGTTCAACAGTTTCCTCATTTCCCCTTCCCCCACCTCACCGTAGTTCCAAACTTCCAGCTCAGCACTGTCCCCATGACTTGTCCGGACTTGTCCTACCTGCCTACCTCCTTTTCCACCTGTCCACTCCACCCTCTCCTCCCTGACCTATCACCTTCATCCCCTCCCCCACTCACCCATTGTACTCTGCTACTTTCTCCCCACCCCCACCCTCCTCTAGCTTATCTCTCCATGCTTCAGGCTCACTGCCTTTATTTCTGATGAAGGGCTTTTGCCCGAAACGTCGATTTTGCTGCTCCTTGGATGCTGCCTGAACTGCTGTGCTCTTCCAGCATCCCTAATCCAGAATCTGGTTTCCAGCATCTGCAGTCATTGTTTTTACCTACCTTTACAAAGACTGTTGAGATTTTAATTAGTCTTGAGTATAGCAATGTCATTTGTTAAACCTGGGTCTGGCACAAATGTAGGACTTATTTTGAAACTTTGAAACAGTTGTGATAACTGGAAACAGCAGGACTTGATTTTTCAATGTGTTACCTCAGTAAGGTGTAACACTAACTGACAACATGTGAAACTCTTCCCTGTCACTCAGGCTGTTTGGCTCCTTGATGTTTTCTACCATTCAATAAGGTTATATCCAAGATTCTATGTCGAAAACTTTGTTTGTTTAGGAGACTTGCAAAGACCTCCTACATGAACTTTCCCCTTGCAGAGTTTATCTGGGTGATCCCTTAGTTTCTAAAGTGCACCAACTATTGAAGTGGCTGGCTAAAATCACTGCCTTTTTTGCAATTCTTCTGTCCTGTCTCTAAGGTGGTTTGGAAGATTATGGGCAGTATATTTATTGGTTCCCTTGGCATAGTTTGCATTTTTCTGGTCTTGTCAACTTGATTGTCAGCCTTTTTAATACCAAACCTTAGACCATTCAATATCTCCATGTTTTTTTTTCTCCAGTCAATTACTCAACACCTCCACCTTACCCTTTGCCCTTTATTGGTTCTGAATTGACCCTCATTTCAATCATTGTATGTTAGACAAAATGGTAAACTCTTGGTATTACACTTATCTCTTTATACACTTCTCCTTTCTCTTCTGAACTTTATTTGTATTTTGTTTGCAGTGAGATCAAGCTGTCTGACATTTCACATGCACCATTTATCTGTTCTCATCCATAAAACTCTGCTTATACAACTTCTATTTCCCCACCCCAACCTTGTGATGTTTCAACAATTTCATCTTTGAACCATGAGTTGTCTTTGTCTGCTAGGCTTCCAACTTACCTGGGCAGTTCTGTCCATGCCTTGTTGAAACTGGCCCTCATTTTTACCTCGTCCTTGTACCTATTTAATTGGGGACCTGGGAGGGACAAAGCTGGGTGTGGAGAGGTTAGTCACTCAATGAAGGTACTGGTTGCACTTACTTTGTATTAAATATTCTTTTTCTAGGGCTATTAATTCTGGAATTTCAAAGTGCATTTCAGCACAAGCATCATAATTGCTAGTTTGTTGGTGTATCAGTGACCAGCTGTGTGGGATGACATTTTAAATGGACTGGTTTGCATATTAGTTAGGTTACTATAGCAATGAGAACTTGGGCTGTCTTTGAATATCTCACTGAGATGCAGTGTGTGATCTGACCAGATATGTAAACTGAAGACAAACATTAAGTAGCAGTCACAAGTCGTTTTATTTTTTGCCTGAGCATTATTGCTGAAGTCGTCTTAAGACTGAGCACTAAAGGACATGGGGCCTCCGCTTTTAATTTGGCTTGATGAATAATTGTGCCCATGGTGACTAACAGTTAAGGAAAACAGTTACTAAAAATCAGGTGGAAGGTTCAATATTTCACCCAGAAAGTGAAAGGTCCAAATTCAGACTTTACCCTCCCGTTATGCTTTACTTTGGGTGATTGAGCGGGAGCATTTTAAAAGGAGACTTGTGCTAGGTCTTGAACTTAGTACTGCAGGAAATCTAAAGGTACACTTACAAATTGGAAAGTATGAAACATGACCATCCCTCTGAGGGGAGGAAATATCAGTAACTTGACTGACTTGGAATGAAAGGTTTGTCTTAAATGTTTTCACTCGTTTTAGATGTCCTTGACCCTGAAGGACCTTAATGGAATATTCTGGCAGGAATTATCCCCTTATGAGTTGGGAGTGGGACTCCAAATAAGGACAGAGCTTATGAGTAAAGTCTTACATTTTAAGAGTAAGACTCTTTTTGTGGGTCATTAATCTATTTAACATGGAAGGGAATTCCATAGAGGCTTGGTCATTGAATTATTCAAGCTCCAGTTTAAATTTTTGATAAACAAGGGAGTTAAGGGTGAAAGGAGGGGCCGGGGGCAAGGTGTAGAAAAGAGAGTTAGAGTTGGACCATAATCAATTCAACTATGATCTCATTAGCCAGTGAAGCTTGAAGGACTTCGGAATATTGACCTGTTCCATGTCACTTTTTGTTTATCAACAATTTAAACTAAATTTAGGAGCACTATTTATAAAAAGCTTGCAGATGATGCAAAAGTTGATCACATGGTTGATAACTTAGCACACAGTCTACAGACTTCCTTATCAGTGGACAGTGTCAAATAGAATTCCTCCTGGAGGAGAGATGATGAATTTGAGCAAGAAATACACAATGGTAAGATTCTAGTGTAGAATCTGATGGTATATATGCTCTCGCTTCCCTGAAGGTAGCAGGGCAACTAGTTTAAGCACATGGATACTTGCCGATTTAGATTACTTACAGCGTGAAAACAGGCCCTTCGGCCCAACAAATCCACACTGACCCACCGAAGCGCAACCCACCCAGACCCCTACACCTAACACTATGGGCAATTTCGCATGGCCAATTCACCTAACCTGCACACTTTTGGACTGTGGGAGGAAAGCAGAGCACCCGGAGGAAACCCACACAGGTACGGGGAGAATGTGCAAACTCCACGCAGTCAGTCACCTGAGGCAGGAATTGAACCCAGGTCTCTGGTGCTGTGAGGCAGCAGTGCTGCCCATTATTTCTAAAACTATATAGAACACTAAACTGCTGCCAACATAGTATACAAGTCAAGTTACTGATATAAGCTTCAGCTGTGGCAGCTTGTAGTCCTGGCCTCCACACTGAGATCTGAAGGTCAGTGGACTGTTAACATAAACCCTGCTTCCTGTCCACAGCTGCTGCCAGACCTGGTTTTTCCCCGAAATTGTTACTTTTTAAAAATCTGCTAGTCTGATCAATCTATCTTAGATACTTTATTTCAAAGAATAGAGGTTTTTAGCTGACAGGTGATTAGTGTGGCTCTATTCTTTTGGATTTTGAGGCAAGTTTTAAATTGTGTAGAGCTGGAAATTGAAGATGGCGAGTTTGAAGGACTTTGATCAACCTGGGAACAATTTGATAGAGGAATTAAAAGGTGAGATTTTCATAGAATGAGGTTCTGGGTCCTGTCGTATCAGGGATTCAGAACTTTGGAATAATGTTGTCTGAGCTGCACATCACTGAGCGTAAATAGTATGGGTGGTGGGTAGAGTAAGAACAGTAAACCAGACTAGTGTACTAGCTTACCTGGCCCTAAAATGTCTTAAAATATGTATGTTAATGTTGGTTTAGCCCTTTAATTTCGTGTAACCGTGAGTCAGCTGATATATCTGTGTAGCACATGAAGTATGATAGTGTAACCTTCAGTCAAAACCTGATTATTCTCAACTTCAATAAAACACAAAGCAGACCATTCTGCCATTTAATAAACTCAAGGCTGATCTGTTTTAGTTTGAATTCCACATTTCCAATACTGCACAACCTTGAATTTCCTGTCTTGAGAATTTAACTGCCTTCTTCTTTGAGACCCAGCCTCCCCAGCTTTGAGGCAGTATTCCAGCGTGTCCACTCAACCCTCCAATTTCTGAAATGATGCCTGTAGCTCTGGACTTACTGACATGAAACTTCCTTTCTACATCTTCCTTGTCAAGACTGTTCAGGATCTTGCACACTTCAATCAAGTTACCCTCACCACTTGAACAAGAAATAAAATTCAGGTCTGGAATCATTGAAGAGAGGCAGTTGATGCTTTGAAACATTGTTTCTCTGTCCATATGCTTCCAGACCACCAGCACTCAGATGTCCCAAATCAGCAGTAATTTGCTTTTTATTCTCCTTTTCTCCTCCTCCTCCTCCTCCTCCCCCCCCCCCCCCCCCCCACACACACACACACACACACACACACACACACACACACACACACACACACACACACACACCCCCCCGCGGTAGTGCGTATTCATACCCCAGCACTCATGGTGTGTGAGACAGTGAGAGACACAAGGTGTACGAATCTTTATTCGATGTCCACCACCAGGAAGATAGGAAAACACCCGAGCGGCCAGTGACGAGCACTGCCCTTCACATCAAAGGGCAATGCTGTGTGAACAAAGTGACGGGGAGGGTAGAGATTAAATCAAAATAGAGTTGGGGGGGGAGGAGTATTTTGCTTTCTGTGGAAGCCGGCCCAGCCATGTCAAACATGTTCTTGACAACTGTCATTCCAGATATTGATCTGGAGACTTCAGTCTTTGCTGTAGAGTATGGGCTCAAACAAAGAACTAGCTATCTGTACAGTAATAAAAACAGCAGCCCTCTTTGCATTTTATACCTAAAAGTACTTGGAGGTGCATTGTACTACACAGCTCTGGGCCAACTACTGGACAATGGGATTGATTGCTGTTTTAACTGACCAGACAGTGGACTGAAAATGGTCATAATCATTTTCCCTAAAGTGCATCTTATATGTGAAACTTTTAAATGCATTCTTTGGCAAATATTGCAATAGTCTTGAAGTAATTTTCAGCTCCATGCAGGTTTAATGTTATTGGAGGCTTTGGTGTTGAGACCTCAATGTATTTAGAATAATTCAGTAATTTGGCTCACTTTCTTCAGAATCATGACAAACCTGGATGTGAAGCCTTGCATATTAATAGGATTGATTGTAATGCTCATAATGCAATTGTACAGCATTTGAATGGCATAATTGTATTCGAACTTGCACTTTTTGAAACAACTAATCACAGTAACTGAAGAGAGGAAGGGAAGAGCTGTACTGTTACAGCAGCAGTTAGAGAACAAGGCTCACAGGTTAAAGGGGCATTGTGGAAGTGACTGGTCCAGTAATAGCTGGATGGCATCAACTTTCTCATCTATAAATTGAGGTGTGAGATGTTTCTTGTGGAATCAAGCCTGGATCTGACTCTTTGTAAAGCAGTGTATAAGATGTTTTTTTGATATTTGGGCATAATACTTAATTGTTCCTGAAACGACCTTTTAAGTTGGTGAAATTTGAACCCAGAGGTCCCAGAAGTAAACTGAATTTGTCACTGCTTATTGGCCCTTACTAGCTCCATGTTATGGATATGGAGCACTAAAAGACATGCTCATCAGGGGTCAAGTCATTATAGATATCTAAATTGGACTTCATCAAATAGCAGTTTATTTTGGAGCATGTGATTCAGTCAATGATACAGGCTGAAGCCAGGCCCAATCCATGGAAACACCAAAGGCTTTGTCTAAATTGGTCAGTTGGGTAGGCCCCAAGATGGCATTGTCACCTTCCAAAGCCAGTGAATGTCTAGAATGGGAATGAGGACAGCACCTACTTAGAATGATTACACTGAAGTAAGACAATGCCACAAAGCCAGAAGTGCCCAGCAGAGGCAAGTGAGATTAATGTGGAACAAAGGCATTTCAACGAGTACAAACTTCTAACATCAGATTGCGAATGCCCCTGTAAGGAAAGTCTTGGAAAATAGAATCTAAGGATCCTTTTTGCCTACTCAAACCCTTGTACACCCTACTCCTTCCCATATGCAGACTTAATGCTCATCTTCTCCTGAAGGGAGGAAGCAGTGAGGGATCCTAAGCAAGGCAACAAAAGTAAGGCTTCCATGTGTATGGTGCTACTGACTCACATGGAGTTGGTGCTGGCTTCTGGTTCTAGTGCACTTTGCTGACATCAATCCACTAACCACCTCTACCAGTGGTGCCCTACTTTGTGAATGGAGTTCAAGAGGTTATCTTGCTTTTTTTGTTAATCGTTTCTCCAAGCTCGCAGGGTTTGGGGTAGGCAGTGGGGTTAATTGTTAATGGCTAAAAGTGACCATTTAAATTTGTGCCTTAAGTCAATGAACCATTTTGAGGAATAGATCTTCAGTGGTCAGCCTCCAGCTGAGTTTCTATTGGGCAGAAGGCAAAGCAAAAGCTCCCTTCCTTAATATAACCTCGGTAAGGTAAAAGAAACTAATGAAATGTGGGCGAGAAACAAATTTTAGGCACAGGTCAGAATGATTGGATTGGGATTGAAAAATCAAGATTGTTTTGCTTTAGAGGACTATCATGCCTGTATTTGAACACCAGGGGAGTATTGGATGAGCAGGCAAGCATGTCATGAGCATGATCACTTAAGGAGATTAGTACATGTGAAATGGAGGAATACCATCACTTACACTGCTTGCACATGATCCAGAAAAGGTCTGAGATGCAGAGATTTCTGGGTGCCTTTGTATATAAAGCACTAAAAGCTAATGTGTAGCACAAATTTAGGAAGCTAAAGTTGAATTGAAGGAATCCAATACAAAAATTGGGTTATTTCCATAAGACCATAAGACATAGGAGCGGAAGTAAGGCCATTTGGCCCATCGAGTCCACTCCGCCATTCAATCATGACTGATGGGCATTTCAACTCCACTTACCTGCATTCTCCCCGTAGCCCTTAATTCCTTGTGACATCAAGAATTTATCAATCTCTGCCTTGAAGACATTTAGCGACCCAGCCTCCACTGCACTCTGTGGCAATGAATTCCACAGGCCCACCACTCTCTGGCTGAAGAAATGTCTCCGCATTTCTGTTCTGAATTTACCCCCCCTAATTCTAAGGCTGTGTCCACGGGTCCTAGTCTCCTTGCCTAATGGAAACAATTTCCTAGCGTCCACCCTCTCCAAGCCATGTATTATCTTGTAAGTTTCTATTAGATCTCCCCTTAATCTTCTAAACTCCAATGAATACAATCCCAGCCCTTTCTAAAAGATGTATCTTCTGTACTGTGAAATATTAGAATCACTATTTATGGAAGGATGTAAATGTTGAATTCAAAGTTGACCATTTCTGGACTAGGTAGCTTGCCTTGAAAGGTTGGACAGGATAGGCTGTATCTGCCTGAGCTTTGATAAGTAATGACTTAAACTTGTTCATGATCTTAGATGTAGCGGATTATTCCTCGGGGGAATCCAGAAGTAAGATCAGATAAGGCAATTACTTGTTTGTCATGAGTATTTGGATCTCTACCTTTTTTTTCAGCGACTTTATGGTTGCAATGGATAGATTCTTAGTAAGCAAGAGGTTGAAAAGTTAGCACTGAGTTTGCAGTCTGATCCCCCATGATATTAAATAGAATAGGCTTGAGTCTTTTTCAAGTTGCTGGCCAAGCCAGCATTGATTGCTGATTCCTGGCTGTCCTTTGAAGGTGATAAGATCCTTTGAACCACTGCAGTCATGAATTGCCTAACCTTCCTTGTATGATCCGCACAACCTCTGCCTCTAGTGTTTGGTCTGAGGTGAAGGAAAGGTGATTTGATTATTTTCTTTGATAAATTGTCGACACTGATTTTAAAATTACAATGTATATTTAAGTTGCGTGCTATTAAGATTAGACAGGAATGGAATGTAAATTGACTTGGAGTTCAATAAAATTTGCATTTCCACTTGGTTACCCAGACAAGGCAAAGCCTGATGCATCAAACTGGGTAGGATTTTTGTCCAGTAGAATGCAGTGTGCGCGCAACATCTTAACTTCCATCGGGGGACACAATAGCAGAGGACTGAATACATGAAAGCAGTTCAAACCGTAATCTACCTTGCGGTGCTGATATTCCACATCTACTAATCCTGTCTGTAGAGATGAATCTAAATGGATTGCAGGAAAGTTTTTGTAGAAAGTAAAGTTTGAGATGTTTGTATTTGAATTATTTGCATTCCCTTCTGAATTCAACATTGCAAGTTTTTCAGCTTTATCCTTATTGAAAATGGATCATGGTGTACTTTTCTCCTTGCATTAATGAGAAAACTAAGTGCCTTAATGTGGTGGAAATGTCTGACCTTCAGTTCATCCATAAATCTATAAAATTTACTTGTCCGAGAAGCAGTCTGGTTCTTTGGGACTTTTGAAGTGGTATAATGTCACTGGGCTAGTAAACAAAAACTAGCGTTCTTGTGACATGGGCTCAGATCCCACCATGGCAGATGGTGACATTTTTGAATTACTAAAATTTGGAGTAAAAATCTAGCTTAATGACTATCATGTAACACTCTATTGTTGCCAAGCCCCACTTGATACTCTGTCCTTTTTTTTTCTAGTCTGTGATCTGGGACTCTAAGTGGCTGACTCTTGACTGTCCTATAGACAACTAGGGATGGGCAATAAATGCTGACCTAGCCAATGTCTGCTCCCATGAATGAACAAAAAAGTTGTCACTTATCTTGGTCATAGTCATACAGCACAGAAATGGACCCTTCAGTCCAACCTGTCTATGCTAACCAAGTTTCCCAAACTAAACTAGTCCAACTTGCCTGCGCTTGGCCTATATCCCTCTAAACCTTTCCTATTCCTGTACCTATCCAAATGTCTCATGTTTTAACTGTACCTGCATCCACCATTTCCTCTAGCAGATTATTCCACACACCACTGTCTGGGGGCAATAAAGTTGCCCCTCCAGTCCCTTTTTATAAATCTTTTGCTCCTCAAAGTGCCTTAGCTTTGGACTTTGCTACTTGGAAAAGATACTTGCTATTCACCTTGTCCATACCTTCATATGTGAGCCTCTACAAGGTCACCCCTCAACCTACATTTCAGTGAACAAAGTACTAGCCTCTTCTCATAACTGAATCCCTCCAGTCTCAGCAACATCCTAGTGAATCTTTTCTGGTCCTTCTCCAATTTAATAATCCTATGGCAGTGACCAAATTGTGTACACAGTACTCCAGAAGAGGCCTCAATGTGTTATCCCAACTCTTGCAAAAACTCTGATCATTGAAGGCAAGGTTGCTGAGCATTGCCTTAACCATCTTTTTATCTAACTGAGAGGCAAACTTAAAGAACTGTGTACCTGAACCCTTGAGGTCTCCATTCAGCAACAATCAAGGCCCTACCATTAATTGTATACATCTTGCCCTTGTTTGTCATTTAAGTCTGCATCTTTTATCATTAAAATTCTCGCTGTAAATGATCTTTTTTGGGCTTGATTTCTGTAAATGGGAGTGATGTGGATTCAGTTTGACTAAATTTTTAAGCAAATTCATACTTAAAGTTCTCCATGCTAGCTTAGAACAAACCGATTGGTAAATCATTACAACATACTTTGTTTTGCTCAAAGTCAGGTATACATTCCTCCAACTGAGTTCGTGGCAACAAATTGAAGCTCATCAACTAAACCTTTCTGACAGCCCCCTCCATCAGATTGGGATGGTTGCAGGCAGCTCTTGCTTCATGGCTAACTGCTGCAACATTTCAATGCCTAAATTGACATTTGGATTTGTGCCTTCAACTCTTTAAAAATTAAGCTTCAATTTGAAGTTCATTTAACCAACTTGCTGTCATAAAATGCATTGCTTATGTAGATGAAGGAAATGGTAGCTGGATTCCTGAAAAGTTCAGTTGTAGTTGCCTTGGGTTTTTTTTTTGCAAGTGCATCTACATAAGTGTTCAGACAGGTTTATCATAAATAGATATCTTATCTTTAATGTCTAAAGCTAAAAGCCTGTCTGAAGTAATTTAGGTTGAATTAGTCTGAATGATTTACAATGATTAAGGGCTAAGGCCCAATATGTAGGAAAGTTATGAAGCAGTCAAAGGAAAGAAGCAATTTTATAGCAGTTAAGGATTATTTTGAGCATAATGCTGAATACTTGGGGGCAAGCATTAGTTGATATTGAAATCATTTAATCTGCAGGGTTGCAAACAAATCCAGATGGCATGCGTTGAAGTTGTTCACAATCCTACCTAGTAGGACAGTTTGGATATCCCAAGATTTTATGCCAATGGTTCCTTGCGGTCCAAAATGAGCTCCAATACCATTTAAGAGCCCGAAGGTCTCCAAAGCTGCTTTTCCCATTCATTGCATGATGCTTCCTAACTGTGATCATCACTAGCTGGTACCAGTTGAGCTCTGGCTTATCAACGTGAATTTCCTTTCTACTTGTATAGTGAAGTAGAAACACAACTGGGCACTCTTAAACCATGTCTGGAAGTCACCCTGGCATCACATTCACTGAGCAAGTGTAGCTGTACATTTCCTCCTGTTGCAGACCTGCACCCAGAGTGCTTTTCCTCCTCCTTGCAATATAGATGCTGCACAATATATTGCAATACCAGTTTTTCTTAACAATGAATGAACCAACCAATCATCCAGTCATTGTCAGTCATGGATACAATCATCTTGAGTTAGAGCACCCAGTGCCACTCCATGTTTATAAACACTCAGCATGCAAATTATTTGAGGGGTTGAGGTAGCAAACTAGTTTTCACCTATCAAAATGGAGAAGCCTGTGTATTGGCAATAATTGCCTGTGTTCTTGGCTTTCAGTGCCAACTTTGGGGGAAAAACTAGTGACCGTAAATGTGCTGCACTTGTGGGATCTGTTCACTGGAGATGATTACTAATAGTTGCACATTGCATGTGGTAGCAAAAATCTTGCATTACTATCTTGAGTGCTAGTAATTGTGCCAAGGCCTCCAGATTTGATTTATGTAAATTGAGGTTCTATTAGCTATTAAAACCCACCTGTTTCACCATCTCCTTCCAGGTGGAGAAATACCTCGTCTGGCCTGAATGTTCCAAAATACGGTACACCCTCCAGCTTCTAGCAGTCAGGGGTATGCAACAGGTTTTGGGCCTGATCATGCTAATATCTGTGCCCCTCGTGCCTGTGCATTATTCATCTCCAACTGAAAGTTGGGGTTGTTCAGAATTTTCCTTTTTTCCTTGGAAGGATGACCACCACTTAGCATTTGCAGTAGAAGTTTTTATTCCCAAGTTTGTTTTACTGGCAATTGGCATCTTAAAGACAATAAGCAAGTGCCTGGAAAATATGGACAAATGATTTCAAGTGACTTTAAAACACTCTATCCCATAAACATGAACTCTTGGAGGTGGAACTTTCCAGGGTGAAACTACCTGGCAAGCAGTATGCTTTCAGGAGGTCAAATGTAGGAAGTGTTTAACAGAATTGTTAATTCCCTGGGTGACTGGTCTTCAGAATCGTGTGTGTGGTGTTGGGAAAAGTTGAGCAGGAAAATAGACGTTTCGGGCATAGGCCCTTCATCAGGAATGTCGATTCTCCTCCGATGCTGCCTGACCTGTGCTTTTCCAGCACCCCACACAACTCTGATCTCCAGCATCTGCAATCTTCTTTCTCCAACCTGACTTGGTCTTCATTTTAGTTAAAAACTTGTAATTGTCTGTAGCTCGGCAATTGGAGAAAAATCAAAAGCATTGAATTCCAAACCTAAGTTTAACTGTAGATGCCAACTTCTAGATGGATTCCTGGAAGGGCTGTTTTTAAAGTCTAATGATTCTTCATGACCCCTCACTTGGTTGTATGATTCCTGAATATCTCGGCACTTTTTTTTAAACTCACTCGTGAGATGTTGCTGGCTGGCCAGCATTTATTGCCCATTTCTAGTTGCACTTGAAGGTGATTGAGCTACCTCCTTGAGCCACTTCAGTCTACATGCTATAGGTTGACCTACAGTGCCCTGATGGTAATTCCAAAATTTTAACCCAGTGACACTGAAGAAATGGTCATGTTTCAAAGTCGGGACAGTGAGTGGTGGGGGGGGGGGGGGGTGAAAGAGAGAATCTTGCAGCTGGTCTTCCCATATATCTGCTGCCTTCTAGGTGGAAATGGTCATTCAATTGGAAGATGCTACCTAAGAATCTTTTGAATTTCTGCAGTGCATCTTGTAGATGGTACTTATTGCTACTGAGAATCAGTGGTAGGAGTGAATACTTGTGAATGTAGGGCCTATCACCTCATTCCCAATACTCTTCGAACTAAAGCTTTCAAAGAATAAAGCTTAAGACTCTCCTTGCCTGGTTACAGTAGTGCCCTGAAGAGTTGCCAATGTAGTTCCTGACTCTGTCCATCCCTCCTTGTTTGCAGCCTCCTGGTGGCCTTGTGAATAGCGATCACTTGCATGGCTAGTGAGATGATGGAATCTCTTTGTATTCTAGAATATTGCTGAGCAACAGCTAACAGTTTTATTGCAGAGTCCACTAGTATCATCACTATTATGACCATTCAACTTGAGTTCAAACATTTTAACTCCTAACTGTCCCTTTTTTTTTTAATAGCTTGCCATCTTTGAAAATAGAAGTCCAAGTGGTCAGAGCAAGTATCCCGTTGGTATTTTAAACAATCTTTTCCCTGTGTACTGTTGATAAAATCAATATTAATGGAAGTGATTTTTGTAACCGTTCCATTTAACAGGCTGTTTAAGGTTAAACATGGTATAGAATGGAACTTTTAAAATGGCATCAACTTGTCTGACAGTCTGGAGGAAAATAGTTTAATGTAACTTTAGAACTGTAGATATAATGGGCTTCTAATCCTATTGAAACAGATGGGAGCTTCAAAAGTACACAAGCCAGGGACGGGTTACTGTGGGAGAAAAGTTGTCATTGAACAAAGGCAGCAAATGTAATGGTCACAAGGAATGAGCTATAGGTCTAGAATAACTGTTATTGACAGAATAAAGGAAAGCTGGAACAGAGAGCAAAAATATAAAACCAGATACTGCTGACACTTGAGACAAAACATCAAATGGAACTTCCCTGTTCTTTGACATGACCTCTAAGCCTGAAGCTTGTGTTGGATCTTCACTTGGAATCTTGCAGCAGAGCAGGATAATGCAAAGTGGTGTTTTAAAATGGCAGGCAACCAGATGACTTTGTTTGCATGCTGGGTGGAGGTATTCCACAAAAATTACCCACACATTTAATTCCCCCTCAAAAACCATCAATGGAGACCATGTTCTGAGCAGTGAATACAGGCCACTAAATTTGAGGAGAACCAGGTGCTGCTTCACCAGTATGGACCTCGTTAGGGAGCAAGTAGGTAACGAGAAGCTCCTAAACCCACTAGATAGCATGTGGAAGGAGATGGACATTAGAATGGAGTAAGTACCAGGGTGTCAAAGCAAAAGACTTCTTGAATGCTGACTGAAAGGGAGATGTTTGGCAGAATGCTCCTTCCAATAGAGGACCAGGGAGACATTAATCCTAGCTCTGGGGACAAGGGAAGATATTGTGGGCAGACTGGAGGGGAGAAAAGCCCTCAAACTTATCAGCATGTAAGGAACATAATTTCTCTTGAGGGAATGGAGTCCTCCATACACTGAGTACAGGTAACTGTGGAAGACTGGTTGTAGACTGCTGTCCAGAAACAGCAGTTATCAAGAAACGGCACGGCACGGTGGCACAGTGGTTAGCATTGCTGCCTCACAGCGCCAGAGACCCAGGTTCAGTTCTCGCCTCAGGCAACTGACTGTGGAGTTTGCATGTTCTCCCCGTGTCGGTGTGGGTTTCCTCCAGGTGCTCCGGTTTCCTCCCACAGTCCAAAGATGTGCAGGTCAGGTGGATTAGCCATGCTAAATTGTCCGTAGTGTTAGGTAAGGGGTAAATGTAGGGGTATGGGTGGGTTGCGCTTCGGCGGGTCGGTGTGGACTTGTTGGGCCGAAGGGCCTGTTTCCACACTGTAATCTAATCTAAAGGGAATTGTAGGTGATGAACTATAAAGATGAAAAGTTGGAATTAGAAAATACTTTTAGCCCTGCTGGGGACAAAAACAGCATCCATTTTGGGATAAAGGAAAGTAGGATGACAAGGGATGTTCCACATAGTCTACAAGCCTGGTATACCTAAAGCCCTATGCAGGTACTGATAGCGATCCTTTCTTTAATGGCTGGGAGAGAGCCAGCCAGAGAGATGGTATGAAGGACTGTCTTCCATCTTCCCTAAGACCACCCTGAATCATTTAAATTCCCACAGGATGTGGATGACTGGGCTAGCATTTATTGGCCACTGCTAGTCACCCTGGAGAAGGTGGCAGTGAGCTGCAGCTATCTGGTGTAAGTGGAGCCCTGATGTTTTTAGATTAGATTCCCTATAGTATGGACACTGGCCCTTCAACCCAACCAGTCCAACCAATCCTTTTAAAGATTAACCACCCAGACCCATTCCATGCACTTACCCCTAACTAATGCAGTTAATACCAACCAATTTAACTTGGCCAATTCACCTAACCTACATATCTTTGGATTGTGGGAGGAAACTGGAGCACCCGAAGGAAACCTATGTATACACTGAAGAATGGGAGACTGTGTGCAAATTCCGCACAATGTGGGAATTGAATCTGAATCCCTGGTGCTGTGAGGCAGCAGTGCTAACTACTGAGCTATCGTGCTGCCCAAGTTGTGGAGGGAGTTTGAGAATTTTCACTGAGCCAGTTCTGTCTGTCAGTAATTGCCAGAATAGTAATGTCATTTAATGATATTACCATTGTCACAGGATGAATGGTTAGATCCTCTCTCTGGAGGTGGTCTTTGTCTGGCATGAATGGTTTCCATTTGTCAACACCAGCCTGGATATTCTGGCTTTGTGCACATGGACATAATCCTCAAATACTGAAGTAGTCTGCTGAATGTTGTGCAGTCATTGAGCATTCCTGCTTTAGACCTGGTGGAGGGAAAGTCATTAAAGGACTGGATATTGTTGGGCTGAAGACATTTGCCCTGAGAAACCTATCCAGAGATGCCCTGGAGTATGACTTCCAACCATCACAATTATGTCTCCCTTTGTCACAGGTACAAGATTGTCCATTGACGGGGCAGGTAGGGCTTGAAAAATCCATATCAGGATCATGTGGGAAAGACCTGATAAAAGGAGAAAATGTTAAGTCATGATATAAAGAAATTCACTAAAAAAGCTGGAACAATGGGTACAACGAAAACTTTCCTGTTTCTGAATTTTGGGGTAAGATGAGCTGTTCAGTTGGAGAGAGGGATGGACAAAATGAGGTAGGAAGCTGAAGGGTAGAGATGAGGCCAGCAACAGTACTATAAACACTGCTTTGATGTCCAGAATGTGGTAGGAGTGATGGTGTAGAAATGGATTTTGGGGCCTAGGGTATAAGTAATCATAGAATCCCATTAGTATGAAAACAGGCTGTTCAGCTCAAGTCCACAATGACCTTCCAAAGCGTAACCCACCCAGACCCATTCCCCTATCCTATTAACCTATATTTACCCCTGATTTAATGCAAGTAACTGCACATCTTTGGATTGTGGGAGGAAACTGGAGCACCCGGAGGAATCCCACACAGATATGGGGAGAATGTGCAAATTTCTCACGGTCGCCAGATGCTGGAATTGAACCCAAGCCCCTGGTGCTGATGCAGCAATGCTAGCCACTGAGCCGATTTTGGAAATGTGCAATTAGAATTATGGAAGCTACCTAGCTAATAGTTATTTGATTAGGAATGTGAATTTTAAAAAATTGCATTTCATGATATCTTGATATATACTTTAGTTCCAGAGTAGCATTTAGTAAGGTATAAGCTTGTTCCAGAACAGCAGTCAGTGAATTGTTCTGACAACAGTGATACCTTTTGGTGACCACAATCCTATTAATCCACAAGCTGTTCGATGAGAAGCTGCTTGATCTGTAGTCATTTAGCTTATCTCCAATTTTATATCTTAGAAACAAAAATTCAGAAAGTATGCAATCCCTGTCTGCTACTGACTTGTACTAGTTTGTTTTGGTTCAGTTGAATATTTTTAGGTAGTAATTTGCATTTTGTCCAGTCAGACCGTATCTAGCGTTGGGAATATCAAACTGTCTAACATTGAGCAATTTTCTCTGCCTTTTACTTGTGCAAATTGTTAGTCAGATGTGCAGCATGGAAACAGACCCTTCGGTCCAACTCATCCATGCTGACCAGATATCCCAACCCAATCTAGTCCCACCTGCCAGCACCTGGCCCATATCCCTCCAAACTCTTCCTATTCAGATACCCATCCAAATGCCTCTTAAATGTTGCAATTGTACCAGCCTCCTCCACTTCCTCTGGCAGCTCATTCCATATACATACCATCCTCTGAAAACGTTGCCCCTTAGATCTTTAATATCTTCCCCCCTCACCCTAAACCTGTGCCCTCTAGTTATGGACTCCCCCACCACAGAAGGCTGTTTATTTATCGTATCCATGCCCCTCATACCTTTTGTAAACCTCTAAGGTCACCCCTCGGCCTCTGCTCCAGGGGAAAACAGCCCCAGCCTGTTCAGCCTCTCCCTATAGCTCAAATCCTCCAACCCTGGCAACATCCTTGTGAAACTTGAAAGGGTTTCGAAAAGATTTACAACAGCTTTCCAATAGGAAGGAGACCAGAATTGCATGCAATATTCCAACAGTGGCCTAACCAATGTCCTGTACAGCTGCAACATGACCTCCCAATTCCTGTACTCAATACTCTGACCAATAAAGGAAACCATACCAAACGCCGCCTTCACTATCCTATCTACCTGTGACTCCACTTTCAAGGAGCTATGAACCTGCACTCCAAGGTTTTTGTTCAGCGACACTCTCTAGGAACTTACCATTAAGTATACAAGTCCTGCTAAGATTTGCTTTCCCAAAATGCATTTATCGCATTTATTTAAATTGAACTCCATCTGTCACTTCTCTGCCCATTGGCCCATCTGTTCTTTGCAGGTCCCATAAAACAATATTACATAAACATTAGCCATACAACTTCTTTAGCAATGCATTGTCACAGCAGGAGAGTATTGGACCCACTAACTCAGTTTAAATGGGTCAACCATCTTGTGGCTCTACACTTCATGCCCCTACCTCGGGACCAGAGGGCCCAGATTCAGATGTCATTTCTTGTCTGAAAAGGCTGATTTTAGAAATATGTAGTCTAACCAGGTTTGCTTTGACTAGACCACATTTGTGTTTTGAACATTTTTACAAGTTTACAAAAATAAACAAAACTCTCAGATATAAACATTGATATACAATTAGCTCAAATATACAATAGCCAAAATTTAACAAAAAAAAACCGAAAAAGAAAAAAAAAACAAACAAAACTCAACTATCTGCTAATCTAACCTACAACTAACCAGAGTGTATATTTAAGTCTCTTACATGCTCGGAATGTGTTAACATCAGATGTAATAAAACCCATATTCGTGCGGGATTCCTCCCCCGAGGGGCCGCGGACCAGCCAGGTTTGTAATCTCTTTTAAATAAAAGCCCTTGTTAGGATAGCCGAAATATTTGTATTTATGTAATTCAAAAATATGGCAGCCCTTTTATGAAATAATTCGGTCTTTTGGTGCACCATTTTTGTAAGGAAGTCAAGGGGAATACATTCTATAATTAATCTGTGCCAATTTGAAAGTCCAGGGGGGCCCTCAGCCGCCCAGTTCACCAAAATATTTTTCCTTGCACAGAAAGAATAGAAAATAGTCTCTTCCCATACGTGTCCAGGGAGGGAAAGTTCGAAAAGCCCAAGAGGAGAGATACAGGGTCCACTTTTATTTCCGTTCCTAAAATTTCTGTCAGGGTACTTGCTACTTTAGTCCAATATCTACGGATCTTATGACAGGCCCATAGGCAATGTACAAGAGTGCCCACCTCTATTTTGCATTTAGGACACATTGGAGATGCTCCTGCCTTAAATTTTGCCAATCGATCCGGTGCTATATGGGCCCTATGAAGTATCTTCAGCTGGATAGCCTGGGTTTGTTACAGATAGTAATTCTTCTAGCATTTTCCCAAATATCATTCCACATTTCTATAGAGATTTCTAGTCCCAAATCCTGATCCCATGTTTTAAGCAGATTATCCATATCTCCCGATACTTCATCATGTAGTAAATGATAAATAGTACTGACGGAAGATACCCCCACTGGTCGTAAGACACTGCATTCTCTATCTGATTTATAAAGACTATCTAATAACGTAGTCTTCTGTATATAATCTCGAATTTGGAAGTATCGAAAGAGGTCTCCATTAGGTAATCTGAATTTCTGACGCAGCTGTTCAAAAGACCTCAGGACCCCATCTTTAAATAAATCCCCGAGACATGAGATACCCCTGGATCTCCAGAGTTTAAAAGTGGCATCTGTTAACCCCGGTTGGAATCCCCATGCTCCCACTATCGGTGCATAGGGGGATGTTTTATGTGAATTGCCCTCATTTTGCCACATTATATTCCAAGCCTTGATTGTATTTAGTATTATAGGGTTTTTACAGTGATCTGTAATTTTCCTCTTGTCTGAGAATAAAAGGTTAATAAGTGGGTATTTTACTTGAGAGGCCTCTATGTCCAGCCAGATTGGGTCTTGTCTGATCCACAATCAATCAGCTACGTAACTTAATAGGGAACTTAACTGATATTTCCTAAAGTCTGGGAAGTCCAATCCACCCCTTGCCTGTGGAAGCTGTAGCTTCTTCAGCTTAATGAGGGGCCGCCTATGATTCCAGATAAAGGAACCCAGCCAGCCATATAATTTACATAAAGCCGTCCTCGGCAGCATCACCGGAATCATTCTCATAGGATAGTTTTAGTCTTTTAATCAGCTATGCTTTGAGTTGACTATCATTGTTGTGGTTCTGTTCGCCGAGCTGGGAATTTGTGTTGCAGACGCTTCGTCCCCTGTCTGTGTGACCTCCTCAGTGCTTGGGAGCCTCCTGTGAAGCGCTTCTGTGATCTTTCCTCCAGCACTTGTAGTGGTTTGAATCTGCCGCTTCTGGTTCAGTTCCAGCTGTCCGTTGCAGTGGTTGGTATATTGGGTCCAGGTCGATGTGCTCATTGATTCAATCAATGAGCATCCAATATACCAACCACTGCAATGGACAGCTGGAACTGACAACCAGAAGCGGCAGATTCAAACCACTAGTGCTGGAGGAAAGATCACAGAAGCGCTTCACAGGAGGCTCCCAAGCACTGAGGAGGTCACCGAGACAGGGGACGAAGCGTCTGCAACACAAATTCCCAGCTCGGCGAACAGAACCACAACGAGCACCTGAGCTACAAATCTTCTCTCAAACTTTGAGTTGACTATCATCTCAATGCAGTTTCCCAATATCTAGCATTAAAGATCAGTTTGTTCAGATGTTTTAAAATTGTTTTTAGCATTTTAGTTCTGATCGCTTGTAGCAAATAGTTCAACTGTGGCTAACTTGGAACTAGAGATTAAATCAAGAGGCTAATGCTGTTTGCATAAAATGCAGAAAAACGTTGGGGTTGAGTTCTGCAAATTAGGAACATGAAATTGGTAAGAAGAGCATATCTAACTTATCATGACCAATAGGAAGTAAATGTGGACTACAATGAAGCTAGAATAAGAATACTACTTCAGGCAATCTGGAAATAATGGAATAAAGTAACTAGCAAGAATGAGGAATTTAACATGTCTCGCTAGACTTTATTGGGGGAGAAAGTAGTAACATTCTGCAGATTTAACTGAATGCAGTCTAAGCTTATCAAGCTGCAGAATGCATGTTGATTTTTATCCTCTAGAATTTCTTCTCGAACAACTGCTAAACATTGGGGGATGACCAAATCCACTTTCTCAAAAAAACTGAAACCATGCACTTTTAGCCAAATATCAATAGGTGAAATGTAATCTGTAGGTTGTGGTGATAAAGTACTTGAATGAAATTTACAGATGGATTTTTGGAAGGGAGGCTGTTGAAACAATGCTGTAATGCATAAAAGGGGAACATTTTTAGATACACTTTTTCAATAAAGTGTAGCAGTGCCTCCAATTCTGCACACACTTCAACCAGTTTATCCCTCAAACACACCCTGGAGTTCTTTAGGGTGAGACAAACTAAGGACTGCAGTTAAAATATTTAAAATACACAAAATAAAACCATCCTGAATTTAAGGAAGCTTTTTGTTCAAGCTAGGCTGGCTGCCTGTTTAAAATAAAACCCACTTCTGACCGTGAGTGGATTGTTGGAATCACTTTGAGCTCTCAGATATTCTGGCTCGTGATAAGAGGTTGGGTCTCACATGGGGTCTTCACCAGCTGCGTCTTCAGGGAGGCAATGGATATCATGCTCCTTATTCCCATGAGTGCTTCTCGAATGTTCAGACTTCAAGTGGAGTCATAGTAGGGGTCTCAGTGCCCAATGAGGTTAGTCCACATTTATCCTAAGTATACCCATTCTCTTTCCAAGATCTGATCCCTTCATGATGCCAAGGGATTTGGCTTCAACTGGGGATTACACAAATGTCTTGCCTGATGAAATATATTGCTCTCGCTCAGTACTTAAAGTCATAACTGCCATTGAGCACCTCTTTGATTATAAAGACAGGCCAGGGCTGGTCCTTATTTGCTTTTCACCTGTTGTAGACCTGGCCTCCTTTGCATTCCATCAGACTTTGTAGAAGTTGTTGGGCCTCATTGTTTAGGCTGTTGGCCAATTAGCCGCAGGCTTAAAACAGATGAGAAATTACTTCAAGGGTCATGAATCTATGGAATTCATACACTGGCATGTGGTGGATGCTGAGATGCTTACTAAATTTGAAGAGGTGGACAGATTTTTGGATGGAAGGTTATGGAGAGTGGGCAGAAAGTTGACCAAGATGAGATCAGCCGCAATTGTTTCAAATGGATCAAATTAGACTGGTTTACTCCTACTCAATGTATATGTTTAAACTTTAAAAGGTTCCACAGTACATTTCTTATCAAAACAAGACTTCTAGTTTGAAATAATAGGAAGTGTTGAGGATTTTCTGATTTAACCAGTGTAGGAACAAATTGGGCTTCCTTGATGGGAAGCCTAATTGGAAGGTACTGCAAGGATCTATATTTTGCCCTAAGCATAGTTGATTTGAGGGGACTCCCATGTTCAAGTTTGGTTTTTTTTAGAATTGGTGAGCCTGTCAAGTACAGTAGGAAAGTGGAAGATCCAGAGATTCTGGAGAAATATGGATTGGATGAAGGGAACAAGAATGGCCAATTGAAAACATCAAATATAAATGTTGCAGTAGGAAACAGCAGAATTTGTCAAATTTCCTGTGAAAAGATTGGTGTGCTTGCGGATGAATGATGAGCAGATACATTTCTATTGGGTTCTGAATATTGAGATGTATGATCAAGAAATAGGCTACATAAAAACTCAGTGGTACTGTTAATCAAGGTTGTTTTAGTACCATTTCTGAATGAACTTGGTTTGAGATCAGGATATATGGTTTTGAGTAGAGGTCAGAAATTGAGTAATAGCACTTAATGGGAGTGATCGATAGACTCCTGAACAGTAACCATGTTGTAGGCCAACATACGTTACTGGGTGCTTGTGATAGACGGAGTGTAGTCGTGGGTGATCTTAATCTAGAGACTAGAAAAATCAGTAATTAATGACCTGAGTTCAAAAAATGCTTTGAGTTAGAGCAGCACATGTTGGAATCAACCAGAGAAGGTGGTACTTGAGTTGGTATTGTGTAACATGGCAGGATTAATGATCTCCCAAGTTGGGCAGCACCTAGTAGCAGCCATCATGATTTGAACTTTGCATCCAGATTGAAAGGGAGGAGATTAGTTCTAAGACTTGTCAGAAGTTTAAAATACTATATGGACATGAAAGCTATACTAGTTGGTGAACTCGGACATTGGACCAGGAAATGATTAGAAGCAATAATATAGCATTAAATGAATCATAAGAACTCCAAGAGAATAGGCCAGAATCTGGTTAATGTTGAAAATATCAAACTTGAGGAAAAAGCTTATTAAAGTTGGCAGCTTAGATGACCAGTTAAGTTGTAAAGGACATGGTTAATCTAGATGAATTACAGCATTAGAAGTTAGAAATTTGGAAACAAGTGGACACTGCTCATTCCCACTAGAAAATCCGTTAATAATGGACATATTTGCTTTTCTCTTCACCCAAGGAAGAGGCAATAAGCCACCAGTAATTCCTGTAAATTGGAAGGGAACAAAAGCATCTGGTGAATGCAATCGGGGAAGCAGTACAGAGCAAACTGAAACAGTGGGTCAAGTTTCTGGGCTTCATCCTGGTAGGATCTTGAGATGCATTATAAATGTTGCAAAATTTCCTTTGGACCATTTTCCTGGATTACCAAATGCAAGGACCTGTAGGCCATTTTTACCACTTTAATGGAGAAGGTTAGATTACCTTCCAAATGCATGGTTATAATGTTGCCTTTTCACAAAACCAACATTTACCACAAGCTGTCAATAGTCAGATATACAGCGCTGTAACAGACCCTTTGGTCCAACTCCTACATGCTGCTCCGATATCCCAACCTAATCTAGTTCCATTTGCCAGCACTTGGCCCATGTCCCTCTAAACCCTTTCTATTCATTTTACTCATCCAGATGCCTTTTAACTGTTGTAATTGTACTAGCCTCCACCATTTCCTCTGGCAGCCCATTCCACATATGCATTACCCTCTGAAAAAGTTGCCTCTTGGGTCTCTTCCCCTCTCACCCTAAACCTAGGCCCTAGAGTTCTGGACTCACCCAACCCACGGAAAAGATTGTCGGTTCATTCTATCCATGTCCCTCTTGATTTTATAAACCTGAGGTAAGTTAATATGCTGTGGATAAAGGAGTCTGATGTGAAATGCTCTATGAAACTTAGTTTCAGAAACTTCCACAAAAGGTTCTCTCGGGAATTAGAGGTTAACATTCTCCCTTCCATTAGAGTTAAGGGCTGACCTATTTGAAAGGTATGATTGTGAATGGTCCTCAAGCTGCACTAGTAAATGTTTCGTCCTGTGGGTGAGCTTAGAATGAAGGGGCAGTGTTTTTAAAATTGGGGTTATACTTTTCAAATAAGTGGAATTTGAGGGTTGAACATCTAGAATTCTGCCTTGAAGTCATGGAATGCAGTCCTTTATTAAGCAAGGGAATCCGAATCTACCTTTGTCTTTTAAAAATACCTCCAGGTTATTGAGGGTAAATGGGAATGTAGAACACAAACCTTCCTGAATAACAGGACAAACTTGAAAAGCCAAGTAGACTGCACAAGCTTAGAATGAGGCAAAACAGGTTTCAAACAACTATTAGTGATTTTACTCTCTTTCCTGCAAAACTGAAGTTACTACTTCAATGTGGACTGAAATTTGCTCCAGAACATTTTTGCTGTAAATCTTCACTTCAGACCATTAAGCAGGCACCCCATCTACAGTCCAGCTTAATTGTAGTGTTATTTAATGGAACATGCTGGAGTGTTGACCCAAAATAGAAAATTGTAAACTTTAAGAACTATCACCTAAAATGTTGTTCAGCTTTTGTTTGCTAATGTGTAATCTCCATCAGTTGGGACTGAATAGTTGAATGTTTACTCCCATTCCCCACCATCTCTAACTCAGTTCATTATACATGCATAACATGTTTCAGCCTCCATCTTGGATTGTGGAATGTTCCAGTATAGTATAGCTTTAACCTCAGATTCTCAACCTTGTCCTAACTGTAAACATTGAAGGTTTTCAATTTTTTGTAATTGTGCTAATGTATTTGAAATTAGTGCATGCATTTTGAAGTAGAAATGTCTGATCATATCCATGCCCATTTCAAAGATGGGGAAGAGAATGTGAAATAGTTTAAATGTTAGCTGCCATAACCGAAGGTAGAATATTGACTTGAGTTCAAGTAAACACTGAAGTGGGGTTACTGATCTGAGGCAAGTTTTTCAATATTTAGCATTTGGCTAATTTTTTTCACCTGGCTGAGTAGTGCATAAATGCAGGTCCAGTGCTGCATTTAACTGTACAAATACTTGTGAAGGTTTTTGGCAAGGAAGGACTTCTGTTGCCTGCAACGAATACCAGGATTTCTGCAGTTGTCAATGGATTAAGGACATCCAGGCATGATGCAACTCTAATCACTGGAAAAATATAATTTGAACAGTAAGCACTTCAAGCCGCCTCAGCAACTAGTGAATCTTGATGCTGTACATAAAATTTACATCTGTTATTAACTTGAGCCACTTCACTCATTCATTCATTTGGATTGGCAGTCCAGCAACATGGCCATTGCATTATCATTCCCTCTTAGGAATGCACCGCTAATCTCAATCTGGAGAAGAACAAAACTGGGATTCCAGTTTTCCCTGAAAGATCAGAATTTGCTTTTGTCTGAATCTGGCTGTTTCATTTATTACTTGATCAGGATTTTTAAAATTGCTAATAATCACTCACTAGTCTGCTCTCTTGCAATGAGATAGAAAGAAACTGACACCACAGTGAACCTGCACAGTTTACTGCCTTTGCTGTTTGAATTCATGTATTGCTGGACATCTGAGTGCATCTGGGAAAATGAACAAACCGTGAAATTCACAACTACGGAGGAACAAGTATTTTGAATTTGACAACTATACAGATTTTTTGGATGAAGTTCACAGCACAGAAACAGATAAGTGAATAGTATTGAGTGTGTGGGTTCGTTCTTTGTTTTTTTTTGGATTGATTAAACTTTAAAATATAAGCCATAACTATTAACCTGGAGCAGTGTTTTGTAGAGGAATAAGACTGTGAATTTCTGGGTCTGTAGATTGTGAAAGAGGAAAAATGGCCTTGAGTGATATACATTTGTCAGATGTGGGAGTTTAAAGGTTACTGCAGATTTATATCTGCAATAAATGCTGTTGGTTGCGAATCCTCTCCGATCGAATGGATTGGTTGGAGAGACAGTTAAAAGCAATGAGGAATTTGCAACAGTATGTGATGGATGACAATTATAGGAAAGGGGAAAGTCGCAGATACAGTCAATGGTTGGGTTAATTCCAGGAAAGGTGATAGGTAGGCAGCTAGTGCAGGAGTCTTCTGTGCTATCCCCATTTCAAACAAGTATGCTGTTTTGGAAAATATAATGGGTAATGGATTCTCAGGGGAACATAGCACGAACAGCCAAGTTTCTGGTATCGAGACTGGCTCTAATGCAATGAGGGGTTCGTCCGGTTCCAAGAGATCAATTGTGTTAGTCTGACATACAGACAGATGTTTGTTGCCAGCAGCAAAAAATCACTGTTGCTTCCCTGGTGCCAGGATCCAGGATGTCTGAGGGTGCAGAATGCTCTCGAGGGAGATGGACCAGCAAGAAGTCATTGTCCACATTGGAACCAATGACATAGGAAGAGAAGAGGTTGAGATTCTGAAGGGAGATGGACAGAAACTTAAAGGAGGTCCTTGAGAGCAGTAATATCTGGATTACTCCTGGGGCTACGAGCTAGTGAGGGCAGGAATAGGAGGATAGAGCAGATGAATGCATGGCTGAGGAGCTGGGAGAAGGATTCACTTTTTTTTTAGATCATTGGAAACTCTCTGGGTAGAAGGAGGATGAATTGCACCTAAATTGGAAGGGGACTAATACACTGACGGAGATTTGCTACATTTGCTGTAGTTGCTTGGGAGGATTTAAACTAGTAAGGTGGGAGGGTGAGACCCAGGGAGATAGTGAGGAAAGAGATCAGAGACTGGTACAGTTGAGAACGAGTCAAACAGTCAAGGCAGGCAGGGACAAGGTAGGACTAATAAATTAAACTGCATTTATTTCAATGCAAAGGGCCTAACAGGGAAGGCAGATAAACTCAGGGCATGGTTAGGAACATGGGACTGGGATATCATAGCAACTACGGAGACATGGCTCAGGGATGGGCAGGACTGGCAGCTTAATGTTCTAGGATACAAATGCTACAGGAAGGATAGAAAGGGAGGCCAGTGAGGAGGGGGAGTGGCCTTTTTGATGGGGGATAGCATTACAGCTGTGCTGAGGGAGGATATTCCTGGAAATACATTACATTCAGGGAAGTTATTTGGGTGGAACTGAGAAACAAAGGGATGTATTATAGCCCCCCCCCCACCCCGCCCCCAATCGTCAGAGGGAAATTGAGAAACAAACTTGTAAGGAGATCTCGGCTTTCTGTAAGAATAATAGGGTGGTTATGGTAGGGGATTTTAACTTTCCAAATATTGTCTGGGACTGCCATAGTGTTAAAGGTTTAGATGGAGAGGAATTTAAGTGTGTACAAGACAATTTTCTGATTCGGTATGTGGATGTACCTACTAGAGAAGGTGCAAAACTTGATCTACACTTGGGAAATACGGCAGGGCAGGTGACTGAGGTGTCAGTGGGGAGCACTTTGGGGCCAGCGACCATAATTCTATTCGTTTTAAGATAGTGATGGAAAAGGATAAACCAGATCTAAAAGTTGAAGTTCTAAATTGGAGAAAGGCCAATTTTGACGGTATTAGGCAAGAACTTTCGAAAGCTGATCGGAGGCAGAAATTCTCAGGTAAAGGGATGGCTGGAAAATGGGAAGCCTTCAGATTTGACTATGGTGGTTTTTCTCTTTGGAGCAGAGGAGACGGGGGCGGGGGGGGACATAATTGATATAAAATTGGCAGGCATAGACAAATGATCCCTCGGAAGTTCTGTCACTGGGGGCATTACCTGTATAGTTACAGGTAACAATTTAGAAAAAGTGAGGACCCTTTTATTACCCAAAGGATGATGGGAATCTGGAACTCACCTGTAAGGGGGAGGAGAAAAGAGAAGCAGAAACCCATGTAGCATTCAAGTACTATACTTGGATGTGCACTTGCAAGTGCTGAAGTGATTTTTGAATAGTTGTTTGGCAGTGGGCTGAAGAACACCAATGCTTTAGACCTCCAATTGCAGTTTTTGAAAATTGCTCAACTGGATTATTAATTTTCAAATGTAGGTAAGGGATATGGACTAATCCTGTGCAAGGATCAAGAAATAACAAACATGAGCTGTGGGTGTAGATCAGGTTTTAGTTGCTCATTCCATCTGCACTATTCTCAATTTCAAAACAGTTAGAATGAATTGTCAAAACAAATCACTGCCCTACCCTATTTGGAACTGGACTTAAGCCACCTGTCTTTTGGGAACAAATGTAGAAAATGCACATTATGGGGGCTAAAGTCCGATGCCAAATATGGACCTTGACAATATTTGTGTACAAAACTGTCTAGCGTTTTGACAAATGGAAAGTCTTTAATTTTCTGTAAAAGATATACCAAGTAATTCACTAACTTGTCCAATCAGGTTGAGGGGCGAACACCTATTTTACTATCAAAATTTTGACTTTTAAGTGGAATGTCAAGCTGCTGAGGTGGAGGGCTTCAGACCATGCTCGGGAATATTTATTTGTTGTGATAGTGGAGACTTCAGGTCATTTTTAGGTTGGGCTAGTGTTTTTAGTTTCTTATTTATAGCAAGTCATGAGCTCACTCTTCTTTCTTTTGATCCTCCACTTACTTTTGACTTGATTGTAATCAATCAATCAATCAAAGTTGGAGTAATTGGCTGCTTGCTTGAGTACAGAAAATGCAAGATACCTGGGTAGCCATTCAGAATCCAGCCTAAACATCAGGCCTTTCAGCCACCAATCTATTTAGTGATAACCTTATCAAATAAATTGACCAGTGTGATGGAGGCAAAGTTTTCATATTTGTACAAAGCTTCCTGAAATAACCCAGTTCTCCTTAAATTTTCACGATATTATTGGACTGAGACTGTTTCCTGGTTTCTCATCTCATTAAAATGAGACTCTTTTCCAATTCTATGGTGCTTGCATCCTATATACCTAAATTTCTTAGTACATTCTCATTGTTTAAATGACCCACTGAACTGGTTATATTGCTTACTCTGAAGGATGTTTATTTCCCTTGTCTTTTTGTAGCATCTATTCAAGTAGCTAATTTCTACACTAAATGGTTGGCATTGAGATTACAATCTGCCAATACTATGCACCAAGTAACCGAATCATTTAAGACCCTTGGTGAGATTGTTTTATCCAGCTTTTTCTTTATGCAAGGTAGATGTTAGTTCAAAGGGTTCTGTAATGACCTCTAGGTTGAGGGAATTGTGCTACAAGTAGACTAGACTTTGAACTCCATGGAGTAAGATAAAGTTGAAACAATGTAATGTTAGTGGACTTGAAGTGCCAAATGGGCATTGTTTTTAGCCCTACAAACTTTGGTTCCAGTTCATGTAATCTAACATCACCTGACATGGCTCTTTTGGGCATGCTCTGTTACTATACCCACAGTCAGGATACATGCTGGGTGTTTGCTCTGGCTGGGGAGATTTGAAACCAGGTGTGGACTTGGGCTAATGTTTTACAGTGAAATATGATGTCTTGAATGATAGCTGAGAATCTTAAGTGTTCTCTACCCCAGATGGTTGTAGGTTCTTTACTCATTGAAAATATCCCAAGGCTGAGAACAATTCTGTACTGAAAGTTAATATTTGCATTAGCTCCACTCAATCTGATATCTCACCTCCTGTGGAGGAACAGGCAGTCTGGCACATCTGACAGACCAGTGTGCTCTCTGGGGCCCAAGAGTTACAAGTAACTAGTTGTGCAGCTAACCACCTTGTAAATGACCAGTACTAAAAGTTCTGTAGTGGCCTACTTTTTAGCACTGATTTTTAATACAGGCTGTTTTAACATCTATCTTTTTTGCTGATTACTAAGTGCCTTTAGAGGCTCTGTCCTCCTTACTCCTGGAGTACAAAGGATTGCTGGCAGTGAACTTTTTCCCCTTTCCAAACCATGAGTGGTTGGTATCAGAGTCCAGTGTAACACTGGATTTATATAAAATGACTTGTGGATTGTCCAAAATAGAGGTTGAGGTAGGCCAGTCTCTCTGTATTGGGTAGAAGATCACGTTCAAAGATGCAAGGCATTTTCCATCTTAATAATAAAACAGGCAAAAAGGAGGCCATGTTTGATGTATTGTCAAACAATATTTGCTAACAGGTGGGAACATGTGGTTAAAAATATTTCCTTGCATAAAATTTCAAGAAAGGACTAACGATCTAAATCTGGAGTTGTTTTAGTTGAAAGCCTTTTAGCTTTAGGTTCTCTGGGTGTTGAGGGGAACAGGAAGTATGTTTGAGTTTTTGGACAGTGATAAATCTGTCCTAATTGATGTAAGTGAACATCAATTGCATTATGTTCCTGTTTTCAGTGTAGTTTGTATGGTTGGAATGGTAGCTAAAATGCACAGATCCGTGCCAAATTCAGCATTTAAAATAAGTTGCTTTCAAACAACCCATTTGAAAGTGAATGTATTATGGTGTGTAACAATAGATGTTTAGCAGAAATGCAAAGTTGGATTTTATTTTAGGCAACAATATTTAATTGGGTGCGCAAAGCTAATGTTAAATGTCTATACTGTATTCTTGGCATAGCTGGACCCGCAACTGAACAGTTGGAGACATTCTTCAATTTTTCTACCCAGCGAGAAATGTAAACTTTGTTTTCCCCCATAAATTCCAAATATTTTCAACTTGCACTCCTATTGGCTTCTAACAGGCAACTTCCTCAATTTTACTTTCACTCTTTTTTTGTAATGTGTTTTTACTGGATTAATATCAGCCTAATTTGTACATCATAGTATGAATGTAGAAAATGGAAATGAAGCTTTGCACGTGAGGATCATTATTCCCAATTTTGCGCAGAGTTGCAGTTACCTCCAGCATTTTGTGGAAGCTGGTCTTGACACTTTTGGCAGCGATCAAAAGTGCTGTTGCATCTTCAAATTATGAAGATGAAAGGGAAGTGTTGTCAGCAACTTAGGCTCCGTGCTTTCTGTCAAGTTAGTTGTGGGTTTGAGTCTCCAGAAATCTCAACCCGAATCGACAACTTGGTGCACCAGAAGAGTTCTGTATTAAGATTCTAACTTTGACTTGATTTTAAAATTAGGTTCTATTGCCTTGTGTACATAAAACCACAGTATTATTTGGAGGGTGATCCTGGCTTATTTATCCTTCAATCTAACTGATTTACCCTCGTCATCAAGGTTTTCTGTTTTGTTTTCTATGACTTGACTGCATTTCTTCCTGACTTTTAAAAGCAAAGTATTTTTGAACAGCAAAATGCTGTTGAGATTCTGTGGTCATGCTATTTGTATTTTCTATGTGCAACATGTAGTGGAATGTAGTATTTTCACATGGATAATATAGTCATTAAAAATAACCCGTTTTGTTATCTATTAATCACATTCTAAAACTACAAAAGACTTGCTTGTTGGTGACCTTTGTAAGCAGAATGCTTCAGGTCTGTCACTGGGTAAGAAATTTTAACTTGAGTTAATCAGTTTGAGTAAACTATCTCATTTCTTTCCCTACTTGGAGCGAAGCATTTCAAATGCAAATCTTTCTGACTAAAAGCTTGCTTTTTAAATTTGTAGGTGTACCAATGCTTTCTGTGCAACCGAAAGGCAAGCAGAAAGGTTGTGCTGGTTGCAATCGCAAGATCAAGGATCGTTACTTGCTCAAGGCATTGGACAAATATTGGCATGAAGACTGTCTAAAATGTGCCTGTTGTGACTGCCGTCTTGGAGAAGTCGGATCAACACTCTATACAAAAGCAAACCTAATTCTCTGTCGTAGAGATTATTTAAGGTAAATTGGAGGGGGGAAATCAACTTTGCAAGCTGATATGGCTATAATGGAATATCCCTTAATCAAATATGCTAAAGCCGATTGAGACCACCTTTTTGAAATGTTTTGCCCAAATATTAGGTGCTTTTAAGATGAGGTTTGAGTCTAAGAAATGGTCATCCAGCATTATAGCCCTCATCTGCGAGACTGTCAATGTTTTTGTGATTAAAATATGATGCTGTAGTAAAAGGAGTTGAAATCCTGACCCTCATTGCAAACCATTTTGGCTTTGGGTTTTATCAATCTCCATACTTCACAACATGAGTGAAGTCATCTTGTAGCTCCTTTTTCATAGTGTAGCAACTAGGACTGCATACTGATTTGACCAGCTATCCATCATTTTAAATGATGCACTTCTACTCTCAGTAATAGCTTTGCTGTGATGCAAAATATAATAATTATTGGAATGTTGCAAGATCAAATTATGCTTTTTTTGTTCTAAAGCCTTGATCAAGATAAATCTGGGGGATTGTGGTTAATTCTGGGCATGTCTCAAAGGAGATCCTTCGCAAGGATCTCTTCCTTTTTTCTCCCCCCACCCCCCCTCCCCAACCACTAATGATCCCATTCTTTCTCGAGGAAAGACATCTAGCAGTCAGACCCAGGCAGAGCAGAATTTTTGTTCAAGTTGTGAAACTTGACAGATTTTAAGAACTTGTCTAAATAACTGAGCTAGAAGGTTATTTGTTGAAATTTACTAGCCTCTCCAATATCTTGTTATCTACCCTGTTTTGGCTGAAGGATTAGTTTGAAGGCTAATTGTGGGGACTTTGGTGTTAATTTCTTAACTCTTTCCTTGTATGTTTTTGGCAGTAAAATGGCTTGAATGTCCCTGTGACTACACTTAGATTCCCAGATTCTGAGATTCTAGAAACAATAGGAGCAGGAGTAGGCCATTCAGCCCTTTTGATCTGCTCTGCCAGTCATTATGGTCATGGATGATTCAGCTTGGTACCCTGTATCTGTTCACATTGATCCTTCAATTGAAAGGACTATATCTAACACCTTTTTTTTAATCTGTTTTAGCTTTGCTTTGCTTTGTTTTGGGATTCCACAGATTCTCCACTCAAATTTCTGTTTTCGTCTGAAATGGGTGAAAGTGAGGACTGCAGATGGTGGAGATCAGAGACAAGATTAGCGTGGTGCTGGAAAAGCACAGCAGGCTAGGCAGCATCCAGGAGCAGAAAAATTGATGTTTCAGGCATGCTTCTGCCCAAAGCGTTGATGATTTTTTTTTTTCTGCTCTGATGCTACCTGACCTGTGCTTTTCCAGCACCACTTTAATCTTGTGCTTGGTCTGAAATGGCCTACTGTATCTTTTTTAAAAAATAAGAGGTCACAGTTTGACTCCCTGGTCATCAGGAATATCCTTTCTGCATTATTCTGTCCAGTCCTGTTATGATTTCATGTGTTTGAGATCATCTCTATCCCTATTCCCCTCAGTGTGAATGTAGTCCTAACTGATCAAATCTCTTAACATTGATAACTGAGGTGACAGGACTAATCTGGTAAACATCTGTTGCATTTCCTCCATAGCCATAACCGCCATCCTCTGAGACCAAATCTGTATACTACTCCAGGTGTAATCTCTCAAAGGCCCCATACAATTGCTGTAAGACATCTCTTCTGTTAAATCCTGTCACTATGAAGGCCACATACCATCTGCACCTTCCTGCTATTTTCAGGGACTGGTTTGCAAAGACAGATCTCATTGCACCTCCCCTTCCTAACTTGCCATTTGGAGAATAATCTGCTTTCCTATCATTGCATCAGGAGCTGCTGGTTTGAGTTATCTTTAGTAGCAAAAACTATAGCCAAAATAACCATTTATTCGCATCCTACTTCATCTGCCAGGCATTTGCCCATGCACTCAATTTATTCGAATCATAAATATCTCTGTATCCCCCCCCCCCCCCACAGATCACTCTTATCCAGATTTGTATTGTTCCCAAAAATGGGCAATATTACCTTTTTAGATTCCTTAAATTATGGATATTGTAAATACTGGGTATCTAATCCCTGCAATACCCTACTAGTCGGTGTCTACCACTTAATAAGGAATGGGGGGGGGGGGGGGGTAACTGGGGAAAGGAAGACTGACCCATTTTATTCCTGCTGTTTCTTGTTTGCCAGCCAACTTCCCATCCATGTCTGTGTGCTTCCACCAATCCATGTTTTAATTTGACATGCTCATCTCTGACCTTTTTTATTGAAAGCCTTCTGAAAGTTTCTAAACCACTCTACTAGTTTTCCCCCTTCTCTACTACTGGAATTGATTTAGCTAGTAGACTTGTCATTAATCCACTTTCTCAAATCCTTGCATCTTGAGTTGGTTTATCTTTGGCTGTTTTTGATTGCTTTGACATTGAGCTTTTTAATAAGAGGATAACACTTGCTAATGGTTGATGGAAATGTCAGTGTGTGACTGTGAACCTTGGACTGAAATCTGGGTGGAACTCTGCAGTAACTTCCCATGCGTTTCTACATAATGTAATAGTATTTGCTTGTAGAAAACTTGACATGTTGATTTAACATTCCACATTTTTATATTTTTCAAATTTTCATGTGGATGATACACATGAACTGAAATCTAAACAAGTCTTTATAAATATATCCAACACTGAAGCAGCTAGCCTTGAAAGTAAAAGCCACTTTAGTCACATTGTAGTGCCTCCTTTTTAGTGTTTAACAGAATATTTCCACAAATTTCCCTGAGATTTTTTAACTTGCTTTCTAGGTTACCATGTGGTTTCTAAAATTGAACCGATCTCTCCACTGCCAAAGCAATTAAGGAAAAGTCTGAATGGGACTTCACTGGAAAATCCAACCACATTACTTGTGGGCTTAGAACATTGTGTTCTTCAGAATTTGATGTACTGTTTCCTGTATATCCTCTCCTCCGCTCAAGAGGGGAGTAGGGTGTAAAAGTCTGAGCATTCATTAATATTCATCACAAGATACTGACTTCAATGAAAATGAACTCAATGACTGGTCCTTCAAGCTATCTGCAGAACTTTAAAATGGAAAGGAAAATGGGTGTAGTCAAGTGCTACTTTACCTTTTTTCACGTCTCCTTTTGTTGTGAATTAGACTTGGAAATGGACATGAAACTTTGGTCAAGTTGATACAAATCAAGTTTGTCTTTTTAATCTCCCTCTTTGAGGTGAAAAAGCACTTGCTAGATGAGAAATCTACTGATTCGTTGCAACTGAATCCATTAAAAGTCTAGAACTAAAAGTTCAACACTTTCCTTTTTGGGAAGGACATCTTTCCCTGTCTGGCCCACGTGAGACGCTGGACTCAGTTGTATGGTCACTCTGCCCTCTGGCTTGAGCCTATTTCAATTGGATAAAGAGCCTTCATAAAGAACAAACTGGACAGACAATCAGGCATCAACTTCAACAGCAAAAACTGCACCAAAACTATTGACCCACTGGAGTTGCTCCCAATATCTGGGAGCTGGTGCCATAATTGGATAAGCTATCTCCCGATTTGGTCTAACTGCTCAGTGTGACTATGACCATGTCCAAGACAGCACCACCACCATCCCTATGCCTTGTCCCACTGGCAGGATACTCAGCAGGAGTGGTGGCAAAGGGTATACACTTGGGAGGGAGTTGTTCAGCAGTATTCAACTTTGCTTCCAGACCCTATGAAGTCTCATGGCATGAGATCAAACATGGATAAAAGGGAACCTCTTCCTGATGCTGCATCTTCCACTCATACTCGGAACTTTGTGCCCCTGCCAAGGTTTTAACACCAGCAAAAATTGATACGTGTAGTGATTAATCAATTTTGATATTTATGGAATGGAAATGGATGATGTAGGTTTAAGACAATTGAAAACATTTTGACGTGGAATCAATTTGTGGTTTTATATGAAATGGTATGGGTAGGGAACGGGAAGAAAGTTGTAAAAGGCTCTAGGCAGATCAGTGGGCAGAAAATGATCTGGAATTGTCATTTGACTCAGCTTCAACTTCCAATCTGAAATAAAGAAATTGCACAGCAGGTACAATATTGAAGCTGAAAGTCTGGTTTATTTGAAATTATGTAAAGGATGGGAGAAAGGAAATGTGGATTTTGTCATTACTAATTTTTTTGAAGTGTATACTTAAATTCACCTGAGAAAAGGTGAGAGGAAAGTAGAGGTTCAGACAAAGGGGGCAGGAGGGAAGGTGGCAAATGCTAATTTGAAAATGGCTTCTGAGACCTAAAACAGTTTGGCAGTGCTTTTCTGAATACTCATTTGCTTGGACAGAACTTTATTGGTTGAACTGAGGTTTACTTTGATCAAGCTTTCAAAACTAGGCTGTTGTAGAGCAATCTTTTTTTTTGAAAACTGCCAAATTATTTTAAAACATAAAATCTGAATCAACCCCTTGACTCCAGATTTCAAAAAGCATTACTGAATTGGTGAATTAACAAAGGGTGTTGAGCTGCTTTGTGCATAATTACATAAATTCAAATTAACTGGTTTTTATTGCATCTTGCCATGCGATAGAACAGTGTGCAGCTTGTCTATGTAGTTTACATTCAGCTTTGAAACTGGTATATAATATTATCTGATCCTAGTTACAAGACAAATTATGTAAAGTGTTATGTAATTGTAAAGACAGGATGGAAGTTAAAGCAATGAGTCAGGCAGTGTAAACATGCCTGCTATTAAAGGGGTATTTAGCAAACCTACGCATACCTCTTAATGTGATGGGCAATATGCTGTAGTCAAATTCTCCATTCGAGTTCCATCTAAATGTTTAAGTGCCTTTTGCTGGTTTCATTTCAATTTTAGTTGCTTTCCATTGTGCAGATGAATGCAGCAGACAACTTACTATTTGAGACTATTCAAAAAGACAAGTAGTTGAAATTTTGTTAGGTGGGGTCTGAAGACCATTTTCGCATGTTTGATCTGGCACCGTCCATGCCCAGCTGAACAAACCTGGCTACTGTAGTTTTCCATCAAATTGCATCCCTTTTAGTTCTGTGCTTGTATTGTTGGCCAGATTCTGCGCAAGTCTCGAGTGGGCTTGAACCTGTGACAATCCATTTTAATGGGAATGTGTTGCCACTCTGACCAGAAACCCTCAGCCACTTTAGTAATTTCAAAGTCAGATGTGGAATATGAAAGTATATAAAATGAAATCATCTGTCATATTTTAAGCTTTCAAACCAATCCCAGAATTTTGCATTGCAAACAAAATATAAGCTATTAAGGTAAAATGGATCTGGCAAAGCTTATGTGCTGCACTTATCAAATCATCTTTTTGTCCAGGCTTTTTGGTACCACGGGAAATTGTGCAGCGTGCAGTAAACTGATTCCTGCCTTTGAGATGGTGATGAGGGCCCGAGAAAATGTCTACCACTTGGACTGTTTTGCCTGTCAGCTCTGTAATCAGAGGTAAGCCTGGGAAGGTGGAGAACTAAGTTGTATCCAGCAAAGACTAAAATGTTAAAATTGATTTTAGGACTAGTTCAAGAATAAGTTCCTGATTTTTCTTACCCACATCAGAAGTACTCGCTTCACATGTCTGGTGTGTGGTTTTAATTAACATGCCAAGAAGGAATATTTGTAGGTAATCCTTTAATTTTTAAAGCTGGGTAAGTATGGAATACTATTTGTATGCTAATTGAGTTTTGAAATGGAATGCCAAGCTGTCTGGCACCTTAGAGGCTGAATATACCTTTAAGTTCAGATTGCTTTCAAAAATTCATTGTTTTGAGAAATATTTACAGGATTATTTTGGCTTAGAAAGATACATCCTTGTTTGAAGATCTGGTGCTTATTGTCCAACCTGTTGGCACTAATACAGGAAGGAAGGTCTCATTATGACTGTTAGTTGAACAGGAAATTGACATCTGATCTTCCCCTTGGGGTTGGCTGGGTGGGCAACTGGTTAACATGTAACTGAAATAAAAGTTTACTGTGACTGGAAGGAGCGCATCCTTGGTTCAGTTAAAGCAGCAACCATTTGAGTAAAAATAGCTGGCTGTTGCTGATTGAGCACTAGTATGGCAGCTATAATAACCATAATGAAGTATGCACTGAGAAATTGAACTGTACTTGCAGGCTATGGGTATTGCGCAAGTTGCATATTATCCATTGTGGTGGAACTGGTGATCTGCTTCAAGTCAATGGGGATATTGGTGCAACTAAACTGAACACATTGATCCCATTTTTTTTTTTTTGAGAACAGTTAAAGGTGAACTGTTGAAGTTGCAGACTGGAACAATTGAGTCTAGTGAATTTTCTCTTGACGTGAATCAGTTGGGGCATTTTTTGGAGTCAAAACTATTGTTATCCTTCCTAAAACTCTAGGCTAAATTGATATCCAATTCAAATGATCAAAATGGGATTTGAAATCCTCCCTGGATTTAATCCAAATCCATGTTGTAAGCACTATTGTGCTCTGGTAGGCAGCATGGGTTTGTGGGAATGGCATATTCTCCAACTTTCTTGTGATGAAATGATTGAGGGAAGTGGATGTCTATATGGACTTAAGGCATTTGATAAGATACCTCCATAGCAGGCTGATATAAAATGCAGTGTCTTGTGGAATCTGGCATGTGATGGCTAGATGGATGTAGAACTGGCTTGGTCACTGGTGGAAGAATGCTTTTCAGAATGGAGATCCGTGCTCTGCAGGGGCCTTTTTTTTGGTAAAGGAGTAAAGTGTAGGTTTAATTTAGTACTTCAAATGACCCCAAAATTGACGTTGCAGGTAATGAATTATTAAAGGATACAGTGGGATAGATTACAGATTTGGGCAGAAAAAAGGCAGAGATTAATCATGACAAATAAGAGGTACCTCCACTTGGAAGATCAAATTCCAATGTGAATTATACAGTAAATGAGTTCTTCGAGCATTGACAAAGATCTGGGTGCACAGATCTACACATCCTGGAAAGTAGTAACATAGGTGGAGAAGGTCAGAAAGCCATACTGTATGCTTGCCTTAAACCAGCCAGGACATTGAATATAAAATTTGGCAAGTTGTGTCACAGCTATATAAAACTTCAGCCACGCTTGGAATATTGCATGCAGTGCTCACCACCACATTACCAGAAGGACATGGAAGCTTTGGAGAGAGTGCAGAGAAGGCTTATTAGGGTAGTGCCTAGTCTGCAGAGTTGGTGTTGAGAGGAGGTTGGACAAATTTATCTTTGGAAAGATGGCTGAAGGGTGACCTGACAAGTCACCTCAATTTTGAGGCACTGGGTGGATAGTTGCTTTTTCCCAGGAGGGGAAAAGCTCATTACAAGAGGGCACAGGTTCAAGGTGAGGGGGAGAATTCAGGGGAGAGTGGAGGGGGTATATTTATCAGAGGTTGGTGGGTGCCTGGAATGTACTCTGCCAACGTGCCTCCTTCCATCACCACCACAATGTTTAAGGCAAATCTTGATGTACACATGAACAGAGGCATAGAAACCAAGTCTGGCCACTAAGTGGGCCTAAATAAGGATTAGTAATTGAAACCGGCTTGGTGAGCTGAAGAACCTGCCTCTGTAGTATTTTTGTTGTTTGCCTGCACAACAAATACCTCTGTATAAATGAACATTTGGCTGAAAAAGGAATTCTGGAGGAACACTCTTTGCTTTGTGTGGATGTAAGGCACAGCATTTGAGAATCTGTGCCAGATGCCCAGTTTGTACAGTATACCTTGTGAAAAATGGCATGTGACCACTCACTATGAAAACTGTGCTAACTCCCTCATACTTGTAATCTTTTCTTTAGGTTTTGTGTGGGTGACAAATTTTTCCTGAAGAATAATATGATCCTCTGCCAAATGGACTATGAGGAAGGGGCAATGAATGGAAGTTTCTCATCACAAGTTCAGTGATCTGCCCATGGCCTTCTAAAGTGTTGTGGGATGTTCAACACTTAAACGAAAAATGGAGAGCATTTGTCAGCTTGCTTGCAACACTTCAATTAGTCCGGAATGGATTAAAGTAACTTTCTCCAACACTGAGCAGTTAAGATTTTAGATGCACAGCTGTGCTGTTTAGCTGGGCAGTGCTTTGCCTGTATGTTTTGTGATGTTGGGTCTGGGAGGGTATGTACAGTGTTTCTGTATATATAAACTGGAACATTTATTTTACATAAATGTAATGCAATTTTATTATTACTGGTGTGCATTAAAGGAAATTAAATGTTCCTGCTTGTGAACATTGACTTTTTTAAACTCCAGCCCATGAACCTACTGAAATGAACCAATACACATAAAATTGATCAGTCCTGGAAAATTGGCACTTGAATGATTTGTGAAGTTAGTTCAATCAAAATTTCTGTAAGATCTTGATCTGTTGTCTTGACTTTATATACTTGGGTCAAATTATAGTCTTCACATTTGAAGGTGTAAAGATTGCAGAAGTGCCACAACTTGTACAATTGTTTTTGAGGTTTTGTTTTCTTTAGTTGCAAATGAGTTTGCAGGTACCTTGAATTTGGCCGCAGAGTTGTTCATATAAGCAACTAAGTTTTCAATGTTTGGCTGCTTATCTCCACAAAGGTGTCATGACCTGAATTTGGAACACCACTAATGTCAACTAGATATTTAGTGATGATTTCCCCCATGCTTTATTACAAGTTTTAAGGCAGAATGATCAAACTCTTAAATGAGGTGAGGCTGGATACCCCAAACTAATTTTTATTCCAATAGATGAATGTGCAGGGCAGTGATTTTATAATTGTCCCACTTAATCTGTGCAGCACTTCGAGAATGTGTGACACCACACACATGCCACTGCCCCTCAGCAAATGGCCTTGAGTTTTCTGCTGGACAAACTTGACTACAGGTATTTCAGTTTAAGAACCTTTCTGCTAGCCTGTGTACTCATTCAATTGTGCTTCTTTGCATGATAGGTGAGAATCAAGAATGTAATCCCATTAACCTTTAAAAAAAAAAAAAAAAAAAAAAAAACTGATTTGCCTGAATGCATTTCCTGCATCTTTAATGCTAAGAAAGTGGTGAATCAAAAACGTGATGGCAAGAAAAGCTGAAATCTAACTGGAGCATTGACTTTCACCTCTTGTAGTGAGACTGAAATAAAAATTTCTTTAATGATTTTATATTGTCAGAGAGCCCTGGACTGTTTGCAATCGACTCCGTAAGGAGTTTGTGATTAGTATATATTTGCAGTCCTGTGCAGATTTTGAACTTGGAGTCACACTTTCACAAATCTAATTTCTCAAAGGGAGGCTACATATTAAAGGTTATCAACATTTTGAAATAAGCAACTTGTACTTGGAAAGTTTAACTTTTTGAGCTTAAGTGCATCTTTTTGTAAACATTAGTGAAAGATTCTGATTATAGTGATGGAATTATTGCCTGATGCACAAAAAGGAGAAAGTGAGGACTGGAGATCGGAGCTTAAAAATGTGTTGCTGGAAAAGCACAGCAGGTCAGGCAGCATCAAAGGAGGAGGAGAATTGACGTTTCGGGCATAAGCCCTTCTCCAAGAATTCCTGAAGAAGGGCTTATGCCCGAAACGTCGATTCTCCTTCTCCTTTGCCTGACCTGCTGCACTTTTCCAGCAACACATTTTTAAGCTCTGCACAAAAACTAAAGTTAATGTTCCACTATTGGGGAATCAAAAGTGACGGTGGTAATAGACAATGGGTGCAGGAGTAGGACGTTCTGCCCTTTGAGCCAGCGCCAGCATTCATTATGATCATGGCTGATCATCCACAATCAGTATCCTGTTCCTGCCTTATCCCCATAACCCTTCCTGTTCTTGCCACCAAAGTGAATAACCACACATTTATCCACATTAAACTGCATCTGCCATGCATCCGTCCACTCACCTAGCCTGTCCAGGTCACCCTGTATTCTCCTAACATCCTCCTCACGTTTCACCCTGCCACCCAGCTTTGTGTCATCAGCAAATTTGCTGCTAATACTTTTAATACCTTCATCTAATCATTAATGTACATTGTAAATGTACATATGCAGTTCCAGCACTGATCCCTGTGGCACACCACTGGTCACTGCCTGCCATTCCAAAAGGGAGCAAGGGAAGGAAGAAAATTGATCAGAATTAATCTGACAACAGGCCAGCTTACACTTGGTGTCTAGTAATTCTCTTAGTCATTGGTGCTGTATTTAAAATTGACTCCTAAATGGGGGAAAAATGTTTAAAAAATGCTTTATCATTTTTATCAAGCTTTGTTTCTCAAATGTGCAATATTTGAGACCAATTGACTGGTTTTTATGTAAAAAGTGACTGCAATTGCTTTTGGTCACCTAAATGAACTGTTTTCATGTGCATGCACTTCTCTATTGTTTTAATGATTGGCAAGTTCCAAAGCAGCATAGTCTGAATTATGAACACTTACACAAACGTGAGCACTGCTAGGCTTGGAAATATCCATTTGCACTAGGGATAAGCTGACACTACATACTGTGTAGTGTGAAAGTGCTGTTAGATTGCCAGTTCTGACTGCTAATCAATGGTGTTGTACACAGTAATTTGCCTTCTACTATATCTTCAATCCAATAGAGTTGAATTCCATTTACCATAGATTTTTAAATTGATTCCAAATTCATGCTGCTGTTGGAACTTTTTTAACAAAAAAATTCCATTCTCAAATGAGTGTACCCAATACTGATGCTTACTCATTTTTACAAACAAACCATGAAGTTATGGTAGGTATTTGTAAGATTACTTAGACATCCCAAGAAGGAATTTTTGTGGACTTTTATTCAATTAACAATTGAACTAAATTTGATAAACCGCCCACTGGAAATGAACTCCCATTAGCTTCCCTTTTGTTCCTGAACATATCCTATAATGTTAACAAAATGAATTAACCTGAGACACACTGACAAAGGGTAAAATGCCATGACAAAACTGTAGGAAATCACTAATTTAGTTTCCTCAGAAGCAGAGTTAATAGAAATTATGCTAACAGCCAGCATCCTTCAAGGACAACTGAACTAATTCCTTTTTGGAAGACTTGAGGTTCATGTTTGCTTTGTGCCCTGGCCATCGTGTAATTGTTTCAAATTTGATGTCCCTTGTGCACCTGGAGCTGCTGAAGACTTTTTGCTAAATCTTAACAATGAAGGCACTGTCTGCTTATCACAACATAAAGTGGTGTTTTACAGTTTCTGAATTGCTTGGATTGGGAAAACATTTCTATAAACTTGTTTAGTGCAAAATGTTTAAAAGTAGTGTTATTAATGATCCTTATATTTAACTTCCAGGTGTATGGCACCTGTAATCCTGGTTTAGTGCTACAGGACATTTTGGATTTAATTCTGATATGAAAAATGTACTTCTAGTTTTCACAAACTGGAATTTCAGTGTAATTACACTGACTAGTTACAGGTAATTCCTCTTAACCAAGGAACAGGCTATTCAGCCCCATGAGCTTGCAATGCCATTCTCTATCATTGATCATTTTACGTCAATGTCATTTTCTCCACACTGCTGTAGACTTAGATTTCAGTTACTAATGACATCTATTTGTGTTGTTAACAGTTTAATGACAGATTCCACAGCTCTCCAGAGCAGAGAATTTCAGTCACTGCCCTCTTGAGTGAAGAAACTCCTCAATGTTAAATAGCTTCCTCAAATTTTGGAGCGATTCCTAGACATTGCTACCCCACAGTCCAGCCAGAAAATACATCTTTTCTGCATCTATGTTGAAACACACTTTTTAAACAGCAGGACCGATCAAATATTTGATATCAGATTAAAGCTGTGAATATGACACTTGAATAATGGAAAAAATGTATGTGAGCAAAATACCTTTTTGTTTTTTTCTGCTTTTGAAACGTTCCCTTCATAATTGCTATCTTGGGTTGTTTCTTTTGCCCTTTCCTCCTCTAGTAGAGCATGAATTTGGAATCAATTTAAAATCTATAGTAAATGGAATTCAAGTCTATTGGACTGAAGATATTAGAAGCCAAGTTCCATCCTGCAGCATGCCTTCACAGATGAAGTTGATGATACTACCTCTGTTCTGGGCTGGCTTTCTCCCAGCTTCACAGTGAGAGATCAAATTAAAACTTCCTGTCTGCTTCTCCTGATTGTTAATCAAACACGTTTTCTTCTGCCACCATTGTGGTCTCTGACCTCTATCTAATCAGAGGTTCGACTACTACTCTGATCTCGCTCCCACCAACTTCCTCTCTTTGGTTCTATGCTAGTTGAAAACTGATCCCTTTCCTCAAATATTCCTTTTCTAAGCCTGTCATTGTCATGTTACTTCTCCTCAAACTAATCTTTCCCGCTGCTTTTCTGAGTCATTAAACCTAATTCCCTGTGATTTCGGGACACTATACTTGGTATGTAAAACTGCTACTTTGTCGGTTGTCCATCAAAGGATTTATTCAATAATTTGGCTTATATTAACCTTTTTGTTTGAATAGAGTTGACTTGCACTGGCTATAAATGACTGATTTTAAAAAGGATTTCTGTGCATTTAAACTTGAGCAATCATGAAATTTACCAGATTGTCACAAACCCATCTGATTCACTAACACCCTTTGGGGCAAACCTACTGTCCTTTCCTGTACTAGCTTAATTGTAACTCTAGACCCAAAGTGGTTAACTCTTGACTGTGCACTGTAATGACCTGTTATCTTATGAGCCTGAATCCTGGACCTCACTCCCAAACAGCATAGTAGTTCATGCAGTGCCAGTATATGCCCGAAATGTCGATTCTCCTGTTCCTTTGATGCTGCCTGACCTGTGCTTTTCCAGCAACATATTTTCAGCAGTATACGATAGTGTCAGGTTCATTTCCCTCAGCCTTCCTAAAGACAACTAGAGTTGACAATAGATTATCATCGTTTTAGATTTGGTGATAAAGCTAGACTTGAAAGGAGAAAGGTGAGAGATAACAATTCAGTCTCCAACATCACTTTTAGGGAATTATATTCTGTACTCAATTAGTTTTACTGACCTGGAAATGATGATCAGTAATCATTTTCTCCTGAATGCAATGGCCCTAACTTTTCCAGATATTTTAAATGTGAATAGTGGTCAATTACCATAAGGTTTTGCCTCTTACTGATTTTAATGTCCTCTTAATGCACATGCAACTGGTAAGTTGGATGTTCTTCCAGCATGGAAAAAGGTCCTTTTGACAATGTTTTCCATGGCAATCATCAAGTATCTATTCCAATCCCACTTTTCAGCACTTGGCCTATAGCTTTGAATGCTATGTTTCGAGAGCTCATCTAAATAGTTCAAAAATCCTTGTCCTAATCCTTTCAGGTAGTGAGCTCCAGTGCTCACCACCATCTGCGTGAATACAATTTTTCTCAAATCCACTCTAAACCACCTCTCAAAACTCTGCCCCTGGTTATTGACCCTTCTCAAGAGGAGGAAGGGTAGATAAAGAAACCATCACTACCCCTCAACTTTGTACATCTCAATCAGAACCCCCTCAGTCTTCACTACTCTAAAGAAAACTGCCCAGCCTATGTAGTCCCCCTCAGCTGAATCACTCCAGCCTGTGCAACAGCCTGGTGAACATACTTTGCACCCTGTAGTGCAATCGCATCCTTCAAATAGGATGTGGTGATCAAAACTGCCATTCCACTCTATTATTTACAGCTTCAGTATAACCTGCTTGCTGTTATGTTCAATACCTTGACTGATAAAGGCAAGTATGTTGTGTACCATAACGACCTAATCAACTTGTCCTGATACTTTCAAGAATCTTGCTCTCTATGGGCTCACTGATCCTCTTCCTAGAATCCTGCTATTAATGTGTCAATCTGATTAGTCTGTTGATTTATGATCAAAAATACAGCAAGATGCTACTTAGCAAGAATCGCTGGACATGTTCTGTGCCTGTTTGTTTCTCTGCAGTCTTGAGCACAAAGTTTAGCATATAATTTCTTATCTTGAGGTAATGAAATAAAAGAATTTATTAATAAAGTAAGCTGTAATTTGTCCTAGACTTCAAAATATTAGATTTATTTTAATTAAAGCTATCCAGAGTATCTTTTGTAAGATTGAAAAAGTGTGAAGTACAAGTGCATTGAGATGAGGTTTTGTTTTCTCCCCCTGCTATTGGCCATCTTATTATGATTAATTGAGGTAGACCGCGTACAGACATCAAATTTCTAGGCCTAATTTAATATGGTGTTCAGAAAAGCGGATGAACTTAGCTTCAACTTGGCTATCACAAAACCGATTTAGCAAAAGAAAAATTCTATGGATACTGATGCTGGAAATACTCAACATGCACACACCACCTGTGGAGAGGGGGAAAAGACCTTCAACATCATAGCCTTTGATGTCCATACAGCCTATCCGAACTCCCTCCCAAGCTCCACAAACCCGACAGGCCAAGGTTTAAATCTACCTTCCCCTACAAAATGAATTTGTACCAGGTCTCTCTTTAATCCAACTGTCTAGTCCCTCTAATTACTCTTGCAACATCCTCCATTCTCCCATTAAACAACTTCTCCCTTAACTTGGAGGATCCAAATCAAGTCAAAATGTATTGCTATTGAAAGCCATGAAAGGCCTGATTCAAGTTTGCCCATTTGTGAGCAATGGGGAGCATTCCTTATTCCAGTCCTACTCAATAGCTCGTCCTCACCTCTTTTACTCTTAGGAAATTGATGGCGCTATTGATTGTTTTCATTCTGGCCAAGAATAGAAAGATTTAATCAATTTTATTACCAATTTCTACTTGTCTTCCATTCACTTAATACATGTCTGACTCTTCTCCCTTCCTTAATGACTTTCTCTCCATGTCTGGAGAGATATATTGATCAATATCCATTATAAGGCCACAGAACCTTCACCCCCATAACTACCTTGAATCTCATCCCAAAACCTGTAAAAGCACCACTCCCTTCTCCCAGATCCATTGGAGCTGATCTAATAACTCTGCTTCCTTGTGCCTTGTATTGTTTCTTCAACTGAGAATGCGATAAAGCTACAGCAGTGAGCATTAGTACAAAATACCTCCATGCAGTCCACAAGTGTGAACTTCTGTCATTAATTCTTCACGTTGTACACACCCACATCTCTAAGCTTGAAGCTTTTTAATTTTTTGATTTGTGATTTAAGCTTTGTCTTGTGCACTAGTGTAAGAGTACAGTGAAAAGTGTACAATGTCACCACACAGGGCACCATCTTAGGTAAAGAACTACCTAGGTGCAAAGTTTTAAGTATGAGTAGTAATATAGCAACAAAGTTAGAAGTAAAGCAATACTGTTATTCTTAGTATAGTAGAAAAGTTCAAGATTAACATTAATCCTTTATCGTATTGTGGAAAAATAAAGATAAAACTTCAACAGTCTGTCTTAAGTGCACTTTAGTTTCAGTAGAGTTCAACAATTTCAGGTAACCACTATATGTTCCCATTCGTTTTTCCTCTGACAGCAGCTGTTGCTATGGTTTTTGCTATTCCTGTTTATGCCTCCAGACCCATTTTGTTTCTTCTATTTGTAACATTATCCTCTCTTTTGTCTTGCATCATCCTTTTTGTCATTTAATCAGGCTGAACTTCATCTTAAAGATTTTCTGATTTATTCTTTTATCCCAACTATCGTCTTGTTTGAAACCTGTAGGATCCTTTTTTTTTTAGCTTTACCAAAAGGGCACTGGCTTGAAACCGGTTCCTCCCACCCTCTGCTGCTGCCTGAAATGAAATGTTTCCAGTTTTCCCTGGTTTCACTAGGATTGAGAAATATGGAAGATGTCAAGAGAAAAATTAAAGGACAGATATAATTGTAGAAATGGCTGGAAATAAATAGATCCATCATCACCTGAAAAGAGAAATTGTAGTTTTACATTTCACATGCCTCTTTCAATGCTGATATTTCATTTCGCTCAATAATAAGCTGTACTTCCATCTTTAAAAATCCTATTTGGTTTGCCATTTTGTTTTTATTTTTGTCAAATTTACAATAGAAAGTTACATACTTTCACCTTCACTCTACATTATCCCCCTATGTAGATAGTCATCATGTTAAAAGAGCATGTTTTATTCTTGTATGGATTTTCTACCATTCATTTGTGTGCTGTTACATTTCTGCTGTAAGAGGAAGCATTCAGTGCACTCCCAGTGATCTAAGGTGACCTTGGGTTCTTTTGTCCTGTGGTCTACCCATTAATCAGTCATTAATGACTCATCGTCACATAACAAAAGCCTCAGAATTTGCTAAAATGGCTTATTCATAAAAGATGAGGATACTCTGATGTGCCATCCTACGTCAATAGCACATAACACTTTCAACAAGCAACTAGTTAGGATAAAAGGTAGCAGCACCGGGAGGCATAACGTTCGACCAGCCCTGCAATTCTCACCAAGTTTTTAAAATAAGGATTTCATTTTTAAAATTCTGAAATTATAGCAAAAAGGTGAAGAATAGGTTAACTCCACTACCTTGAATGGTTTAATGATAACTCCTTGGAGGATCCAGAGAACCCATGCCCTGCTACTTATTTATAGCTGAACGGCATTCAATTAGACTTGTGATATCTATCTTTTTTGTAAGTTCTATCACCCACAGTTGCAAAAAAAAACTCATCACCTTGAATGTGTTTTAGTTTCTGGTTGTACACTGCCACAAATGATTGTGATGATTTAATTGCAATAGCCTATTTTCTGAATGTTCTCATCAGCTGAAGCAAAGTCTTTGCTTACCAGCCAGTTTGTAATTAAAACAAGTAAGAGTGATTGGTGAGTAACGTTTGCAATCGGATGCTCAAGAACAGGTGCTTCTCAACACAGGAAAAAATCTGCAATAACTAAGAAAATGAACAATGAAGGGAGTTGGATCGTGTAACCACATCAGGCCCACAACTCACTAACAAAAAAGGGCTTTATCTGTAAACTATAATCATGTACAGTAAAGGTGTTTTCTGAATAACAGGAGCTCAATTATCATGTTTAAAAAGTGTATTTTTATGGAGCTTGCTAGAATATTTGCTCCAGGTTGATCGACATGAACATTAACTGTCCTTAATATCATAGCACACGAGGGCTGACGAGCTAAATTTCAATAAGCTAAAATGTTTGCATGAATGAAATACAGATTTAAAAGTCTTCTGCATTATGGATCTGTGCTTGTGTATTGCCTCAAAATGCTCAAAACGTGAACTATCTCTCTCTTTACGGCCCGATGCGGCCAGACTTACTGAGTCTTTCCAACATTCTAGATATTTGTTTTATGCTTTCGAATAGTTCTGTTTTTAAAAAGCCATGGCGAGCAGTGTTAGCTATAGTTGAAAACTGTTCAAGTAGAAAGTAACAGATGTCACTGGTTTATACTGTGGACATGCCAGTAAAAAGCTGGAAGCATTGGGGTAAGAGGTCATTCACACCTTGACTACGCACCTGCAAATTTGAGCATTTGCTAATTTATATATACAAACATAATTAGCTGCAGAGTAAGCAAGTTTCTGTTTTGTATCCACCAGCACTGTGCCTTAACTCTCAGACTCAGTACAGCACTCCTATTATAGAGTCATGCAGCACAGAAACTGACCCTTCAATCCAACCAGTCTGTGCCGAACATAATTCCAAATTAAATAAATCCCACCTGCCTGTGCTTGGCCCAAATCTCTCCCAAATTTTCTTATTCATGTACTTATTCAAATGTCTTTTAAATGTTGTAACTGTACCCACATGCACCACTTCCTTTGGAAGTTCATTCCACACACAAACCACTCTGTAAAAATATAAAATTCCCCTCCTGTCTATTTTAAATCTTTCTTCTCTCACTTTAAAAATATGCCCCCTAGACTTGAAATCCGCCACTCTAAGGAAAAGACACCTGCAAATCATGTTATCTATATACCTCATGCTTTTATAAATCTCTATAAAGACATGACTCAACCTCCTGTACTCAAGTGAAAAAAATCCCAGATCACTTTACAGAACCTGAGATTAAGATATTTTTTGACTGAGCAGATTTTAAAGGAGAGGGGGTCCCTTTGATTTGTTTTACTGTCTAAATAACTAATCTTTCTCTTGACAAGTGGAGACTAATCTTTGAGTACTGATTTCTTGTTACATCTCTTAAAATATTTCTGTTAAAGCAAGCAATCTTCTTGCAAAACTATTGATATTCCACATACAAATGCGTTTTCTTGCTAGTTATACCAATGGTGAAGGGAAATAGTGCAAATCAATAATAATATCACATTATTGACATTTTTGTCTGACTGTTGCATAGGTAGAAATTGTTGAAATTTGAACTTGAGGCTGTTTTTATTGATCTGGTGCTTCACTAAATGTCATCCATTTAGGTTAGATTTATTTTGGCTGTTATCAGTCTCAATTACACATATACACACAGGCAAATGGACAGTGGTTTTGAGAGAGCAAATTCTTTCAGGTCACACTAAAGAGCCAATGATTATTGACAGGACTGGCCTTCTGTGTGCTTCAATGGCTGCCATATTGACAAGGCAACAAATTAAAATTGTTTACTTCCATTTCATTGCTGTGACATTAGGGTCAGAGTAAAGTTTATGGCTATAGTTAGGGTGCAGTTTTCAACTGCTCAATGAACTTAATTGCTGTTTGCCTACAAACCAGAGTCCTCTTTCCAATAGTAAGAGCTAGTGCTGGAGTCCAACACTTATTGGTCTCTCAGTTCTTCTTGTTCCTAATGCTTGTGAAATTTCTCTTTAAAAAAATTCTCCTCAAACAGTGGTTTCAGTTGGCTGAAATATAAATATACAAATTTGCTGCTTATGTAACACATTCCCTGAATTTTAATACAGAATAGTATTAAGGCTTACTAAAAGGCCCAAGGTCAAGGATAAAGAAACAACAATGCCTTCCCCTTGAACTGCCACCATATTAAGGCTGTTTTCATATGCTCTGGGATAGTGGGCTTGCAATCCAGAATCAACAAGTAACAATTTATTTATCAAACTTTAACAATGACCAAATTAACTAAACTAGTAATAAACCAAATAAATACCTTCTAACTAACCAATCCCAAATCAAACAAGATTCCAATGGTGTGCTGTTCCAATAAACACGAATCGAACTCCTATAACAAAAACAGAATTAGATCTTTCGAAATTACAGTCCGGTTATGTGTCTTCTGGAATGTTCTGTGCTTTCTCTGTCAATTCTTCTGTTGGGAACACCTTCTCCATCCTTGGTACCATTATTCTTTAGCTGGTGCTTCCTCTAATGCATACGTGACTGTGAGAGCCAGCGATTCTCTCTTGAGAGCTGAAGACTGTTAACTCCGTTGGATGGCAGTTCATTCTGGGGTCTTTGTCCAACTGCCTCTTACTTTATACCCTTGATGACATATCAATATTTCTTACTATAGAATGGGTCTCATGTGGTCAAAACCATCAGACTTAGATATCAAAAACTTATTAAAGTTAAGTGTTTGGTTAAAATTGATTGGTTACATTCAAAAAGGTGTTGTCTTGGTAAAAACCACTGTTTGGCTTGCTAACTGTATGGCCTTTCAATACAAATGTTTCACTTTGGGCTCTCTAAGTACTTACATTTGAAATCTCCACAGAATAAGTACCCTTTTTTTTTTAAAGGGATCACACAATGCTTTTCCCCCAAGCATTTTATAATTTTACAACTTTACAATTTTATAAACTTCAATTTCTAACTTCCTGTCTCCCAATCTACAATTACTTTATCCAACTTCAGAACAATGCAAAATGCAATTTTCATTAATAATTTTTTTTCTCCTTGGAAAGATTCCAGAGAGCGTGGGAAACAAAAATGAATTTCCTATGTAGTCAAGCAAGCTGAAGTCTTCTGATGACTTGGAGGGTGCGTGCAACAGAAAGAAGCTCAAGGGGATTACCTTGACAGTTTTATTGCATCAAAACTCTGACATTTTTTCCCAATAAAATAAGAATAAGGAGCAATATTGCAGTAAATGTTGTGAAAGGCTTTCCTAATCAGATACTCCTAGATTTTAAATATAACAATCCCTATGACCCAACAGCAGTTCTAAATAGTTACACAAAAAGACAGCTCTGCTTTAAAATAAAAGAACTACACCTCAGTTTGTCTTATTTCATTGCTGCTTGGACTATGAAAGCATCATGCAAGCTGCGTTTACATTGAGATAAATATGAGCATCACTGGAACCAGTTAGCATTAGTTGGAACCATTGCTAATAGTCTGACCAATCAACCTGAGTTGCATACATCTCCAATGGAGGGTGCTTTGAATAAGGTAAAAGAAAGTTAGCACTAATATTGCTAAAAAGAGACAAGAGGTCAATGTTTCTATTCTCTCCATACCCCTTTTTGGTGTCAAAGTACAGACTCTACTTCCTCTCCAATTCATTCTGGATTAGTATACTCTCTAATGAAGTTCCCTGCTCATGGTCTGAATTCTTTTCCCAGGATCAGGCAAGAAAGTACTCATTAAGACAGAGATTTCAGACTAAATTTATCAAGTCTTACAGCATTGTATAAGGCCATCAGAAATACATTTACTGCAGGGAATATATTGTATGAGAAAAAAGAGAAAGGCAGAAAGAATGGAAAGGTCCAGATAAGGCTATAGGTAGTGTTGGAAAAATAGTAATTTTGCAGCATAGCCACCAAGCTGTTAGGGTGCACACCAGGAGAGTATTTCATTGCACACTTACCGAATCTAAATAAGTCACAGAGTGATAAGAAATCATACACTTCATATAAACAATTATGAGGAATTACAGCAAGTGAAAAGCTGACTGAATCTGGAAAGTAATACTGAGATGCACAACAAGCCCATTTACCCTACAGTACAACAAACAAACATTAGCATCAAAATAACAAAAATACCCAAAGGCCAAAGAATGGAGGGATGCCACCATGACAGGGACAGGAGGAAAAGTGACCAGCAAATACAAATATTGACTAAATGGGCAAGATTCTGGATAGAACTAAGATCCATGGATTGAGAAAATGAGGTAAAGATGAGGAACGCCACATATTGCAGTAAAGTTCTGAAAGTAGGCCTGGAACATGGTCCTACACATGGCCCTATTAAGGATTTTGAACATACAATAGGCGGGTGAGTAGAGGTTGAACTTTGATGCAAACAAGGACTGTGGAATATTCTGGGAATAGCATGAGAAACAGAAGCCCGTATGAACAAGAAACTTCAGTGCCTACAAATGACTCAGAGAAGTTGGTAAAGGATGCCAAAAGGAATGAGTCAGAGAGCTGGAAAGAATTTGGATTATAAACTGTGGTACACAATAAGGTTCAGTCAGCCTTATTTGTCAGATGAATATGCAGCAAAAAAGTACTCCCTGATGGGATACAGTAGGCTAAGACCAACCTAGAGGTTTAGGGTTTCAAAGAGAATGTTTGTGATCAAGATGTTAGAGCACATTGCCACTTGCAATAGGAAATCATGAAGACTTTCATAGCTCTTTGTAAGTCAATCAAAATAGAAGGTGCATTTTTGTGGGGTGAAGCATTTCAAAGAGAAGCATCTTTGAAACCACCTACAAAAGGAAACTTAAAGAAGAGGTTTCATATACCCAGAAAAAGTGGAGTGAATTGTAGTCTTATCCCAAGTCAGGGAATGATCATTCATTACCAAAGGAATTTCTGGATTTCCCCAAACATGTGCCAATATAGACTGTAGGCTCAACCACATGGACGTTTCATGTCAGGACAGATGTCAACTAACAATTTGGCTGACCTGCTAATGATGGATGAAGCATTTTATGTATTACTTTCACACATGCCATTACGTAAAGAACTTTTTGTTGCTGTATTCATTACCACAATATTACATCACTGACATTGTCAGTTAGGAATTTAGCCAGTGCCTCCACTCTCGTTCCTGTCCATTTCTCTATTACCTTGTCCATTGTTACTCTTTTCTGTTTCTTATATGTTGTGGTAGACTAACTAAATCGAGTTGTCATGTCTATAAAATACAAGATGATAATTTTCCTTACTCCATCCCTTCAATTCTATTGGTACAATTTTGTAAAAGTCATTTGCTAATAGGAGATTCAATATGGCTGTGATGGTGACCTTCTATATTTTATTTGTATATCTCACACCTTATTGCTAATCTCTTCAATAAGTTCAGTATATGCATTATCCCTACCCCATCTTTCAGCAGGATTTTTAACCTGATGGATGGGCAAACCACTGATGTATTTGTAAGGTAATCAGCCTTTTGCCTTTAAATTCATACCTCCTAATATCAATAAAACCTGCTTAATACTATGATTAGAAAAGTTAGGTCTTGTTAAAGGAATTTAATAATGCCTGGATAAACTGAAAATCCAGACTTCCCAAAAACAATTGCACTGAAAATGAAAATGTCCATTAGATTTGAGCCTTTTTGAGCCGTTCCTAGTAAGGGTATTTTACTTGACACTACATCTGTGCTGATAAAATGGCTTACTCCAGCTATTTCGCAGATAATCACCACTCATTTTAGTGATTTCAGCTTGTTGTCATCCACAAACCTGAAGGAGGTAGAACTTTCAAATTCCTTAAACATCTTTCAATCTTTATTGTTTAAATAATCTTCACAACATTTTAATCAATCCACTTCAAATTGAGCACATGCACCCATTGCCCAACTCAGCACAACTGAATGAATCTGCAACTAAGATATTTATTACTGGGCTGAAGCTTCTTGTAACTGGTACAATTCTCTCCACCTCATCAGTATCACCATCTTCTTGTACCAAGCTTTCCATGTTGTGCATAATTTCAAAAGCCTTATTATTCCATTTAGGCCTTTTTTTCATAATGGCATTTCTAGCCCCATCTAAAATGCCTGCTGACCATGCGCCAGGCATTCCTGGGGTTCATACGTCTTTTATTGTTCCCCAATTCTTGCTGTTTATTAATGCCAGAGACATTGCTATCCTAACTCCTTAAAGTACTTATTCTCCTTTCAGATTGATGCTTTTGGTCTGTATCTGGGTGGTCTTGCATTGCCACTACTGCTGAATACTCCCATTCTTGTGTAACTACTGAATGTTCCTTTTGAGCCATGAAAGCCACTGGGAATGAATTCTTTCCTAGGAGTTATTCTAAGAATAACTCTGTTCCAAACATCTGTTCCAAAACTGCATTTATTTCTCAAAATCTAACTCCTACTGGGGCACCCTGATGGCGCAGTGGTTAGTACTGCTGCCTCACAGTACCAGGGGCCCAGGTTCAATTCCAACCTCGGGCAACTGTCTGTATGGAGTTTGCACATTCTTCCCATGTCTGCGTGGGTTTCCTCTGGGTGTTCCAGTTTCCTCCCACAGTGCAAAGATGTGCAGGTTAGGTGAATTGGCCATGCTAAGTTGTCCATAGTGTCCAGGAATGCGTAGACTTGGTGAATTAGCCAGAGGAAATGCTTGGTTAAGAGATCGGGTAGGGTGTGTGGGTTCGGGTGGGGTGCTCTTCAAAAGGTCGGTTAGGACTTGATGAGCCAATTGGCCTGCTTCCACACTGTAGGGATTCTATGATTCACATCATGTCAAGAATCCATCTATGTTCAACACCTTAGCATCATTCAATAATTTAAAGAACACAGGGTTCTGAAGAAGGATCACTGGACCCAAAACGTTACCTCCACTTGCCCTCCACAGATGCTGCCAGACCTGCCCAGTTTTTCCAGATATTTCTGTTTTTGTTTCATCGTTACGATAGATTTTGTCCAGACCTTTTAATAGATTTTCCAAACCTTCCCCAGTGATCAATTCTTGAGCCTCTAACTTTGAGAATACTCTTTACCTGATCATCTTTCGAGTAGAAAGTGAGAGCACCAAGACCATAGCTTGTTTTTTTCTCTTGGGAAATGTGTTACTTACGCCCATGCATCCACTTCATTTCTTTCATCAATCATAATTAATCATGGATTCAATTTCACAAAACATTGGTAGGAAGTCATATGCTAACTCCTTGTACTTGGGTTTCAACCATTCTACTCCAAAATAGCTCCAATTATGATCATCTACCTGAAAACAATTCTTCATTTATGTTCTTCATCTTTTCAGGCAACTGTCATCTGCTGTCAATGTTAATTTGGATCCAAGCCAGTTATAAAACAGAAATCAACATACCTTTGGATTGATTTTATTAACTATTTAAACTGGGGAGTTGCTAGTGGGGAAAACCAAAATGGCAAATACACTAAGTCAGTATACTGCCTCAGTTCTCATGGTGAAGGACGCTTGTTCCATCCCAATAGTAACATGTAATCCAGAGATTATAGAAAGGGAAGAACTTAAAACAATCATCACCACAAAGGAAAAAGCACTGAACAAACTATTGGGATTGAAAGCACACAGGTCAACAGGGTCTGATGGCTTACATCCTGGGGACTTAAAGGAAGTGGCAACAGAGATAATGGTTATAATATTCCAAAATTCTCTGAATGACGCAAAGATTCCTGTGGATTGGAAATATCTAATATACAGAAGAACTTCAATTATCCGAAGGACACAGGTTAACCGATTTCTGAACATCGAATGCCGGGTAACATTGTTTAGCCAAGGATTGGGACTTTGCGATCTTGCTGGATAATCTGATATTTGGATAATCGAATGCTGGATAATCAAGGTTTCTCTGCAATGCCTTTATTCAAAAAGGGAAGAGGCAGAAAAAAGGAACCTATAGAGCAGTTCGTTTAACATCCACGTTTGGAAAATCATTAGAATCCATGATTAAGGAAATAATAACAGGAAAGTCAAAATGCAATCCAACAGAGTTAGCAGGGTTTTATGAAGGTTAGATCATACTCAACTAATTTACTAGAGTTCTTTGAAGATGTAATAATCAACTTGGACAATGGACATTCTGTAGATTACTATATCTGGACTTCCACAAGGCATTTGATAAGAAGGTGCCACAAAATGGTTAATAAACACAAGGTAAGATCACACGGGTTGGGGGAGGGGGGGTAGGTAATGCATTAGCTTGAATAGAGGATTGGCTCATCACAAGAAAATAGAGAGTCAAGATAAATGGATCTTTTTCTGATTGGGAAGATATAAGTACAGGGCTGCCACAGCATTTTGTCCTTGAGTACCAACTGTTCATAATCTATATTAGTGACTTGGATATAGAGATGGAAGATACTGTAGCCATGTTTGCAGATGACACAAAAAGTAATTTGCAATGAAGAAATAAGGAATTCGCAAATGATATCAATAGGCTACATGAATGGACCAAAATTTGGCAGATGGAGTTTGATGTAGATAAGTGAAGTTATCTATTTTTGTCAGAGGAGTAGAAAGGTAAATTATTTTTGCAACAGAGAAAAATTTCAGAGATCCCCTGTGCATGCATCACAGAATACTAGTATGCAGGCACATCAGATAATAAGGAAGGCAAATGGAATATTGGCATTTATTGCTAAAGGAATAGAGTATAAAAGTAGGGAAATATACAAAACAGTAATGAGACTGCACCTGAATAATTATGTACAGCCTTAGTCCCCTTACTTGAGAAGGGATGTAGTTGCATTGGAGGCAGTTCAGAAGAGGTTCATTAGATTGATTCCACCGATGAGCATTTGTCTTATGAATTGAGCAGAATTTAGGAGAATGAGAGCAGATATAATTGAGGTATCTAAGATGCTAAAGGGGATTGACAAAGTTGATGTTGGGAAGATGTTTCTTCTTGTAGGCAATCTAGAATGAGAAGCCATAGTTTTAGGATAAAGGATAGCAGGTCTAAAGCAGACATGAGAAAAAATACTTCACTCAAAGAGTTGTCAATTTGTGGGATTCTCTATCCAAGAATGTGATGGATACTGGAACAATTGAGTAAATTTAAGGAGAAGCTGGGTTTTTAATTAGTAACGGGTCGAAGGGTTATGGAGAATGGGCAAGAAAATGGAGTTGAGGTTGAGATGAGATCAACCATGATCAGAGTGAATAGTGGAGCAGACCTGAGGGGCTGAATTGCCTAATCCTGTTCCTAGTTCTGATAACTCCACCATGCACCAATCCAACCTGGTGTCCCTTTATTTATTTTTAAATCTAGAAGTGCTTACACACAACTGAACATTTTTCTTCCCATCACCAAATCACCTGTCATCTGTACTTCCTTTAACTCTGCCCCATCAATTAATTAATCAATTAATCCTAATTACCCACTTGCTATATCAACTCCTACTTATGGGGTCTCTTGGGCACAGTGGTAATGTTTCTACGTTTGAGTCAGAAGGTTTGAGTTCACATCCCACCTACTCTAAAGGTGTGTCATAACATTTCTGAGCAGGTTGATTTAATAAAAAAAACACATCTGCTGGGATTTAATTCACTTTGAGAGAGGCCCACATCAAGTCCATGTGGCAGTGGAAGCATTAATGTTCTTTACTGAGTGCAAGAGAGCAGGAGAATTTTTTTTCAGATAATACCAATAAAAGTTCACAAAGGACTTAGGATTCTAGTTATTATAACATTACGGAATAAAATGTGGTGCATTGTGCTAATATTTTGCTTCACTCCCTCTTACTTCGGGTGCTGCATTATTACTGTATTGAGAATTATGTTTTCAGCAATTTAAGAAATTGAACCGTCACACCTTTGTGATTATCATGCACATCAGGATAGAGTACAGAACAAATGAAGAATTCCCACAATTTCGTTGCAACATCGCAACATCATCTCAACAGAACAAATGAAGAATTCCCACAATTTCGTTGCAACATCGCAACATCATCTCAACTTCAGAATAGCACCATCTGCTGCACCAATATAACATTTTCATGAATTAGTTCTGAATTATTGAGAGTTTCAACTATAAATTTTAATTTATGAGCAATAAGAATGAAGTTGTACCAAGATATTTTATTTCTGTGCATGAAATAGAACAGAGAACTGCAGATGCTGGAGATCTGAAAAATCACAAACAAAAATTGCTGGAGAGACACAGCAGACCTGGTAGCATCTGTGGAGAGAAAGCAGAGTTAAGGTTTTGAGTCAAATTACCCTTTTTCAGAACTTCTGTCAGAGAGGGGAACAGAACTTCTTCAAGGTGGGCACATCTGGAAGAGATGTGGCAGTGAGTAAAACACTAAAATAAAAGACGGGTCACTGGACTCAAAACATTAAGTCTGTTTTCTCTCCACAGATACTGCCAAAGTTGTTGAGTTTCTCTAGCCATTTCTGTTTTTGTTTGTCACATTTCGGTCCCTTATAGGCAGGCAAGGGAGAAAACTTTAATCCCATCAGCCTGGAGTGGATAAAAACACAGTTGAGAATGTGTTGCTGGGAAAGCAAAGCAGGTCAGGCAGCATCAGAGGAGCAGGAGAATCAATGTTTTGGGCCGGACCCCTTCATCAGCCCTCATCATTCCTGATGATGGGCTTCGGCCCGAAACGTCGATTTTCCTGCTCCTCGGATGCTGACTGACCTGCTATGCTTTTCCAGCAACACACTCTCGACTCTGATCTTCAGCATCTGCAGACCTCACTTTCTTTTGGATAAAAACACAGGTAACTCTCAGATTTGCAAAGCTCATACATTACAATTATATAATCCACAGGTCTTTGAAAGTAATATTTGCTCAGGTTCTGGTGAAAAATGTGAAATGGAATTTTAATTTCTACATTATGAATATGGTATTGTGTAAACCTACAGTAGTTATAGGACACTCGTATTTTAATTATTCCATAAATGGAGCCATCATTCCCTTAAAAAGCCTGTTAAATTGGACCTTATTCAAGTAAAGTTTTCTGGAACATACCTTTTATTTTGAAAAATAACACTTAAAAGGCATCTAAGATGTCAAGTTTTGAACAGTTTTGAAGAAGAGTCATACTGGACTTGAAACCTTAGCTTTCCCTCTCTCCACAGGTACTGCCAGCCTGCTGACTTTCTCCAGCATTTTTGGTATTTGTTTCAGTCATCTTCTTTTCCATCCATTGAACTAGACATTCCACATTTGTTGACTGATCTCATGACATCGCGAGATTATGAATTCATAAAAAACATCAAGCAGGGTAGCAGGTTTATTTCAACTCAGTGAAAAATTTTTCTCTGTCGTCCATTAGATGTGAATGTGATTATTGAGTGACTCGTTAAGACATGCATCCAAAGGTTGATGATGGATGTCAGACCCTTGCTATAACTGGAATTTTTGGTGCTTTTTTTTGTTCAGGCACCTTTTGATCTTATTGGTTACATATGATCTAAATACATCCCACTTTATCAAAAATTACATTCTTTGCATAGGCCACATGTGATCAATCCACAGTCTTACTCTGTCCTCATCCATCCAACTGTTGGACATGCACAAAATCTCTTAAAGGGAACTTGATTTTTAACATTGTTTTCCATTTGAAAATTGCCAAAGTCTTTAATTACATCCCGTTGAAAATGCAAGCTGATACAATATGAATCCTGTCTCCTCATATCCATGATTTTCACGAGACTTATTTTTGAACCTTTTTAATTCCATAGTTTGGTTGTTGGGTACGTTGACATTACTGGGTGTTTCATCCATGTTACCAATGTGGCAGAATGGATACATATGCTTTTGCTGCTGTCTCATGATGAATTGCTGGAGATTTATAATTTGGCCGTCAAGGGCATTTGGTAATCTCTGAGCGATCTTAGTCTTCTGCCACAGTGCTAGAGACATTTTCATTCCATAAAGCAATTGCACCAATTAGTTTTGCTCAGAAATCTTTGCTCAGGGAAGACACTTAGGGTTTGATTTGATCCATTCAAGTACATATATCTGCATTGGATTTCTGCTGATGGTGTAATCACTTAAGTGCCATTCTGATGCAAGCTTTTCAAGATCTAGCCGGTGGCTGATTCCTGTTCTCATGGTATTTGGTCTTGGATATTATTTTCAGAGTGAATTTCTTTTTCCATTTGTGAACAGATTTTTACCAAAACTGAATTCCATCAGCTCAGCACATTTATTTGATGAATTGGCCAATGTTACAATTTTTAACTTGAAACCAGCTTCAAATCTCCCCTCCCCCATCCCATCCAAGATCCCACCCTCCAACTCATATCCACCTTCTTGACCTGATCTACCTGTCCTTCTTCCTTCCCACCTGTCTGCTCCACCCTTCCCACCAGCCAACCACCATCACCCCTTAACTTTGCCTACATCTCACCTATCTTTCCCCTAGCCCTGCACACTCCCATTTGTCTCTCAGCTGCCTTCCCCCTCCCAGTCCTGAAGAGAAGGCTTATACCCGAAACATCGACTCTTGCTCCTTGGATGCTGCTTAACCTGCTGTGCTTTATCAACTCTACCTGTAATGGAAAAGAGATATTGCTTAATTTGGGCTTTAGATACCTTAATCATCCTCTTTCTACTGCTCCAATAGTGTGCTAAATAATGGTATCAAAACGAAGAACAGTTATAATGTAAACAGAAAATGATCATTTAAATATGACATAATAGAAAGAATTTAAGTGTCAGCATCTCAGATGCAACAATGCTGGTCTTCTTCTCAACAATGCATTTCTATTTCTTTAAGGATCATTTTTTCTTATGGGTTTTAAACCATATATGTAGTTTTGTCCCCATTAATAGCCCAGTACTTTGCTTGTCCCAACAGAGTATAAACTGTTCCAAATTTTTGATTGGCAGCATATACTTTCATCAGCTCACTATTGTTAACACAAAACTCACCTAAACTGACCCCACTTATAGTACAATACAGCGCAGAACAGGCCCTTCGGCCCTCAGCCCTTATGATCATCATTACAGGTTGATATTATTAATCATTAAAATAATATGACTTGAGGAACATAATACTGAGACCCTTGTGCATTCTGGATAACAACTTGTATAAGCCCCTTATGCATTCCTTGGGACAAAGTATTTGTAGCCAGGGAAATTGGATTATTTTGCAACATGTCCAAGACAAAGAATAATACATTTAGAGAAATCAAGCATATTTTATAGCTTTCACTGTAACACGAAAAATATCGTTTACAGCCCTGTTAGACTCTCAATTCACATCACAGAATATGAAATGAATTAGTTTTATGATTAGAGATTATGTTCCTATAGTTAATAGAAGTAGTGTTTTATGAGCTGATTGTTTGAGTTTGCCATACTATTAGAAGTCTTGTCTGTGGTAAATAGTGCATAATGTATATCTGGCTGATGAGACAACCACCTGCAGCAGAAACTTGGGCTATTAGCCCCCCTAATGTTTCAGCTTTGGACATTTTCCAGATAGGCACTCACAAATTGTACAGGTCAATGACAGGTTAGAAGCCTAATTTTCTGTTCTTTCATTCACAGGATGTGGGCATCACTGATAAAGGCTCCTTTAAATGCCCACCTCTAATTGCCCATGAAATTAAGTGGAACAAGCCTTCCTGTGAACTGGCAGAGTCTCTTCAGCACAGTGTTGACCTGTTACTGCAATCTTGCCAGGGTTAATTTATGATACACTGCAAGGAATGTAAATGCAATTTTTCTCCCTATTTTCAATTGGTTGTTATTTGTCTTCAAGCAACCTGGAGAATTTACAATATGAAGATGATCATATTTAACCTAACTCTACAAATAAGGTTATTAGAAATATCATGAAACTTTTTTTTTAAACTGGTGTTTAGTACAAGCAGGACCACTGCTGTGCACAGTGTTGGTCACTTTATTTAAGGAAGGATATAGCATTGGCATTGGTTCAGGGGTTTACTTGCCAAAAACCTGGAATGAGCAGATTGTCTTATAAGGAAAGGTTGAACAGGTTAGATTGGTATTCCCTGGAGTTAGAAGACTAAGAGATGACTGGATTGAAATATATAAAATTCTGAAGGGCCTTGACCAGTGGATGAGGAGAGGGTGTTTCCTGTTACGAGAAAATCTAGAATTAGGAGTCTGTTTAACAATTAGGGGTTGCCCATTCAAAATAGTAATTCGACTTTTTTCCTCTGATGGTCATGAGTCTTTGGAACTTTTTCCCTAAAAAGGTGGTAAAAGTATAATCCTTGAATATTTTTAAGACAGAGGTAGATAGATTCTTGTTGAAAGGTTAGTGGAGTTGGTGGGAATATAGCTTTGAGTTTACAAATAGATCAGCCATGGACTTTATTGAATATCAGAACAGGCTTGAAGGGCTTAATAGTCTACTCGTCTTGCTAATTACTATGTTCAAGACCAGTTTTATCAGAATTACTAATATTTCACAAATTAAATGTTTCAATGGCAATTACCTATCCACTAAAGTGCTGAATTGTGGAATCATTGAACAGGGAAATTCGTGATCATACAAATTCAGTAAGGGCTTAAAAATAAAGAAGCTTGACCAATTTCCAAAATTGCGCTTATACTCTAGCTAAATGTATGTGCAGCAGTAGCTGTGGGAAAAATGCTAGTTTGACTGAACATGTGGAATTGAAACAATGTCATCTCATAAATAAAAGAATCTAGTAATATGGATCACACAGTGGAAATTTAACTGCAGGAGCAACATTTAATCTCCTGCTGTGTGTTTGTATGTTAGCAACTCTGCATTGAATGGATCAAGAAGAGAATTGCATGATTGCTTTTAAATGTCATACTACTTAGTTTCAAGTATATCTCATTAACAGAAATACAGGCTGAATTATTAATATGTATGTTTAAGCTCCCCCAGAGGTTGAGTGGCTAACAGTACTCAACTGTTACCTGTGTGCAGTGGTTCTGAACTATGAAGATCTTCAAATTCTCACCTTGGCTTGTGTTAAGTTAATCAGTCAAGCTAGTGTGAAGGTGATACTGTTAATCTTACATTCACAGATTACAGTGAGGAAAAAAATGTCCCAGGGTCTAAATTCTTATATGATTTCAAACAGAGAAACAATCTGCATGAAGAGTGTTGCATTCATTTGTTGGTACTCTCTTGTCACAGGCAATGGTCAGAAGTTTTCCTCGAATGATATAGATTAGGTACAAATGGTTAAGGTTTACGACAAACTCAAATAGAAATGTCCTTTTGTACTAGTCACCACATTTAGCTCACTCACATAGTATCAGTTCCAGCTTTGTACTATTGGGGGAAGCACACTGGGGCAGGGTGCAACTACAAAACCACATGGGCAGCAAACTTAAAGGGATATACAGCTTTGGAAATATTTCATAATGTTTCAGTAGCTATCCAGCCCATTCAAAAGTTGGCAAATCTAAAGAGAAAAATACAAAACTGCAAGAAAAGAACATGGAGCAGGAGTAGGACATTTATTACCTGGAGCCAACTGTCTCATTAATTCCGACCATGGTTAGTCTGTTTGCAACCTCAAATCCACTGGTCAGATATGAAGTGATTAGAAGATCAAGGCCCATGGAAAGTGAGAGAACAGAGTACCAACCAGTACCTGAGAGCAGAAGTGAAAGTGAGGTACCTTGAAAGGATGATTGCCTTTGTGTCACTCCACACTACCACTCCATAGGTCAGCTCACCTGGAAAGCACAAGAGTGTCCTGAGGTGATATTACCTTCAAATATTTTTCTCCATGAGCTTGAAGAAGTGCCTGATGTTGTAAGAACTCAGCAGTTGGAGAACAGTGTGAACAAACCTTGCATCTTACTACTTGGTCTCTCATCTCACTTAGGAGTTCCAAGTACAAATAAAAGTGTGGTCAAAGTTCTTGAAAGCAAGTATCAAAAAGTTTGGAATTTTGTTTTATAATTCTCTTCCAAAAATGTTACATACACTCAAATGAAGAAATATTTTATTTGTTTTTCCCCTTTAATCCTATTCTTCTGTATTACAGTCCGTGCTTAGGTTTTATAAACCATTATTAAAAATATTAGGTGATGAAACAAGCTCACATGCTGGAAGCTATGAAAAGAATTCAGTTTATTGAAATTGTGGAGATGAAATCTGCCAGTTTTCCTGCCTACTAAAACACGCAATAAGTTTGAAACTTTTTTGTGCATTATTGCTTCAATATTGTATCTTAATATAATAACCCCATAATATTGAGATTATGATAAAAACTCAATTTATGGTAATAACACTGCTCTGTATATATTGCTCAGATTGCATTAACACCAACCTCCTCAGGATACAAACAGATTAATGTGCCATCAGCAATACATGGATTAAATTCATAATCAAAGCCAACTCTTCTTATTGCCTTGCCATAATGTATAAGATGCAGGTAAATGTCTGAGTTTCACAGTGAATCCTTAAAGTTATATTCACACTTTGGCTACCTTGTAAAATGAATCACAAGTATTTAAAGCTATTTTTCTGCATCTAGTCATTATTTTCAACTAAAGTTCATCAGTGTGAAAGTGCTGTATTCACACAATTATTATCTGTATGCTTTTGTTGAAATACCTTGCATTAATGCCTGATTCTTGGATATTTGAAGAGTTAAATACAGTCCAATTGATAATAAGGCATTTGCTTCAGTTATCAAAGAAGTTACTTTTAACTAATACAATAAGTCAAACTGTCCATCCAAAAGTCAATTAAAACTAATACAATTTAGAATTTTAACCCTTACTGAGTTTACTTATTTAGTTTCAATTCTGGTCTGACACTGACAATAACCTATTCTATTTACTGTTTTATCCGCCAGAGACTAAACCGAATAACAAATAAGATACAATCTTGACCTGACCTGAAAAAATTGTCACCCTCAGGTGGGAGCCAGAAGTGGGAAGCCAAAAATAAATGAAATTATTTTCAAAAAGGATAAAAAAAATGAGTAGGAATAGAAAATTAAAAATTGAAAATGAGAGAATAGGTGACCAACAAGTATTAATAAAGTATGTGCAAAATGTTAACCTATTATCAATGTTGAATCAGTGGTTACAAAATATGTCAGTCTTTTCCTTTTTATCAAAGTCTGTAAAATATCATACACTGTATCATAACTACCTATTACATTCTTTCACCAAATATTCATCCAGTTATCTCTTGAATTTGCGAACACAATCCTTTTCCACTGCTTTCAAAGACAGTTCACTCACCATCGTATGTCAAGAAATTGAATCTTTTCTCAGTGATAAAAAAGTACTGACGATTCTGGAAATCTGAAATGCAAACAGAAAATGCTTGCAATACTTAACAAGTCTGGTAGCATCTGTGGAGCAAGAAACAGATTTGCTTGTTGTCTCTAGGTCTAACATCAAGGTCATTTCAAGATTATTGCACAGGAACGGTGGGAATTGTTTAGGTATATCGCCCAATGCAATCAACTTATATTTGGCCTGTGGCAGAGGTAACTCTTCCTGCCATCTGTTGGTTTAGTGCTGGCAGCAAGTGCAAGGGCACCATCTTTATGGCAGGTCTGAAATCATCATACTGACTGCTGACAGAGAATGCTGAAGAAGGCTGCAACAGAAGACAGTGTGTGGAAGAATAACAGGAGTGACAGCAAGCATCACTCCATCGAGGTGCTCATTCAGGAAAGGAGACAACTACCAATCCCAGAAGGCAGATGGAGGAGAGCAGCCAACCTCCCAAATGCTTGAATGGCAGTGTTTGAAGAGGTTAAGAGCCATAGACCATGGTGGAACCATGAGTGAAGTACTGGAAGCCAGTCAATGGCCTAGTGAAGATTAGCAATGATGAGTTGTATGCAAGGTAGCAGTCCAGCATGTAGACTCTGTTTGCCATGGTATGTGAAGAGCAAGGACAATCACTGCACATGGATTCAATAATGATCAATATGTGTAATAAGACAGAGGATTACATGATAGCAGAATACCACAGCCAATTATTAGCACTTGGTGCACAGCCAAACATTGAGATCTGCTCCATGCAGTCATCACATAGCCTCTCAGAGGCCCTATGTTACTTAGAGGTAATATTCTAGAGCAGTAAGGGTAAAAGACAGTCACACACATCAGCTCGACTAGTGTAAGATATTGACTTGATCCATACTGTAATGCCTCTCTAGATGCATCAAATCCTTACGGCCTCTGAAGCCTTCCTGTTGACCATTCCAGCTGTTGAACAAGTTCTTGCAATGAGGCATTGCTTGTAAATTTAGGAATTGAAATTGGGTCACCAGCCATTAGAAGCAAGTACTGTGCCATAATTCCAAGAAGCAATCCTAACATTATGTTGCAAACACAGAGGGTGCAGGAGAAACTCAGTGGGGCATTTGTGAATACAGAGACAGAGTTATCATTTCGAGTCCATTATGACTCTTCTTCAGAATTGAAAAATGCTGGAAAATGTTTTTTTTTTAATACTTTTACAGAGGCAGATGGTATAGGTGTCCAATAGAAAAGACAAAGGACCTTTACAAAGTGTGGCATCAAGGAGTCCTAGCAAAACTAGAGTCAATAGGAATTTGATGTTAAACTCTCCACACATTGGAGTCATACATAGCATAAAGAGAGATGTTTGTGGTTGCTGGCACAGCTGTGCTATTCTAGTTTTGTAATTCATTTTCAAAAGGAAATCAAAAGATGCACTCTTTACAATATCCACAGGACAGCTGCTATGTTACAGTAGTGATGGTATAAGCCATTCTCTTAAATGCCTGCAGACATACTGACCATGAGACATAAAACCAGAGTGACCTTTCACCAGCTCAGTCAAGGTTGTTGACATGATCATTAACCACAATAATGTCCATTGAATATTTATATCATTTTCTGTTTTGATTTCACCCTTTTCATAGTCTTGCAGAGTTTGTATTAATCATGATATGACAATTGTCAATTAACAAGTGTCCATCACACTGAAGTAATCAATAATCCACTGAAAAGTACACTTCACAAATATACACAATCTCTTCAGGTGCTAAATCCATGGTGCAGCTTCACAAAAGCCACAACGACCTTCCTGTAGTTTGTGAGCCAAAAGTATACAGCATTGTTGGGAATCCTGGATCATTTCCCAAGACCCTTATTTTGTATGTCTGAATGTAATGACCAAAATCTATTTTTCTTTCTTTGTTGTTGTTGCATATTTTGCTGTTTCAGTTCTCCATTCACCTACACCCCACTCCTCTTGTTTTGTATTTGATTGATTATTATGATTTGGAAAATATTCTCACCATTCATTTGCTAATAATCCTTATACATTAAACACAAAAAACAAGCTTGAAGGCACAACAAATATTTGGGAAATATTAGCTTCTTTTTGCATAGGGGATGGAATATATATATATAATGGGAAGTTTTTATACAGTAGTTCACGTCATTGGAAGGACTACACCAAGGGTCTTTGTCTCTTTATTTATGGAGGAATCCGTGTGCATTGAAAGCAGCTCAGAGAGTGTTCAGGAGGTTAATTCCTGGAATGGAAACATTGTATAATGAGGAAAGGTTGAGCAGGTTGGGCCTATACTCATTAGAGGTTAGATGAATGAGGAGTAACCTAAGAAAACAGAAGGTTTTGAAGAAGTTTCACAAGGTAGATGCTAAGAGGATACATCCTTTAGTGGAGAATCCCGAACTAGGTGTCACAGTGTAAATTTAGGGATCACCCTGTGAAAGCAGAATTAAGAAATTTCTTCTTTTAGAAGGTTGATAGTCTGAAATTCTCTTCCACAGACAGCAGTAGGGGCTGAATCATGGAATATATTCAAAGATGGGTCACACTGATTTTTGATTTACAATGGGGCCAATGATCCTTAAAGTAAGATTATAAGAAATCAGAGCAGAGCAGAGTATTTGGCGAACTTCTATTACACTGCAGTTGTTGACATAAAACAATATTCGATACACATCAGTCCTCCTCAAACTGTTCAGTTTGATTGGGTGAGGGATAAAAGGTGAAAAGGGATTGTTAGGACACCATCAAAAATGGGTATTTTTAAAACTCGACATCAGAAGTTCATAAAAGGGGGCTAGAAGTGCCCTCAACTCGTCAATGCCAATGTTGCCCCTCCTGTTACATCTCTGAGTGCTGGGGGTGGTGGGGAAGATTTGCCGTAATATGTCTTAACCTTTTCAATGGACATTCCCAAGGGAAAAGAATAAAGGATAAGATAAATCAAGGAACTGAAGGATCACTGGACTCAAAACAAGAATAAGGAAACTTGCCTCTCTCCAAATCTTGAGGATGTCCTTTAATAATATTGCTTCTCCACTTATTTTGAAAGTTGTGATTGTTCATCAATATTGGTCCAGTAGGTGGCAGTCAACTGAGATGGGAATTCCTTCTTTCCACCCATTTATCTGTATCCTTGAGTGAACTCGCAGCCATTTCTCTGAGGTTTTCTAATTTCTGATCTAGTAACAGTATATTTAAATTCTCTTAGACAATTTTTAGGATCTTGGCCCTCAGTGTCAAAGCACACAAGCCTCAAAATAGTGTAAAATGTACAATTATCCTCTAGTTGTCTTGAGATTGGCTAGAGCCAGCTGTCAAGGCAGACCAGGTAGCAGGCCCTACTTCTGAAGGGCATTGATTAAACAATTGTGACTTCAAATCAACCCAACTCAGCATGGTCAGATTAAAACTCATGACTTCTGGTCTACAAGTGAAGCACTGGACTAGTTTAACCCCTTGTTTCTGTCATGAGATGATCAACATCTCAGTCCCAAGACCAGCTTTTACAAAACCACCAGCCATTAATGTCAGATGTGACTGGACCTCAAGTAGCACCAGATTGAGCACAAAGATAGGTCATAGAAAAGTACAACTAGGTAACCAGGAGAAACATTCTGATTAAAAGTAGAGATGATAACTGCAATTTTAAAATACACCTGATACTGCATTTTGAATTGTCTCTGTTGTCAGATGATGTATTGCGAATTCTGGTTAGGTGACATGGCATGAGTGTTTATGAAGACCAGAAAAACAAAGATTTAAGATTGCAATTATTAGGTTTAGCAGAAAGACTAAGAAGTTTCTCATGATGAGCATTTTCTAAGGGTACCATTTCAATCCAAAGAGAAAAGATTATTAACAATTTCCCTATGAATTTTCATGTTGGCTTACATGGAAGAAATCTTGGAGTATTGATTCTCATGTCACTGAATTCCAGATTCATCCATTGCTTCATCTGCACACAATATCTCCTGGGAACAGCAAAATGGTGAAGGTTACAACAAACGATGTCAACCTGGTCACGACAATAATAAGATATTTACTGAAACCACTGTAATGCAACTCCAGACCGTTCAAATCCTCGGATACTCGAAAGCCTTCCCATTGACCATTCCAGCTGATAAATGTTATTGCAATGAGGCATTGCATGTAAATTGATAATTGCAATGGGGTCACAAATCGTGGAAGCAAGAAATGTGCCATGATTCCCAGAGGTCAGAAGTCACCTGACACCAGGTTATAGTCCAACAGGTTTATTCGAAATCACAAGCTTTTGGACAGTTGCTCCTTCGTCAGGTGGAGTGACGAAGAAACAGCGCTCTGAAAGCTTGTTTAGATTAGATTAGATTCTAATTAGATTAGATTACTTACAGTGTGGAAACAGGCCCTTCGGCCCAACAAGTCCACACCGACCCGCCGAAGCGCAACCCACCCATACCCCTACATCCACCCCTTTAACCTTGTGATTTCAAATAAACCTGTTGAACTGTAACCTGGTGTCATGTGACTTCTGCCATTTTCCACCCCAGTCTAACACCAGCATCTTCACATCATGGTTCCCAGAAGAAATCTTAACACTTTGTTACTGGATAGGACTGAGAGACTGAATAAATTGTGACAACCGACTGAGATCTTGGCATTGACTTATAAGGTTTGTTATAGTTGCATCACAGGAATTTGAACATCAGAGCTCTTCTTTACAAATCTATATTAGAAGCTGTAGAGTATCCCTATAGCTTGTGAAACGTGTAATAACATCACATCGGGGCGGGCAATAAACAAAGAAATAATTAATGCCTCTAAAAATAGTACAGCAATTATCATGGGGATTTTAATCTACATGTCGATTGGTCAAACCAGCTCGGTCAGGGTAGTCTTGAGGAGGGGTTCGTTGAGTGTATCCATGATAGTTTTCTTAAATGGTACGTAATGGAACCGACGAGGGAGCAAGCTATCCTAGATCTGGTCCTGTGTAATGAGACAGGAATAATTAATAACTTCATAATTAAGGATCATCTTGGAGGGAGTGATCACAGTATGGTTGAATTTAGAATACAGCTGGAGACTGTGAAGATAGAATCCAATACCAGGGTCCTGTGCTTGAACAAGCGAGACTACAATAGAATGAGGGAGGACCTGCCTAAAGTAGACTGGAAACAAAGATTTTATGATGCAACAGTGGATGAACAATGGAGGACTGCCAAAGCAAATTTTCAAATTGCTCAGCAAAAGTATATTCCAGTGAAAAGGAAGGACTGTAAGAAGAGGGGTAATCTGCCATGGGTGTCTGAGGAAATAAGGGAGGCTATCAAATTGAAACAGAAAGCGATCAAAAACAACATGAAACTAGAAGATTGGGAAAACTTTAAAGATCAACAGAAAGCCACAAAAAGAACTATAAAGAAAAGTAAGCTAAAACATGACAAAAAACTAGCACAGAATATAAAGACAGATAGCAAAAGTTTCTATAAATATGTAAAACAAAAAAGAGTGAATAAAGTAAAAGTTGGTCCTTTAGAGGAAGAGAAAGGGCATTTAGTCATGGGATATGATGAAATAGCTGGGGCATTGAACAAGTATTTTGCATTGGTCTTCACGGTGGAGGACACTAATAACATGCCAGTAATTGACAAAGAGACGAAGATAGGTGAGGACCTGGGAACAATCAGTATTATGGAGGAGGTGGTGTAGGGCAATGGAGCTAAGGATAGATAAGTCTACTGACTCTGATGGAATGCATCCCAGGGTAAGAGATGGTGTGAGAAATAGCAGGTGAACTGACAGTAATTTTCCAAAATTTGCTGGACTCTGGAGCAGTCCCAGCAGATTGGAAAATAGCACATGGGACACCACTGTTTAAAAATGGTGGTAGACAAAAGATGGGGAATTATAGACCATTTAGCTTAACCTCTGTAGTGGGGAAGATGCTTGAGTCTATTATCAAGGAAGAAATAGTAGGGCATCTCGATAGAAATTGTCCCATTGGACAGACGCAGCATAGGTTCATGAAGGGCAGGTTATGCTTGACAAATCTTTTGGAATTCTATGAAGACATTTTGAGCAAGGTGGACAATGGGGACCCATTGGATGTGGTGTACCTAGGTTTCCAGAAAGCTTTTGACAAGGTGCCGCGCAAGAGGCCGCTGCATAAGATAAGGATGCATGGCATTAGGGGTAGAGGTTTGGTTGAATAATATAAAGCAAACAGTGGAGATAAATGAGTGCTATTCTGGCTGGCAATTAGTGACAAGTAGTGTGCCTCAGGGATCTGTGAAGGGACTGCAATTATTCACAATTTACATGGGTGATTTAGAGTTGGGGACCACGTGTAGGATGGCAAAATTTGCAGATGACACTAAGATGAGTGGCAGAGCAAAGTGTGCAGAGGACTGGGAAACTTTGCAGAGGAACACAGATGCAGTGAGTGAGTGGGCAAAGGTTTGGCAGATGGAATACAATTTTAATAAATATGAAGTCATACATTTTGGTAGGAGTAACAGTAAAAAAGATTATTACTTGAATGGCAAAAGGTTGCAGCATGCTGCTATACAGAGAAACCTGGGTGCACGAATCACAGAAGGCTGGTCTGCAGGTACAACAGGTAATTAGGAAGGCAAATGGAAATTTGTCCTTCATTGCTAAAGGGAGGGGGGGATGTGGGGGGGTGCTGAGAGATAAATGGGAGGGGATGGGGTTGAGGGGAAGGTAGCTGAGAAAGCGATAGGTAGATGAAGGTGAGGGCGAAGGTGATAGGTCAGAGGGAGGTGGAGTAGATTGATGGGAAAGATGATGGACAGGTCAAGAGGGCAGTGCTGAGGTGGAGGCTTGGGACTGGGATAATGTGGGGGAGGGGAAATGAGGAAAGTGTTGAAAATCACATCATCCCATGTGGTTGCAGGATTCCAAGGTGGAATATGAGGCATTCTTCCTCCGGGTGTCGGGTGGTAACGGTTTGGTGGTGGAGGAAGCCCAAGCCCAAGATCTGCATGTCCTTGATGGAGTGGGAGGAGGACTTGAAGTGTTCAGCCACGGGCCGGTGGGGTTGGTGGGTGCAGGTGTCCTAGAGATGTGCTCTGAAATGATCCGCAAGAAGGCATCATGTCTCCCCGATGTAAAGGAGACCACATCGGGTGAAACAGATACATTAGATGACATTGGTCGAGGTACAGGTTGAATGTAGAGGGATCCCTTGGGGTTGGCTGGCACCTACCCAACAATGTGAAAAATTGCCCAGTTATGTCTTGCCCACAAATCTATCATGGCCAGTTACCACTCCATCAGTTTACTTTGTAAAATAATGAAGGAGGTCATCCACACTGTTATCAATTTGCTCTTGCGTAGCAGCAATATGTTCAGTTTTGCCCAGTTTTGGGTTCTGCCAGGGCCACTCAGCTCCTGACTTCATTATAGCCTTGATTCAAAATTGGGCAAAAGAGCAGAATTCCAGAGTTGAGATTAAAGTGAGCCCTTGACATCAAAGCTTTAGCAGAACTAGAGTCAGTAGGATTGTGAGGGTAAACTCTTCATTGGCTGAAATCATACATAACAAAGAGAGGCACAGCTGGTTAATTTAGCTTTGTAAATCACCTTCAAATAGATTCAAAAGCTGAATACAGACATCTTAAATGTATTTTGATTAAAGCATGTCAATTGAGTTATTGAAATGTGATTCCTGAACTTCATAAGCAGTGAGAATTTTTGTTAAAAGTGGTGATAAATGTTGATTAATTGTTAAAATGAAGCCCGCATCCCATAATCCAGGGCTCCAGAATAAACAAAAAAAACTAGCAAAGCCAAATTAAGCACTTTGGACTAGATTCACTTCCACTTGTCACGTTGTATTTTGTTCAGAGATGCTGTTACACACCTCTGGTCATTTGATTTACTACCACCAAATTAATTTTAAAACAACAATTATCAAGGCCTACCACCAGGGGCAGTGCAAAAGCAATAAATCTAAGGGAACGTTGGAAGAGACAGAGGGGAATAACTAAACTAAAATGGATTTGAAGGGGGTAATAATGCACACCGACCCCTGTGGTGCCTACCTCTCTCTCTCTAAAGGCTTCAAGGATGGTGTAGACACTGCATGCTTCCTTTCTAAGGACACCCAGACTTAAATGTAGCTGTGGAAGAGGAGCAGGCATTGGGAAACTATGACTTCCCCCCCCTTCGACTGTCCATTTCCTGGACCTGTTGATGTCCATCTTGGCCTGACCCACTTGTAAGGTTAGAGCCAAATTGGATCCCCATCTCAGCTGACTGATAAGAAAAATCTTATTAACTTCGAGATGGCAGCATTAAAACTAACGGAACTCAAGTTTAATCGAAGTGTACCAGCGGTTGGCCCAATGTCATTAGTTAACCACTAATTCATTAACAACTAGGTTACCCTGAAAATCAGTGAGTTTGATGCATAGGGACATCACAGACAATGCTATCCTGAGTTGCTGAAAGGCAACCAGGAACAGAATGTGGGACTAACTATTCCCTCATGGGTGCCTAAGCCAATCACAGTACCTTTGTAGCTATCATAACTAAGTTACTGCAGACCATGGATAATTTGGCAGCAACTGGATGAACTCACTCTCTTAACTGCTATAGTTTTGTGATAGAGAGTCTAATTGTTCTCAAGGCATCATAATAAGAAAATAACCATCAATTTCATGCATCTAAACTGCTTCATTTAGCTGCGCATCTGCCAGAAAGATAGATCATACACATTCCAATACATATTTTCTGAAATATTGAGGCAATGTATTCTTTCTGTATGTTCCTCCAAGTACTCTCTGTTGCCCAAATCATTCTCCTATTCAGTGAAGAAAAACAGAGCATCCCCAACAATCATTTCTCCTTGACCATGATAGCATCATCTCCAAAGTCCCCAAGAAGTCACATTTTATCCTCTCTCTGCACTATGTACATGCTAAACCCTTGATGTCACCATCCACATGAATGGGGTTAGCTTCCACAGAAATGTTAAAGATACCTAGCTCTCTCTCAACCATCTTACCATCTTACCCATTCCACAATGTGGTCCATCCTATTTGATTGCTTGTTCAACATCCAGTCTTGAAAGAGTCTTAACCCAGAATGTAATCACCACTGGATTACTGCCACAATCTAAAAATGTATCTAAAACCATTTTGAAAGTGTTGGTTGTGATACACATTGCTGGCCAATCAGTTTTTTAAATCACCTTCAAATGAATTCTGAAGATGAATACTGTCATTCTGACTATGTTTTGATTAAAGCATGTCAATTTAATCATTGAAATATGATCTGTGAGCTCTCTAAGAAATGCTGATTTTTGTTAAAATTGATGATAAGTGTTGATTAATTGTTAAAATGATGAATATGGAAATACTCAATTTGCCGTTACTATTCAATCTCTTAATATATTTCGAACAGCATGCTAACAGATATGGAATCAGAAACAAGCATTTTAATTCACTATCCCCTAAGTGCTCACTTACCGGCTAAAATGCTTTTACACTGACTAATCTAAAGACAGAGCTCTCAATCTCTACAGTGACAGCACTAAAACTATAAAAGTCAATCATCAAATTGATGTTCCCCCTCCCCCCACTTTACCCTCAGCTGCAGTGTAAGTAACTAATGGATAACAGCAAGGAGCATACCCAATGATTGCTGCTGATTCATGCCTCACATCAGAGCACCACAATAGGCAAAGTTCATCAAAAGTCAATATTTTAACGTTAACAAAGTAGGTCAGGCTAGGATCTTGCTGGACCTTACCATTGGAATGGCATTAGTGTTGAATTCTCCCTCCCCCCATTCCACCTATTGCTATTAATCGCAACTGTGGCCCTGTAAACAGTTGATAATATCTATTGTCAGCAGCCAACTGGTGGAAAAATGTTCACTGAAGTAAGGAGGTGGCAGAGAAAACATTAAAATTCAGGATATAAATTCAGAATATTCAGCTTTTAAACATGATGTGGGTGTAATACATAACTGACTTGATACTGAAATGTAAAAACATGCTTTGAGATTGCATACTGAATTAATAGATCTGGAGTGGGTGGCTTGGTGTATAGTGTCACTTCATCTAACAAGTTTCTAAGTAAGCAAAAAATTATTTTAAATCATCCATGCACCTCCTTGTTCCATAGCGAACCAAAGGGGACAGCAAAATAATAGATTTTGTGGTTTGGAGAAGGACTTTGTAACTTTCATCACAATTTAGAGGAATTGATTCAGATTCAACCACCAGATCAATGCCTGGAAGAATTAGGAAATGAAAAATAAAAGTTTCAAAACCAGGCAACTATTTTGAAGACATCCCAAAATAGAAGAGATTTATGCAATATTAACTGATGTTTAAGGCAGCCAAAATAAATTATCTTTCACTATTTTTAAAAAGTATTAATAAATGTAAAATGATAGACAAAATAAGTTAAGATAAATATGTTAAAAATTTGCAACTGCCATGAAAATTTTGCGCAATATCTGGGCTGCTGTGTTGGTAGTGATCCAATTTCTGCTTACTTTCTATAAAAGAAAATTTGAAAGAACTAGTAGGGAGGAATTTTGTACAATTATATTAAATACACAGGACACTTTTGAATGGCAACTTTGAGATAGGCTTTTAAACAGATAATGTCTTCAGGCAATTTGAGGCAAACCTGTTCCATGTTTGAGAAGGAAGAAGAAAAATGGTTCACAGTGATAACATGCGGAAGTGGTGGAGAGTGTTCCAAAATAAGTTGTGTTGTCATGTATCAAAACAAAGTGAGAAGCAACAAGTCTAACAGTTTTTTGCATAAAGAGTGCACTTTAAAACGGAATTTTAATAATGGGAAGATATCTTTTGGAAGAATGCATGTAACCTTCGCTGAAAGAATGCTGAGGATGCCTGAAAGGTTACGTAATGGTAATGGCTCCAGAGTTATTTTTTCCCTGAGTTTCTTCTTTTGACAAGTATTTGACAATTATCTGTACTGAGGCTGTTTTTACTTCATTAAAGCAGCTTTTTCTCTCCTGCTGCCTTGCTTATGTTATGAGTTTTCTGCAGAATTTAGTGAGTGAAGCTATTCAGGTTCAATCCCTAGTCTGTATTGCATTTGCTGATCTGATCCAGGGTCCTGGGCTTTCAGCTTCAGCATTCCTGGGTCAGTGAGGGATAAATTATGAATGTTTTAACTCCCAAATGCTATATGGTGACCTTTGTTCGACGTACAAGTATTAGGTGAAGGAAAGTTCAGGCTTAGCTAGGATGCTGCCCATCTGTCAAAGAGATTGCTGATTCCCAGTATTAACTTCACCCAGGAAGAATGGCTTTTGCAGAGGTACAAGAGAACAACCAGGAAACTGTGTCTCAGCATGCAGTCAACAGCTTTGTAAAGAAATAGAAGACTTGCATTTATGTTGTGTTTTCGAAAACCTCAGGGGTGGAAGCGAGAAAAAGTGAAATTATTTTTGAACAAGGCCATAGGAATTTATCCTATTTACTGCTCAATCCAACATCTTAGTCCCTGAAGACAGTATTTTATTTTCTCTAGCATGGTAATAACAGGTAGATCAGAGTACACTTACCATCTCCGATTCTCACTGCCATTCACTCATGAACAACTGGCAGTCCAATTGAACAATTTAGCATGGAATTTACAATTGCCTTTTGTAGTATCAAGCATATTATTCATTTTGGGAAACCTTGTCTGGGAATGCAACAAGATGAAACAAGGATTGATAAGTTCCTTTCAATCATTTAAAACTGTAGGACTGGAAAATGAAAAAAGAGTGGGAGATTTAACATTAATTGAGATAAGACCAGAAAACACACGGAGTTGTCAAATATAAACATTAGAGGCACCAGTTCAACCTTTCACCCCTTTGTGAGTCTGCAATATCCGCAGTTGACTGTGGTAAATTCTCAAAGCACCAACACAGTGTTCCGAATAAGCAGAATTAATGAAGGTTGTCTCCTGAAACATGTTTTGCACATTCTTAAAAAAAACAAGGAAGATTTGTCTCAGGGTACAGTGAGTAAGAGCTGCAGGTAAAAGGAAAGATCAGTCGACTGATATTCTATAGGTCCACAGTGTTTAGAAAATCTTGAAGAACATGTATAATAAATCTTTAACTCATTTCTATTTCTACAAAGTTTACTCACCCAGCAGCTCTGAAAATAAATGTTTGAGGTATAAATGCACTTCGAGTTGGGACAATGAGCATTTGCAGAGCAGGAACTTCCCAAGTTCAGTTTCTGATCTGTGTTAAATTAATTGACCTTTGGCGAAGAGATGGAATTACCCCTAACATTTCGGTGCTCACTAAGGAAGCAATCGGGAAGGATTTTTCATTCCATAGCCCTGTTATTCCTGCTGCCAGGTATACATTTGTATACATAATGACATTTGATCAGATTTTCAAGAAAGGTTCAAGCAAATAAAAATAAATATAAGGTCAATAGAGCAGGTCACTGGAAAGCTGTCTCCTTATTAGTGTCAAAAAGTGTGGCGCCGGAAAAGCACTGAAGGTCAGGCAGCATCCGAGGAGCAAGAGACTTGATATTTCGGGCATAAACCCTTTATCAGAAATGTGGGGGGGGCCCCAAGGGAGCTGAGAGATAAATGGGAGAGGGGTGGGGAAAGGGAGAAGGCAGCTAGGAAGGCCATAGGTAGATGAAAGTGGGCGGTGATGTTGATAGGTCGGAGAGGAGGGTGGAGCTGATAGATGGGAAGGGAGGTGGACAGGTAGGACAGTTCAAGAGGGAGTGCCGAGTTGGAGGTTTGGATCTGGTATAAGGTGGGGGAGAGGGAAGATGAGGAAACTGGTGAAATCGACATGATTCCGTTTGGTTGGAGGGTCCAAGGCGTAAGATGAAGTGTTCTTCCTCCAGGCTTCAGGTGGCTAGGATTTGGCGGTGGAGGAAGCCCAGGACGTGCATATTCTTGGCAGAGTGGGAGGGGGAGTTTAAATGGTCGGCCATAGGGTGGTGAAGTTGTTTGGTCCGTGAGTCCCAGAGATGTTCTCTGAAATGTTCCGCAAGTTGGCGTCCTGTCTCCCCAATATAGAGGAGACCACATCGAGAGCGACAGTCACAGTAGAAGAGATGTTTGGATGTGCAGAAAAATCTCTGCCAGATGTTGAAGGATCCTTTGGGGTCTTGGATGGAGGTGAGGGGGGAGGTGTGGGTGCAGGTTTTACATCTCTTCAGGTGGCAAGGGAAGGTGCAGGGTGTGTTGAAGGGAGGTGTAGATCTAACAAGGGAGTCGCAGAGGGAATGGTCTCTGTGGAATGCTGAAAGGGGTGGGGACGGAAATATGTCTCTGGTGGTGGGGTCTGACTGTAGGTAGCAGAAATGGCGGAGGATGACGCAATGTGTCCGGAGATTGGTGGGGTGGAAAGTGAGGACTGGGGGATTCTAGTCTTGTTGCATTTAGTGGGATGGCGTTCAAGGATGGAAGTGCGGGAAGTGGAGGAGATACGCTGGAGGGCCTTGTTGACCACGTGGGAGCAGAAATTGTGGTCCTTGAAATAGAAGGACATCTGGGATGTTCTGGAGTGGAATTGCTCCTACTGGGAGCGGGTGCAGCGGAGGTAGAGGATTCGGAAGTAAGGGATAGTATTTTTACAGGATGGGGGGGTGTGAAGATGTGTAGTCCAGGTAGCTGTGGGAGTCAATAGGTTTAAAGTAGATGTCCATGTTGAGTCATTCACCAGAAATGGAGATGGAGAGGTACAGGAAGGGGAGGGAGATGTCCAGATGGTCCTGGTGAACTTGAGGTCAGAATGGAAGGTGTTTGTGAAGTTGATGAACCATTCAACCTCCTTGAGGGAGCATGAGGTGGAGCCGATACAGTATTCAATGTAATGGAGGAAAATATGGGGAATGGTGCCAGTGTAACAAGAGAAGATGAACTCTTCCATGTATCCGATGAAGAGTTTGGCATAGCCTGGGTCTATGCAGATGCCCATGGCTACCCCTTTGGTCTGAAGAAAGTGGAATGTTTCAAAGGAGAAATTGTTGAGGGTGAGGAGCTGTTCAGCCAATCGAATGAGTGTCTCAGTGGGAGGATACTGGTTGAATCAGCAGGAGAGGAAGAAATGGAGGGCTTGGAGACCTTCGTCTTGGCGGATGGAGGTGTACAGGGACTTTATGTCCATTGTGAAGATGAGGCATTGGGTGCCAGGGAACCGAAAGTGAAGGAGGAGATGGAGGGCATGGTCGGTTTCCCGAATGTCTGAGGAAATGGTGCTGACAAACATTGACCTGGGGTCTCTGGGAATATGAAGGTTTCTCTCCAGGACATTGTTGTAGGAGCCTGGGAGAAAAATTGTCAGGATATTAAATAAAATTGTCCCTTTACAGACTTGGCCATTTGGACAATTCTTGACTCATAGTCAATCAGGCAATGAAGGGCTAAATCTTATGCTTTGTGGCTAATTGCAAGTTGCATCGATTTTTTGGGGGTTTCTCGCTGCAAGGCTTAGCGAGATCTCTCTTTCTATCTTACCAAACTTGCCATCACAAATGATTCCAGCGCCCTGTACCCTGAACAACTCATCATTAAGTGGATACCCATCTCTGGCACCTGCACTGCCATACTTGTAAATGAGCATGGGCATTCTGAAGCTGCCCTGCTGGGGGATGGACAGAGTCTGAAACTGTTGTAGACAGAGAAGACGATTCTTCAGCTGGAGCCTGGAGGTCCTAGTGAATGGGATGGTGAAAAGTAAAGCTATCCTTTTCTTGGAGGACCACCTGAAGAGGCCACGGCATCACACCCTGGCAGCCTAATCTAAGATTGCCACTCGAGTCACTGCCACTTCACTGGTGCATAGTAATATCTGGCAATGCTGTGCGAAGGTCAGTAATCTTCGCAGCTTTCCCAGAACATATACTTTCCTCTGCTACCTTTGCCTCACTGTATCTGCCATTGCCCCTCAACGCCCACCAAAGCTGATGTTCTGTCACTCTCACTGTAGCCTGCAATGTCTTCCTTCATTTGCTCTCATTTCACCTTAAATCCCAAGTTACTGACCCAGCAATGACCTCTGCACTGCCTACTTACTCACTCGGGACCCCTCACCACTTTGCCCCCCACATCCACCAGCACAAACAGACATACCGCCCACTTTCACCTCACTTAATCCCTCCCTTTCTTTCATTATAGGAGAAGACAGTCTACAATAGAGCAGAAAGGACCTGGAGGGGTGGTGGGATGGCTTCTCTCCTCTGCCACTGTGAGTAAGAGAGTTCTATCTCTTAGAGGAGAAGCCTGGGCTCATTCCTGCAGAGATGCTGAAACAGGGATGTCTCAACAACCGAGAAGGTACCATTCTTCATTCCATAGCAACCCTCACACTGAACATGCTGGCATTGTCATTCATTGCATACCACTGGTTGCGGCATCTTCTGTCTCCTTTGACTTGCAGGTTCCAGTGGGATGTGTACCCCTTCTGTAAAGATATGGCCTGCTTCATGAGAAGCCACCTCCTCAGCCTTTGAGGATGCGAGTATCTCAGAGGAAGCATCACCAAAGCTACCTCCTGCACCTCTCAACCAGCTCAGATAGTGATGCTTCAGTGGAAACATTAGCTTTAGAGGTTTGATAGCACAATCTGGTGAGCACAGCCAGGCAGCTGCTTAACCTCCGTAACGAAGTCAGAGGCTTCATGCACATTCACAGAGAGAAACAGAAGCAGCAGACTGGGATGTGGGACACAATGGGGCCAGATCCCAGAGGCTGCAGGAGTGCAGCTGTGCCTGTGATTGTTGCCTCCATTGGCCAGTTTGGCAGCTGCCATGGTGAGCCAGGTGCATTACCCTCAGGGTCTGCTGGAGAGGCACACACACCCACAAGCCATCAGGACTCAAAATATGGCAGGACGGTGATGAGGAACCTGTGTGCACTCACTCCAGCTACCCCTTCTTCACAACAAGAATGGGTGGTACCAGGAGACACCCAGCCAGAGGAGGAGTCACACACAAAACTGCTCAGAGCTCTCCTCTCTGACACTCCAGGGGGGACTGTGCTCTCCCCTTCAACCCTGCTGCTCCCTCCCTCTAATCCTTGGAAGTTTAAGCTATGGGGGGGGTCCAGAAAACCCTCAGTATCTCTGGATTTTCCAGATACATCTGACCAGACCTCCAGGGCCAACAGGCTCCACTGGCAAGCAGGCTCCATCACCCACCCATCCCAGCTACAGATCCAGCAGCTACACTGAGATAGAATGGGAGGGAGAGAAAGAAGAAAATTGTAGTTCGAGGAAAGAAAAGGTTGAAAGTAGGGAGGTCCGAAATCAAGTTTCAGGGACGCAAGATGGCACCGGCAAGCAAGAAGGTGGTTTGAAGTGTGTCTATTTCAACACCAGGAGCATCCGGAAATAAGGTGGGTGAACTTGCAGCATGGGTTGGTACCTGGGACTTCAATGTTGTGGCCATTTCGGAGACATGGTTAGAGCAGGGACAGGAATGGTTGTTGCAGGCTCCAGGATTTAGATGTTTCAGTAACAACAGAGAAGATGGTAAAAGAGTGGGAGGTGTGGCATTGTTGGTCAAGGACAGTATTACAGTTGCAGAAAGGATGTTTGGGGACTCGTCAACTGAGGTAGTATGGGCTGAAGTTAAAAGCAGGAAAGGAGAGGTCACCCTATTGGGAGTTTTCTATAGGCCTCCGAATAGTTCCAGAGATGTATAGGAAAGGATAGCAAAGATGATTCTCGATAGGAGTGAGAGAGGCAGGGTAGTTGTCATGGGGGACTTCAACTTTCCAAATATTGACTGGGATCACTACAGTACGAGTACTATAGATGGGTCAGTTTTTGTCCAGTGTGTGGAGGAGGGCTTCCCGACACAGTATGTAGACAGGCCAACAAGGGGCGAAGCCACATTAGATTTGGTACTGGGTAATGAGTCCAGCCAGGTGTTAGACTTGGAAGTAGGTGAGCACTTTGGTGATAGCGATCACAATTCTGTTATGTTTACTTTAGTGATAGAAAGGGATAGGTGTATACCACTGGACAAGAGTTACAGCTGGGGGAAAGGCAATTACGATGCGATTCTGCAAGATTTAGGAAGCATAGGATGGGGAAGGAAACTGCAGGGGATGGGCACATTAGAAATGTGGAGCTTATTCAAGGAAAAGCTCCTGTGTGTCCTAGATAAGTATGTACCTGTCAGGCAGGGAGGAAGCTGTAGCGCGCGGGAGCCGTGGTTTACGAAGGAAGTGGAATCTCTGGTCAAGAGGAAGAAGAAGGCTTATGTTAGGATGAGGTGTGAAGGCTCAGTTAGTGCGCTTGAGGGTTACAAGGTAGCCAGAAAAGACCTAAAGAGAGAGCTCAGAAGAGCCAGGAGGAGACATGAGAAGTTGTTGGCGGATAGGATCAGGATAAACCCTAAGGCTTTCTATAGGTATTTAAGGAATAAAAGAATGACGAGAGTAAGATTACGGCCAATCAAGGATAGTAGTGGGAAGTTGTGTGTGGAGTCAGAAGAGACGGGGAAGTACTAAATGAATATTTTTCAACAGTATCCACTCTAGAAAACGACAAATGTTGTCGAGGAGAATACTGAAATACAGGCTACTAGACTAGGTGGGATTGAGGTTCACAAGGAAGACGTATTAGAAATCCTGCAGAGTGTGAAAATAGATACGTCCCCTGGGCCGGATGGGATTTATCCTAGGATCCTCTGGGAAGCCAAGGAGGAGATTGCCGAGCCTTTGGCATTGATCTTTAAATCGTCATTGTCGACAGGAATATTGCCAGAAGACTGGAGGATAGCAAATGTGGTTCCCCTGTTCAAGAAGGGGAGTAGAGACAACCCTGGTAATTATAGACCAGTGAGCCTTACTTCAGTTGTTGGTTAAATGTTGGAAAAGGTTATGACAGATAGGATCTATAATCATCTAGAAAAGAATAATTTGATTAGGGATAGTCAACACGGTTTTGTGAAGGGTAGATCACAAACCTTATTGAGTTCTTTGAGAAGGTGACCAAACAGGTAGATGAGAGTAAACTGGTTGATGTGGTGTATATAGAGTTCAGCAAGGCATTCGATAAGGTTCCCCACAGGCTATTGTACAAGGAAGCACTCTGTGACCACTGGCTTCTTGCTGCCACCTCTGTGTGTTCAGTGAGGTACCGAACATCCAGATGTCCTTCCTGATACCTTCCCCGTCAGCATCATAAGCTTTGCATGTCCCCAAGTCCTGACCAAACCATATACATGAGTCTGCACCTGCCTATTGTTCCCCTCAGCCCCTGGCAAATAGGATGACTCTATGTCAGTGTAGTTTACAGGTTCCCCCACACTAGGAGAAAGTGAGGACTGCAGATGCTGGAGATCAGAGTCGAACCATCACGGTGCTGGAAAGTCACAGCAGTTCAGGCAACATCCAAGCAGCAGAAGAATCGATGTTTCGAGCATGAGCCCTTCATCAGGAATGGGGTGGGCTGGGGTGCCCAAAGGGGCTGAGAGATAAATGCAAACAGGGTGGGGCTGGGGTGGAAGGTAGCTGGGAATGCGATAGGCGGGTGAAGGTGGCGGTGAAGGTGATAGGTTGGAGAGGAGGGTGAAGCGGATAGTGGGAAGGAAGATGGACAGGTAGGACAGGTCAAGAGGGAGGTGCTGAGTTGGAGGGTTGGATCTGGCATAAGGTGGGGATGGGTGTTGAGGAAACTGGTAAAATCGACATTGATCCCATGTGGTTGGAGGGTCCCAAGGTGGAAGATGAAGTGTTCCTCCTCCAGGTGTCAGGTGGCTAGGATTTGGTGGTGGAGAAGGCCCAGGACTTGCATATCCTTTGCAGAGTGGGAGGGAGAGTTGAAGTGTTCGGCCACAGGGTGGTGAGGTCGTTTAGTGCGTGTGTCCCAGAGATGTTCTCAGGGTGGCTCCTGATTGATGGCGAACTCCCCTTCCCATCATTCTTTACCATTTATACCCTGTACAAATAGAGTTTTCCCCTTCGTGATGAGTAGGTGATGGCCAAGTAGTATTATCATTGGACTGTTAATTCAGAGACCCAGGTATATCCATGGGGACTCATGGCTAATAGTGAAATTTGAATTGAATTTTTAAAAAATTGACATTAAAACTCTAATGATGACCATGAACCATTGCTGATTGTCGGAAAAACTCATCTGGTTCGCTAATAGAGTCATAGAGATGTATAGCACGGAAACAAACGCTTTGGACAAGGGTTGGAGGATTTGAGCTATAGGGAGAGATTGAATAGGCTAGAGCTGTTTTTCCTGGAGCATTGGAGGCTGAGGGGTGACCTTATAGATGTTTATAACATCATGGGGAGTATGGATAGGGTAAATAGACGAGGTCTTTTCCCTGGGGTGGGGGAGTTCAGAACTAGAGGGCATAGGTCTAGGGTGAGAGGAGAAAGATATAAAAGGGACCTAAGGGCAACTTTTTCACACAGAGGGTGGTATGTGTATGGAATGAGCTGCCACAGGAAGTGGTGGAGGTGGGTACAATTACAGCATTTAAAAGGCATCTGGATGGGTATATGAATAGGAAAGGTTTGGAGGGATATAGGCCGGGTGCTGGCAGGTGGGACTAGATTAGGTTGGGATATCTGGTTGATATGGATGAGTTGGACCTGTCCTTTAGGAAGGGAAACTGTCATCCTTACCAGGTCTGACCTACATGTGACTTCAGACCCACAGACATGTGGTTGACTCCTAACTGCCCTGTGGGTCATTAGGGATGTGCAATAAATGCTGGTCTAGCCAATGATGCCCATATCCTATGAAAGAATAATAAAAAAAATTGTTGTGGCTCCCTCTATCACTGGTTTGCAGCCCTCAATCCTGAGCAATAGGTGCCCGAGTCTCCTTCAACTGGCAGCAGCCCTCCCTTGTACTCTCGTCCTCCCTCACCCTTTCCTCATAGGCTCTCTGGACGGACCAGACAAAGTGACCATTGTCCATCCCCTTTTGCAACCTGATCAGACAGCCTTGAACAAGAAGTGCCCAGATTCCTGACTGATGCCTGTATATCTCCCTGACTGTAATAGCCCTAACCACCAATATCACCACAACCCTCTCCACCTCGACTGATGGGTATCCTCCTGGATTTCAGTGAGGACTACGCCCCTAAGGCTTTGAGACATAGCTGCCTGTTTGCTGCACATGCGGGATGTTTGCTGCATAAGCTGTTAGTACATGATGCTGGTTTAAAATTGATGGTGCAGTGATGCACATCAAGGTACTGGAGTCCTACTGACCAGCAAGGCAAGGGGCCTTGGTTATGTGACAATGTTAATTGGCACAGTAAGGCAAGACAGTGGTACTGACAGCATCCCAGTAGGTGCTAAGTAGACAAGTACTAAGAGCACAAGTAAACAGCTCTGAGATGCAGCCTGGCCCAGTTTCTGAGCTGGGTACAAAGTGTCCTTGCAGCAGCCTTTTTATGTTAGCTGTTATATGCCCTGCAATGTATGTCTGTGCTTCCTATACATCCTGCAAGTGGATCAGAGAGGTGCCATAATAGTTGTGAAGATGTCACTTGGCAATGCCCATTGATGAGACGTGCATGTGACTGGTGCCCACAGATTATGCCCTGAGATGCTGTTTGTGCTGAGCAACAGCCAGCTAGGAGGTGACATTGCGAGCTATCTGCTCTGATATCCACGTTGAATAAACGTGATGACCACCTTGTTCAACACATTTGGTAAGATAGGAAGCCGAATACTAATGAGACATGTCAAGCAATAAAGCTCTAGTCCCCCTTAACAGGCAACTTGGATGCTGACTGACCTGCTGTGCTTTTCCAGCACCACACTCTTGGCTCTAATCTGCAGCATCTGCAGTCCTCACGTTCGTCTGACAACTTGCCATCCAGTGAGAAACTCACCTCGTAGCTCAACAAATGTATTGGAGGTGCGCAAGTTGCTTGCAACATTGAGATAGGTCTCACTGGATTCCTCACTTGATTGTGGCATAAATCTCACCATAGCCCACATCATTCAGATCCCCAGAAGATTCCAACTGATGTGGCTGTCCACTTTCTGATTGGTGTGAAAGGCAGTATTCCATGAAGATGGATGTGGTGGGTGACCAATGGTAGGACATGTTGCCTGTCTGTCAGAACTTGTTCTGTTATGTATGGGAGCTTGCATTTTCCTGTGCTGTCATATGTTGGCCAGTTATTCATTTTGACAATGTGACTTTGATGGTGCCCTTGCTCTGGATCCTGGCCTAGATGTCTCAACAAAAGTTGCTGTTACTCTCAGTAGTTACATGGGAATTTTACCAAGTTTTAGAGTAGGCTATTATTAACTGCTCCAATACCTGAGCCTGATGGAAAATAAAATCATGCTGCCCTGTGAGTCATCAATTAGCCACTCAAGGGATGTAAACCATATACCTCAATTGATCAGCACTGTGCCTCAATTTGCGCACTTTGGTGTCACTCCCATAATAGCAGGACACATAAATTAAAATGCTTGAATGCTGAGTGTAACTGTGCAATGTTTTAATTATTTATACAAGATAGATTAATTAAAATGTTTAGATGTAACTATTCAGCATTTTAATTATTAATGCAAAGAGTTTCCATATCAGCAACTGTGGTAAACACACTCACTCATTATGTGCGGTGAAACATTGCTATTTTTATTGAAAAAAATGGCTGAGTAATTTTGTTGAGAACACATTGTGAATTCATTATTTCAAAAATGGCATTAATGGATCATTGTAATACTGTAAACCATATCCAACACTCAGAACTGCGTCAGTATTTTTCTTACTTGTTCATGGATTGTGGTCATTACTGACTAATCCAATATTTATTACCCATTCCTCATTGCCCTGGATAAAGTATTCTGCTGTCTTCTTGAACCATTGCAGAATGTTCAGTGCTGCTCGGAAGGAGGTTCCAGGATTTTGACCCAGTAACGGTAAAGGTGATAGGATGGTGTGTGGCTTGGGGGATCTTACATCTGGTGGTCTTCAGGTGCATCTTTTGTCTTTGCCCTTCTGGATGATGGAGGCTATGGGCTATGGGTGGAGCCTTTGCAAATTATTCACTGGTGAAGAGACTGAATATTGAAGGTTGAAGTTAGAATGCTAATCAAGGGGTTATGGGGTTCAAAACAAGTGTCATACCTGATTCAAAGGGTTAACTCTGTTTTTCTCTCTTATGGATAGTGCCAGACCTGCTGAATTTCTCCAACATTCTTTGTAACCTCTTCCATTCATTTTAGTCATAGAATCATAGAGATGTACAGCATGGAAACAGACCCTTCGGTCCAACTCATCCATGCCAACCAGATATCCTAACCCAATCTAGTCCCATTTCCCAGCACTTAGCTCATATCCCTCTAAACCCTTCCTATTCATATTCCCATCCAAATGCCCTCTAAATGCTGTAATTGTAACATCCTCCACTACTTCCTCTGGTGGCTCATTCCAGCCACACATCACCCTCTGCGTGAAAAAGTTGCCCCTCAGTTCCCTTTTATATCTTTCCCCTCTTACCCTAAACTATGCCCTCTAGATCTGGACTCCCCCATCCCAGGAAAAAGACCTTGTCTATTTACTCTATCCATACTCCTCGTGATTATATCAACCTCTATAAGGTCACCCCTCAGCATCCAGTGCTCCAGAGAAAACAGCTCCAGCCTATTCAGCCTCTCCTTTTAGCTCAAATCCTCCAACCCTATCAACGTCCTTGGAAAACTTTTCTGAACCCTTTCAAGTTTCACAACATCTTCTGATAAGAAGGAGATCAGAATTGCATGCAATATTCCAACATCCTGTAGAGCTGCAACATGATGTCCCAACTCCTATACTCTATCCTCAATACTCTGACCAATCAAGAAAAGCATAACAAATGCCTTTTTCACTCTCCTATCTATCTGTGACTCTACTTTCAAGGGATGATGAAACTGCACTCCGAGGTCTTTGTTCAGCGACACTCCCTAGGACCTTACCATTAAATGTATAAATCCTGCACAGATTTGCTTTTCCAAAATACAACACCTCATATTTATCTCAATTAAACATCATCTGCCACTCCTCAGCCCATTTTGCTGATGATCAAGATTGAACTGAAAGGACAGTAATTGGTTGGGTTAGATTTGTACTGTTATTTGTGCGTGGGACATACCTGGGCAAATGTCCATAATGTTAGACTGTTGCCAGCATTATTTATACATTGGGACAGCTTGCCTAGGGGCATGGATAGTTCTGGGGCTCAAGTCTTCATTACTATTTCCAGAATGTTGTCAAGACCCATAGGTTTTGCAGTATCCAGTACCTTCAGCTATATTTTGATATCTAATGGAGTGAATCCAGATGGTTGAAGTCTGTGGACTTCGGAGGAGCCAAGAAGGATTATCTATGCAGTATTTCTTGCTGAAGATGGATGCAAATACTTCAGCCTTGTCTTTTGCATGACTGTGTTAGCTAGGCTCCCCGATGTTGGTTGTTTAATTGTCAACCATCAGTCATGTCTGGTCATGGCAGGACTGCAGACCTTAGAGCTGATGCATTGGTTGTGCGATTGCTGGGCTCTCTATTGCATGTTGCTTTTGCTGTTTGGCATACAAACAGTCCTGTGTTGTAAAATAATCAGCTTGTCACCTCATTTTTAGGTATACCTGTTACTGCTTCTGGAATGCCCTCCCACACACTTCATTGAACCAGTGTTGATCCCCTGGCTTGATGGTAATAGTGGGGATTGTATTGTTAGGTCAAATGTATCTAATAGATTCTTAGCTTAATCCAACTAACATATATATGAACAAATGAGTGAACCTATTAGTTTAAACTACTTTATACATCTGCAACCATTACCTTTCGGCTTGTCAGGGACTGGCAATAGTGGCACTTGAAGCTCTATTGCAAATTCCTTGGCACTTTTGGAGCATTGTGTGCAATTGTGGTCTCCTATCAGAAGGATGTTGTGAAACTTTAAAGGATTCATAAAACATTTCTAAGGATTTTGTCAGGGTTGGAGGATTTGAGCTACATGGAGAGGCTGAATAGACTGGAGCGTTGGGTTTTGAGGGGTGACCTTATAGAGGTTTATAAAATCATGAGAGGCACAGATAGGATAAATAGACAAGGTCTTTTCCCTGGGGTGTGGGAGTCCAGATCTAGAGGGCACAGGTTTAGGGTGAGAGGGGAAAAATTTAAAAGGGACCTAATGGGCAACTTTTTCATGCAGAGGGTGGTGCATGTATGGAATGAGCTGCCAGAGGAAGTGGTGGAGGCTGGTACAATTACAACATTTAAAAAGCATCTGGATGAGTATATGAATAAGAAGGGTTTAGAGGGATATGGGCCAAGTGCTGGGAAATGGGACTAGATTAGGTTGGGATATCTGGTCGGCATGGACGAGTTGGATTGAAGGGTCTGTTTCTATGCTGTACATCTCTATGACTTTGTGACTCTCTGGTCTCATGAACCCGAGTCCGATGATGAAGGTCCATGTCTCCAGTCTCGCAAACCCAATCTGATGGCGAAAGTCCGAAGAGTGGTGCACAGTCCTCAATATAATACTATTCTAAATCAAATATGATACGCACTATCACTATTTCTTAGTGCTTTCAATACTTTTCCAGGCATTCCATTGCGCATAAACAATTCCAGGTGTCTCTGTGTTAAATGCACAATAGTCTGTTTCCCTCCCGCAGCCGAGATTACTACAGTGATCTTCCAGCCAAAGGTCTCCATGGAATTTCCCACTTTCTTCAGTTACGCATTGTCATGTCCACTTCACCCTGAATGATCTGGTTTGGAGATTTTTTTTAAACCGAATACTACAGGGATATGCTAAGCCATGAAGTTCCAGATTGTGGTTAAAAACAAGTCTCTGCTGCTGGTGATCCATATGGATGCCCAGTTTTGAGTTGCTAGATTGGTTCAAAATCTATTCCATTTGGCATGGTGGTAGGACTGCACAATATAATGGAGGGCATCGTTAACATGAAGACAAGACTTCATCTCCTCAAGAACTGTGTACTGGTCACTCCTAATGATGTATTGCAGGTAAGGATGATATCAAGTCAATTTTTTGCTCTTGTTGGTTCACTCACCATTTGCCATTTACCTAGTCCAACAACGAATTAGGACTTAGCTATCTTGGTCAGTGAGTACAACCAAGCCACCCTCGATGAGGCACACTGAAATCCCCTACTCAGAGTACATCTTTGCCACCCTCAACATGGAGAAGGACTCATTCATCAGCTGGGCGAGGATGGGGGGTAGCAGTAGGTGAGAATTATAAGGTGGTTTCCTTGATCATGCTGACGATATCCTGAGCAACTCCCTGCTGATTGTATATCACTATGCTGCCACTTTGATGGGTTTGACCTGCTGCTGGGACAGGACATATATAGGAAGGATGGTTATTCAGGAAAGATGTTTTTTTTTCTTTTTTTTAACCCCCACACTACCGCCTAACTGCGGTAGTGCTTATTATTTCCCCCCAGCACCCATGGTGTGTGTGTGCAGGTGTGAGACACAGTGAGAGACACAAAGTGCATGAATTTTTATTCAATTTCCACCACCAGGAAGATAGGAAAACACCCGAGTGGCCAATGACAGGCAGTGCCCTTCACATCAAAGGGCAGTGCTGTGTGATCAAACAGTGAAGGGGAGGGTAGGGACTAAATCAAAATAGAGTTGGAGGGGGAAATAATGCACTCCACTCCCCGCGGCGCCCAACTCTCCCTGAACAACCCAGGGTGTTGGTGGACACCGCGTGCTCCTTCTCCAAGGACACCCAGGCCCTAAGTAACTGCGGAAGAGGGGTAGGCAGTCGGCCCTAATGACCCCCTCCACGGCCCGCTGCCTGGACCTGTTTATGGACAGTTTGGCCAGGCCCAGGAGCAGACCCACGAGTAGATCTTCAGACCTGCCCTCCCTCCTCCGTACCGGGTGCCCAAAGATCAGGAGCGTGGGGCTGAAGTGCAACCAAAAGCAGAGGAGGAGGTTTTTAAGAAAATCAAAAAGGGAGTGCAAACGCCCACACCCAATATACACGTGGTCCACGGACTCCACAGAACAGGCAGTTGGGCTGGGCGTCCGTGAACCACCGCAATCTGCGGTTGCAGGGGACTGCTGCGTGCAGCACCCTCCACCCCAGATCCCCAAGAGAAAGAGGGAGGACTCCCACGTAGAGAGCCCTCCACTGGGGATCCTCACCACCCAGTGGAAAGATGGTTATATAGGAAAGATGGTAATATAGGAGGGATGGTTATATAGGAAGGATGGTTATATAGGAAGGATGGTTATATAGGAAGGATGGTTATATAGGATAGATGATTCTGGTGTCGGGGGCATTACCACTATGAACATGACCATGTCAGGCTGAGGGACAGCGCTCACAATTTTGGTACAAGCCCCCAGACGTTGGTAAGGTGGATTCTGCAGGGTTGACAGGCTGTGTCTGTTGTTGTTATTTCTGGTGCATGGCTATCCATCGAATTTCATTTTTGATTTCATTCTGTAGCTACTCGATACAACTGAATTATTTGCTAAGTCATTCCAGACAAGATAAAAATGGCAGATTCCTGACCCTAAAGTGAACCGGAGGGGTTTTTATGACAACTGGCAATGTTTCCATGGTTGCTGTTTAACCAGCTTTCCATTCCAGATTTTATTCAATTCAAATTTCACCATCTGTCAAGATGGGGTTTCAACACTTGTCCCCAGAATATTAGCATGGGACTCTGTTTTACTATCACCAGTGACATTAACACTACATCACTGCCTTCCTTAATTAGCGCTGAATTGGCTGGTGATTGCTAAGATGGCAGTATAGGTAACAGCATGGCAGATACAGTTGCCCTCAGCACCAATAGGTAAGCCAAGATTCCTGTTTTTAATCAGTAGTGACAGCCGATACTGGTTAATGATAGGATTGATGCAGCTGTCACATCCCAGAGAGTTGCTCAAGCTGCTCTAGCAAGAATAGATATTTGGCTGGTATACTGGAGGGAGGCTGATGGCTCTACTAAACTGATCCAGTGCCTTCAGGAAGTGGCCAGGAAAGTGAAGAACCAGTTAAACTCTCTCATATTAATTAACTGATATCCCACCAACCTTTTTTTTTCAGGAAACAAATACTCTGTTTTACAATACCAAGGATATTTAGCAAGCAATACACACACAATAGCATAGTTCCAATTGCCATGAAATGTCAGTATCTGCACAAAGCCAGATTGCTAAAATGCTTGCCCATAAGCTCAGTCTCTGCCACCCTAAATGAAAATGAGCCGTTTAGAAATTCTCAAAGTACTATTCTTTGAATAGAGGCAAACCAAATGATACAAGGAAGCAAAGGAATTGGGAGGTTCAGATTCACAAGGCATTAAAAGCAGCGGTATAAATGCACACAGCCATTAGAAAAGTGAATTGAATACTGGGTATTAGAGTAAGAAATATAGAGAAGAACACTTAGATGTGTTGGTCAATTGAGATAATCTTGATTAAGACCTCAGTTTGGCATATAATCTACAGTTCTGAAATAATAGGGTGCATTACAGATTCACTAAGATGTCACCCATTATGAGTCATAGAGTCATAGAGATGTACAGCATGGAAACAGACCCTTCGGTCCAACCTGTCCATGCCAACCAGATATCCCAATCCAATCTAGTCCCACCTGCCAGCACCCGGCCCATATCCCTCCAAACCCTTCCTATTCATTAGGGCGGCATGTTGGCTCAGTGGTTAGCACTGCTGCCTCACAGCACCAGAGTCCCATGTTCAATTCCAGCCTTGGGTGACTGTCTGTGTGGAGTTTGCACATTCTCCCTATGTCTGCGTGGGTTTCCTCCAGGTGCTCCGGTTTCCTCCCACAGTCCAAAGATGTGCAGTCCAGGTGAATTGGCCATGCTAAATTGCCCATAGTGTTAGGTGCATTAGTCAGAGGTAAATGGGTCTGGGTAGGTTACTCTTTGGAGGGTTGGTGTGGACTGGTTGGACCGAAGGGTCTGTTTCCACACTGTAGGGAATCTAATCTAATCATATACACATCCAAATGCCTCTCAAATGTTGCAATTGTACCAGCCTCCACTACCTCCTCTGGCAGTTTTTTTACAAATACAAAGGGCCACTTGTTAGTCTGGGTCTGGTTTCACAGAAGTGATAATTTGATTTAAGAAAAATAAAATTACAAAACATTATTAGAAACAGTGATAGTGATTGAACTGTAAAGCATGCCAACATCTAAGATTAGGTTGGATAAGATAGTTGAAAAATAAGGGTATAATGTTGAGAAGAAATGAGAAAGGATTAGAACTAGTACACCCATGGTAGTTACTGAGGTTCACCATTAAGTCCCTGGTCCTGGCTTTCTCCTAATCATATAACCTACAACTGGCGTCTGGAAAGAATCAAGAAGCAAGTTTATACTACAATTCGGCAAGTGAGACTCTTCTCTGTAGCCCGTTCAACCCCCCAGGTTTTGCAATGATGAAATAGTTATTTTACTGGAACTTTAACTCTTGTTTGAAAATGTTTCAATTTGTAAAAGTTATGTATCAAACAACAGAACATAAGAGAGTACGGAAACCAGAAACACAGTCTCCTCCAAATGTCAGACAGTACTGTCAGCTTAAGAAACTCTATGGAGTTAATTATTTTCTTATATTATTTGCAATCAGGCACAGATTGTCACATTGCATTCATTTTGCTTGTCTTTGCAATGACTGGCATTTAGTGCAGTTAATGATGATGATGTCCTGACTGAAACATCAGTGATTGTGTTGCAATCACTATAATTTCAGTTTACAGGAATTAATCCACAGTAGCTTTCAAGCTCCCAGAAATTACGAGGGTAGCTCACACATACCAAATTCTTCTTGGCAGAATCCGTAGTCTTTGTGTCTGTTTCAAGGATGTCATGAAACAAACATCATTCTAGAGGCCTTAACTGTTATTTTGTACATATAACAGAACTCAGTTCTGCATATGTAAGTATGATAGAGAAAAGGAGATCATTGGCCAATATCTTCTAGCATCTGTATAGTGAGAGACCAGTCACATCCAGTGAAGATGTGTGCTGGGACCCTCTCAAAGTCCTGAGGTATTGATTTTGTGGTAATTGCATGGGAGATTTAAACCTAAAATGGGGAATCATCCAGCATTGGAACCCTCTGAAAAGGGCTGGAGTCAGATACTTCAGACAATACAGGCTCAATTACCCTCACAGGAACCCGGGAAAATCAAGAGCAATTAAAAGCTGCTCTAACACCTGACCATCTATAATACTGACAATAAATCCTGGGCCATCTTCCTGACACCGCCCCCCCCCCCCCCCCCCCCCCACAATGACTCAATTGCTCACACGGATTAGAGAAGATTTTCAGAAGACCCTGACTCAACCCGACACCCAACTTTGAACTCAACCATTCCCCAGCTGCCTCCACCATTCGACCCTCATCTGACACCTGATCCCTCATAACACCTGAGCCTGTGATAACTGACCCCTCACTCTGACACATGATCCACCTACATAGACACCCAAGCCCCAAGAAATACCGATACACTCATCTCCTGATAGAAACCTCACCCGACCCTTGACCTGATTTGCACCCCATCCGATTACCCACCTACCTATGCCTTCTCAACTGTCTGCAGATGCTAACCTCTCACGCACCAACACCCTACTCAATCACACCCATGTCACCCTACTTTCTCACCACATGGCACTCCACGCCTTTTTTCCACCTGTTATCTCTTGTCTTTAAGAGAATTCACATTTAAGGACTCCATGTAGTCTGTATATGCAATGTTTTGACTGGCAGTTTTTCTGCTGTGGATATGCAAGCAGAATACACAGAAATTTGTTAGTTTGTAGTGATGTCTGCTTCATAACGTGTAATATGTTTTATTGTTTTAAATAAGCAATCAATGTAGATAAGTAATTCCTGATAAGAAATTGATAATTAGATCTTTATCATTAATACATTAACATAACACTATGTAGACCCTCACTCACCTACTTTTTCTCAAAAGCTGCCAAAGTGTTCTAAGGATTATTGCACACTTTACTTGCTGGAATACATAAGAAGGATGCATGGCTTCTACAACCATTCACTCTGATGCTGCCTGAATGGGTTACACACTGCATCTGTGCACTGGATTCTGCTGGTTCTAAAAAAATGTGCAAAGATAAAAAGATACTCCTTTATCTGATCTGGGTCAGAAATAGTCTCCTCTGTTTATTACACACATAGCTGACTGTAGCTGACTGTATTATTCACATTGATCATACTAGAACTTAAAAGTTATGTCGATTAACAAAGATTCAGCAGGCTTTGGTGTTTCTAATTGGAAGAGAAGAAATAGAGGTGATCACGGAAATGTCTTTAAGATAATGAAAGAGTTTAGATACAGTATAGAATTGATATAGAGAAGATGTTTCAACTTGTGGTTCAAACAAAATTGGGGCTCAAAAGTATAAATACACATTAATAAGTCAATTGGGAATTCAGATGCCTCATTATTCAATGAGTGGTTACAATGTAAAACTCTCAACCACATGGTAAATTGTAATGCAGAGCATTGTTATATTTAAGGGAAAGCTAGATTTCTAAGGAAGAGGAAGAAAGGAAATGACATGATGCAAATAGAATTAAATGAAACTGGGAAGGAGGAAGCTTATGTGCAGCATAAACAACAGCATAAACCAGTTGGATTGAATGACCTGTTTATATGCATCTTTTGCAATTCTATCTATTTACAAATACCTAAACTAAAGAAAATGACATATTCACAGTATATCACAGGTTCACTGATGTTCTTCAGGGAAGGAAATCTGCCATCCTCACCTGCTTCGGCCTACGTGTGATTCCAGACCCATGGCAACATGGCTGACTCTGAACTGGCATCTGAGCAAGCCACTCAATTATATCGATCGCTATGAAGTCTCGACAAGAAAGTTAAACTGGATGGACCATCTGCCATCAACTGAGATGCCAGAAAAGACAAGGACAGAAACAGTTCTGTAAATCCTGTAAAGCCTTCCTTATTAACATCTGGAAACCAGTGCCAAAATTAGGGGAGCTGTCTCACAGACTAGTAAAGCAACAGCGTGACATAATCATACATAATCATAACTGACAGACACTACCATTACCATCCCTGGATATGTCCTGTCCCACCAGCTGGACAGACCCAGCAGAGGCGGCAACACAATAGCATACAGTCAGGAGGGAGTTGCCCTAGGAATTCTCAACATTGACCCCAGACCACATTAAATCTCATAGCTTCAGGTTAAATATGGGCAAGGAAAGCTCTGCTGGTTATCACGTGCCACCCTCTCTCAGCTAATGAAGTGGCACTCCTCCATGCTCCATGTTGAACCATACTTGGAGGAAGCACTGAGGGTTGTAAGGCTGGGAGATTTCAATGTCCACCACCAGGGGTCTCTGGGCAGCAGCACTACTGATCAAGCTGGTCGCGTCCTAAAGGACACAGCTGCTAGACTGGCAGGGGGTGAGTGAACTAACAAGAGTGAAAAACATACTTTATCTCATACTTGCCAATCTGCCGGCCACAGATGCATCTGTCCACGGCAATATCGGTAAGAGTGACCAAAGCATAGTTCTTGTGGAGACAAAGTCCTGCCTTCATGTCGAGAATACCCTCCATCATATTGTGTGGCACTGTCACCATACTCAAGGGACAGACTTTGAACAGATTTAGCAACTGAAGACTGTGCATCTATGATGCGCTGTGGGCCATCAACAGCAGTAGAATTGTACTCCAGCACAATTTGTAACTTCATGACCTGGCATATTCCCCAGTCAACCATTAGCATCAAGCCAAGGGATCAATCCTGGTACAATGGAGGGCACAGGACGATAAGCTAGGAACATGCCTAAAATTGAGGTGTCAACCTGGTGAAGCTACCAAACAGGACTACTTTCATCCAAAAGGATAAGCAGAAAATGATTGACAGAGCTAAGTGATCCCACAACCAATGGATCAGATCTAAGTTCTACAGTCCTGCAGACTCCTGACATATACCTGTCAATGTGAAATATTTCCCACATATGTCCTGTCCACAAAAAGCAGGACAAATCCAAGCCAGCTAATTACCGCCAATTGTTGAAAAGTATGGCACTGGAAAAGCACAGCAGGTCAGGCACCATCCAAGGAGTAGGAAAGTCGATGTTTCAGACATAAGCCCTTCATCAGGAATTATCTCGTCCATCAGTAAAGTGATGGAACACTTTATCAACAGTGTCATCAAGCAGCACCTGCTCAGTGGTGTCCAGTTTGGGTTCCGTCAGGGCCACTTAGCTCCTGCCCTCATTACAGCCTTGGTTCAAACAGGACAAAAGAGCTGAATTCCAGAGTTGAGTTGAGAGTGACAGCCCTCGACATCAAGGCTATATTTGACCAAGTATCATCAAGGAGCCCTAGCAAAACATGAATCAATGGATTGAGAGGCACATACCCCACTATTTGGACTCAGACCTGGCACATAGGAAGATGGTTATGATTGTTGGGAGTCAGTCATATCAGCTCCAGCACAACTCTGCAGGGGTTCCTCAGGGTAGTGTCCTAGGCCCAATCATCTTCAGTTACATTCCATCATAATGTCAGAAAAGGGACTATTTGCCAATGATTACACAATGGTCAGCACCATTCGTGACAGCCCATGTTCAAATGCAGCAAGATCTGGACAGTATCCAGGTTTGGGCTGACAAGTGCCAAGTAACATTCATGCTACACAAATGCCAGACAATGACCATCTCCAATAAGAAACAATCTAACAACTGCCCCTTGACATTCAATGGTATTTTCATCACTGAATCCCCCACTATTAATATCCTTGGGGTTGCCATTGACCAGAAACTCACTGGACTTACCATATAAACACAGTAGTTACAACAGCTAGGAAGCTAGGAATACTGCGGGGAGTAACTCACCTCCTGACTCCCTAAAGCCAGTCCACCATCTACAAGGATAAAGTCATGAGTGTGATGGAATACTCCCCACTTGGTTGGATGAGTGCAGCTCCAACAACATGCAAGAAGCTTGACACCATCCAGAAAAAAAAGTCAAATTTACTGACGCTACATCCAGAAATATAAATCCCCTCCACTACTGACTCTTAGCAGCAGCAGTATGTACTATCTTCAAGATGCACTGCAGAAATTCGCCAAAGATCCTTCAACAGCTCCCTCCAAACCCATGACCAATTCCATCTAGAAGCACAAGGACAACAGATACATGGGAACACCACCACATGCAAGTTCGCCTCCAAGTCACTTGACATGTTGACTTGAAAATATATCACTGTTCCTTCACTGTCATTGGGTCAAATTCTTGGAAATCCCTCGATAAGGGCATTGTGGGTCAACCTATAGCACGTGAATTACAGCAGTTCAAGAAAGCAGCTTACCACCAGCCTCTCAAGGGTAGCTATGGACTGGCAATAAATGCTGGTCACATCCCAATAGTGAATAAAAAACTCTTTCCCCCCAAGAGTCAACAACATTCTCATTGTCTCTCAAAGTTGACTGGACAGTGTTCCAATTTTCACATAAACAGGAATGAAAAAATGGTTCTGGAGTGGAAGGAGGCCATTCAGCTCATTGTGTTTTCACCAGCTCTCCAATGAGCATTATGACCTACTGCCATTCACATACCTTTTCCCCAAACCCTTGCACAGCGTTCTATTTAAATAATCATCCAATACCCTTATGAATGCTTCAATTAACTTTGCCTCCATCATACTCCCAGGCAGGGCATTCCAAGACCGAACCACTTGTTAAGTGAAAATGTTTTTATCCACGTAATATTTATTAAGTTTGTGAATGACTTAAAATATGTGCCCTCTTGTTTTCAATCATTTTATGAGTATTAACAGTTTCCCCTGATATACCCATATCTAACATATAACCTCTCATGGTTCTGAACATTTTTGTTAGATCTTCTCTTGGCCTTCTTTTCTCTGAGGAGAACAATCCCAACTTCTCAAATCTATCCTGATAACTGACATTTCTCAACCCTGGAATAATTTTTGTAAATCTCTTCTGCACACTCTCCAATGCATTCACAACTAAATGGCACTCAGAACTAAATTAATATTCCAGCTGATGTTCAACAGATGTCCTGTATACATTCAGCATAACCTCCTTATTTTGAGCTCAATAACCCTATTACTCAAGCCTAGAATACTAAATTCAGTTCTTACCACTGTCCTTCCACCCACAGTGATCTATGTACATATACACACAATCCCCCTGCACCTGCATTCCCTCAAGTATTGAACCTTGTATGTTATATTACCTCCAGCATCTGCAGTCCTCACTTTCTCCTGTTATATTACCTGTCCATGTTCATCCTAACAAAATGCATCACCTCATATTTCTTCTCATTGAACTTCACCTGCCCACTCCACCAATCTGTCTATGTCCTTTTGGACATCTGCACTGTCCTCCTCAGAGTTTATAAAGTTTCCAAGTTTCGTACAATTCATAACATTTGAAATTGTCCCCTGGACATCAAGATGTAAATCGTCAATATATATTAGGAAAATCAAATATCCCAATACTGATCCCTGGGGAATTGTTCGACAAACCTTCCTCAATCCCAAAAATATATCCATTGACCATTACGGTTTCCCATGACTTAGCCAATTTTGTATCCATGTTTGCTACTGCCCCATATATTCCATGAGCTATAACTTTTCTCACAGGTTAATTGTGCATCAATGTACTGAATCTTTTTGAAAGTCCTCAACAGCATTATCCTCATCAACCCTTTCTGTTTCCTCTCCAAAGATCTCCAGCAAGTTAGTCCAACATGAGTTTCCCTTTGGAAATCCATGTGGCTCTTACTGAAGAAATACCTTTCTTCACATTCTAAACATTAATACTACATGCTCTATATTATTCAATTGTGGTGAAGGTGCATTTCGACAGCTCTGTTGTCATTGATGTGGCAATGATGTGGATGTAATCCTCTGTAACTTGTCAGCCATCTTTGTTTCCCACATGCATACTGATCATCAGTGAGCATTTTCATTTCCAATTTGGATCATATATACAATGTGTCAGTTAAACCATGGAAGTTTTAACCTGTTGGGGGTCAGCAATTATGGCCAGTTCCAAAAGCGACTCACTCATTGTGTAAACATAACTGCTGTTAGTGACTAGGGAAGTAATATCCTTGGGCAGGAATACAAACATTTTGTGGTAAAGATCAGAAAATTTTAAGAGAGAGTGAGGGCCATGCAGGACAGAAGATAATTATGTTCATCTGAGCTGCTTGTTTAGAACAGCTCAGCTCGTTTCCCCACCCCACCACCCCAAACACTTGTAGATGTTTGCCATGCTTTTTCTTTAGTAGACTATCCAATTCACTTTGGAGATTTTGGAAAATGCCTTGGTTTGCAAACTGTTTGGAGCATGGATTCTTTTTGCCCCCTGAGGGAGACTAGTCTTTCAATGGAAAACAAGCTAAATGTTTGAAACGGGGTAAAATGCAAGGCTGTGTGGAAAATGCCATACCGTGAGATTAATTTCGCATTGCTTGAACAAAGAGCTAGCATGGCATAATGAGTTGAATGTTATCCTCCTCCTGTGCTGAAAATCTTTCTGGTTAAATGCATGATATGCCCATGTGAATGGTTATGGAATGTCTGTAAATTAATATTTTTATAGCTAAAGGACTATCAAGCCTTGGGCTAACTATTGTACCAACACAGACAACAGCTGTGGGCCAGTATTTTCAATGCTCTTAATCAACCTGCCCAGGGATGTTATGACACACCCTCAAAGGCAGGTGTCATTTGAACCCAGGCGTTCTGGCTTAGAGGTAGGGACACTACCAGTGAGCTACAAGACCCCCTCCCTCACAGATTATACCCTAGATTTATTGATTTATATTTGTTTCAGTCAACGTGTTTCAACACATTAAACACAGATCCAGAGCAAGTGGTTCTTGAACACAGGACCACTAGCCTAGAGATAGTGACTCTACCATTGTGCCAGAAGAGGTTGGAGGGTCAGAGGCTGAGGGGTGACCTTATAGAGGTTTATAAAAATTATGAGGGGCATGGATAGCGTAAATAGGCAAGGTCTTTTCCCTAGGGTGGGGGTGTCCAGAACTAGAGGGCATAGGTTTAAGGTGAGAGGGGAAAGATTTAAAACGGACCTAAGAGGCAACTTTTTCACGCAGATGGTGGTGCATGTATGGAATTAGCTGCCAGAGGAAGTAGTGGAGATTAGTACAGTTACGAAATTTAAAAGGCATCTGGATGGGTATATGAATAGGAGGGGTTTAGTGGTTTATGAGCTATATGCTGACAAATGGGACTAGATTAATTTAGGTTGTCTGGTCAGCATGGACAAGTTAGACAAAGGGTCTGTTTCCATGCTTTTACATCTCTATGACTCTGTGTGTCTATGAATTATACGCTGAATAATTCTCTCTAGAAGCTTCCCCACCACTGGAGTTAAACTGACTGGTCTGTAGTTGCTTGGCTTATCTTTACAACCTACTTTGAACAAGGAAGTGACATTTCCAATTCTCCAATCCTTTGGCACCTCCCCTGAATCTAGGGAAGACTGAAACATTATAGCCAGTGCCCTGCAACACACACTTTCACTTCCTTCAATATCCTTAGATGCTTCTCATTTGGCTATCAACTTTAATAATCGATAGCCTATCCAACATTTCCTGTTGATTAATTTTGAATCCTTCTGGTAACAGAACGTCTTCTTCTATACCATGGCCAGGAAATCACATACATTCTTGGTGAGGACAGATGCAAAGTACTATATTGACATCATAGCCATGTCTTTTGCTGCCATGTGCAAATCCCTTTTTTGTTAAATAATTGGCCCAACTCCTCTTACCACACTTTTACTATGTTGTGCTTTTAGAACACTTTCAATCGGCTGCCAGTCTTTCATTATAGGGTAAAAACAATGACTGCAGATACTGGAAACCAGATTCTGGATCAATGGTGCTGGAAGAGCACAGCAGTTCAGGCAGCATCCGAGGAGCTTCAGCAAAATCGACGTTTCAGGCAAAAGCCCTTCATCAGGAATTAGCAAAATCGACGTTTCGGGCTTTTGCTCGAAACATCGATTTTGCTGAAGCTCCTCGGATGCTGCCTGAACTGCTGTGCTCTTCCAGCACCATTGATCCAGAGTCTTTCCTTATAATCCATCTTCGCTTTTCATGCATTTTCACCTCTTTTCTGAACCTTCTCTATTCCTCTTGGTTCTCAATTGTATTTTCTGCCTGACACCTGTCATTGACAAATTGTTACGTTTTTATGTTAATTTCCATCCCTTTTTATACCCATGGAGCCCTGGATTTGAATGATCTTCCTTTCCCTTGTGACAGAATATATGCTGACACAAACCATTTCATTTTTGAAGGTGACCCATTGCTCAGCTACAGATTTTCCTGTCAATATTACAGTTCCAGTCAATCCTGGCCAATTCTGTATTTGCCCCATTGAAATTGGCTCTGCAGCAGTTAATTACTCTTAGTCTTGATTGCCAATTGTCCTTTTCTATTAGGACATTAAACCTTAGAGTGTAATGATCACAGCCTCCTAAATGTTCCACCACTAACACTTGATCTACCTGACACTTCATTTCCATGGTCTAGATCCAGCAGTGTATCCTTTCTCGATCTGGCCACAAACTGTTGTTGCAAACTTTTATGAACACAATCGCAGAACCATTGACCTAGTCTACATTCAGGTAGTTAAAGCTCCCTGTTACATAATGTTGGCACTCTCTTGTTATTTTTCTACAGTTTGTTCCTCTATATCCTTCCAATTAGTTGCTGGTCCTTACACTACACTGAGCAACGTAGATGCTTTCTTTTGCTCATTAGCTGTTGCCAAATTGATTCTGGTCTTTAGCCTTCTAGGTCATTCTCTTCCACCCGCCCTCTTTAACCAACGCCACCACCACTTCTCCTCCCTTCCCTATCTTTCTGAACACTTTGCACTCAGTAAAATTTCATATTCAATCCTGCCTTTCCTTGATCCAGGTCTCTGTTATAATCACATCATAATTCCATATGGCAAGCTGTAATTCCTCAATCTTATTTACTATACTCTGTGCATTCACATATATACATACATACATAGCAACCTCAATTAAACATCATTATTTTCTCCCTTACTTAGACTTCATGAATGACTTCTCTATACCATTGTTATTCATCTCTCCAAGTAAACTGTTTGTTCTGGTATCCCTCTCTAATATTCTCTCTTGTTTCCACACCTTAGTGAGTTAAATTCCTTGAACAGCACCACAAAAACATCCACAAGGAACTCAGTCCCATCTCTGTTCAGGTGCAAGCAGTTGGCTTGTACTGGTGCTACCTTCCCCAGAGCCAATGGCAGTGCTCCTGAAATCCAAAGTCTTCCCTCCTGGACCATCTTTCCACTAATGCACTCACCTGCCTTATCTTTAAATTTCACTTGCACGGGGCACTGGGATTAATCTGGAGTTGGCTATGTTTGAGATCCTGCTTACCCATTTTCTACCTAGCTCCCTAGGTTCTGATTTTAGGACCTATCTCTTCCTACCCAAGTGATTGGTACCAATCTGATCATAGTTTCTTATGAATCAATCTCGAACTATATCCTGCAGCTGCTCTATGACATCCTTATCCCTGGCACCAGGGACACAACATCCCATCCTGGAGTCACAGCTGCAGAAACGCTTGTCTGTTCCTCTAACTAATAAATCTCTATCACTATTATGTTCCTTTGTTTTTATTCCTGTGGTGCCATAAACTTGGCTCTGACTGCAATGCCCTGTGAAACTAATGTACTCAGCAGCTTCCAAAACAAGAAAACCGATTTGAGAATGGGATCTTAGTGGACTTGTGCACTACCTGTCTGTTTCTCTTGAACTGCCTGGTTGTCACTCATTCCCTTTCTGCCTCCAGGCTTTTAAGCTGTGGTGAGACCATCTCTCTGAATATGCTATCTCAGTCTTCTAGATATGCCATTGTGATTCCACTCATGGAGCTCCTCAAGATTGTTGCATTATACTATCCAATCATTATAATCTGTATTTCAACTTCATTCCACAGCCTTTGTTCCATATCCTTTGTCCTTAGTTCAATTTTTCATGAGGTGCAAAATTTAATCTGCCTTTTCTATGACTATTTGTTTAATTGGATAACAGATGTTAACTTTGGAGATATTTGTGCCTCTGGTGATTTTGTTGTCCAAAATGTGAAAAAATCAATTTTATAATTGCAATTGATGTACCCATCCATAACTGTGTATTGTGATGAGGAACCTTAAACTATATGAATGACTACATAGGCAGGTGGTAAAATAGAAAAAGAGTTTTAACTACTCCGAAGCCATTTAATTGTCTAGTAACATTCATGTTCACTTCATATAAATTTAGGCTATTTGCATTTGTCTGGGTTGAATAATTTAATAGGGCATAATAATGTAATAGACAAGTAGTCTATCTCCAATGAATTGTGATATAAAGGTCTAAAAGTACCTTTAAAAAATGACTGACTGTGCTGTTTAGAGAGCAGAAAGATGGAAATATAAGCTGAAATGAGCAGATGTTCCTTGGACTGTTTATTCCAGACTACTTGAGTGGTTAATTACTTCTGAATCAAGAGCAGTATTTTCAAAAGCTTGAGGGCATATAGAAAATTTGCTGCTTTGGAAAGGAAATTTTGTTTGACTCACAGAAAGGAAGAATACAAAAAAAATTGTAAATTATTATAAGATGGCAATCATACTTTCAATGGAGGCCAGAGAGTATTCACAATGAATGGAAGACATTTTAATGGTGAAATTCTCAGAAATGAGAACAGCCGATAATTCATCAGTCACAGGTGCAAATGAATTCCAATACTCTCTGGCATGACTGAAAGAATGTCAGTAATGCACCATTAACATTGCTGCATCTATCTGTTCTCAAGGTGATTCATGGTTTCATTCTAACACATTCTGGAATTTGACTATTAACTTATAATTTACTGCCACAGATGATCACATCACTGGGCAGTGAAATTATCATTCACATTCTTGGAACAATGTAGAAGTACAAAGTGAGCTTATCCAAATCTGTCCAAGATAACCCTTAAATCCAGTCCATTCCCTATGCCCTGGCTGCCTTTTCAATACAGCCACTGTCTATAAATTCTATTCTCTGAAATAATACTAAACCATTCCCAAGAGCAGTATCCTTTCATTCAAATAAATTGGCATAAAATGCTCTCTAATCCTCCTTAACTCCTACGGGATTACTCCAGAACAGATGTCACATGACATTTTTCTTACAACTCCAAATCACTGAACACTTTGCCTGACCTGACTAAAGATACAAATATGTGCTAGAATATTTGTTTTCGCTAATTATTCCACCTATCGCTTCTGAAAGCTGCTGTTTCTTTCTAAAGTATGATTCGATGAATTTTAAAAACACTATCTCATCCATATGGCCATTTCCATGTGTGATCCTTAACAATGAATACCAATAGACTATCTGTACTTAACAGTGAGAAAAGCAGAACTGAACTGAACAGAATTGAATCCAGAGAACTTACATGCACTTGGTGGAGCAACCCCCGCCCCCCCCCCCATATTATAGCTGTGATTCCATGAAAATCTTCAAGTTACATTGCACTTTCTTGACTAAACAACATCCCAAAGCACTTTGCATGAGGTTTCATACATCTGGTCGAGTATCTCTGGATGGTTTCTCCTTTCTATCCTAGGAGAATTCCAGCCAATTGTCATTCTAGCTGAGAAATTGCAGAAAATGTGCATAAAATACACTGGGATATCTTACAAAGTAGTAAACTTATCAGTAAGATAAATGAAGCACAATATTTTCCTATGGGATGCGAGTGGAAATCAGAAGGAAAGAGGGTTTGAACTCCAGGTCAATTTTACAGGCACCCCAGTGACTTTATATGGAATAACATTAACATGTGCTCGGCAGCCAGATCACCTCTTCAGTCTAGAAAGAGGCAAAGATCAAAAGGGCAGTAAAAAGCAGGACTCTGTATCAGACATTCGCTTGTGTTCCTTTCATATTAGGAGTTATTATCTTCAGAAAAAAACTTGCACTTATATAGTAATTATCACTGCTCAGAAATATTACAGAAGTATTTCTTATAAACAACACTAAGGTAACTGAGATTTTATGTATGATGGTGCTAGTTGAAGGAACAATGCTAATTAGGACAATGGAGGAGCTCCTTTAGTCTTTGTCAATTAATGCTAAAGAGTCTTGCCCATACACCTGAAATGGGATTCAGAAGCACCATGTAACACATCATCCAAATGAAAAAAATCTCTAACAACACAGCACTCCCTCACTACTGCACCGAGGTGATAGTTTGCAATACTCATCTTCATCAAGGGAGATTCAAACCAACTCTCATTTGATATTCAACAGTATGGCAACACTGAATTTCCCAGCCAGGAGTCATCATTGAGCAAAGCCTTAAGTGGATGTAAATACATTGGCCATAAGTGCACATCAAAGGTTGGGAGTTTTGTAATGAATGTTTCACCTCCTTTGTCCTATAGCCTTTTCCACCATCTACAAGCCAAATGTCAAGTGTGTGCTGAAATATTCCCCATTTTCATGGATGAATGCTGATCCAATCATGGCCCAGGAACTTGATCTTATTGAAATAAATTGCCTGCTTTGTTGGGGCAGCATCCATTACCTTAAACATTTACTCCCTTCACTCCTGGTGCATCATGGCTGCAATGTGTACCATCTACAGGTTGCTCTGCAATGATTCACCAAGGCCTTTTCAACAGCACCTCCCAAATTTGCAACCAGTACCAACTAGAAGGACAAGGGCAGATAGAACATGCAAACAGCATTATCTACAGGTTCACCCTCAAGCTACAAAACATCCTGATTAGAAACACCATGTCTTCATTAACACTGTGTCAAACTCCTGGACCTCCCTCCCTAAATACACTGAGGGCGTGCCTACAACACACAGATTGCGGCAGTTCAAGAAGATAGTTCACCACCAACATGTCAAGTGCAATTAAAAAAACAGCATAAATGGTCTTGCCAGCAATGATTATAAATAAATAAAAGTGATCAAAGTCCAAAGTATGCTGAAGCCACCAAGTTTGTGATTCTCACAATATGCTGCAACTTCAAGCAGGCTAGCACTCCAGAACTTGAACAATAACACAACGTTTTCTCACACACTCCACTGTAGCTAAGCTATACTTTAAGATCCACTAATAATAGAGCTATTCCTTCAGGCTGTAGAGTATGATGAAGCTATTAATTCCATTCTTACGTTGGAATAGAGTACCCACATGTGATAGCAACAGCAATAGAATTACTGTACTAATACAGTGCTTTGTTCTAGCTGCAGTGAAATTGTAATATTTTATTGTAAAATAATTATAATTTTGCTTCAAATTGTGATGGTTAAGAACAATAATAGTCACTTTAGTGGAATTAAGGTAATAATTTAATCAAGAGAGGCTAAATCCCAACTATTTAACCTTCCTTCTTACAAGCTTTTATGATATTTGCTTTTGCCACTGGATTGTTCAATTCAATAAAAAATATTCATCACTACCTCAGTGACTTCGGTTCAACTATCCATTATCCAGAGCTTTCAATGTTGACAAATTCTGAAGTCACATACCTGAATTGTCCATTCACACCATAAACATGGCTGAAGGGTATGCTGTCTGTCCTACGGGTCACAGAAAGTAGATGGGGCACCATTCTTCTTTTTAATAATCTGTTTTGTCTTATTTCTTTATTGACCACTTTATATTTTTATTTCTTAGATAAATATTAAACTTAAATATAAATTTTATATTTTATTTTCACTGGGCAAGTGATCACAACATTATTTCCTGTAATACCACCAGTCACAGCCCACAGACAGTATAACCTGGTCTGACCACCTTTAATTCAAGTTATATTGAACTCAACACATTGAGATACTGTGAAAGAAAGTAAAAGACAATTTTGTTGATATTTGGGAGCCAGCGAAGAAATTGTTTTTGTCCAAATATATTCAATACAAAGCTCACAACCAGCTTGCTATAGTGATATAAAAGTGCTGCCAGCACTTTTTTTAATTTGGCTTATTACAGAAGCTGAGAGGTGTATCTGACAGCTGCTGGCAGCCACAAAGATTCAATTATACGCTATGCAAACATTAATAAAAATATGGCATTTTTTTTAAAAGTCACCTATTCAGGATTTGTGAAGAACAATATTTCTGTAATTAGTTAATTAATATTCAATTAAGGTCAGTGGGCTAAATAAAACCTTTTCAGAAACTAAGGGAAAATTTCGAAGACACAGTACCACAGATGCCGACTTTCATTATCATCTGTATGCAGACGTTCCTTATCTGCTAGCCAGATGTCGGAGAACAATGCTCCCCGATTATCATCCTGGCACCGTCTGCATCTCCAAGCTGTGGTTTTCTGTGAGTGCACAGAGAAGATATCAGGACATTTAGTGCCACTGATATGTGGCTTATGTACAATTTTTAAAACCAAGTATTTTTTTCTTCCTCTTCTTGCTGCCATAGTATTTAAGATGGCAGAATGGGCTGGTGATTGATTTTGTCAATGGTCCTTCTCCCGTGGTTCACTAGTCATTCTTCTTTCAAAAACTATGTAAAATATCGGGCAGACAGCCTCATTGTTGTTCAGAGGACTTAGTTCCACACTCACTAAGGGCTGGCTGTGACATAGTGGTAATGTCAGTAGATTAGTAATCTAATTTTCGGGGGACATGGGTTTAAAATCTCACAATAACAGATGGTGGAATTTGAATTCAATAAAAATCTGGAACTAAAAGCTGTTTTAATGATGACAATGTAATCACTGTTGATTGTTATAAATACCCATCCAGTTCACTAATGTCTTTTAGGAAAGGAAATTGTCATCCTTACCTGGTCTGGCCTATATGTAACTCTGGATTCCAGACCCACAATAATGTGGTTGATTTTTGCAACCTGAAATGGCCTGACAAACCATTCAGTTCAAGGGCAGTGAGAGTATTAAATGCTGGCCATTACAGTGACAGCCACAACAGAAAATTATTTTAAAAAATGTTGGAAGCTGTTTTAAATCCTAAAAGACCATTCCCTCTGTGACTACCTGGTCAGGTCCACGCCCCCCTACGACCCACACTCCCATCCTGGCATTTTCCCCTGCCACCGCAGGAACTGTAAAACCTGCACCCACACCTCCTCCCTCACCTCTATCCAAGGCCCTAAAGGAGCCTTCCACATCCATCAAAGTTTTACCTGCACATCCACTAATATAATTTATTGTATCCGTTGCTCCCGATGCGGTCTCCTCTACATTGGGGAGACTGGGCGCCTCCTAGCAGAGCGCTTTAGGGAACATCTCCGGGACACCCGCACCAATCAACCAAACCGCCCCGTGGCCCAACATTTCAACTCCCCCTCCCATTCTACCGAGGACATGGAGGTCCTGGGCCTCCTTCACCGCCGCTCCCTCACCACCAGACGCCTGGAGGAAGAACGCCTCATCTTCCGCCTCAGAACACTTCAACCCCAGGGCATCAATGTGGACTTCAACAGCTTCCTCATTTCCCCTTCCCCCACCTCATCCTAGTTTCAAACTTCCAGCCCGCACTGTCCCCTTGACCTGTCCGGACTTGTCCGACCTGCCTAGCTCCTTTTCCACCTATCCACTCCACCCTCTCCTCCCTGACCTATCACCTTCATCTCCTCCCCCACTCACCTATTGTACTCTATGCTACTTTCTCCCCACCCCCACCCCCACCCTCCTCTAGCTTATCTCTCCACGCTTCAGGTTCTCTGCCTTTATTCCTGATGAAGGCCTTTTGTCCGAAACATCGATTTTGCTGCTCGTCCGATGCTGCCTGAATTGCTGTGCTCTTCCAGCACCACTGATCCAAGACTGTCATTGGGCCTAATATTGGTTTATATTCTGGAAGTTTGGCTCTTTTCATCAGGTTGCTGGTTATTAGACATACATGCACTAGTTCTTATTTGAGTAGAGGTGCATTGATATCAAATCTGTAGAGTAAACTTAATGTTCAGTTAATCAAATGATGATAACTCATCAAGTCTCAGTTTGTATCTGACAGTTCTCTTGTAAGCATCATGTCTGTAACTTTACTCTTTTTTTTAACATTAATTCTGCTGTGGGGGAAGCTGATAATTGTGCTTTTTTTTTCAAATTTCCAGTTGTGCTGTATAATGATATTTACTTATTTTCTAGATTTTTCTTTCTGGCTCATGTGGAAGCTTTTATTATAGAATCCCTATAATGTGGAAACAGGCCATTTGGCCCAGCAAGCCCACACCAACCCTCCGAAGAGTATCCCATCCAGACCCACTCCCCTATTACTCTACATGGCCCCTGACTAATGTATCTAACCTGCACATCCCTGAAAACTATGGCCAATTTAGCATGGCCAATTCACCTAACACACATCTTTGGATTGTGGGAGAAAACCCATACAGAGACAGGGTGCAAATTCCACACAGACAGTCACTGAGGCTGAAACTGAACCTGGGTCCCTGGCACTATGAGGCAGCACTGCTAACCACTGAGGCACTGTACCGCCAGCTGAGCAACCGTACTGTTTCTATCTTGACTTTTATGTCCACTACTCTCCATGACAATCTGTCCTTTGGCAACTTCATCTCTCACTTGCATCTGTATTAGCATATGCTTAATCCCAGGGTTTTGTTTTTGCTACTTAGAATGGCAGAATTAGGAGTTGACAAATAACAGCTGCAAAGTAGAGACTACAGTTGTCCACTTGATCCATGGATTCCAGGTGGAAGTTGAGGTTACAACACAGAGGTAACAGTTAGGCCTGACAGAGATCGCCTAATATTAGATCTGCAAGCTGGACCATTTTAAAGCTAAGGGTTTTCCTGTGAGCCTGGCCCAAAGTGACAAACAAACTTAATTACAGTCTACAAGAAATGGCAAGAATTCCTCACCAATGGAATATATCTACACAAAAATATTCATGTGCAAATTAATAATACCCACTTTTACTGTTCACTTAGCTCCACACTTGTCACTATTACTTTGCTGTAATAATTACTAATCTTCACACATTCCTTTGGCATTTTATTCCTTGTGTTGTCTTTTGATAGTGTTCTTATATTCAATGCGCACTCAATCGTGCACTTTATGCACTATGTACCTAGATGAATTGGCAGTTGTGTTTAGACTACAAGGAATAGATTAACATTGTATTTTTTCTGGTCCCATTTCAATTCAGGGTGAGCAGTCTGATCTAAATTAGGAATACAAAGCTAGCTCAAATCTCACTGCTCCAAGTTCTTCACAATGAAGCGTAATAGTTCTGAGTGACCAGACCTTTCGTGTCTGCAGCAAGATACTAAACATGTTGCTTACCCAGCCACCCACCACTGTCAAACTTCTCTCAACTGCTAAACCAACATATGCACATGATGAGATTAATGTGAAAAGGATATTATATTGTTAATTCTTTAGGCCGCATTTAGCCTGAGCTCCCTTGAGCTTTACTCCAATGCTTTACCCCCATTAACCTGCAAGTTTTAATATCCAGTTTTAGTTCTAATACTTAATGTCTGATGGAGTATTTGATCAATATGGTAATCCTTCCACATTTTTGAATTTTCAAAATATGAGGCTGAGTACAACTTATCACGAGGTAGTACAAATTAGGGGTTAATAATCAATTTAAGCACAAACATCCAACAACTCTAAACTAGTCTATGAACCAGCTGCAATGAACCTTGACATCATGGTAATTGCAACCCACACTAACAAAGGGGTGCAGTCACATCAGGCTGCTTGGGGGACTTTCAAAGTGTGGTGAAGGACCATGGGAAATTGAATATGTACACAGATAAAAGAGTTCAAATTATTTTTTTATTTGAAGTAAGAACTAAATGCTTTTGAGGTATGGGCTGTAAGGCACCTTGTAACAATGGAGTTAAACAGCAGCATGAGTGCCTAGGGAAGAGGGCAACCTGAGTATCTGAAGTGTCAAACCTGCTTCCCACTATAATTTTGAATTGAGATGAAAGATTTATCTCAAAAATAACAGTTATGATAACAACATACAACCTGATTGTCATCTCTTCCGGTTACATTCCGGCCCGGGTATCCTTGGAGAGGGAGCATGCCATGTCCACTGCTATTTTTGACTTATTTTGAGAGAGGTGGGCACCGCAGAAGGTGACATTTCTTATTTCTCCCTCCAATTCTATTATGATTCTGCCCTCTTCCTGTCTCCCTATCCTTCCCTTTTGTTGCTAACATCTTTGAATGCAAATTGGTCGCTAATTAGAATGATAGGCAATTTAGTGGTGAAGAATAAAGGAGAAAAGTAACAAGGGGGACTTGGTGGTGGATCAAAAATAATAGTGGCTAAAAGCACTCCTGGATATAAAAAGAAAAAGGAAAAGTAATGCTACAAAAATAATTAGCACAAAAATTTGCGATCACCTTCCAATTCTGTTTTGATTTAGCTCCTTCCTCTTTTCTTACTGGTTTTGAAAAAATAAATACAAATCTCCCAGCACAACCATTTATTCTCTGCTGTTGCGTAGTCTATAGACTACACATATGTTGGTTTTGGGCATTTGAATCCACTATTTAAATACTTTAAAAAATCTTTTACTCTTCCTTTGATGACACTTCAGTCCCACACCCTTACCTTTGGGTATCTGGTGTGGAAGATGCAGGAATATTAAAGAACCTCCACATGTGTCTCATCAAAACAGCCATCAACAGGTCTGGGTAGTGGAGGCATTATCATTCCTGACTGGGCCTTGCCCTCTCCCAGGGCTACATTCGTGCCCGAATGTCTTTGGAAATGGAGCCCGTAGTGTCCACTCTGTGCCTTTACAGAGACCTGGGTACAGCAGAGGGTGCAATGCAGCATTTTCTCCTCCACCTCCATTTTAATTTGGCCCCTCACTATCTTTCTCTCATTTATGTTGTCATTGCACCACCCCTGACAGGCTTTGCACAAAAATTCTCATTAATTAGAAATATGGGTGACCTTGTGGCAATCAAACAGAAAAAAAACATTCTTTAGATAAAAAAGAAAAGTAAACAATAAAAATGCTATCCCCTTAAATTCCTTTTTTTGAAGCCGCTGTTTGTTTTCCTACCGTTCTCTTTTGTTGTTGTGGTGCCCCAGGTGGGTAGTACTTGTGATTCACACAAACCTTCCAACTGTTTGTTCTACAGTGCTATGGAGCCCAAGGATTACGTATGCATTGGCTGATGGAGATTGCATTCATTTTTGTAATTATTTGAAGAATTTGTTGCTTTTTTTGGTTGTATTTCAGGCCCATGCTCTTGATCTTTGGGGTGGGCAAGTCACAAGATTTCTTTGTGGGCCTGCTCCTGGGTCCCATTAAAGTAGTCATCAGGGAGATCCAAGATGGCAGCGATCTGAGAAGATCACACTACAGAGCTCCATATCACAGCACAAACGGGACGAACCTTTAACCAGTCCAACCCAGATCATTGTGATATCTTGGGACTCTGGGAAGATCGTGAGTCCCAAAAACTTCAAAAATTAACTTACCTCTGATTCCAGCCATTCAGAGATGCTGAAAAATGGAGGAGGAGCATCCGAGGCCGGGTCTGCAGTTCATCCTCGTAGTTGATTACTTTCCAGGGCCTGGTGAACAAGCTCGCAAAATCTCATGAGATGCTGGGGAAACAGATTGAAGAGAAGCTGGCTCCAAACTCTCTCATGCTGAAGAAGCATGTGCAGCAGCTGGGAGACATGGAGAAGAGGACAGCGGAAGTGGAGCACAGGGTCACAATGGTAGAAGTTCATCCAGGGATAGGATCCAAGCCCTGGAGATGTAGGTCTGTAATTTGTGCAACCAAGTGGATGATCTTGAGAACAGCAGCAGGAGACAAAACATTTGGATCATCAGTCTGCCTGAAGGTAAGGAAGGTGAGCGGCCTGCAGAATTTGTTGAGGATTGGCTGCCGAAATTCCTTAACTTGGAGGCCGACATGAGATGATTGAAGATAGAGAGGGCTCACTGGGTCGCAGTGCGGAGATTGGGTCTGGATCAACGTCCTCATCCTCTTCTGGTGCGGCTCCATCATTACCGGGATAAGGAGAGAGTCATGGAGACTTCCAGAGTCCAGGGGCAGGATCCAAAGGCCCTAATTTACAAGGGCTCTAAGATCATGTTATTTCAGGACTTCTCAGCAGCGGTGATCCAGAAACGAAAGTCTTACGACAGTGTCAAGAGAAGACTGAGGGAGATTGGGATTCAGTATTCCCTGAGGTATCTGGCGATGCTTCAGATCACCTTAGATGGATCCATACATCTATTTGACATGTCGGAGAAGGCAAGAGACTTTGTGGACAAATTAACCTAATTTGAACAATTTTAGTATATATAAATAGTGTTGTTTGGGTATGTCTTTATCATTTTGTAAAAGAAACAGAGGATGTCCACTTTGAGCTTTATTTTTTTTCCCTTTATTAATAATAATTGGTTTTAAACTATGGTGGCGGTTGAGATGTACATTTTCAATTTCTAAGTTAGAATATACTAAAGGGTGGTTGGGGTATTTATTTCCCCTTTTTAACAAAAAAAGTGTTTTTTTATTCATATTGGTATTCTATCGGTGTTTACTCTTTCTTTGTTTGTGTCTGCAGTGCGGCTCTAGCTGGGAGAAGTGAAAGTGCTTGGGATGATTAGATGCCTACTTATTGGCAGTTTGGGATGGGTAGTTGCCCGCTCTGAGCAGGGGGTGAGTTCCCCTATTCAGTACTGTTGGCGCTTTATATGTTAGTTTTTTTTGGTTTTTGTTGTTATTAATTTTTAATCGTTTTTTAGATTTGTTAAATTCAATGGTTTTAGTTTCTGTAGTTTTTGTATTTAGTGGGTCATGTAACATTAAGGCTCAGCAGTTTGTGGTTCGGGTTCCTCCTTTCTGGAATTTCAATGTTATTGCAGATGGTTATGGCTAATGGCTTGATTAAATGGTGTACCTGGAAAATCAAGGGAAGTTATTCACCAATTAAGAGGAAGAAGGTACTCTTGTCTTAGAAAGGAGAAGGTGGCTATTGCTTTGTTACAGGAGACACATGTAAGATGATAAAGAGCATCTGAAATTACAGCAGAATGGCTTTGATCATCATTTAATACCAGAAGTAGGGGAATAGCTATATTGGTTAGGAAGAATCTCCCATTTAAGCTGTTAGAGTATGTTAAAGACACACACGGGAGGTTTGTAATTCTTCAAGCCTTGATAAATGGGGAAGAATATAGTGTTTTAAATGTTTATTGTCCTTTAGCTCATCCTCTTAAAGTTTTGGTAGATGTTTTTCCTAAACTGATAAGTCTCGAGTCCTGGGAGTTATAGGGAGAAATTTTAACTGTCTCATGGATCCCACAGTAGACAGGTTGTCCAAAGATCCCTTGATACCCTCTGTACAAGCTAAATAGTTAGTGGGTCTGTGTCAGGAGTTAGGGTTGATGGACGTCTGGAGGCACCTCTGCACTACAGGTAAAAAGTTTACGTTTTTTTTCCAATCTGTCTCACTAGGATTGATTTTTTTCTGACCCCTGCAGTAACCCTGGATTTAGTTGCATCTTGTACAATTGGTAATATTACCATCTCTGATCGTGCTCCAGTGTACCTTATGGTTAAGATTAAGGATGTTACAGTGGGTTTGAGGAACTGGCGAATGGATCCTGTTATCCTCAAGGATAATAAGTTTGTGGAGCATTTCTCTCGGGAATTTCGGGTGTTCCTAGACATTAACTTAGGCTCAGTTGGTAGCTCATCCGTCCTCTGGAAACCTGCCAAAGCCTATGCTAGGGGGTTAGTTATTTCATATTCCGCCAGTAGGAAGCAGCAGAAGGGTGAGCAGCAACATGGTTTTTGCAAAGCAAAGTTATCTGAGCGTGGTGACAAGCCAGGCAAATACTTAGCGTATCTTGCCAGAAAAAGCAGTGCCCACAAGCCATTATGGCGATTAGGGAAGGTTCTGGGAACCTAACATGTGATTCTATAAAGATTAATGTGGCGTTCCAGAGATGTTACTCTAAGTTATACCAATCCAAGGATTGTAAGGAGGGGCAGGCCAAAATGGAAATTTTTTTTAGGGATCTGAAGCTCCCGGGTATGACTCCCGAACAAGAGTCCTTTCTCAATGCCCCGTTATCAAAGCAAAACGTGCAGGAAGCTGTGAGGCAGCTTCAGAGTGGAAAGGCGCCCGGTCCTGACAGACTTCCCAGTGAGTTCTATAAGGAATTTGTAAGTATACTGTCAGGCCTGATGCTAAATATGTTTAATGATTCATACAGTCATAGTTGTCTCCCATCATCTGTAAGAGAGGCTAATATTTCACTTATCCTTAAAAACAGGAAACACCTGGAATACTGTACTTCGTACTGGCCCATCTCACTCTTAAATGTAGACTTTAAAATCCTTTCTATGACTCTCGCGTTAAGGCTGGAGACTGTGTTACCTTCTATTATTAAAAAGGATCAGACGGGTTTCATAAAGGGTCACAGATACTCCAATAATCTTGGGAGGCTGCTTAATGTAATTCAAGCATGCCAACAGTCAACACAGGGATTGGTGATTTCTCTAGATGCAGACAGGGCATTTGACTAAGTTGAGTGGCCATAGCTTTTCTATACTTTGGAGCGGTTTGGTTTGGGCGAAGGCTTTATAAGATGGGTAAAGGTTCTCTACGGTGACCCTCTCGCGGCGGTCATCACCAACTGGGTACGATCAAGCAATTTTAATATTTTTAGGGGCAGCTGGCAGCCTTTCATCATTGCTTTTTACGTTGGTGGTTGAACCATTGGGCGGAGGCCATCTGTGGGGATCCCAATATATCAGCTCCAGACGTGGGGTCAAAATTACATAAGATTTCGTTGTATGCAGACGATGTCCTAACTTTTTTGACAAACCCAGCAGTTTCAGTGTCTCGCCTGATACAATGCATTTGCACATTTGGTGATTTTTCGGGGTACAAGATTAATTTTGCGAAATCAGAGGCTATGCCTATGGGTGGTCTTATGAAGGAGCTAGGTCTTGAGGGTGACTATAGGTTCCCATTTAGGTGGTCACAGCTGGGTTTGTGTATTTGGGCATATTCATTACTCCAGTTTTGGCTCGGCTGTTCAAAGCCAATTTTATCCAATAATAGAGTCATACAGATGTACAGCATGGAAACAGAGTCTTCAGTCCAACCCGTCCATGCCGACCAGATATCCCAAACCAATCTAGTCCCATCTGCCAGCACCCGGCCCATATCCCTCCAAACCCTTCCTATTCATATACCCATCCAAATGCCTTTTAAATGCTGCAATTGTACCAGCCTCCACCACTTCCTCTGGCAACTCATTCCATACACATACCACCCTCTGCGTGAAAACGTTACCCCTTAGGTCCCTTTCATATCTTTCCCCTCTCACCCTAAACCTATGCCCTCTAGTTCTTGACTCCCCCACCCCAGGGAAAAGACTTTGTCTATTTATCCTATCCATGCCCCTCTTAATTTTGTAAACCTCTATGAGATCATCCCTCAGCCTCCGACAGTCCAGGGAAAATAGCCCCAGCCTGTTCAGCCTCTCCCTATAGCTCAAATCCTCCAACCCTGGCACATCCTTGTAAATCTTTTCTGAACCCTTTCAAGTTTCACAACATCTTTCCCATAGGAAGGAGACCAGAATTGCACGCAATATTCCAACAGTGGCCTAACCAATGTTCTGTACAGCTGCAACATGACCTCCCAACTCCTGTACTCAATACTCTGACCAATAAAGGAAAGCATACCAAACGCCGCCTTCACTATCCTATCTACCTGCGACTCCACTTTCAAGGAGCTATGAACCTACACTCCAAGGTCTCTTTGTTCAGCAACACTCCCTAGGACCTTACCATTAATTGTATAAGTCCTGCTAAGATTTGCTTTGCCAAAATGCAGCATCTCGCATTCATCTGAATTAAACTCCATCTCGGCCCATTCGCCCATCTGATCAAGATCCTGTTGTAATCTGAGGTAACCTTCTTCTCTGTCCACTACACCACCAATTTTGGTGTCATCTGCAAACTTACGAACTGTACCTCTTATGCTCGCATCCAAATCGCTTATGTAAATGACAAAGAGTAGAGGACCAAGCACCGATGCTTGTGGCACTCCACAGGTCACAGGCCTCAAGTCTTAAAAACAACCCTCCACCACCACCCTCTATCTTCTACCTTTGAGGCAGTTCTGTATCCAAATGGCTAGTTCTCCCTTTATTCCGTGAGATCTAACCTTGCTAACCAGTCTCCCATGGGGAACCTTGTCGAACGCCTTACTGAAGTCCATATAGATCACAACTACCGCTCTGCCCTCATCAATTCTCTTTGTTACCTCTTCAAAAAACTCAGTCAAGCTTGTGGGACATGATTTCCCATGCACAAAGCCGTGTTGACTATTCCAAATCATTCTTTGCCTTTCCAAATATATGTACATCCTGTCCCTCAGGATTCCCTCCAACAACTTGCCCACCACCGACGTCAGGCCCTGGTCTATAGTTCCCTGGCTTGTCCTTACCACCCTTCTTAAACAGTGGCACTACGTTAGCCAACCTCCAGTCTTCTGGTGCCTCACCTGTAGCTATCGATGATACAAATATCTCAGCAAGAGGCCCAGCAATCACATCTCTAACTTCCCACAGAGTTCTAGGGTACACCTGATCAGGTCCTGGGTATTTATGTGTTTCAAAACTTCCAGCTCTTCCTCCTCTGTAATATGGACATTTTGCAGGGTGTCACCATCTATTTCGCGACTTTCTATATCTTCCACATCCTTTTCCATAGTAAATACTGATGCAAAATATTCGTTTAGTATCTCTCCCATTTTTTGCGATTCTACACAAAGGCTGCCTTGCTGATCTTTGAGGGGCCCTATTCTATCCCTAGTTACCCTTTTGTCCTTAATGTATTTTAAAAATCCTTTGGATTCTCCTTAACTCTATTTGCCAAAGCTATTTCATGCCCCCTTTTTGCACTCCTGATTTCCTCTTAAGTATACTCCCACTGCCTTTATACTCTTCTAAGGATTCACTCAATCTATCCTGTCTATACCTTATATATGCTTCCTTCTTTTTTTTAAACAAACCCTCAATTTCTTTAGTCATCCAGCATTCCCTATACTTACCAGCCTTTCCTTTCACTCTAACAGGAATATAGTTTCTCTGGATTCTCGTTATCTCATTCCTGAAGGCTTCCCATTTTCCAGCCGTCCCTTTACTTGCAAACATCTGCCCCCAATCAGCTTTTGAAAGTTCTTGCCTAATACCATCAAAATTGGCCTTTCTCCAATTTAGAACTTCAACTTTTAGATCTGGTCTATCCTTTTCCATCACTATTTTAAATCTAACAGAATTATGGTCGCTGGCCCCAAAGTGCTCCTCCACTGACATCTCAGTCACCTGCCCTGCCTTATTTCCAAAGAGTCGGTCACATTTTGCACCTTCTCTAGTAGGTACATCCGCATACTGAATCAGAAAATTTTCTTGTACATATTTAACAAATTCCTCTCCATCTAAACCCTTTAACAAGACCTTCAAAGATGGGAGGCACTTCCAGTCTTGTGGTTGGTTCGGATAGCGCTTACTAAGATGAATATTCTCCCCTGTTTGCTATACCTGATACAGATACTCCCCGTGATTTTCAATAAGATAGGAGACTGAATTGTTGGTTTAGCTCCTTTATTTGGCATCGTAAGCGGCCCCTCATTAAATTAGCTAAACTGCAACTACCTCACAGATTGGGGGGAGTGGACCTTCCAGACATTAAAAATTACGAATTAAGCTTTTGACCTACGTGAATGATTGGGTATGTGGAGATCCTCTTTCAATATGGCTAGATATCGAAGCCTCCCGGGCAAGGTGCCCCCTTACCAGTTTGCTGTTTTTGGACAAAATAAGGACAGTTAGGAAATATTGCCATAACCCAATAGTTTTCAATACTGTTAAAGCATGGAGAGCAATTCGGCAGAGTGAAAGCAATATGGCAAAACATCTTTGTTTACACCTTTAGTGGGTATGCCGGATTTTCAACTGGGTATGATAGATTCCGGATTTAAACTTTGGGCAACTAGGGGTGTGTCTTGCATGGGCGATTTATTTGAGGGAGACGTAATGATGTCCTTCAATCAGCTAGTACAAAAGTATGAGTTATCTAATAGAGACCTCTTTCGGTTTTTTTCAAGTTAGGGATTTTATTCAAAAAACTACCACTCTTTTGACTGATCCCTACAAATCCGACAGAGAGAGAAGTGTGCTAAGTCCTAAGAGTACACTTTCTGTCAGTACTTTATATCATCAACTGGGGGGTGCCCCCTCAGATGAGTTTGATCGACTTTGCAGGATGTGGGAGAGAGAGAGAGCTGGGTGTTGAAGTCTCTTTAGAGGCATGGGAGGATATTTGGGAGAATGCAAGGAAGATATCAATTTGCAATAGGACCCATGCTTTACAGATGAAGATTCTCCACAGAGTCCAGTTGGCTCCGGACCGTTTGTCAAAATTTAAACCAGGGGTATCTTTAACATGTCCCAAGTGCAAGGTCTACACGGGCACCCTTACCCATTGTCTCTGGTCTTGCGATAGGCTTCAAACATATTGGAGTGCTGTGGCGGGCGCAATGGAGAGGATTTTGGGTGTAAGGGTGGAGAAGGACCCTATCTCTCTCCTTTTGGGCCTGCCCTCTGTATTTCCTGCAGACTTGCATAAGAAAATGCTTTTCAATATTCTCACATTCTTTGCAAGAAAGAATATTTTCTTAAGTTGGATATCTGAAAACCCCCCCGGGCCTGTTGTATTGGCGAAAGATTGTTAAGGAGCATATTCCCCTGGATTTTCTCACAAATATGGTACACCACAAAACTGAGAATTTTTATAAGACATGGCTGCCCTTTTTTGGAGTACCTGGACACAGATTTATCTGCCACACTAACAAGGGCTTTTATATAGCCATAAAACAATTGTGTTTTATGAGATCAATATCCAGGGAGGAGGAACTGTGAACATATGGGCGTTTTGTTTGGCTGGGCTAAGTTATTACTATTTATTAGTTTGTTGTTTTTTTTAATTTTGTTAAATAGCTAGTTTGGGTTTTTTTTAATTCTATACTTTCCTATATTTCTTTAAACATTTGTACATGAGGGTTGGTTGGGGTTTTATTATACTGTTTTGAATTCTATTGTTTTGCATTTGTTGTAATATTAAAAAATCTATTTTTCCAATAAAATATATTTTTTTTAAAAAGTAATCATCAACAGGTCCAGGCAGCAAGTCATGGTGGAGGCTTTTAATTCCTGACTGACTGCATCTTCCATAGCTACATATGTGCCCTGGTGTCCGTAGAGAGGAAACATGCTGGCATCTAGAAGCTTTTAGACACAGATGGACACCACAGGGGTTAAAATGCATTATCTCCCCCTGCACCATTATTCTGCTTTAGTTCCCTCCCTTGTTTTCCCACATTTGTTAAAAACAACACTAACCATTAGTTTAACCAATCAACGCATTACTGAATACAACGAACCCAGACAAATAAAGTATATTATACTCTGCTTATGCACTTAAAATTTGAAAAAAAAACGTCAGTAGAAATGCCATTTCTCTAAGTTAATCAATGTAAATTTGTTGCAACATCATAAACCACATCTTTATCGTAAATACTGTATAATCAACATTAATGTTGATAATCTGAATATGGGCAAAGATAGCAGCACCAGCATTCCAGGCAAGAGCTAGGTAAAATGTTGGTTCAGTTCTGACCAACATTAAGTGAAGTCTAGCAAAAAATATATTCATTAGTAGCAAGCATGGACATTAGCACTGTCTAATTGTCTGCCAGCATTTACTGTCAAAACATACCAGTGGTTATAATTTGCACTGTTCTTTTCACATTCTTGCTTCATTGTAAAGACAATGAATATTACTCTGAAGAACAGCTAATGTTATATAGGAAAATAGCCTTGACTTTACACCAGTATCTACAAATAATAATGAAGTGAACGACTGCTTAATTGGGTTTTATGTTGTTGAGATGGAAATGTGTTGCTGGAGAAGCGCAGCAGGTCAGGCAGCATCTAGGGAACAGGAGAATCGACGTTTCGGGCATTAGCCCTTCTTCAGGAATGAGGAAAGTTTGTCCAGCAGGCTAAGATAAAAGATAGGGAGGAGGGACTTGGGGGAGGGGCGTCGGAAATGTGATAGGTGGAAAAAGGTCAAGGTGAGGGTGATAGGACAGATTGGGGTGGGGGCGGAGAGGTCGGGAAGAAGATTGCAGGTTAGGGAGGCGGTGCTGAATTTGATGGATTTGACTGAGACAGGCTGGGGGGAGGGGAAATGAGGAGACTGGTGAAATCCAAGTTCATCCCTTGTGGTTGGAGGGTTCCTAGCCGGAAGATGAGGCGTTCTTCCTCCAACCGTCGTTTCGCTGTGGTCTGACGATGGAGGAGTCCAAAGACCTGCATATCCTTGGTGGAGTGGGAGGGGGAATTGAAATGTTGAGCTACAGGGTGGTTGGGTTGGTTGGTCCGGGTGTCCCAGAGGTGTTCTCTGAAACGCTCCGCAAGTAGGCGGCCTGTCTCCCCAATATAGAGGAGGCCACATCGGGTACAGAGGATGCAATAGATGATATGTGTGGAGGTACAGGTGAATCTGTGGCGGATATGGAAGTTTCCTTTGGGGCCTTGGAGGGAGGAGAGATGTGAGGTGTGGGCGCAAGTCTTGCACCTCCTGCGGTTGCATGGGAAGGTGCCGGGAGTGGAGGTTGGGTTGGTGGGGGGTGTGGATCTGACGAGGGAGTCACGGAGGGAGTGGTCTTTACGGAATGCTGATAGGGGAGGGGAGGGAAATATATCCTTGGTGGTGGGGTCCGTTTGGAGGTGGCGGAAATGACGGCGGATGATGCGCTGTACATGGAGGTTAGTGGGGTGGTAGGTGAGGACCAGTGGGGTTCTGTCCTGGTGGCGGTTGGAAGGGCGGGGTTCAAGGGCGGAGGATCGGGATCCAACCGCCACACTTCCCGATCCTCCGCCCTTGAACCCCGCCCTTCCAACCGCCACACTTCCCGATCCTCCGCCCTTGAACCCCGCCCTTCCAACCGCCACACTTCCCGATCCTCCGCCCTTGAACCCCGCCCTTCCAACCGCCACACTTCCCGATCCTCCGCCCTTGAACCCCGCCCTTCCAACCGCCCTTCCACTTCCCGATCCTCCGCCCTTGAACCCCGCCCTTCCAACCGCCCTTCCACTTCCCGATCCTCCGCCCTTGAACCCCGCCCTTCCAACCGCCACCAGGACAGAACCCCACTGGTCCTCACCTACCACCCCACTAACCTCCATGTACAGCGCATCATCCGCCGTCATTTCCGCCACCTCCAAACGGACCCCACCACCAAGGATATATTTCCCTCCCCTCCCCTATCAGCATTCCGTAAAGACCACTCCCTCCGTGACTCCCTCGTCAGATCCACACCCCCCACCAACCCAACCTCCACTCCCGGCACCTTCCCTTGCAACCGCAGGAGGTGCAAGACTTGCGCCCACACCTCCCTCCAAGGCCCCAAAGGAAACTTCCATATCCGCCACAGATTCACCTGTACCTCCACACATATCATCTATTGCATCCTCTGTACCCGATGTGGCCTCCTCTATATTGGGGAGACAGGCTGCCTACTTGCGGAGCGTTTCAGAGAACACCTCTGGGACACCCGGACCAACCAACCCAACCACCCTGTAGCTCAACATTTCAATTCCCCCTCCCACTCCACCAAGGATATGCAAGTCTTTGGACTCCTCCATCGTCAGACCACAGCGAAACGACGGTTGGAGGAAGAACGCCTCATCTTCCGGCTAGGAACCCTCCAACCACAAGGGATGAACTCGGATTTCACCAGTTTCCTCATTTCCCCTCCCCCCAGCCTGTCTCAGTCAAATCCATCAAATTCAGCACCGCCTCCCTAACCTGCAATCTTCTTCCCGACCTCTCCGCCCCCACCCCAATCTGTCCTATCACCCTCACCTTGACCTTTTTCCACCTATCACATTTCCGACGCCCCTCCCCCAAGTCCCTCCTCCCTATCTTTTATCTTAGCCTGCTGAACAAACTTTCCTCATTCCTGAAGAAGGGCTAATGCCCGAAACGTCGATTCTCCTGTTCCCTAGATGCTGCCTGACCTGCTGCGCTTCTCCAGCAACACATTTCCATCTCTGATCTCCAGCATCTGCAGACCTCATTTTCTCTTCTTTTATGTTGTTGGTCAAGGATTAAATATTGGCCAGCACACCACAGAATTTGAATAGTATCATCCAAATATGTAGCTGGAATTTTCAATTTCATCTCAAAGGGATTATATCAGATAATGCACTTACTTCACTTGCCTATTCTGCACTGAATTGTTAGCCTAAAGTATATGTCAATTTTCTGGAGTGAGAACACCCATAACTTCTTAACTCAGATGCAGAGTCGTCTGTGATCACAGTAAACTAAACTAAAAAGTGGTATTAGGATAGGAGAACGAAAAGATGAAGGATTAAGAATAAAATCTTTAAACACACAAATATCCAACACAAGTGTCAAAGAATGAATATTTCCCAATGCAGTGCATTTTCACCATAACAGTTATTCAAATGGTCAGTTCTATGGTTACTTTGTTTGGAAAAGAATAACTTTGTATAATTACAATGGACTGTATTTCATATTTCTCCCAATGATTAGAATTACAAAATACAACAAGGGGTCTAAGTTGCATTGTGCATTATAATTAGGCAAAACACTTTCCTGTTCAAAGTTACTTAAAGCTTATGCAAACAGTGTATTCAAGGGACTAAATGTTTGTTATTTTCCATCCTGGCAGCATTAGCTCTGCCAATCCATACTTCATTTGCATACAAAATGCTTCATTCCAGCAATCAATGAGAGAGCTGTATTTAGAGCTTATCACAAACATGCAGCGATCGGATTCTTCAGTCTTCTCGTTAAATTCTGGTGATGCATAACAAAACGAAAAGACTGGAGAACTAGAAACTGTGCATGGGATTTAGAGATGCCTTCACTTCATTTCAGACAATGTGTCAGAAAAAAGAAACATCACTGTTTATCCACAGGGACGTACACATCTTAAACCAAAAAGGTAATTTTTGAAGTGTCACAATGCTGCCATTATCACATAGGGAAATAACCCAGAAAGCAGCACTGCCCTCTTGGTAGGAAATGTCATTTTTAAAATTTAAACTATTCAGGTTAGTGTCATGCAAAACGAAACATTTATCCTCTTCAAGGGTAAATTCTCATTATATTAAAAAGTACTTTGAAATCTTCTGTTTTCCAGAATTGTGCTTTTGCTTTCACACAGCTTTACTGACAAGAGATTTGTAAATTAAGGCAACACATATTGCCTCATCAAATTCCACTTTGATAGTTCTTTTATGTTCCTGGCAATTGAGATCATAAATAAAAATTCAAATCAAGCTCTGGATAGTGACCAACTGCTTGTTACTTGCCCCATGAAACTCCATCCCATGCACAATGCATTAGCGCAGCCTTAGTCAATGTTCTCACAAAAGGATTTCAAATTGTCCAAACACTCAACATGACCTTCTGTTCAAAATGTCTTTCTGGGGTTTGCAACAGGGGTTGTGCTGTTAACTCTTCAACACATTTGTAGTTTTATCATGAGTATAATATCAAAAGAAGGGGACAGGAGCGTGAGTAGTCTGTAGACAACCTAGCACTGGCTATAGTATAGGACAGAGAATAAATTAGGAGATGAGGGCATGTAAAAATCTTCAAGTACATTGGGAAAGTCAGATTGGCAGGGGTAGCCATGAGGAAGAATTCAGAGTGCATTCAGGACAGTTTTCTGGAACAAAGTGTAGTGGATCCAAACATAGATCAGGCTATTTTGGATCTAGTGAATGATATATAATAAGGCAGTTTTAATAAATGATGCCAGAAAAAAGATCCCAGAGAAAACAGGGACCATAGCATGGCAGAATTTAGCTTTTAGTTTGAGATGGAGAAACAACTGTACTAAACTTAAGTAAGAGTAATTACAAAGGAATGAAATTAGAGTTGGCTAGACTGGGCTGGAAAAGGAGTTTACCAGAAAAAAGTTCCAAACAATGAAGAAATTTAAGAAAATAGTTCATCACTTTAAAAAGATAAGCTTGGAAGGAGGATTCTAGGAAGGGAATAAACCAACATGGTTCATCAAGGACGTTAAGAATTGGATAAAATTTAAAACGTAAACATAGACATGGTAAAGATTAGTGGTAAGGCACAAGATTAGGAAATCATAAAAAGCCAAAAAATAAACAGGGGGAAAATAAACTTCAGGTAAACTTGCAATTAACTCAAGATGGGCAACAAGAGTTTTTATTTAAATAGGAAAAGAGAGGCCAAAGGGAAAACCAACCTTGGATAATGAGAAAAAACAAAGAAATGCAGGTGCCAGAGTTGAAACAAACAAAAACAAATTTGAGGAACTTTGCAGTTTTGGCAGCATCACTAGAGAGAAAATAGTTATTATTTCACATCCAGGGACCCTCCTTCAGAACCTAAGAGAATGAAACTGGGGAAGTAACAATAGGGAACAAGGAAACAAAACATTAAATTGACCACAATAGTTAAAGCTTTACAAAGAACCAACGCTTCTTACAATCATAGGAGAAAAGCATTTACTCAGAGATCCACCAATGGTAAGTTTGCAAATAAATAGGGTGTAGTCAATGCCATGGAATGCCACCAGCCAGTTTTATAGAGAGGGTTACAGCTGCAGCACCAATGCAAAGAATTAATAGACCATGGCAGTCTGCACCCGGTTCTACAGTGATGGACAGAGGGGGCAAAATGAACTCTTCCTGGGGGTAAGGCAGACCTACTGGGAGATTGACTCCCTTGGTGACAGACATGCAGGATGAATTCAGGTACCCAGACGCTATGGTAAATGATAGGCGAACTAAATTCAAATTGGATACAGAAGTAGATACATCAAGGTTAGTAAGTTTGCAAAAAATACCAAATCGGACGTGTAGCAGACAGTGAAAAAGGTGCCCTTTGGGTACAATGGGATTTTGATCAGATGGGCCAATGGGCCGAGGTGTGGCAGATGGAGTTTAATTTAGATAAATGTGAGGTGCTGCATTTTGAAACAGCAAATCAAGGCAGGACTTATATACTTAATGGTAAGGTCCTGGGGAACTATTGCTGAATAAAGAGACCTTGGAGTACAGTTCATAGTTCCTTGAAAGTGAAGTTGCAGGTAGACAGGGCAAAGAAGGCATTTGGTATATTTGCCTTTATTGGTCAGTGCATTGAGTATAGGAATTGGGAGGTCATGTTGTGGCTATACGGGACATTGGTTAGGTTATTTTGAAATACTGTATGCAATTCTGGTCTCCCTGTTATAGGAAGGCTGTTGTGAAACTTGAAAGGGTTCAGAAAGGACTTTCAAGGATGTAGGGTTGGATGCTTTGAGCTATAGGAAGAGGCTGAATAGACTGGGGCTATTTTCCCTGGAGCGTAGGGGTTGAGGGGTGACTTTATATAGATTTAAAAGATTATTACAGACATGGATAGGGTAAATAGACAAAGTCTTTTCCCCAGATGGGGGAGTTCAAAACTAGAGGACATAGGTTTAAGGTGAGAGGGGAAAGATTTAAAAGAACATAAAAACCAGGAGGAGGGGTGGACCATCTGGCCCTTCGAGTCTGCTCCCCCCATTCACTAAAATAGTAGCTGATCTTTTTGTGGCCTCAGCTCCGCCTACCCACATTCTCACTCTAACCCTTAATTTCTTTACTGTTCAAAAGATTCTCTTAGCTTTAAAAGTATTTACTGAGGAGGCCTCAACTACTTCACTGGGCAGAGAATTCCATAGGTTCACAATCCTCTGGATGAACAATTTCCTTCTCAATTCAATCCTAAATCTGCTCCCTCTAATTTTGAGGCTATGCCTTCTTGTCCTAGTTTCACCCATCAGTGGAAACATCCTCTCTACTTAAAACTTATCTATTCTTCTCGCAATTTTATATGTTTCTATAAGATTCCCCCCTCATTCTTCTAAATTCCAATGAATATAATCCCAGTCTACTCAGTCTCTCCTCATAAGTTAAACCCCTCAACTCCGGAATCAACCTAGTGAACCTCCTCTACACTCCCTCCAGTGCCAGTACATCCTTTCTCAAGTAAAGAGACCAAAACTGCACACAGTACTCCAGGTGTAACCTCAACAGCATCCTGTGCAGCTGCAACATAACTTCCCTGCTTTTAAACTCAATTCCTTTAGCAATGAAGGATAAAACTGCATTTGCCTTCTTAATTATTCATTGCACCTTCAAACCAACCTACTGTGATTCATGCATAAGGATAACCAGGTTCCTCTGCATAGCAGCATGCTACATTTTTTTTACAATTCAAGTAATAGTCCTTTTTACTGTTATTCCTACCAAATTGATGATGTCACATTATATTGTACTCCTTTGTCAGACCTCTACCAACTCTGAAATTGGCCCTTTGCAAAGTTTCACAGTGCTCTGCACACTTTGCTCGATCTTCGTGTCATTCGCAAACTTTGACACACTACACGTGGTCCACAACTCTAAATCGTCTATGTAAGTTGTGAATAAGTGGTGTCAACACTGATCCCAGAGGTACACTGGATCAGGCCAGACCGCTCAAAACATTTCAAAAAAGTAGCCCAGACCTAACTTTGCTATTTGATTTAAGCAAGTGTACAGTGGATATTCCAGGAGAGAATAAGCTGGTCAGACAAAAAAAATAGAATTTATTTACAAGAATACTGAATGAAACACAAAGAACAGAAAAATAGAACGCAAAATAGTTTATCCTATCTGAACATGACAGGCTATCCCAACTTAATGATGCTGTGCCAAACTACTTGCAACAATCCCAATATCCCTTAGCACAAAAAGAAAAAAAATGAAACAAAGTCTTACAGGCATTGAAGACAGAAGCGGAGAGTGTCAGCTCCTCACACAGATGCCAGCTGAACTCAACTGACTAATCTAAATGAAGACTAGTTACACAGCTAGCTGGCCAATCCCTTTTGATTATATCTTATTTTTAAAGTCTTGAATGCCTACTGTTGGAGGCAATATCTGGTAGGTGTAAGCAAAAAGGGCCTCATTAAACCATTCAAACCCAGTCTAGCTGGAGCCTGGCTAATTACTGCCCCCACCCCACCTCTCTGGAAAAATAAAACCAAGGGCACAGTCACCTTGAGAAAGGACCAGTTTAACTACAACACCACTAGTCACTGCCAACCAGAAAAGGGCACATTTAATCCCACTCTTTGCTTCCTGTTGGTTAACCAATTCTCTATCCATGCTAACACATTGCCTGTAATACCTTGTATCTGTATCTTATGCATCAGCGTTTTTTGCAGCACCTCATTGTAAGCTTTTTGGAAATCTAGATCCATCATATCTACTGGGTCCCTGTTGTCCATTATGCTTATATCTTCATAGAATTCCAGTAGATGAGTTAAGCATTACCTACCCTTCATGAACCCATGCTACTTCTGCCAAACAGGACAATTTCTATCTAGATTCCTTGCTATTTCTTCCTCAGTAATAGACTCAAGCATTTCCCCCATGACAGAGGTTAAGCTAATCAGTCTATAATTCCCCTTCTTTCATCTACCTCCATCACAAAGGCATCTAAATGTTTTCTAGAGGGTGGTGCATAAATGAAGTGAGCAACCAGAGGAAGTGATGGAGGCTAGTATAATTACATTTAAACACATCTGTATGGATATATGAATAGGAAGGGTTTAGAGGAATATAGGCCAAATGCTGGCAAACTGGACTAAATTTATTTAGGATATCTGGACAGCATGGACAAGTTTGATCGAAGAGTACTTTTCCATGTTGTGCAGCTCTACGACGAATTCTTCTATAAGTTAAGCCATGGTTACAACAGAAAAAACCTTAAATTCTGAAGGGTCACTAGACCAGAAACAAACTGATTTCTCTTTATCTGATGGTGGTAGGCCTGCGTTTTTCCAGCATCTGCAGTTTTTTTTTTAAAAAAGAGAAGTTTATCATCCTTTCAACCTTGTGGCACTGGTGATACTAAAGGTTTAGGGAAAAGGACATGTGCATGCTATGCCTCAGTTCAGAGATAATTATTCCTAATTACATGCTCTAGTTAATAAACTAACATTAATGTTTTTAACAGGAGCTAAATCCAAGTCAAAAGCACCAGTAATCTCTTTAGAGGACATACTAGCTCCAGAATTGCAAAAATGGGAGTTCAGTTCATTTTTCCTCAAATGGAAAGGATGCAGATGGTACCAATGAGCCACCAGAGGGCATTAAGGACTGCACTTCATTCTCAGTACAGTTAGTTCTGGTATAATGTGATAGCTACATTCTTATGAGATAGTGTTAAAATTGCACAAGTTATGCCATTCAAACTTATGGGACCAGAACCACATTTTAGCCAATCCAGGTAAGGAAAGTTGAAATTCTTCATTCGTGTTAAAGCCAATGTGCATTGAAGAAACGCACATTAAAACAGAACTGAATTTATGGTCAAGGTTCAACACTTCCAAGCTGCTAGTAAAATGCAATCCCAAGAAAACAAAAGGTGCTTAGCTTCAAACTAAATCATGCCCACCTTGACAATTCTGAGCTCAAAAGCTGCAGTCATGGAACAGATCATAGGGCAGCAAGAAGACCTAGTTAATTGGTCCACAGCTGTAAAAGTCTAACTAGCTGAAGGCAGCTGCAACACAGCTTTCAGCAATTGGTCCTTAGAGGTTGCTATGTTTACTTGTATATTTACTGGGTATGCTGCCTGACATTGACATTAGTTCTTTACCAATAGTTAATTAGTCCTGATGTTGAAGAACATATATGAACAAAGCAAGCTACCAAACTATTTGCACAGTAAAACTCCAACTTCATCTTTAGGCACTTGTACTACTCTATGCAGCAGTTTGGCTTCATATTACACACAGCACTGAAAAAAGGTCATCAGGTGCATGATGACCATCGTGGACACATTAGCTCTAATCCCATTTCTCACCTTGAAAACTGCCTTACATGCTGTTATGGGTCCAGGTGTTCATCCAATGCTAAATGTTGTGGTGGTTCCTACCTCTTTTGGATGTTTTTCCTTCAAGAAATGGTCTCAAACCATTGCCCTTAAAGTACACCCCTGGTTATTGATCTCCGGTCAGGTGATTGTCTCTCATTTTAGAAAAATTGAGAATGAGGACCATCTGACTATAAAGACCTAAAATCATGTACAAATGGATTATTTGCTGGCATGCACTATGTAAAGATTACTAACTACACAATTTGCCAAGGCAGCAATAAGTTGGACCATTGTCTACTATTGAACAAAAGCAACAATAAGCAATTGTTCTAACTATACAGTGCACCACAATTCTATGGACAAGATCCATTGTATAAGGGAACTTTTACAGAATAATTTCCACGAGGAGACAATGTGAACCTCAAATTCAGTTTATCATGAACTGAGCTGACATATGCAGAGACAAACCATTGACCAGTAGTGCAGGAGTCAAGAGGAACAATGGGCAAGCACTAATTGGCATCATTTGACAATTAAAAGCATTGTGAACATAGCATAAAATGCCACAAACCTTGCCAAACATTAACATTGCAGCCTGCTTCCAAAGCAACATACACAAATGTGAAGTCACCTACATTAGACAAGATCAGAATACTTTTAAATGTTAGTAAGTGGGAAACAGGGAATCAAGGAGTATTCAAAGTTTCTCCATGCGTTAGGCTAATGAAAGACTGATCTTTACATCTGGAAGTCTAAAGTAATGACTCTAATCCCTATGAACAGCAATGTTATCAGGTTACACCACCTCACCAGTATGCCCACTAAAATCAGAAGCGTTGTTGTTGGCAAGTTGCTACAGTACACCTGGTCAGTGCATACAAACAGGTGTTGATAAATGGATTAAATGCTCAGTGGGATGGGTTTTCAGTTAGGCTGGCTACTTTCTCCTGAATGTCAAAAGTTAAATATCACAACACCAGGTTACAGTACAACAGGCTTATTTGAAAGCACTAACTGTCAGAGTGCTGCTTCTTCATCAGGAGATTGCATCCTGGATTGTCAATGTGGCTCTCAACCAAAATTCCCCACACTTATGCCATGGCTAGGTCAGGCTTGTTCTGAGTCACTGCCTAACCAGATTCTGTCCACAAAAGAATTCATGTGACTGGTAGTCATTTCATGCCATTCTCCCTTCTGAATGCTGTGATGGGACTGGGAGAGGAGAGGAGAGGAGAGGAGAACAAGATTTCAATCCCTTTAAAATGCAAAAGTGAAGTAGTTGGACTCTGAATAAGATATTTAGCTGGCATTCGGGCTATTAAACACCATCAGCCTAAAATGCAACTGAAGACAAATGCCCCACAGTTGGCTGAGGACAGGTGTAGCATCCTGCCAACTGCACCAATTGTTGGAGAGATCTTTGTCTTGAATCTGGTGTTCAGTAGCACAAATTGATCTTTAGAGCTCTTAGCAATGCAGTGTGGAAGAAATCTCTGGAGAAGTCCAATGACAGTTCTAAATATATTTATACAGTCACAATAGCCACATTAATCTAGATCAAAGACATAAGAATAAAAATTTCCCTTTAACAAGCATTGACCTATGCCCTTGCTGTGATGTCTGTTAGAATTCTTCTCATGACTACTCAAAGTAATCATGTAACAATGCAACACAATGTGCATTATGGCTGACTGTTGTTTGGTCTTTGGACTAAGTCACATTTTCCTACACAGGAAGGAACAAAATCTTATGCTGCAGATAACCTTTATTCCCAAGTGCTGACCGTTCCCCAAGAATGGGATTTGGGCCAAAATATGAGTTTGCACTATTGAATACATTATCTGGAAACATGCTAATTTCTGTATGTCTCCTAGCTTTTTTTTAAAAAACCAACATGTTTATTTCACTGCCTTACTAAGAAATAATCCTTTTCTTTCACCCCAGCCCCATGATTCTCATCTTCCTTAATAAAAAGTCCTACATCTGATCTTAAAGTCATTAGAAGCAAGTCAGTCACTGAACATAGGACACTGTAAAAGGAATAAATATTTTGGTGTTAGATCACAGTTCAGGCATGATCTCATTGACCAACACGGCAGGTTCAACAATCCATTCTAAACAGTGTTCCAAGTGCACAAGTTTCCAATTTACCACTTACTAGATGCACCTAGTCACCAAACAGTGAAATCAAAAATAATACAATGGACAACTTAAAAGCATTGATAATTTGAATAAGGATCTTTATTTGAATATATTCCATACAACCAAAGTGATTATTGCACATTTACAAGCCTTAAGTGGCACTTAAGTGTGTAATATTCTGCTGGGGAACCAGGTCAGATGTTGAAATTCATTCCAGCTTTTCCATGGGGGTGTTCTCAGAAACTCATTACCGCCTGATTCACTCATGTCCAATATAGTGGCATCTGGAACATAATGTTAATCTGGGTGTTAATTTAGATACCATTAAACATAAGTAAAACTAAACAGATTCATTGTTAATGCTGATCCTACAGAGACAGTTATCAGGAATGTTCCTGCAAAATATCTACATAACCAGATAGCATTACAAGTTTGAAAAAATCTACTTATTCAATATCTCAACTTCTTCAGCAACTTGAAGTGACAGTTATTATTGCTGTTAAGGTATTTCAAAAATTGCATAATCTTAATGCAAGGATTACAGTGATCAATAAAGGCAACATATTAAATTCAGATGACAGTTAGAGGAAAATTATTAAAGAGAATACTAAATAAATAAGGAAATAGAGAATTTGGGTGGCACAGTGGTTAAAACTGCAGCCTCACAGCGCCAGGGACCCAGGTTAGATTTTAGCCTTGGGTGACAATCTGTGTGGAGTTTGCACATTCTCCGTGTCTGCATGGGTTTTCTCCAGGTACTCCAGTTTCCTCCCACAGTCCAAAGATGTGCAGGTCAGGTGGATTGGCCATGCTAAATTGCCCATAGTGTTAGGTGCATTAGAGGGAAATGGGTCTTGATGGGTTGCTCTTTGGAGAGTGTGTGGACTTGAAAGGCCTGTTTCCACACTGTGGGGAATCTAATCTAATAGAAGTGCAGAGTTGACTAAATTGGAAAAAAGTGACAAAGTAGTATAATGTGGTTAAGTGTAAAGCTATTAATTTGGCTGGGAGAATAAAAATTAAGTGGAAAATGACTGCAGAACTCAGGTGCTGACATTTGAGTGTTCTAGCCCATGACAATGACATGGGCATGTATAGCAAGCACAATGTTAACAATACTATCCTTTATTAAGAAAGCTGGCACATATGAAAACCACAATGAAGGATATATACACACCAATTCATGATTGACTAAAATAGATACTTAGCAGCCTACCCTATGAGGCTAGGTTAGGCAGGCTGAACTCATTAATTACTAAGTTAGTAATTAGAGGTATCCTGACTGAAGTCAAGTCTGTCCAGGTGAACTTGGAATGGGTGCCTCCATGAAGGACAGTTCATTCTTGAGTTCAGGAAGGAGATGAGGGAGACTTTTTTAAAAAAAATGCTACGTTGCTCAACTCAAACTCTGGTGTCCATCGGGAAGCAGGGTCACCTATTATGGATCATGTCTTTTTCTTAAAAAAGTGAGGTTATTGTTGTTAAGTGGGGAAAATGGAGTAATTGGAGTAGTAATGTTGGAGGAGTAATTATCTTGCTCTATGAATTTATATCTGTGACAGACATTCATGCAATGCATTGCATACACTAACTATTTGCTTCATCCTCATCCCAGGTTAATCAGTCACTTTTAAAGCAATCTCAGTCATTAAGATGACCATCATGAGTATAAACATTTTAACCCTGGACCAGATAAGGTCATTATCAAGAATGCTAGACTGTGTAATGTACATTTCTGGATAAGCACCTAAGTAGATTAGACTTCAGAGGCTTAGAAAAAAAAAAAAAATCAGTACAGCAGTCCCTGCAGAAATCAGAGGTAAACCAAATCTGCAACACCACCAGCAGATCCCAAATAACTAACATGTAAGCAATGCAAAGTCATCATGCCATAAAATAACTATAAAATGAAAACTGACACCTTGAATTGTGCTTACCTGGTGAAAATACAGCAGAGCCTGCTCTTTAAGAGATTTGCCAGGAGGGAAAGAAGCACAGGTACACTCCAGAAAATGTCAAACTTAGCCTTGAAAGCAAAGTTAACAATGTCCACCAACTGCAGTGGTCGATATGGTTTCATGGATCACTTGTGAACCCAGAACAGGTTAGTGCGGACAAGAGTTTTGTGCACATTACTGGCTTGGGATTTCTTCTCCTTGCATTTTCACGTTTCAGTTGGGCGCACCAGGCGAGTTTCTCCCAGAACCCAGTAATATCTACAAATAGGCAGGTCACAATATATTAATGATTACAACTACTTTTGAATTAAAGTCATATTCTGCAGAAACAATTCAGAGGTCATTATATACAATTATGTCATGATAAATTGAATGCTGCAAAGAATAAAATGGCTTACTGTAGCCCATAAGTATTTTCAGAGATCATGTATCAGCCTTGTACAGCCAAAAGTAAAAAATCAGGGATGTGAAAGCGACCAGGGCTGGAGTCAGAATTGCTGCTCCCTCAGTATTCAAACACTTTTCATAATTGATGGATACAAAGTTGGCTTTACAGTATGTGTGTGGTGGAGCATTATTTCTCAGACTAGAGGCCTGTGAAAAGCAGTGTTCTACAGGTACTATGTCCTCTTGCATGTAATTTATATTAGGAATTTAGATGAGAATATAGGAGACATGGTTAGTAAGTTGTGATGACATCAAAAATTGGTATTAAGATTACAAGAGATCTTTATCAATGGATCAGTGGGCTGAGGGGCAGATGGAATTTAATTTGAATAAATGGGAAGGATTGCATTTTTGGTAAAAAAAAACAAGGACAGGACACAAACAATTAAATGTTAGGTCCCAGAGTAGTGTTTAGAACAGATACTAGGAGTTTGGGTGCTTAATGCTTCAAAATTTGGGTCACAGGTAGACAGTGCAAGTTACAGCAGTGTTTGACAAGGCCTTTTCTTGAGTACTGTGTCCAGATCTGGTTGCCCTGCTATAGGAGGTTTACTATTAAATGGGAGGTGGTTCAGGAATGATTTACAAGGATGTTTGCCAGGAATAGAGAGCCTGAGTGACAAGGATAGGCCAGGACTTCCTCCCCCTCCCCCAACCTGGAGCATAGGAGGTTGAAGTGAGATTGTTATAGAAAAAAGGTCTGAGGAGGTACTGATAAGTTGAACAGCAAAGGTCTTTTCCATAGGATGGGAACGTTAAAAACTAGGGGGCATATTTTTAAAGGGAGAACAAAGATTTAATGCGGACAAGAGGGGCAACTTTTAAAAAAGTGGTTAGTGTGCAGAACGAACTGCCAGAGGAAGCAGTCGATGCAGGTACAGGCCAAAAAAGTGGCCAGATGGGACAAATTTAGTTTGGGAAAATGGTCAGCGCAGACTAGTTGGACTGAAGGGTCTGTTGTCATGCTGTATGATTTAGTATCCTATATTTGTTACTCAACTTGGCATCCCGCCACAGAGGAAGCCAAATCAGGTCACCACGCTGGACAACACCTCATTTCAGTCCAAGAAACATTACCAGTCACTAATTCTTTAATTCAGTGTTCTAATGAAGTTCAATAAGCTATCACAAGGAACACCATCGCTCATTTTAGTACTCAACTACCATTTCTTTGCCTACTTCATTCTCAAGCTGTTACTCTCAAGCATGGATTATTGCACACTTGGTTTGCATAACATATCTAAGCCTCCAAGCTAATTGCCAGGATCCTCCCAATACAGAAGATCAGATGGAAACAAAGTTGCAACTGGGTGAGCAAAACAGTACCCAGCACATGCATCAAACGTAGATTTGTTTTATTATAAAAAGCCTTAAACTTTTCAGTTGAAACAGCATTAGGACAGGAGATCAAAAGCTACAAAGAGACAGACAACAGCAAGATTCACAATGGCATTTGTTACTTTTCCCATTTAAGGAACCTATTACTCAATACTTTTCTAAATTAAAATTTGCAAAATTGATTTTGGAGTCAGAGATGTACAGCATGGAAACAGACCCTTCAATCCAACCCGTCCATGCCGACCAGATTTAGTTCCACCTGCCAGCACCTGGCCCATACCCCTCCAAACCCTTCCTATTCATATACCCATCCAAATGCCTCTTAAATGTTGCAATTGTACCAGCCTCCACCACTTCCTCTTGGCAGCTCATTCCATACACATACCACCCTCTGTGAAAAGGTTGCCACCTTAGGTCTCATCTTTCCCCTCTCACCCTAAACCTGTGCCCTCTAGTTCTGGATTCCCCGACACCAGGGAAAAGACTTTGTCTATTTATCCTATCCATGCTCCTCAATTTTGTAAACCGCTATGAGGTCACCCCTCAGCCTACAACACTCCAGGGAAAACAGCCCCAATCTGTTTAGCCTCTCCCTGTAGTTCAAATCCTCCAAACCTGGCAACATCCTTATAAATCGTTTCTGAACCCTATTCCAACAGTTGCCTCACCAATGTCCTGTATAGCCACAAAATGACTACCCAACTCCTGTACTCAATACTCTGACCAATAAAAAGAAAACGTACCAAACACCTTCTTCACTATCCTATCTACCTGCAGCTCCACTTTCAAGGAGCTATGAACCTGCACTCCAAGGTCTCTTTGATCAGCAACACTCCCTAGGACCTTACCATTGGGTGTATAAGTCCTGCTAAGATTTGCTTTCCCAAAATAAATGTGAGTCCTGCACCTCACATTTATCAGAATTAAACTCCATCTGCCATTTCTCAGCCCAGTGGCCCATCTGGTCAAGATCCTGTTGTAATCTGAGAACCCTCTTCGCTGTCCGCTACACATCCAATTTTGGTGTTATCTGCAAATTTACTAACTGTGCCTCTTATGCTCACATCCAAAGCATTTATATAAATGATGAAAAGTAGAGGACCCAGCACCGATCCTTGTGGCACTCCACTGGTCACATTTGATTAAATCCTGAGCAGTAATCAGCAATGCCTTAAGGCAGTCTCATCACAGAAGGCTATGAAGACCATCGTGAGTTAAACATCATTTTCTGCTCAGTAAATCATTAATCTCAGATCCTTCTGGTTTTATAAAGCGAGTGCACGTGGCTGTTAGTGTCGAGTAAAGCAGGACATTACAGAGAATTATCAATCTGCTAAAGAGTAAACCATCAGAAAGCTCCAGCGGACTGTCTCAGAGACCTACCGCCCACTCGCTCCAGACTCGGGTCATCCTTCAGCCGGAGCCCCGGCACCGCCAGCTCCACATTTCCACCCGGGATCTGAAAACGGGATTTCAAAGAGAGAAAAGTTCAAACGGGAGCCCTCTGGGCCCGGGGAGGGTCCCGGGGAATAAGGGGGAGGGGGATTGAGCCGGGCGGGGCCTTTCCCGGGAGATCACCGCCATCGGGACCATGTGGGGCGGATACAGGAGCCGACTCCCCGCCGCTACCCCAGCAGCTCCTTCCAGAACCTTCCCCAGAGAAAGACAGAGGCCGATAGCTACTTCCGGAGCACTATTTATTGCCACGGCGACCGGAAATCGCGGGCACGTGACCCCCTCCGCCCCGCCCCTTCCCCCCGGTGTCGGTGCCATGGCCTCGACCGGAAACCAGAGACAAGGCTCCACCACCGGAGGGTAAGGACGGGGACAGGGACAGGGGCACGGGAATAATGAACGAGCCCGGCTTCTGATTCTCCCCTCTCACCCCTCTTCCCCCCTCCCACCCCTCACTCACTTCCCCTCCCCCCCCACTCACTCATCCCCTCCCCCCCCACTCACTCATCCCCTCCCCCCCCTCACTCATCCCCTCCCCCCCCTCACTCATCCCCTCCCCCCCCCACTCACTCATCCCCTCCCCCCCACTCACTCATCCCCTCCCCCCCACTCACTCATCCCCTCCCCCCCCACTCACTCATCCCCTCCCCCCCCACTCACTCATCCCCTCCCCCCCCCACTCACTCATCCCCTCCCCCCCCACTCACTCATTCCCTCCTCCCCCCACTCACTCATCCCCTCCTCCCCCCACTCACTCATCCCCTCCCCCCCCACTCACTCATCCCCTCCCCCCCCACTCACTCATCCCCTCCCCCCCCCACTCACTCATCCCCTCCCCCCCCACTCACTCATCCCCTCCCCCCCCACTCACTCATCCCCTCCCCCCCCACTCACTCACCCTCCCCCCCCACTCATGCTCCTGCCCCCCATACTCGCCCACCCACTCAGTCACTTGCCCCCCCCTCCTTCCCACTCACTCACTGACCTCCTCCCCCACCATTTGATCCCTTCCTCCCCCCCCACTTGCTCACTGACCCCCTCTCATCTCCACCCCACTCCACTCTCCCAACTGACATCCCTCGTCTGCTGGTCGCAAATACCCTCTCAATACTCATACCGCCTTTCACTACTCCCTTCCCCATTCCTCCTACTGTTCATTCCAGCCCGGCCATGTAATCTTCACAACACCATTCATTTGTTATCATCATTATTTTAATTGTTATGCTTCTGTTCAATAAAATTTATTTTTGCAACCTTCATGTATCATTTGTGATTTCATCCAAGTTTCTACATGTTTCTGCCCCATGCCTGTGGTTCGACAATTTGTTTTTCCCCTCCTCTGAAGCATGCATTGCTGGTTCAAAAAGTAACTTGACCACTTGTTCAGTTAGTTTAGTTGGAAATGTTTTCTGTGAAATTGGTTCTGTAATTGGTGTTCCTTGGGTTGTTTATATAATCCACCAAATGATGTTGGGTTTTGATCAACTATAGCTCAGTTTGAACTGGGTAACTTATGGGGAGCAAAAGGCTGATTTCCATCCTATATGTTGTCAGTTTTTCAGTATTTTGACACAAAACAGCTCAGGCTCTAAATGAATGTTATCTCTAATTCTAGTCATGCAAAACCGATCCTTGGCACTATTTTCAGTTGCCATCCACTGGTGATAGCAGCATATGGGTTGTTTTCACCAGAACCATAGCATGTTTAAGTAGTGATTTTGAGAGTAAAAGTACTCCCTGATGTAATTTGGAGGAAAGAGTTAGAAATGAATGAGTTAGAGACAGGCAAAATAATGAGGAGGAATTTAGGGAGTGTTTTACTGAGGCCGAAAGCGAAGAGAAATATAGTGCCTAAAGAGGTTTTAGAATTAGAATAGGGTGATGCTATGAAAAACCTAGGAGATGATAGTTTAAATCCTGGAATGTCATGCTGAACAAAGGATTTTTACAAAATACATTCATGGGACACGGGTGTCACTGGTTAGGGTAATATTAATTGCCCTTGAGAAAATAAATAAGAGCAATGTGGGCTCCTTGAAAAATAATAGTCATATTGTCAAAGTTGAGAAGAGTGGGGTGGAGGACAGTATAAAGCTAGTTGTTTTGAATAAACTATAGTTTGTGCTAGGTGCACCAATAATTACTGGTTACACGTCTGCCAGAATAATTTAGATATCCATCATAAGTAATGCCATGGGTGTGCATGATGGGATCTAAAAGGCAACATAACCATCTATAAGAAAACAAGAGGCCATTGCTGTCTGCAGTGAACTTTTGATGAGATAAGTGAGAGTCAGCTCCCAAGTTTTTTGGGAGAATGCCTTTTAAGACCATAAGACATAGGAGCGGGAGTAAGGCCATTCGGCCTATCGAGTCCACTCCGCCATTCAATCATGGCTGATGAGCATTTCAACTCCACTTACCCGCATTCTCCCCGTAGCCCTTAATTCCTTGGGACATCAAGAATTTATCAATTTCTGCCTTGAAGACATTTAGCGTCCCGGCCTCCACTGCACTCTGCGGAAATGAATTCCACAGGCCCACCACTCTCTGGCTGAAGAAATGTCTCCGCATTTCTGTTCTGAATTGACCCCCTCTAATTCTAAGGCTGTGTCCACAGGTCCTAGTTTCCTCACCTAACGGAACAATTTCCTAGCGTCCACCCTCTCCAAGCCATGTATTATCTTGTAAGTTTCTATTAGATCTCCCCTTAATCTTCTAAACTCCAATGAATACAATCCCAGGATCCTCAGCTGTTTCTCATATGTTAGACCTACTATTCCAGGGATCATCCGTGTGAATCTCTGCTGGACACGCTCCAGTGCCAGTATGTCCTTCCTGAGGTGTGGGGACCAAAACTGGACACAGTACTTCAAATGGGGCCTAACCAGAGCTTTATAAAGTCTCAGTAGCACAACTGTGCTTTTATATTCCAACCCTCTTGAGATAATTGACAACATTGCATTCGCTTTCTTAATCACGGACTCAACCTGCATGTTGATTTCAGTGACAGCAATCGACACCGTAGAAAGCTGGTCTGTCATCGTAAAACTAGATGTCTAACCTAAAACAAAGGGACTTGTCAAAGCTGTAGGCTTGTTTACTGTGGGTAAAGTAATAATTTAATATTGCCTGAACTCATCAAGCAAATGAAATAGATAATCCTGTACATATCCATGAACTTTAATCTCTTGTTAAAGGGAGGTATCAGCACCTCAGGACTTGAAAGATGCAAAGATTGTGACCCTGAACAAGAGTAAGAGCAGCAGTTACAGTGACTATTGAAGCATTTCACTGCTGAGCATCATGAGAACTATTTTCCTCCATTCTTGCCATCACACTGCAAATTCTGGTCAGATGCATCTATTCCAAATCCCAGTGTGGTTTCCCAGAACAGGAAAATTCATGACGTGAACATTTCAGCCCAGCAGTGCAAGAGAAATGCTTTGAACAAGGAGACCATTGCATTTTGCCTTCTTTGATCTCTCCAAGGCATACAAGCATGTGAGCAGGGCAGCTAATTTTAACCTCCTGGGGAAACCTAATTGCCTGTCATAGCTGCTTGGCGTGACCACCTCCTTCCATTACAACAGAATGTAATGTCAGGTCTGATGGGGCAACATCAGAATCCTTTGATATCTTCAGCAGGGTCAACCAGGTTGTTTCTGGCACTAACAATGTGGTTCTCTGCCTACAAGACATCTGCTGAGACTGTCTACTTTCATACTAGAGCCTTTGCTAGCCTGAGCTCGAAGACAAAATCCACCAAACCCTCATTCAGAGAATTGCTGTATGTTGATGATGCTGCACAAACATTCCATACTGAGGAACACGTGCAGTGACAAACAGATTCTCTTGTGCCTGCAAAGGCTTTGGTGTGACCATCATCTGGAAGAAGTGGAACTTTTGTGGCAGAAGCTGAAAAAGATGGCTTTTGTATTCCTGTAGGCAAGTTTAAAAGATAAGTCAACAGATGATCAGTAGGTAATGTTTAAAAAAAAATTTAATGTGATACATGACCAGTTTATATTTCCAACTATGCCAGAACTCTACTTATGAAAAATAACTATAGACCTGAGAGGCATCAAAAAATTAAAATACATAGTATGGCAAAATGTAAAAAATAACCTGAATCATGGATAATGAGAAAGAAAAACAGCGCAGGTTAACACAACTGATTTGACTGGAAAAAAGGTGTAACAAAGTCAACATTTTTTACAATTGTATTAGCATAAAGTGCAGTCAGGAATAATATAAGCCCCTTGAAAACTGGTAGTGATAATGTGAGTGAAAGTCAAGAAATGGCAGATGTGTAGAATAATTACTATTCACCAGCATTTAGACCATAAGACATAGGAGCGGAAGTAAGGCCATTCGGCCCATCGAGTCCACTCCGCCATTCAATCATGGCTGATGGGCATTTCAACTCCACTTACCTGCATTCTCCCCGTAGCCCTTAATTCCTTGTGACATCAAGAATTTATCAATTTCTGCCTTGAAGACATTTAGCGTCCCAGCCTCCACTGCACTCTGTGGCAATGAATTCCACAGGCCCACCACTCTCTGGCTGAAGAAATGTCTCCGCATTTCTGTTCTGAATTTACCCCCTCTAATTCTAAGGCTGTGTCCATGGGTCCTAGTCTCCTCACCTAACGGAAACAATTTCCTAGCGTCCACCCTTTCCAAGCCATGCATTATCTTGTAAGTTTCTATTAGATCTCCCCTTAATCTTCTAAAATCCAATGAATACAATCCCAATTTATGATAGAGCAAACCATCAGTCCAAATTCCCAAGGAAACTAATGTTGAGAGGGGATTAGAGATCTGCCAAATGGAGAAGCAAAGTGCTGAGCTATGTTGTTGATTCAGGGGACAGGATGATGAATGGAGCTTAGTCCATGATCTTAGAAACTAGAACATAAGAGGAAGAATAGGCCCTTTTGAGCTGGTCCACAATTCCATGTATTCATGGCTGATTGTCGAAATCAGTACCCTGTTCCCGTTTTCTACGCATTCACTTTGATACCTTCAGCTCTAAACTACATGTAACTCCTCCTTAAAAACATTTGATGCTTTGGCCTCAGTGGCTTTCTGTAGCAGAGAGTTCGCAGGCATGCCATTCTTTTGGTGAAAAGATTTCTCCTCATCTTGTTCCGAAATGGCCTACATCATATCCTCAGAAGTTCACCTGATGAAAGGGCAGCATTCTGAAAGCTTGCGTTTCTTAATAAATCCATTGGATTATGAACCTGGAGTCATATGATGTTTGACCATGTCCACAACAGTCCAACACTGGCACCTCCACATCCTGGACTCGATGGCCATTGAGAGCATCCTTCCAGCATTTACCCTGTCCAGTCCTGGTAGAATGTCATAGGTTTTTCATTCTTCTAAGGTCCAGTCAACGTAGTCCTAACCTGGTCTCTTCATACGCCAATCCTGTGTCATATGAGTCTGGCTGGTAAATCTTGTTACATTCCCTCCAAAGCCACAGGACATATCCTCGGATAAGGAGACTGAAACTGCTCTCAACAATGCAGGTATTGTCTTACCAAGACCCTGTACAATTGCAATAAAAATCCCTGCTGCTGTCCTCTAATCCTCCCACTCATAAGGCCAATTTTATTTTGTCTTCTCCACCACCTGCTGCACCGGCATGTTTTCTTTCAGGAACTGGTGTATGACACCACTCAGGTCTCATTGGATCTCCCCTATTTCCATTCAGATAATTTATCTTCTGTTTTTGCTACCAATTTAGATAATCTCACATTAATACACATTAGAATCCATCTGGCTGCTTAATTTGTCCAAATCATGCTGAAGCATTTCTGTATCCTCCATATAACTCATCCTCCCACCCAGCTTTATGTGTCTGCTAACTTGGAGACATTATATTTAGGTTCCTCATCGAAGTCAATATATAGTGTGAAAGTTGGGGTCCAAGCACTCATCCCTGCGGTAAAATACTGATCGTACCCACGTTCAGAAAAAGGCCCATTAATTCCTATTTTTTGTTTCCTGTGTGCCAAACCAGTACTCTAACCATGATAATACACTACTTCAATCCCATGCACTTTAATTTTGCAAATTGTCTTATGCGAGTTTTATCAAAAGCCTTGTGAAAGTCCAAGTAAACAAATTCCACTGGCTTTCCCTTATCAATTCTACTGGTTACAGCCTCAAAATGTTCCAATAGATATTCCCTTTCAAAAATCCATAATGACTTCAATCCTGTCATTGTTTTCCAAGTGCTGTGATAATGGATCTTTTATGATGTCTAGTATTTTCCCCACTATCAATGTCAGGCAAACCAGTCTAGATTTCCCTGTTTTCTCTCCTTTTTTTAAAAAGTGGAGTTATGTTAACAACCCTCCAATCCATAAGAACTGTCCCTGAGTCCATAGAATCTTGAAACATGACCACCAATGCATCCACTATTGGTAGGAACACTTCCTTATATACTCTGGGATGTAGATTGTTAGACCATGTGGATATATAGGCCTTTAATCCCACCGATTTCTCCAACACGACTGCCTGACCAATACCGATTTCATTCAGTTGCTCCTTCTCAGTAGACTGTGTGTTCCCCAGTATTTTGGGATCTTATTGAATGGTAGAGTGGACATGAGTCCTAAATGGCCTCCTTTAATTTCAAGAATCCTTATAACAGTACGAAGAACATAACTCTCCTAAATACTGACAAGTTCCCCAGATCTATTTCAGGGTTTAAGAGGAAGTAAATGAAAGCATTTTAACATGTCCTTTAATCCTCCAAAGTTCTCTTGAATTAGAATGAATCCTACAGATTGAAAAATTGTGTATCCATCTCACTATTTAAGAATAGGGAGGAAGAGAAACCAAGATACCTTAGCTTAATATCTGTTATTGGGAAATTACTCCATGTCCTTGTTCGCTGTCCCCTGATTCAAGCCTGATATCTACATGGGGTCCCTAGTTTCTGCCATGGGTTTTCGTGTGACTGGGCAGATCGATTCTTAACCTGCAGATCTTGGGCTCGGACGTTTCATGAGGTAATGTTACAAAAGGGTCTATTTTTGAGAATTGAGGAAGTAATGAATCAATTTGAAAATCTGTGGACACCTCGTTTGTTTCTATTTTAAAGGGTCATTGACGATCTTTTAGGACCCAGGAACATTTTTAAGAAAGGATTTCTCAGAAAGAAAAAACACAGTTTCAGCTTTTATGGTCCAGGTGTAAGTGGATATTCCTGGAGTGATGCAACTGGCCCAGCCACTTAGTTTTAAACAAAACAGAATTTATTTGCAAGATTACACAAACAAAACAGAACAGAATGTAGAATAACAACGTATCCGAAAATCCAACAGACCATCCCAAGTTCATGATGCTGTTCCAAATTCCTGCAACAATCCCTATAAACACCCCTAAACAAAACAGGTAAAATCAAACACAGAGTCTTACAAGAGAGCGAGAGAGAAGTCAGAGAGGTTCAGCATGGAACATCTTCCATGGAGCTGTTTCTTGGACCAGCAGCATCAAACCTGACTGCTTGCTAAAACCAAACCAAGTCAGAGAAAAGCTGAGCTGTGAGAACTTTCATTGTACAGTTGTTTTTTTAAACTTGAAAGGCTTTTTTCCTGAGGCAGTATCTGTTAGCTCTAATCAAATTGACCCTAAGACCTTTCAAACCTAGACACCCAGAACATGTGCCTTTATGACCGCTCTGAAAAAGAAAATCAAGGACAACATAACCTTGTTAAAGGAGCAGCATCGTCATACCTCCCCCTTAAAAAAAAATTAACATCCAAAGGTGGCTTCATTTTAAAACGCCTTAATCTTAAATTGTTAGTATGCTACAAGACACACATATCGACAATAATCATGCAAGCATACACTACTACATTGTGTTCAAGTCTGTTTTACTCCTGCTACTGAATGCCTCTGTTTGTCATTCAAGTCTCGACAATGCATCAGCAGTCACGTTTTCTCATCCTGCGACATGCACAATTTTCAAATTGAATGGCTATAACAACAAGTTCCATCTAAACAGTCTGGAATTTTTGTCCTTAAATTTCTCCACAACTTTCAAAGGGTTGTGATCAGAGTATATGATAGTCTCAGATACATTACTGGTAACAAACATGGAAGTGTTATAACGCCAACACCAAGCTCAAAGTCTCCTTCTCAACTGTCAAATATTTCTACTGATTAACGTTCAATTTCCTGGTCTTTCTGTCTTCATGTTGTCTTCCTGTAAGAGCACAGCACCAACACCCACATCACTTGCATCGAGAGCCACCCCAAATGGCTTTGTGTAATTAGATGTGGCTAACACTGGGGCAATGGTTAACATAGCTTTCAGGCTGTCAAATGCATTCTGACAGTCCACTGTCCACTGAAACTTCTTGCCTTTCTTTGGCAATTCAGTGAGTGGAGCAGCCAAACTGCTAAATTCCAGTACGAATTTTCAATAAAATTCACTCAATCTCAGGACTGCCCTTTTTGTCGTTAGTATGGGAAATTCCCCAATTATCTTTGTTTTTGCATTCCATGGGGCCATTTGTCCATGTCCAATAACATGGCCCAGGAAGGAGACTTGGGCTTTGGCAAATTCACTTTTAGCTAGGTTTTTCACCAAGCTTGCCTTCCGAAGTCGATTGAACAATTCTGATAAATGTTGAAAATGTTCTTTCCATGTGTGACTAAAAATCACCAGGTCATCAATACGAACTACACAATTGGGTAATCTGGAAATGACCTTATCGGTTAGTCTCTGAAATGTGGCTAGCACATTTTTCCTACTTAAAGGCATGACTTTAAACTGATACAGTCCGTTCGGTGTTACAAAAGTCAAAATTGTCTTCGCTCTTTCAGACAAAGGTACCTGCGAGTATCCTCTGAGCAAGTCCTACTTAGAAATATAAGTTGCCCGTTGCATCTTTTCAACAGTCTTCCAAAAAAGGAATTGCATATGCATCAGTCTGTTTAACGGCATTGACTTTGCGGTCGTCCACACATAACCATTGGGATAATATGAGTGAGTGCCAGTCATTGTAACTCAGTTCGATTATGTTGTCTTGGAGCATGCGTTCAATGTCCTTTTGAACCTGTGCCAACTTTAGAGAGTTATGCCTATAACAATGTTGCTTAATCGAAACAGCATCTCCTATATCTACATCATGCATGATAGGTTGGTACTTCCCACCTTAGTTTCACAGGTCTCCCCATGTGATAGTAATAACTCTTTTAGGGCATTTTGATTTTCCTCTGAAAGGTAATTCAATAATTTATCCCAACATTTGACAACGTCCTCATTGTCCAATTTTATTTGAGGAATGTCCAATTCAGAATCCTCTGAACTCTGTGTTGTAACTAATAACGCAGTATCCTTTGGCTTTCCTTCCCTGTCAAAATGCCTTTTGAGCATATTCACATGACACACTCTGTGAGATTTCTTTCTGTCTGAAATCCTTATCAAGTAGTTCACCTCATTCAATTTCTTTTTGACTTAATAAGGTCCACTAAATCTTGCTTTTAAAGGTTCACCTATCACTGGAAGTAACAGCAACACCGTATCTCCTTTTAGCAAAATTGTGAGTTTTGGATTTCTTGTCTGCTTCCTGTTTCAGGGTCCTGAAGAAGGGTTATACCTTAAAGTTGACTTCTCCACCTCTTGATGCTGCCTGGCTTGCTGTGTTCTTCCAGCCTCCTGTGTGTCCACTTTGGATTCCAGCATCGACAGTTTTATTTGTCTCTAACCAAGTGATACTTTTAAATGCTGTCTAACCAACTCCCCGACTCTATTTAAGAAGCTCCCTAAAATTTGAAACATAGTCCAAATGAGTGGTCTCTGAATTATGACTTACCAATTTCTCCTTAATCAATTTCAGCAGTCCTCTCACTTCATGCTCAAAAACTAATTCAAATGGAGTCAATTTGGTTGATTAATTGGTGCAAGCGGAGTTCCCCTTATCCCAATCATGTGGATAGTCTTGACTAAAAGTCCTCAACGTGGTCTTTAATGTCTGATGCCACCTTTCTGTGCTCCCTGCGACTCTAGATAGTATGCAGTAGATTTGAATTGTTTTATTTCTAAGCTGTCCATGACTTCCTTGAATAATTTCAGTGTGACGTTTGACCCCTGATCTGATTGTATCTTTGTGGAAAGTCCATATCTCATGAAAAGTTTGAGTAACTCCTCTACAATCCTTTTAGCTGTGCTATTGTGGAATTGGAATGGCCTCTGGAAATCTAGTGGACCATCCATTATTGTTTACAAATACTGATTCCCACTTTTTGTTTTAGGTAGGGGTCCTATGCGATAATGTCAGACTCTTATAAAGTTTCCTCAAATGCAAGATTAGGTATTAAATTTTATTACTGCCTGTGGTTTTCTTGTCTGACAAAATTCAATTACATCCTTGTGCAGTCTAGGCCAGTTAAAATGTTTTTGTATTTTAGTTTGTATTTTTCTTATCCCTAAATGACCCCCTACTGATAGTTCATACAACACTTGCAACATCTCTGTTCTATAACCCACTGGCAATACGACTTGATGAACTTCGAGATTAGAGTGGTGCTGGAAAAGCACAGCAGTTCAGGCAGCATCCGAAGAGCAGCAAAATCGACGTTTCGGGCAAAAGCCCTTCATCAGGAATATGATGAACTTCTGCCCATTTCTCATCTGCTTGAATATGTGGTGATCTCCATTTCCTCATTCAGACATGATTTTTAAGATAGTAGCATTCAGGAATACATTAGGATTCTTGTTCCATGTGTGCCTATTGATATAATTGCTTAAAATTTTCATCTTTCTGCTGTAACTCAGTTAATTTATATGAGCTAAATATGTCTGCACTGTTATCTATCTGCTCCTGGTTTGTGCCTACCATCCAATTGAACAAAGTCTCTGGGGGTAGCACATTGGCTCAGTGATTAGCGCTGCTGCCTCACAGCACCAGGGTCCCAGGTTCAATTCCAGCCTTGGGCGACTGTCTGTGTGGAGTTTGCACATTTTTCCCGTGTCTGCGTGTGTTTCCTCCAGGTGCTCTAGTTTCCTCCCACAGTCCAAAGATGTGCAGGCCAGGTGAATTGGCCATGCTAAATTGCCCGTAGTGTTAGGTGCATTAGTCAGAGGGAAATGGATCTGGGTGGGTTACTCTTCGGAGGGTCAGTGTGGACTGGTTGGGCCGAAGGGCCTGTTTCCACACAGTAGGGAATCGAATCTAATCTAATTCCACTTCACCTTTCTTATCTATATTCTTTGATCTCTCCTGTTTTGACTGGTGAATTTGTGACCTCATTACCACACAGTCAGGAAAAATCTCAGGATATGTGACCTGCAATAGTTCAGTTGCCTGAGTTTCCACTGGCTTTTCAATCACAGTAGACAGCATGCCTACCTGTGAACCAGGTATATCATTAGCAAGGACAAATTGTATTCCTGGAGCTGAGAGTTGGTCCAGTACTCCTACCATAACTTCTTCACTCTTCACTGGACACTCTAACCTCACTTTACATAATTCAGCGCTTCTTGTCTCACTGTGAATTCCCATTACTAGCACCTTTTCTGGCAATAGTCCTTCAGAGGTACATATCTCCTCATCTTTCAATATCAAAAATCGAGAGGATCCAGTATCTCTAAATATTGTAACCTCTTTACTGCTGCTCCTGGCTTGTGCAAGTAGACTTTACATTCACGGGTATATGGTTTAAGAAGATCTGACTCTTCCTCCTTAACCAACCTCCTTAACCACCAGAAAACTGAAAGAACCAACCAGCTTGTACATTCTGGTGCAGCTTTCTAGCCTCCATTGTGCTTTCTATTACCGCTCCAACAAAATTCGTTGGCTTATCCTGTTTTCCTACATCTGGCTTCCCCGTGCTTTTCCAAACACACCAACACTGATTTCATGTGGCCTACTTTATTGCAGTGAAAACACTGGAGCTTTTTAACTTCTCTTTCCCTTCAAAATTTCCTTTTTGCCCTGTGGTAAGTTATTGTTATGATCTTTACCAAGATCTACCTTTCCCTTTCCACGTGAGGATTTCTCTTTTCCCCAATTTCTATCCTTCATGGATTGAAATTGATTTTGGAAGCCAAAACTTTGATTTTTGGACCAACTCATAATCATCAGCCATTTCAGCTGCTAATTTTGCCATTTTAACTCTTTGCTCGTCCACATGATTTCTCTTTACTTCAGGAAATGAACTTTTGAACTCCTCCAAAATATTCATCTATCTAAGAGCATCACAGGTTTGGTCTATTTTTAATGCCCTTATCAAAATTACTTTGTTGGATCCTTTCAAACTCAACGTAGGTTTGACCAGGGTCCCTCCTTAGATTCTTGAAACACGGTCTGTAGGCTTCTGGCACAAACTAATATGCACTTAAGATGGCTTTCTTCACCTCATCATACTTCCCAGCTATCTCCTTTGATAGTGAAACAAACACGTCATTAGCTCTATCTACAAATCTACAATAAAACCCACATGATCATTGGCCACTGCATTTGTTCAGCTGCCTTTTTCAAATAGATGAAAAAGGTTTCCACATCCATCTTATCAATTTAGGCAATGCGTGAATATATTTAAACAGTTTCTCACCAGGCCTTTGGCTACGATGAGTTTTCTCACCCTCACTCTCTTCCTCACTAAGCTTACCTTCAACATTCATCTCCATCCTTTTAAGCTGACTTTCCTGTCTAAGTGCCAATTTCTGAAGTTCAAACTCCCTCTCTTTCTTCCTTTCCTCTCTCTCCTTTTCTTGTGGTAAAGCAATTTGTTCTTTTTCTCCTTCCTCTGCTTTTCACGTAATTCAAAGTTTCATTTCATTTGCCCTTTCCTTTTGCCTCGAATTCAAGGTGCTACATTTTCAATTGAACTTCAATTATCTCTAAAGATTCTGATTGTGTTTCCAGCAAATTTAAATGCTGAGCTATTGCTGTAATTATCTCTCCTTTCCCTACAGAAGGAGGCAGCAACAACTCCAGTTTGTTTGTTAATTCCAGCAACTTGACCTTATTCACCTTTTGTAAAACCGCCAAAGTCACTTCTTCCACCACCAGAAAACTGAAAGAACCACTGCTATCCCAAGTACTGTTTAAACCAGCCGAAATCAACACCCAGAACAAAAGACATTAACACCTGCCACTCGTAGCCTTTGAGTCCAACAACCCTAATCCCAATTTGGAACAATAGAACAAATCCCAGAAGAGCCTCCAATGTGTTATGGACCAAGTCAGACCCCCTCAAAACATTTCAAAAAAGTACCTCAGACCCGAACTTGCTAGTTGTTTGAAGCAGGGGTAAGTGGATATTCAGGAGTGATGTAGCTGGCCCAACTGCTTAGTTTTAAAGGAAACAGAGTTGACTTGCAAAATTAGAATAACTTAACCTAGCCAAAAACCCAACAGACTATCCCAACTTAATGATGCTACTCCACATTCCTTCAACAATCCCCATAAACACCCCTTGGCAAAAAAAGGTAAAATCAAATACAGTGTAATAGGACAGTGAGTGAAATGGCAGAGAGATTCAGCATGGAACACCTTCTTTCACATAGCTGTTTCTTGGACCAGCAGCATCAAACCCGACTGCTTGTCAAAACCAAACCAAACCATAGAAAAGCTGAACTGGGAGAACTGGCCACTTCCCTTTCATTGCAGAAGTCTTTTTTTTTATTTGAAAGCTTTTTGTCTGTGGCAGTATCTGTTAGCTATAATCAGTTGGCCCTAAAACCTTTCAAACCTAGAAACCCCGGAATCTGTACTTTATGACCGCTCTGAAAGAAAAACCAAGGAAAACTTAACCTTGTTAAAGGAGCAGCATCATCTCATGCTAAATACTGGACTTGTTTGCTGAGGTTCACCAACTTGGGTTTTATGATTGCTGAAGCACTTGTTTCTGCTTGAATACTTGTTTTGGGATGCACTTGGTGTTGGCATCTGGCTGGGTCCTATGGAAAATAAAGAACATGAAAGCATGGGAAGAGTTACAGCATGAAGACCACTTTCTGGATCAGTGGTGCTGGAAGAGCACAGCAATTCAGGCAGCATCCGAGGACAGGCAAAATCGACGTTTCGGGCAAAAGCCCTTCACCACTGGCAATCTGTGGTCTGTGGAAGGTAGGATGGGATAAGAATTGTGGAATGCTCTTACACCAATTAGCAGAGTAAGGTTAAGGCTGAAAGGTCACTATGGCGTGATGAGATAACACAAGTAATAAAGCAAGTTTCTCTTTTAAGTGTTATTCTGACAAGATTGGGACCATAAATATTTGGGACATGACATTAAAATATCTAATTAATAGTTAGTAGAATCAGCTTGAGACAGGAGACTGTTGTAACAGATGAAATAGCTAAATATCTATCATGACAGGTTAGTCTGCAATGGAAGATCACTGTAGCAGAGTAAGCAATAAATATCTAACCGTGACATTAGAATAACATTAAGTAGAATGTACAACTAAAGAGATAATGGGAACTAACATCACTGGTTTATTGTGTAGCTAGAGTGAAGTACTTTGATTAATATAGTTGGACATGCTGATAAGCCAACAGAAACATGATAAAAAAAGATATAAAAAACCATGGACCCTGAGGTTCGTAGGCAATCGACAATCTGCTTTCTCAGTGTCATGGTTTTTTGTTTGCAAATAAAAGACCTACTTCTTGAAGAACTCTCTGCGTCTCCTGGTGATTCTCTATATTTTCTCCACAAACAGACCCCTGAACACTACCTGGGTCTCTGGATTAACAGTCCAGCCATAATACCACTAGGTTATTTCATAGTGGTCTCAGATCAAAGGCCAAGTTTGTGCTATATCAAAAACCTGGAACTCCCTCCCTAACACAGCTTTGGATATATCTATAGCACACAGACTGCAATAGTTCAAGAGCATGCCTCATTGTTATCTTCTCAAACCCTAAAAGAAAACAAGGGAGATTGTCTCTTCATTGGGATTTTGGTAAAAATCAAAAGTGGAAAAATCACTTTGAACTATTGCTACATTTCAGAATTCTAACTGCAGTCCTTTTAAGAAAAAATATTTAATTGGTTAAAGAGCACATTTAAAGAACTTCCAGCACTTACCTCCCCAAATACCCAGAATCTATGTTCATGTTGTAGATCCGTGAAGAAGTTATGTCAAAATAACATAATATTGGTCATTGCAGCTAGATCCCACTCTAAAAGTAGACTCACCTTATGCTTAAAGATTTGACATAATTCTGAGCCAGAAAATTCACTTCCACTTTCTGGCTTCATTTTATTTGTTGCCTTATTTGTTTTGAGTACATTATCATAAAACCTTGTGATATATGCATGAAGTATTCAGAAACCTGGTTACAGCTTCAACCATGAAAGCATTGCACAGATAAAGAGCCGACAGAAAATAGTGAACTCCAACCCAGTGTCTGCCAGGGTCCTAAGCTTGTACTTGGAAACTTTGCAGGTAAATAGGTTTTCCTTTTTAACACTCATCCCTTGAATGATTATAGTGAAGCTTGGAATGTTTCGACAAGCAGTAAAGTTGACAGTGCAGAGTATAGCTACAGGCCATATCTCTTCCAGCATATAGGCCTGTGCCTAGAATTTCATTAGGCTTTCAAGTATTGAAGGGCAGTGCACTTAACATTGTTTACCATACTATCTCATTCCTCTTGTCCATATTTCAGCTTAAAATCATTGGATACAATACTGTGAATAGCAAATAATAAAAATGCACAACATACTGTTCTTATTACATTGAAAACTATGCTTAGGGAGTTGCCTATCACTTAGCTATAAATTCTACCAAAATTATTCTGTCTCTCTTTTCTGGAACTTTTATATAAATCTGAAATGAAAATTGGAACAATCGAAATGCATTATCTCATCTGTGAATTGTTATAATTATGTGACTGATATTTTCCAATCAGTTTGTTCAGAGACGTTACTACAAACCTCTAGAACAGGTGGGACTTGAACCTCTGTCTTCTGGCTCAGAGGTAGCACAAGAGACCTACGATCAGAAGATATAGAACTTATATGGATGAAGGTAAGAAATAACAAAAGAAGGGGACAGAGGTGGGAGCAGTCTATAGACAATCTAGCACTGGCTACAGTATAGGTCAAAAGAATAAGTCAGGAGATGAGGGCATGTAAAAATCTTCAAGTACATTGGGAAAGTCAGATTGGCAGGGGTAGCCATGAGGAAGAATTCAGAGTGCATTCAGGACAGTTTTCTGGAACAATGTGTAGTGGATCCAAACAGGGATCAGGCTAGTTTGGGTCTAGTGAGTGATATGCACTAAGGCAGATTTAATAAATGATGCCAAAAACAATCACCTAGAAAACAAGACCATAGCACTGCAGAATTTAGCTTTCAGTTTGAGATGGAGAAACAACTGTACTAAACTTAAATAAGAGTAATTACAAAGGAATGAAATTAGAGTTGGCTGGAGTGAGCTGGAAAAGGAGTTTACCAGAAAAGAGTTTACGAACAATGCAGAAATGTAATAGCTCATCACTTTAAAAAGATAAGCCTGGAAGGAGGATTCTAGGAAGGGGATAAACCAACATGGTTCATCAAGGATGTTAAGAATTGTATAAAATTTAAAATGTAAACATAGACATGGTAAAGATCAGTGGTAAGGACAGGAATAGGAAATCATTAAAAGCCAACAAAAGACAGCCAAAAAATATCAAGATGGGCAACTAGAGCCTTTCTTTTAAATAGGAAAAGAAAGGCCAAAGCGAAAACCAAGCTTGGAGAAATAAAACAAAGAACTGCAGGTGTCTGCCAGAGCTGAAACAAACAAAAACAAATTTGAGGAACTTTGCAGGTTTGTCAGCATCACTGGAGAGAAAAGAGTTATTGTTTTACATCCAGGGACCCTCCTTCAGAACCTGAGAGAATGAAACTGGGGAAGTAACAATAGGGAACAAGGAAACAAAACGATGTAGTCTATGCCATGAAATGCCACCAGCCAGTTTTATAGAGAGGGTTACAGCTGCAGCACCAACACAAAGAATTAAACAGACCACAACAGTCTGCACCTCACCTTACAGTGATGGACAGAGAGGGCAAAATGAACTCTTCCTGGGGGTAAGGCAGGCCCTCTGGGAGATTGACTCTCTTGGTGACAGACATGCAGGATAAATCCAGGTACCCAGACACTATGGTAAATGCTAGGTGAACTAAATTTAAATTAGATACAGAAGTAGATGCATGAAGGTTAGTAAGTTTACAGAAACTACCAAATTGTAGTGGACAGTGAAGAAGGTTACATCAGAGGACAATGGGATCTTGTTCAGATGGGCCAATGGGCTGAGGAGTGGGAGATGGAGTTTAATTTAGATAAATGTGAGGTGCTGCATTTGGAAAGGCAAATCAGGGCAGGACTTATATACTTAATGGTAAGGTCCTGGTGAGTGTTGCTGAACAAAGAGACATTGGAGTGCAGGTTCATAGTTCCTTGGAAGTGGAGTTGCAGGTAGACAGGGTGGCAAAGAAGGCATTTGGTATGTTTGCCTTTATTGGTCAGTGCATGGAGTGTAGGAGTAGGGAGGTTATGTTGTGGCTGTACAGGACATTGGTTAGGCCTTTATTGGAATACATTATTGGAATACAGAGGAACCTCGATTATTTGACATTTAATTATTCGAATTTCGGATTATCTGAACAAGATCACAAGGTCCCGATGCATGGCTAAACTATGTTATCTGGCATTTGATTAACTGAATGAAATACTCCACACCTGTAGCTTTCGTTTAATTGAGGTTCCTCTGTACTGTGTGCAATTCTGGTCTCCCTTCTAAAGGAAGGAGGTTGTGAAATGTGAAAGGGTTCAGAAAGGATTTACAAGGATATTGCCAGGGTTGGAGGGTTTGAGCGAGAGGGAGAGGCTGAATAGGCTGGGGCTATTTCCCCTGGAGTGCAGAGGCTGAAGGGTGACCTGAGAAGTTTAAAAGATTATGAGCGTGGATAGGGTAAATAGACAAGATCTTTTCTCTGGGATGGGGAGTCCAAAACTAGAGGGCATAGGTTTCAGGGTGAGAGAGGAAAGATTCAAAAGAACCAGGAGAAGCAGGTCTCTGGCCCTTCTAGCTTGCTCCACCATTCAATAAGATCATAGCTGATTGTTTTTGTGGCTTCAGCTCTGCTTACCCGCCCTTTCACTCCAACCATTAATTCCTTTACTGTTCAAGAAATTATCCATCTTAGCTTTAAAAGCATTTACTGAGGAGGCCTCAACTACTTCACTCGACAGGAATTCCACAGATTCACAACCCTATGGATGAAGAACTTCATTCTCAATTCAGTCCTAAATCTGCTCCCCCCAGTTTTGAGGCTGTGTGCTCTTGTCCTAGTTTCACCTGCCAGTGTAAACATCCAGGCTACTGCTAGTTTATCTACCTTTGCATAATTTTATATGTTTCTATAAGATCCCCTTTCATTCTTCCAAATTTCAAAGAATATAATTGCAGTCTATTCAGTCTCTCCTCATAACCAACTCCCCCCTCAACTCTAGAATCAACCAAGTGAACCTCCTCTGCAATTCCTTTAGTGCCTATACATCCTCTCTCAAGTAAGGAGACCAAAACTGCACACAGTACTCCAGGTGTGACCTCACCAGCATCCTGTACAGCTGCAGCATAACCTCCTTGCTTTTAAACTCAAAGCCTTTAGCGATGAAAGTCAAAATTTCATTTGCAGCCTGAATTACCTTTGCACCTGCAGACCAACCTTTTATGATTCATGCACAAGGACACCCAGGTCCTTCTGCATAGCAGCATGCTGCAATTTTTTTTTTACCATTCAAGTAATAGCCCTTTTTAATGTTATTCCTACCAAAATGAATGACTTCACATTTATTAACATTATACTCCATCTGCCAAAACTTTGCCTACTCACTTCAACCATGTCTCTTTGAAAAATTTCAGTCCTCTGCACAGTTTGCTCTACCATTCATCTTAGTGTCATCTGCAAACTTTGACACAATAGGTGGTCCCCAACTCCAAATCATCCATGTAAATTGTGAATAATTGCATTCCCAACACTGATCGCTGAGGCACACCACAAGTCAGACTGCCAACCAGAAAATAATTCATTCATCCATCCAGTCTTTGCTTCATATTAGTTAACCAGTCCTCTATCCACGTTAATACATTACCTGTAAGGTCTTGCATCTTTATATTATAAAGCAGCCTTTTCTACGACACCTTGTTGAATGCCTTTTGGAAATCTAGATACACATCTACTGGGTCTCCTGTAGTTAAGTATTATCTGCCTTTCATGAACCAATGCTATGTCGGCCTAATGGGACAATTTCTATTAGATCCATGCTACTTCTTCCTTGATAATAGACTCCAGCATTTTCCCCACTACAGAGGTGGGTTGGTACCTGGGACTTCGATGTTGTGGCTATTACGGAGACATGGCTAGAACAGGGACAGGATTGGCTGTTGCAGGTTCCGGGATTTAAATGTTTTAGTAGGGTCAGAGGTGGGGGTAAAAGAGGGGGAGGTGTGGCATTGCTTGTCAAAGATAGTATTACAGCGGTGGAAAGGACGATGGATGAGGACTTGCCATCTGAGGTAGTTTGGGCTGAGGTTAGGAATAGGAAAGGTGAGGTCACCCTGTTAGGAGTCTTTTACAGGCCTCCTAATAGTCCTAGAATCATTGAAGAAAGGATTGGGAAGGTGATTCAGGAGATGAGTGACAGTAATAGGGTGGTTGTTATGGGGGACTTTAACTTTCCTGATATTGATTGGGAAAGCTATAGCTCAAGTTCGTTAGATGGGTCAGTGTTTGTTCAATGTGTGCAGGAGAGTTTCCTGACACAATATGTAGACAGGCCAACAAGAGGTGAGGCCATACTGGATTTGGTTCTGGGTAACGAACCAGGCCAGGTGTTAGAATTAAAGGTAGGTGAGCACTTTGGGGATAGTGACCATAATTCGGTGATTTTTACACTCGTGATGGAGAGGGATAAGTGTGTACTACAGGGCAAGAGTTATAGTTGGGGTAAGGGAAATTATGATGCGGTGAGGCATGACTTAGGATGTGTGGCTTGGAAAAGTAGACTCCAAGGCAAGAGTGTAAAGGATATGTGGAACTTGTTCAAGGGGCAACTATTGAGTGTCCTTGATAATTATGTACCTGTCAGGCAGGAAGGAAAGGGTCGTGCGAGGGAGCCGTGGTTTAATAAGGAATTGGAATCCCTTGTTAAATGGAAGAGGGCGGCCTATCTCAAGATGAGACGTGAAGGTTCAATTGGGGCGATTGAGAGTTATAGGGTAGCCAGGAAGGACCTGAAGAGAGAGCTAAAAGCAGCAAGGAGGGGACATGAAAGGTCCTTAGTCGATAGGATTAGGGAAAACCCTAAGGCTTTCTATAGGTATGTTAGGAATAAAAGAATGACTAGGGTAGGAATAGGTCCAGTCAAGGATAGTAGTGGGAAGTTGCGTGTGGAGGCGGAAGAGATTGGGGAGACACTGAATGAATACTTTTCTTCAGTATTTACTCAGGAACAGGACATTGTTGTAGATGAGAATACTGAGTCACAAATAAGTAGAATGGATGGCTTTGAGGTATGTAGAGAAGAGGTGTTGGAAATCCTGGAAAAGGTGAAAATTGATAAGTCCCCTGGGCCTGATGGCATTTATCCTAGGATTCTCTGGGAAGCAAGGGAGGAGATTGCAGAGCCATTGGCCTTGATTTTTATGTCCTCTTTGTCTACAGGAGTAGTCCCAGAAGACTGGAGGATAGCAAATGTGGTTCCCTTGTTCAAAAAGGGGAGTAGGGATAGCCCTAGTAACTATAGGCCGGTGAGTCTCACTTCTGTTGTGGGCAAAGTCTTAGAGAGAATTGTAAGGGATAGGATTTATGCACATCTGGATAGGAATAATGTGATCAAGGATAGTCAGCATGGTTTTGTGAAGGGCAAGTCGTGCCTCACAAACCTTATTGAATTCTTTGAAAAGGTGACGAAGGAGGTTGATGAGGGGAAAGCGGTAGATGTGGTATATATGGATTTTAGTAAGGCGTTTGATAAGGTTCCCCATGGTAGGCTACTGCAGAAAATACGGAGATATGGCATTGAGGGTGAATTGGAGGTTTGGATTAGGAATTGGCTGGATGGAAGAAGACAGAGGGTAGTAGTTGATGGCAAAGTTTCTTCATGGAGTGCCGTCACTAGCGGTGTTCCGCAAGGATCTGTTTTGGGACCATTGCTGTTTGTCATTTTTATAAATGACCTGGAAGAGGGGTTAGAAGGTTGGGTGAGCAAGTTTGCGGATGATACGAAAGTCGGAGGAGTTGTTGACAGTGAGGAAGCATGTGGCAGGTTACAGCAGGATATAGAGAAGCTGCAGAGCTGGGCAGAAAGGTGGCAGATGGAATTCAAATGTAGCTAAGTGCGAGGTGATTCACTTTGGGAAGAATAACAAAAAGATGGGGTACTGGGCTAATGGTCGGATACTTGGTAGTGTGGATGAACAGAGGGATCTTGGTGTCCATGTACACAGATCTCTGAAAGTTGCCACCCAGGTAAATAGTGCGGTGAGGAAGGCATATGGCGTACTGGCTTTTATTGGTAGAGGAATTGAGTTCCGGAGTCCTGAGGTCATGATGCAGTTGTATAAGACTCTGGTACGGCCGCATCTGGAATATTGTGTGCAGTTTTGGTCGCCATACTATAGGAAGGATGTGGAGGCATTGGAACGGGTGCAGAGGAGGTTTACCAGGATGTTGCCTGGTATGGAAGGAAAATCGTATGAGGAAAGACTGAGGCACTTGGGGCTGTTTTCACTAGAGAAAAGAAGGTTTAGGGGTGACTTGATTGAGGTGTACAAGATGATTAGGGGGTTAGATAGGGTAGACAGTATGAACCTTTTCCCGCGTATGGAGTCGGGTATTACAAGGGGGCATAGCTTTAAATTACTAGGGGGTAGATATAGGACTGATGTTAGGGGTAGGTTCTTCACTCAGCGAGTCGTTAGTTCATGGAATGCCCTGCCAGTAACAGTGGTGGACTCTCCCTCTTTATGGGCATTTAAGAGGGCATTGGATAGGTAAATGGAGGATAGTGGGTTAGTGTAGTTTAGGTGGGCTTGGATCGGCGCAACATCGAGGGCCCAAGGGCCTGTACTGCGCTGTATTCTTCTATGTTCTATGTTCTAGAGGTTAAGCTAACCGGTGTATAATTGCCTATCTTTTGTCTACCTCCTTTTTAAACAATGATGTCATAAAGGGATCTAAGGTGCAACATTTTCCAGAGGATAGTGCACAAATGAAATGAGGTACCAGAGGAAGTGGAAGAGGCTGATACAATTATATTTAAAACAAGTCTAGATGGTTATATGAATAGGAAGGGTTTAAGAGTGATAATGGGCCAAATGCTGGCAAATGGGACTAGATTTATTTAGGATATCTGGTCAGCATGGACAAATTTGACCAAAGGATCTGTTTCTATGTTGTGCAACTCGATGACTAATTCTTTTATAGGTTACGCCATGGTTACAACTAAAACTTTAGGTTCAAAGTTCTGAAGGGTCACTAGACCAGAAATGTTAACTGATTTTTCTCCATCCGCCGCTGCTACACCTGCTGAGTTTTTCCAGCATTTTGTTTTTGTTTTTTTCAAGAAAGAACTGGAAATCAAAGAAGTTTGATGACATCCTATATTCAACTTTGTGGCACCAGCAATACTAAAGTTTTAGTTAAAAGGACATGTATATGCCACACCTCACCATAGTGTTATTCCTAATTATGTTTATTTATTAATAGAGAATATAATGTTTTTAAGATACCAGCAGAGCTGAAACCAACTCTAAAGCACCAGGAATCTCTTTACAGAGGACGTACTAGCTCCAGAACTGCAAAAATGGGAGTCCAATCCTTCCTCAAATGGAAAGGATGCAGATGGTACCAACCACCCACCAGAGTGCATTCATGACCTTGCTTTATTTTTTCAGTACAGTGGTTCGGATATAATTAAAGTTTCATTCTTGTGCAATCATGTTAAGATGATATGTACAATAGTCAGACCATTCAAGCCGATAGGCCCAGAATCATATTATAAGAGAAAGTGAGGACTGCAGCTACTGGAGATCAGAGTTGAGAGTGTGGTGCTGGAAAAGCACAGCAGGTCAGGCAGTATCAGAGGAGCAGGAGAATTCAAGTTTTAGACAAAAGCCCTTCATCAAGAATAAGGCTTCTGAGCCAAGGGGGTGGGGCTGGGGGGGGGGGGGTAACAGAGTGCAATAGGTAGATGAAGGTGGGGGTAATGGTGATAGGTCAGAGAGGAGGTGGAGAGGATAGGTGGGAAGGAAGATGGACAGGTCATGAGGGCAGTGCTGAGTTGGAAGGTTGGAGCTGGGATAAGGTTGGGGGGGGGGGGGGGGGGGGCACAGGGAATGAGGAAACTTCAACTTCAACACATTTCACCCCAACCTCAAGTTCACCTGGACCATTTCAGACACCTCCCTCTCCTTCCTGGGCATCTCCATCTCCATCAACCAGTGACCGAGTCAACATGGACACCTATAAACCCACCAACTCTCACAGCTACCTGGACTACACCACCTCCCACCTAAAAAAAAACTATCCCTTATTCCCAATCCCTCCACCCCCAGGAGAATCAGTTCCACCACAGAACACACCAGATGGCCTCCTCCTTCAAAGACCACAATTTCCCCTCCCAGTCAATGATGTCCTCCAGCACATCCCATCCAATTCCCACACTTTCACCCTCAAACCCCACCCCTCCAACCGCAACAAGGACAGAAGCCTGTGTTCTTCCAGCGCCACACTTCACCCAGAATCACATTATAGCCAATGCAGCCAAGAAAATTTCAGGTACAAATAACAATCTAACTTCAATTGCATTTAAGAAGCACGCATTACAGCAGAACCAACTTTAGTCAAGATTCAACACTTCCAAAAGAGAATGCTGGAAAATCTCAGCAGGTCTGGCAGCATCTGTAAAGGAGAGAAAAGATCTGATGTGGAGTCTAACTGACCCTTTGTCAAAGCAGCTTTTCTCTCCTTTACAGATGCTGCCAGACCTGCTGAGTTTTTTCAGCATTTTCTCTTTTGGTTTCAGATTCCAGTATCCGCAGTAATTTGCTTTTATTCAACACTTCCAAGCTGCTAGTAAAATGCTATCCTAGGAAAAAGGAGGTCCTTAGCTTCAAGACTAAATCATGCCCACTTTGACAATTCTGAGCTAGTTGCAGGAATGGAAAGATCATATGGCAGCAAAAAGACCTGGTTAGATTTTCCAGAGTTGTAACTAGCCAAAGGTGGCTGCAACACAGAAGCTCCGCTTTCATCAACCATACAATTTGTCAGCCGAGGTTGTGATGTTTACCTGTATATTTGCTGGGTAGCAAGCTTTGCTATGAAAGTGAAGACTGCAGATGCTGGAGATCAGGGTCGAGAATGGGGTGCTGAGAATGCATAGCAGGCCAGGCAACATCAGAGGAGCAGGAGAATTGACATTTTGGGCAAGAGCCCTTCATTAGGAAACAAGCTTATGTTGCTTGAAGTTGTCCGCTCCAACAAATCAAGAACAACTTCACAGTTAGATTAGTCTCAATGAATAGGATTATATGTACACTGGCAGCTAAACTATTAGGACAGTAAAGCTCCAACTTCAACCTGAGCAGTAGTTTAGCTTCCTATTGCTCACAGCGCAGAATTCAAGCTCCTGATGGGTTGATGACCATTGTGGACACACCAGCCCTAATTCCATTTCCCACCTTGAAACAGCCTTGCATGCTGTTATGGGCCCAAGTGTTCATCCGATAAAAATGGTGGTGGCTCCTACCTCTACCATATACTCACTGCCTTTTGGGTATTTTTCCTCAAAAGAAATGCTACTCAAAACCACTGCCCTGATTATAGATCCCTCAGTCACGTGATTCTACCAACCAAATATTTCTCACATGAGAAAAATTGTAGATAAATGACCAGCTGGCTATGAAGAGCTAAAAGCATGTACAAATGGATTATTTATTGGAATGTTCTATTCACAGGTTACTAAGTACACAACTTGACAAGGCACCATTTAGACAATTGTTACTTTGTTCAATAGTAGATAAGCAATTATCCTAACTATGCAATGCACTATAGTTCTGTGGACAAGCCCCATTATACGAAGGAAATTTATAGAATAATTTCCACAAGGTGTAATGTGAATCTCAAATGAAGTTTATCATAAACTGAGCAAACGCTCTGCATTGGGAAGAACCACCATTGACCAGTATGGTAGGAAATAAGAGGAACAATGGGCAAGCATTAATTGGCATCATTTGACTTCAGTGCATTGCGAACATAGCATAGAATGCCATAAACCTTGCCACCAGAAACCTAACTTAGGTTGTTAGAAGCAGACTATAGTGTACACAAATGTGAAATCCCCCACATTAGACACAAGGTCAGGATACTTTTAAATGGTGATAAAATTAGAAACAGGGAATCAGTGTGTTTGAAGTGTCTCAGTACTAGGTTTGTAGATCATACAAACTGCATTATTTGCATCAAAAAGGATCATGAAAGACTGGCCTTTACATCTGAAAGTCCAAAGTAAAAGCTGTAATCCCTATGAACAGTCATTATCAGGCTACACCTTCTCACCAGTATGCCCACTAACAGGTCAAAGTTGTTGTTGGCAAGTTGCTGCAGTGCACCTTGTTGATGCATCCAAGCTGCTGTTGACAAAATGGATTAAATGCTCAGTGGAATGGGATCCCTGTCAGACAGGCTACTTTCTGATTGATGGTTAGCATGGTTGATGTGGCTCTCATCCAACTCCTTCACTCCTTGTAAAGTTCCATGGCTATGCCAGGCTAATTCTGAGTCACTGTCTAACCCAATTCTGCTCAAGAAAAATTCACACAACTGGTTGTCATTTCAGGCCATTCTTGCTTCAGAATGCAGTGATGAGACTGGGAGGGAAGAGAGGAGGGGAAGAAAACACACAAGATTTCAATCCCTTTAAAAGGTGACTGAAGGTAGCTGGACTGAATAACATACATTACCTGGCATTTGGACTATTAAATACCATCAGCTGAGAATCTGATCATGCTGCCTATGCCTCATTTGTCTGACAAATGAAAATGCAACCAAAGATTAATGACCCACAGTTGGTTGTGAACAGGTGTGGCATCCTGCCAACTGCACCAATTGCAGGAGTAAAATCTCAAGTCTTGAATCCTGTGTTCAGTAGCACAAATTGATCTTTGAGCTCCTTACCAGTGCAGCGTGGAAGAAATCTCTGGAGTGGAGAAGTCCAAGACAATGACAGTCCCACAAAAATATTTTTATACACAGTCACAATCTAATAAACTATGGGCTCAAATACACCAACAACAACATTTCCATTCAACATACACCCTTGTTGTGATATCTGTTGGAATTCGTTATCTTGTGACTACTCAAAGTAATCATGTAACATCACATCGGTCAGCTATGATACATATCAGTGTGGCCATTGTTTGGTCTTTTGATTCCTTCCTCTGTGCAGGAAAATATGACTAAGTCTATGCTGCAGATAGCCTTTATTCCCAAATGCTCACTGCTCCTTCTAATGGAGATGGACCAAATCGCATGAGTTTGCACTCCTGAACACCTTATCTGGAAACATCCTAATTTCTGTAGAAGTAACTCTCCTAGGTTAAAACCAACATATTTATTTCACTGTACCATGCTAAGGAATAACCCTTCTCTATCTCCTCCACTGCCCGCCCACCCACTCCCCCCCCAACCATGATTCTCATCTTTAATAAAACCCCTACATCTGATCTTGAAGAAATGTCATTAGAAGTAAATCACTGAACCTAGAACAGTGCAAGGAACACATTTTGGCAATAAATCACATTCTGTCATGATCTCACTGAGTAGCACAGCAGGGTCAACAGTCCATTCCAATCAGTGTTCCAACTGACATACTTACTAGATGCATTTAAGTCAAGCATTTAGTGGAATAAAAAACTAATACTATGAATAACTTAAAAGCCTGGATAATTTGAATAAATATCTTTATTTGAATATATTCTACATAACCTCCAAGTAATTACTGCATATTTACAAGTCTTAAGAGGCACTTCACATTTTTCAAATATTCTGCTGGGGAACCAGGTCAGATTTGAAATATGTTGCAATTCATTCCAGCCTTTCCATGGAGGTGTTCTCAAAAACTCGACAGCCCAATTCACTCATGTCCAATATAGTGGTCTCTGGAATATAATGTTAATCAGGGCATTAATTTAGATAGCATTAAACATAAGCAAAACCAAACACACATTGTTGGAACAGCATCAACAGACAATATCAGGCATGTTTATGCAAAATATCTACATAACCTCAAGACAACATTACAAGTTTGAAAAATCTACTTATTTAATATCAACTTCAGCAACTTGAACTGGCAGCAATTTTTGCTGTTAAAGGTATTTCATCACAAATACCATAATCATAATATAAGGATTAAAATGATCAATAAAGACAGCATTTTAAATTTTCAGAAGACAAAGTTAGCAAGGAAAATTAATACCATAAAAAGTACACAAGTGCAGAGTTGAATTAATGGGCAAAAATCTTGCCAAGTGTAAAGCTATTCACTTCAGCACAGAGAATAAAAAATATTACTGAGTAGAAAATGACCCCAGAATTCAGATGCAGAGATTGAGTGTTCTGGCTTATGTCAAAGTTATGGGCAGGTACAGCAAGCAGATAAGGTTAACAACACTTTCCTTTATTAAAAGGAGGAATTGAAGTTAGGAGGCTAGGCAAGATAGGCTGGACATGTTTCTACTGGAGTTAGAATGAGGGGTGCCCCGATTGAAGTCACGTCTACCCAGATCTCAAGGTGCACTTGAAATGGATGACTGACTGAGAATGAGAACTCATTCTTGAATTCAGGAAGGGGACGAGAGAGATTTTTTAAAAAACTTGTTCTTCAACTTTGGAACTCAAATCCATGGGAGAGCAGGTCATTTTTCTTTTCACAAAAAGACAGATTAAGCGAATTTATCATTGTTAAGTGGGAAAATGAATTAGAGGAGCCACACACTTACTGACTAGTGGTGTTTGAGGGGCTAATTATCTGGCTGTATGAATTTGCATCTGTGACAGAGACATTCATGCAATGCATGACATGCAGTGACTGTAATTACGTGCTTCATCCCTACCCCAGGGTAATCAGTCATTGCTATAAAGCAATCTCAAAGTCATTAAGACCATCACAAGTATAAACATCATTTTAACCATGGACCAGATAAGGTCAGTGCTGAGAATGCTAGACTATGTAATGTACACTTCTAGATAAGCACCTAAGTAGATTAGGCACCCTTTGGAGACTTCGGAATATTTTTTTTAAAAATCAGCATTGCAATCTCTGCAGAAATCAGAGGCAAACTAACTCGACAACAGCACAAAACCCTAAATAACCACCAACATTTAAGCAGAGCTAAGTCATCATCCATGAAATAACTATAGAATGAAAACTGACACACTGAATTGTGCCTACCTGATGAAAATACATTGGAGCTTGCCATTGCTTTTTTTTTAAAAACAGACTTGCCAGGAGAAAAGGAAGCACACTATTGAAAATGTCAAACTTGGTCTTGAAAGCAAAGTTAATATGTTCACCACCTGCAGCACTTGATATGGTTTCATGGGTTCACAAGCGATCCATAACAAGGTAGTGCAGACAACAGTTTTGTGCACATTGCTGGCTTGTATTTCTTCTTGCATTTTCATAATTCAGTTGAGCACACCAGGTGCAGTGATTCATGGTGTGCTTCTCACAGGATCTAGTCTTATCTAGAAATAAGCATGTTAAAAAGTAAGTGCCTATCAATGATTAGAACTACTTTTGAATAGATATCAGTCTGCAGAAACAATTCAGATGTTATTACATAAAATTAACTCATAATAAATTGAATGCTGCAAAGAATAAGTGGCTTACTGCAGTCCATCATGACAAGTACTTGCAGAGATCTACATCAGCCTTATTCAACCAAAAGTATAAATCAGGGATGTGAAAAAGACCGAGGCTGTAGTCAGAATTGCTGTTCCCTCAGTATTCAGAAATACTTTTCACAATAGATGGATATAAAATTGGCTGTACAGTAGGAGTAGGGTGGTGAAGGGTTGTTTTTTGGACTGGAGGCCTGTGACCAGCAGGGTTCCACAGGGATCAGTATTGGGTCCAGTTTTCTGTCATTTTTATACAAAATGATTTGGATGAGAATAAAGGAGACCTTGTTATAAGTTTCTTGATGACACGAAAATTGATGTTAAGATTAAAAAAAAGGAGATTTGATTGATGGATCAGTGGGCTGAGAGGCAGATGGAGTTTAATTTAGATAAATGCGAAGTATTGCATTTTGGCAAGACAAACAAGGGCATGACACATACAATTGAATTGTAGGTCCCTGGGAGTGTTGTTGAAGAGATACCAAGGATTTGGGTGCTTAATGCTTCAACATGTGGATCACAGGTAAACAGGCAGTGTTTCACATGCTTATCTTCATTGCTCAAACATTTGAAAATGCATTGGGATGCCATAGAGGTTATACCAGACTTTGACAAGGCTTTTTCTGGAGGACTGTGTCCAAGCCTGGTCACCCTGCTGTAGGAAGGGTATTACTAAATTGGATAGGGTTCAGAAAAGATTTACTAACATGTTTGCCAGGAATGGAGAGCTTGAATTACAAGGATAGGCCAGGACTGCTTTTTCAACTGGAAAATGAGGTTGATGGGTGACTTGACATTTACAATAAAAGGTCTGAGGTGCACAGATAAGGTGAACACCAGAGGTCTTTTCTCCAAGGTGGGGGTAATTTAAAACTAGGGAGAGTTAAAACTAGGGGCATATTTTAAGGGTGACAGCAGAAAAATTAAGTGGACGTGAGGGACAACCTTTTCATAAAAAATACATTGGGTTAGTGTGCAGAATGAACCACACAAGGTACAGTTACGTGTAAAAGACATTGGGATAAGTACACAAATAGGAATTAAGAGGGATACAAGCCAAAAGCAGGCAGATGGGACTAGTTTAGTTTGGGAACATGGTGAGCAGCTGTGGCTCAGCGGTTAACACTGCTGCCTCTCAGCACCAGGGATCTGGGTTCGATTCCAGCCTCAGGCGACTGTCGAGTTTGCATTCTCCCGGTGTCTGTCTGGGTTTCCTCAAAGTGCTCTAGATTCCTCCCACAATCACATAGATGTGGTTAGGTGAACTGGCATTCTAAATTCTGGATTAGTGGTGCTGGAAGAGCACAGCAATTCAGGCAGCATCCGAGGACAGGCAAAATCGACGTTTCGGGCAAAAGCCCGATGAAGGGCTTTTGCCCGAAACGTCGATTTTGCCTGTCCTCGGATGCTGCCTGAATTGCTGTGCTCTTCCAGCACCACTAATCCAGAATCTGGTTTCCAGCATCTGCAGTCATTGTTTTTACCTGGCATTCTAAATTGCCCAGTGTTCATGGATGGTCAGGTGCATTAGTCAAGGGTAACTGTAGAGTCACAGGGTAGAGAAATAGGGTTTGGGTGGGATACTCTTTTGGAGGGTCAGTGTGGACTTGTTGGGCTGAAGGGCCTGCTTCCATGCTGTGTGTCTACCTGATATCCTATGTTACTCAACATTGTATCCCTCCAAAAATTGGAGGAGGAAAAGCGAAGTTAGGTCACCACTTTGTACAATACCTAGTTTCAGTCCACCAAAAACACCCATGGTTACCAGTCACTAATTCTTTAAATCATCTGGCAGACTGGTTAGCAAGGTTAGATCTTATGGAAGACAGGAGAACCAGCCATTTGGATACAGAACTGGCTCAAAGCTAGAAGACAGTGGTGGAGGGTTGTTTTTCAGACTGGAGGCCTGCAGCCAATGGTGTGCCACAAGGATTGGTGCTGGGTCCACTACTTTTCATCATTTTATATAAATGATTTGGATGTAAGCACAAGTGGCATGTTTAGTAAGTTTGCAGATGATGCCAAAATTGGCAGTGTAGGTGACAGCGAAGAAGGTTACCTCAGATTACAACAGGATTTTGATCAGATGGGCCAATGGGCTGAGAAGTGGCAGATGGAGTTTAACTCAGATAAATGTGAGGTGCTGCATTTTGGGAAAGCGAATCCTAGCAGGACTTAATACACTTAATGGTAAGGCCCTCATGGGCATTGCTGAGCAAAGACCTTGGAGTGCAGGTTCATAGCTCCTTGAAAGTGGTGTCACAGGTGGATAGGATAGCGAAGGTAGTGTTTGGTATGCTTTTCTTTATTGGTCAGAGTATAGAGTACAGGAGTTAGGAGGGCATGTTGCAGCTGTACAGGACATTGGTTAGGGTACTTTTGGAATATTGTGTGCAATTCTGGTCTCCCCCATCAGGAGGATATTGTGAAACTTGAAAGGGTTCAGAAAAGATCTACAAGGATGTTGCCAGGGTTAGAGGATTTGAGCTACAGGGAGAGGTTGAATAGACTGGGGCTGTTTTCCCTGGAGCACGGAAGCTGAGAGGTGACCTTATGGAGGTTTATAAAATCATAAAGTGCATAGACAGGTAAATAGACAGTCTTTTCCCTGGGGCAGGGGAATCCAGGACTAGAGGGCATAGTTTAGGGTGAGAGGGGAATGATATAAAAGGGACCTAAGAGGCAACCTTTTCACACAGAAGGTGGTGCATGTATGGAATGGGCTGCCAGAGAGGCGAGTACAATAGCGACGTTTAAAAGGCATCTGGATGGGTGTATGAATGGGAAGGGTTTGGAGGGATATGGTTTGGGTGCTGGTAGGTGGGACTAGATTGGGTTGGGATATCTGGCTGGCAAGGATAAGTTGATTCCGTGCTACACATTTCTATGACTATATTGATCTAATGAAGATCAATAAGTTTTTTAGAAACATCACCAATCATAGGCCTTCATTTTAGTACTTAACTACCATTCCATATGAAAAAACTGAAACCAACATTCTTATTCTAAAAGCTGAGACAAACAATTCAGATTTTTTCCCCAATAAAAATTTCAGTTACATCACACTAAGCTTTTGCGATAGATGTGTCTTATGATTTTATACTCCACAACCACATGAAGGAGCAGCACTCCAAAGTTAGTGCTTCCAAATAAACCTGTTGGACCATAACCTGGTGTTCTTTGATTTTTCACCATACCTTTTGCACACCTCACTCAAAACTTAAGCATGGAAATACTACACATTTGGTTTTCACAAGACTTTTCTAAAATTTCCTGGCTAATTGGCAGGATTTTCCTGATAGAGGATCAAATGGAAACAAAGTTGCAACTGGGTGAGCAAATACAGTACTCAGTATACAAATCAAATATAAATATTTGTTCTATTATTTTAAAAACATTTCCATTACAACAGCATTAAGATTGGACATTACCAAAACCGACAAACTTAAGACAATAGCATGACTCAAAATGGCAACGTTACTTTTTTTAAAAATATATTTGATTAACTAGTTTCAATACTTTTCCAACGTCGATTTTGCAAGTTTAACCTGATTAAATCCTGAGCAGTAATCAGCAATGCCTTAAGGCAGTCTCATCACAGAAGGCTATGAAGACCATCGTGAGTTAAACATCATTTTCTGCTCAGTAAATCATTAATCTCAGATCCTTCTGGTTTTATAAAGCGAGTGCACGTGGCTGTTAGTGTCGATTAAGCAGGAGATTACAGAGAATTATCAATCTGCTAAAGAGTAAACCATCAGAAAGCTCCAGCGGACTGTCTCAGAGACCTACCGCCCACTCGCTCCAGACTCGGGTCATCCTTCAGCCGGAGCCCCGGCACCGCCAGCTCCACATTTCCACCCGGGATCTGAAAACGGGATTTCAAAGAGAGAAAAGTTCAAACGGGAGCCCTCTGGGCCCGGGGAGGGTCCCGGGGAATAAGGGGGGGGGATTGAGCCGGGCGGGGCCTTTCCCGGGAGATCACCGCCATCGGGACCATGTGGGGCGGATACAGGAGCCGACTCCCCGCCGCTACCCCAGCAGCTCCTTCCAGAACCTTCCCCAGAGAAAGACAGAGGCCGATAGCTACTTCCGGAGCACTATTTATTGCCACGGCGACCGGAAATCGCGGGCACGTGACCCCCTCCGCCCCGCCCCTTCCCCCGGTGTCGGTGCCATGGCCTCGACCGGACACAAAGTGGTTTTGGTTTCCTGTGTCGTGCTCTGCTCCTCAGTGATCTTCTCCAAACTCTTCATTCCCCGAGGAACCAGAGACAAGGCTCCACCACCGGAGGGTAAGGACAGGGACAGGGGGACAGGGGAATAATGACCGAGCCCGGCTTCTGCTCATACGCCCCCGCCTCACCCCAAGATTGGCTGATTCACCCCCACAGCACCCACTCTCCCTCTTCTCACGCCTTCCCCCTCACTCACTGACCACGCCAAACTTGCTCATCTCCCGCCCTCCGCCCACCCCCAACTCGCTCACCGTCCAATCTTTCTGTCACCCCACTGCCCTCCGGACTCTTACCCCCCCACCCCGGGCCCTTCTCTCCCCCACCCCCGGGGACTTCTCTCCTCCCCCGGGCCCTTCTCTCCCCCCCGGGCCCTTCTCTCCTCCCCCGGGCCCTTCTCTCCCCCCCGGGCCCTTCTCTCCCCCCCCGGGCCCTTCTCTCCCCCCCCGGGCCCTTCTCTCCCCCCCCCGGGCCCTTCTCTCCCCCCCCGGGCCCTTCTCTCCCCCCCCGGGCCCTTCTCTCCCCCCCCGGGCCCTTCTCTCCCCCCCCCCCGGGCCCTTCTCTCCCCCCCCGGGCCCTTCTCTCCCCCCCCCGGGCCCTTCTCTCCCCCCCCCGGGCCCTTCTCTCCCCCCCCCGGGCCCTTCTCTCCCCCCCCGGGCCCTTCTCTCCCCCCCGGGCCCTTCTCTCCCCCCACCGACCCTTTCCTCCTCCCCCCCCCCCCCCGACCCTTTCCTCCTCCCCCCCCCCCCGACCCTTTCCTCCTCCCCCCCCCCCCGACCCTTTCCTCCTCCCCCCCCCCCGACCCTTTCCTCCTCCCCCCCCCCCGACCCTTTCCTCCTCCCCCCCCCCCCGACCCTTTCCTCCTCCCCCCCCCCCCGACCCTTTCCTCCTCCCCCCCCCCCCCGACCCTTTCCTCCTCCCCCCCCCACGACCCTTTCCTCCTCCCCCCCGCGACCCTTTCCTCCTCCCCCCCCCCCCGACCCTTTCCTCCCCCCCCCCCGACCCTTTCCTCCTCCCCCCCCCCGACCCTTTCCTCCTCCTCCCCCCCCCGACCCTTTCCTCCTCCCCCCCCCCCGACCCTTTCCTCCTCCCCCCCCCCCCGACCCTTTCCTCCTCCCCCCCCCGACCCTTTCCTCCTCCCCCCCCCGACCCTTTCCTCCTCCCCCCCCCGACCCTTTCCTCCTCCCCCCCCCCCCCCGACCCTTTCCTCCCCCCCCCCCCCACCCTTTCCTCCCCCCCCCCGACCCTTTCCTCCTCCCCCCCCCACGACCCTTTCCTCCTCCCCCCCCCGACCCTTTCCTCCTCCCCCCCCCCCCCCGACCCTTTCCTCCCCCCCCCGACCCTTTCCTCCTCCCCCCCCCCCCCGACCCTTTCCTCCTCCCCCCCCCCCCGACCCTTTCCTCCTCCCCCCCCCCGACCCTTTCCTCCTCCCCCCCCCCGACCCGTTCCTCCTCCCCCCCCCCCCCCGACCCGTTCCTCCTCCCCCCCCCCCCCCCCCCCCGACCCTTTCCTCTTCCCTCCTCCGCCCCCGACCCTTTCCTCTTCCCTCCTCCGCCCCCGACCCTTTCCTCTTCCCTCCTCCGCCCCCGACCCTTTCCTCTTCCCTCCTCCGCCCCCGACCCTTTCCTCTTCCCTCCTCCGCCCCCGACCCTTTCCTCTTCCCTCCTCCGCCCCCGACCCTTTCCTCTTCCCTCCTCCGCCCCCGACCCTTTCCTCTTCCCTCCTCCGCCCCCGACCCTTTCCTCTTCCCTCCTCCGCCCCCGACCCTTTCCTCTTCCCTCCTCCGCCCCCGACCCTTTCCTCTTCCCTCCTCCGCCCCCGACCCTTTCCTCTTCCCTCCTCTCACCCCCCCCCGACCCTTTCCTCTTCCCTCCTCCCCCCCCCCACCCTTTCCTCTTCCCTCCTCCCCACCCCCGACCCTTTCCTCTTCTCTCCCCCCCCCCGACCCTTTCCTCTTCTCTCCCCCCCCCCGACCCTTTCCTCATCTCCCCCCCCGACCCTTTCCCCCTCCCCCCCTCCCGACCCTTTCCTCATCTCCCCCCCCCCTGACCCTTTCCTCTTCTCCCCCCCCCCCGACCCTTTCCTCTTCTTCCCCCCCCCCCGACCCTTTCCTCTTCTTCCCCCCCCCCGACCCTTTCCTCTTCTTCCCCCCCCGACCCTTTCCTCTTCTTCCCCCCCCGACCCTTTCCTCTTCTTCCCCCCCCGACCCTTTCCTCTTCTTCCCCCCCCCGACCCTTTCCTCTTCTTCCCCCCCCCGACCCTTTCCTCTTCTTCCCCCCCCCGACCCTTTCCTCTTCTTCCCCCCCCGACCCTTTCCTCTTCTTCCCCCCCCGACCCTTTCCTCTTCTTCCCCCCCCCGACCCTTTCCTCTTCTTGCCCCCCCCCGACCCTTTCCTCTTCTTCCCCCCCCCGACCCTTTCCTCTTCTTCCCCCCCCCGACCCTTTCCTCTTCTTCCCCCCCCCCGACCCTTTCCTCTTCTTCCCCCCCCCGACCCTTTCCTCTTCTTCCCCCCCCCGACCCTTTCCTCTTCTTCCCCCCCCCGACCCTTTCCTCTTCTTCCCCCCCCGACCCTTTCCTCTTCTTCCCCCCCCCGACCCTTTCCTCTTCTTCCCCACCCCGACCCTTTCCTCTTCTTCCCCACCCCGACCCTTTCCTCTTCTTCCCCACCCCGACCCTTTCCTCTTCTTCCCCACCCCGACCCTTTCCTCTTCTTCCCCACCCCGACCCTTTCCTCTTCTTCCCCACCCCGACCCTTTCCTCTTCTTCCCCACCCCGACCCTTTCCTCTTCTTCTTCCCCCCCGACCCTTTCCTCTTCTTCCCCCCCCGACCCTTTCCTCTCCCCCTCCCCCCGACCCTTTCCTCTCCCCCCGACCCTTTCCTCTCCCCCCGACCCTTTCCTCTCCCCCCGACCCTTTCCTCTCTCCCCCCGACCCTTTCCTCCCCCCCCCCGACCCTTTCCTCTTCTCCACCCCCCCCCGACCCTTTCCTCTTCTCCCCCCCCCCCCCCCGACCCTTTCCTCCCCCCCCCGACCCTTTCCTCCCCCCCCCGACCCTTTCCTCTCCCCCTCCCCCCGACCCTTTCCTCTCCCCCCGACCCTTTCCTCCCCCCCCCGACCCTTTCCTCTTCTTCTCCTCCCCCCCCCCGACCCTTTCCTCTTCTTCTCCTCCCCCCCCGACCCTTTCCTCTTCTTCTCCTCCCCCCCCCCCCCGACCCTTTCCTCTTCCCCCCCCCCCCCCGACCCTTTCCTCTTCTCCCCCCCCCCGACCCTTTCCTCTTCTTCCCCCCCCCCCCGACCCTTTCCTCTTCTTCCCCCCCCCCGACCCTTTCCTCTTCTTCCCCCCCCCCCCCCGACCCTTTCCTCTTCTTCCCCCCCCCCGACCCTTTCCTCTTCTTCCCCCCCCCCCCGACCCTTTCCTCTTCTTCCCCCCCCCCCCGACCCTTTCCTCTTCTTCCCCCCCCCCCCGACCCTTTCCTCTTCTTCCCCCCCCCCGACCCTTTCCTCTTCTTCCCCCCCCCCGACCCTTTCCTCTTGTTCCCCCCCCCCCGACCCTTTCCTCTTCTTCCCCCCCCCGACCCTTTCCTCTTCGTCCCCCCCCGACCCTTTCCTCTTCGTCCCCCCCCGACCCTTTCCTCTTCGTCCCCCCCCGACCCTTTCCTCTTCGTCCCCCCCCGACCCTTTCCTCTTCGTCCCCCCCCGACCCTTTCCTCTTCGTCCCCCCCCGACCCTTTCCTCTTCGTCCCCCCCCGACCCTTTCCTCTTCGTCCCCCCCCGACCCTTTCCTCTTCGTCCCCCCCCGACCCTTTCCTCTTCGTCCCCCCCCGACCCTTTCCTCTTCGTCCCCCCCCGACCCTTTCCTCTTCGTCCCCCCCCGACCCTTTCCTCTTCGTCCCCCCCCGACCCTTTCCTCTTCGTCCCCCCCCGACCCTTTCCTCTTCGTCCCCCCCCGACCCTTTCCTCTTCGTCCCCCCCCGACCCTTTCCTCTTCGTCCCCCCCCGACCCTTTCCTCTTCGTCCCCCCCCGACCCTTTCCTCTTCGTCCCCCCCCGACCCTTTCCTCTTCGTCCCCCCCCGACCCTTTCCTCTTCGTCCCCCCCCGACCCTTTCCTCTTCGTCCCCCCCCGACCCTTTCCTCTCCCCCCGACCCTTTCCCCCCCCGACCCTTTCCTCTCCCCCCCCCCCCCCCGACCCTTTCCTCTCCCCCCCCCCCCCCGACCCTTTCCTCTCCCCCCCCCCCCCCCGACCCTTTCCTCTCCCCCCCCCCCCCCGACCCTTTCCTCTCCCCCCCCCCCCCGACCCTTTCCTCTCCCCCCCCCCCCCCGACCCTTTCCTCTCCCCCCCCCACCCGACCCTTTCCTCTCCCCCCCCCGACCCTTTCCTCTTCTCCTCCCCCCCCCGACCCTTTCCTCTTCTCCTCCTCCCCCCCCGACCCTTTCCTCTTCTCCTCCTCCCCCCCCGACCCTTTCCTCTTCTTCTCCTCCCCCCCCCCCCCCGACCCTTTCCTCTTCTTCTCCTCCCTCCCCCCCGACCCTTTCCTCTTCTCCTCACCCCCACCCAACCCTTTCCTCTTCTCCTCCCCCCCCGACCCTTTCCTCTTCTCCTCCCCCCCCGACCATTTCCTCTTCTCCTCCCCCCCCGACCCTTTCCTCTTCTCCCCCCCCCGACCCTTTCCTCCTCCTCTTCCCCCCCCCGACCCTTTCCTCCTCCTCTTCCCCCCCCGACCCTTTCCTTTTCCTCTTTCCCCCCCCGACCCTTTCCTCCCCCCCCCCAACCCTTTCCTCTTCTCCCCCCCCCCCCCCCGACCCTTTCCTCTTCTCCCCCCCCCCCCGACCCTTTCCTCTTCTCCCCCCCACACGACCCTTTCCTCTTCTTCCCCCCCCCCCCCGACCCTTTCCTCTTCTCTCCCCCCCCCCGACCCTTTCCTCTTCGTCCCCCCCCGACCCTTTCCTCTTCGTCCCCCCCCGACCCTTTCCTCTTCGTCCCCCCCCGACCCTTTCCTTTTCCTCTTTCCCCCCCCCGACCCTTTCCTCCCCCCCCCAACCCTTTCCTCTTCTCCCCCCCCCCCCCGACCCTTTCCTCTTCTCCCCCCCCCCCCGACCCTTTCCTCTTCTCCCCCCCCCCGACCCTTTCCTCTTCTCCCCCCCCCCGACCCTTTCCTCTTCGTCCCCCCCCGACCCTTTCCTCTTCGTCCCCCCCCGACCCTTTCCTCTTCGTCCCCCCCCGACCCTTTCCTCTTCGTCCCCCCCCGACCCTTTCCTCTTCGTCCCCCCCCGACCCTTTCCTCTTCGTCCCCCCCCGACCCTTTCCTCTTCGTCCCCCCCCGACCCTTTCCTCTTCGTCCCCCCCCGACCCTTTCCTCTTCGTCCCCCCCCGACCCTTTCCTCTTCGTCCCCCCCCGACCCTTTCCTCTTCGTCCCCCCCCGACCCTTTCCTCTTCGTCCCCCCCCGACCCTTTCCTCTTCGTCCCCCCCCGACCCTTTCCTCTTCGTCCCCCCCCGACCCTTTCCTCTTCTTCCCCCCCCCCGACCCTTTCCTCTTCTTCCCCCCCCCCGACCCTTTCCTCCTCCTCTTCCCCCCCCCGACCCTTTCCTCCTCCTCTTCCCCCCCCGACCCTTTCCTTTTCCTCTTTCCCCCCCCCGACCCTTTCCTCCCCCCCCCAACCCTTTCCTCTTCTCCCCCCCCCCCCCCGACCCTTTCCTCTTCTTCCCCCCCCCCGACCCTTTCCTCTTCTTCCCCCCCCCGACCCTTTCCTCTTCTTCCCCCCCCCGACCCTTTCCTCTTCTTCCCCCCCCCGACCCTTTCCTCTTCTTCCCCACCCCGACCCTTTCCTCTTCTTCCCCACCCCGACCCTTTCCTCTTCTTCTTCCCCCCCGACCCTTTCCTCTTCTTCCCCCCCCGACCCTTTCCTCTCCCCCTCCCCCCGACCCTTTCCTCTCCCCCCGACCCTTTCCTCTCCCCCCGACCCTTTCCTCTCTCCCCCCGACCCTTTCCTCCCCCCCCCCGACCCTTTCCTCTTCTCCACCCCCCCCCGACCCTTTCCTCTTCTCCCCCCCCCCCCCCCCGACCCTTTCCTCTTCTCCCCCCCCCGACCCTTTCCTCCCCCCCCCCGACCCTTTCCTCTCCCCCTCCCCCCGACCCTTTCCTCTCCCCCCGACCCTTTCCTCCCCCCCCCGACCCTTTCCTCTTCTTCTCCTCCCCCCCCCGACCCTTTCCTCTTCTTCTCCTCCCCCCCCCGACCCTATCCTCTTCTTCTCCTCCCCCCCCCCCCGACCCTTTCCTCTTCCCCCCCCCCCCCCGACCCTTTCCTCTTCTCCCCCCCCCCGACCCTTTCCTCTTCTTCCCCCCCCCCCCGACCCTTTCCTCTTCTTCCCCCCCCCCCCCCCGACCCTTTCCTCTTCTTCCCCCCCCCCCCCGACCCTTTCCTCTTCTTCCCCCCCCCCGACCCTTTCCTCTTCTTCTTCCCCCCCGACCCTTTCCTCTCCCCCTCCCCCCGACCCTTTCCTCTCCCCCCGACCCTTTCCTCTCCCCCCGACCCTTTCCTCTCTCCCCCCGACCCTTTCCTCCCCCCCCCCGACCCTTTCCTCTTCTCCACCCCCCCCCGACCCTTTCCTCTTCTCCCCCCCCCCCCCCCCCCCCGACCCTTTCCTCTTCTCCCCCCCCCGACCCTTTCCTCCCCCCCCCCGACCCTTTCCTCTCCCCCTCCCCCCGACCCTTTCCTCTCCCCCCGACCCTTTCCTCCCCCCCCCGACCCTTTCCTCTTCTTCTCCTCCCCCCCCCGACCCTTTCCTCTTCTTCTCCTCCCCCCCCCGACCCTTTCCTCTTCTTCTCCTCCCCCCCCCCCGACCCTTTCCTCTTCCCCCCCCCCCCCGACCCTTTCCTCTTCCCCCCCCCCCCCGACCCTTTCCTCTTCTCCCCCCCCCCGACCCTTTCCTCTTCTTCCCCCCCCCCCCGACCCTTTCCTCTTCTTCCCCCCCCCCGACCCTTTCCTATTCTTCCCCCCCCCCCCCCCGACCCTTTCCTCTTCTTCCCCCCCCCCGACCCTTTCCTCTTCTTCCCCCCCCCCCCGACCCTTTCCTCTTCTTCCCCCCCCCCGACCCTTTCCTCTTGTTCCCCCCCCCCCGACCCTTTCCTCTTGTTCCCCCCCCCCCGACCCTTTCCTCTTCTTCCCCCCCCCCCGACCCTTTCCTCTTCGTCCCCCCCCGACCCTTTCCTCTTCGTCCCCCCCCGACCCTTTCCTCTTCGTCCCCCCCCGACCCTTTCCTCTTCGTCCCCCCCCGACCCTTTCCTCTTCGTCCCCCCCCGACCCTTTCCTCTTCGTCCCCCCCCGACCCTTTCCTCTTCGTCCCCCCCCGACCCTTTCCTCTTCGTCCCCCCCCGACCCTTTCCTCTTCGTCCCCCCCCGACCCTTTCCTCTTCGTCCCCCCCCGACCCTTTCCTCTTCGTCCCCCCCCGACCCTTTCCTCTTCGTCCCCCCCCGACCCTTTCCTCTCCCCCCCCCCCCCGACCCTTTCCTCTCCCCCCCCCCCCCCCCGACCCTTTCCTCTCCCCCCCCCCCCCCCGACCCTTTCCTCTTCTCCTCCCCCCCCCGACCCTTTCCTCTTCTCCTCCTCCCCCCCCGACCCTTTCCTCTTCTCCTCCTCCCCCCCCGACCCTTTCCTCTTCTTCTCCTCCCCCCCCCCCCGACCCTTTCCTCTTCTTCTCCTCCCTCCCCCCCGACCCTTTCCTCTTCTCCTCACCCCCACCCAACCCTTTCCTCTTCTCCTCCCCCCCCGACCCTTTCCTCTTCTCCTCCCCCCCCGACCATTTCCTCTTCTCCTCCCCCCCCGACCCTTTCCTCTTCTCCCCCCCCCGACCCTTTCCTCCTCCTCTTCCCCCCCCCGACCCTTTCCTCCTCCTCTTCCCCCCCCGACCCTTTCCTTTTCCTCTTTCCCCCCCCGACCCTTTCCTCCCCCCCCAACCCTTTCCTCTTCTCCCCCCCCCCCCGACCCTTTCCTCTTCTCCCCCCCCCGACCCTTTCCTCTTCTCCCCCCCACACGACCCTTTCCTCTTCTCTCCCCCCCCCCGACCCTTTCCTCTTCTCTCCCCCCCCCCGACCCTTTCCTCTTCCCCCCCCCGACCCTTTCCTCCTCCTCTTCCCCCCCCCGACCCTTTCCTCCTCCTCTTCCCCCCCCGACCCTTTCCTTTTCCTCTTTCCCCCCCCCGACCCTTTCCTCCCCCCCCCAACCCTTTCCTCTTCTCCCCCCCCCCCCCCCGACCCTTTCCTCTTCTCTCCCCCCCCCCGACCCTTTCCTCTTCTCTCCCCCCCCCCGACCCTTTCCTCTTCCCCCCCCGACCCTTTCCTCCTCCTCTTCCCCCCCCCGACCCTTTCCTCCTCCTCTTCCCCCCCCGACCCTTTCCTTTTCCTCTTTCCCCCCCCCGACCCTTTCCTCCCCCCCCCAACCCTTTCCTCTTCTCCCCCCCCCCCCCCGACCCTTTCCTCTTCTCCCCCCCCCCCCGACCCTTTCCTCTTCTCCCCCCCCCCGACCCTTTCCTCTTCGTCCCCCCCCGACCCTTTCCTCTTCGTCCCCCCCCGACCCTTTCCTCTTCGTCCCCCCCCGACCCTTTCCTCTTCGTCCCCCCCCGACCCTTTCCTCTTCGTCCCCCCCCGACCCTTTCCTCTTCGTCCCCCCCCGACCCTTTCCTCTTCGTCCCCCCCCGACCCTTTCCTCTTCGTCCCCCCCCGACCCTTTCCTCTTCGTCCCCCCCCGACCCTTTCCTCTTCGTCCCCCCCCGACCCTTTCCTCTTCGTCCCCCCCCGACCCTTTCCTCTTCGTCCCCCCCCGACCCTTTCCTCTTCGTCCCCCCCCGACCCTTTCCTCTTCGTCCCCCCCCGACCCTTTCCTCTTCGTCCCCCCCCGACCCTTTCCTCTTCGTCCCCCCCCGACCCTTTCCTCTTCGTCCCCCCCCGACCCTTTCCTCTTCGTCCCCCCCCGACCCTTTCCTCTTCGTCCCCCCCCGACCCTTTCCTCTTCGTCCCCCCCCGACCCTTTCCTCTTCGTCCCCCCCCGACCCTTTCCTCTTCGTCCCCCCCCGACCCTTTCCTCTTCGTCCCCCCCCGACCCTTTCCTCTTCGTCCCCCCCCGACCCTTTCCTCTTCGTCCCCCCCCGACCCTTTCCTCTTCGTCCCCCCCCGACCCTTTCCTCTTCGTCCCCCCCCGACCCTTTCCTCTTCGTCCCCCCCCGACCCTTTCCTCTTCGTCCCCCCCCGACCCTTTCCTCTTCGTCCCCCCCCGACCCTTTCCTCTTCGTCCCCCCCCGACCCTTTCCTCTTCGTCCCCCCCCGACCCTTTCCTCTTCGTCCCCCCCCGACCCTTTCCTCTTCGTCCCCCCCCGACCCTTTCCTCTTCGTCCCCCCCCGACCCTTTCCTCTTCGTCCCCCCCCGACCCTTTCCTCTTCGTCCCCCCCCGACCCTTTCCTCTTCGTCCCCCCCCGACCCTTTCCTCTTCGTCCCCCCCCGACCCTTTCCTCTTCGTCCCCCCCCGACCCTTTCCTCTTCGTCCCCCCCCGACCCTTTCCTCTTCGTCCCCCCCCGACCCTTTCCTCTTCGTCCCCCCCCGACCCTTTCCTCTTCGTCCCCCCCCGACCCTTTCCTCTTCGTCCCCCCCCGACCCTTTCCTCTTCGTCCCCCCCCGACCCTTTCCTCTTCGTCCCCCCCCGACCCTTTCCTCTTCGTCCCCCCCGACCCTTTCCTCTTCGTCCCCCCCCGACCCTTTCCTCTTCGTCCCCCCCCGACCCTTTCCTCTTCGTCCCCCCCCGACCCTTTCCTCTTCGTCCCCCCCCGACCCTTTCCTCTTCGTCCCCCCCCGACCCTTTCCTCTTCGTCCCCCCCCGACCCTTTCCTCTTCGTCCCCCCCCGACCCTTTCCTCTTCGTCCCCCCCCGACCCTTTCCTCTTCGTCCCCCCCCGACCCTTTCCTCTTCGTCCCCCCCGACCCTTTCCTCTTCGTCCCCCCCCGACCCTTTCCTCTTCGTCCCCCCCCGACCCTTTCCTCTTCGTCCCCCCCCGACCCTTTCCTCTTCGTCCCCCCCCGACCCTTTCCTCTTCGTCCCCCCCCGACCCTTTCCTCTTCGTCCCCCCCCGACCCTTTCCTCTTCGTCCCCCCCCGACCCTTTCCTCTTCGTCCCCCCCCGACCCTTTCCTCTTCGTCCCCCCCCGACCCTTTCCTCTTCGTCCCCCCCCGACCCTTTCCTCTTCGTCCCCCCCCGACCCTTTCCTCTTCGTCCCCCCCCGACCCTTTCCTCTTCGTCCCCCCCCGACCCTTTCCTCTTCGTCCCCCCCCGACCCTTTCCTCTTCGTCCCCCCCCGACCCTTTCCTCTTCGTCCCCCCCCGACCCTTTCCTCTTCGTCCCCCCCCGACCCTTTCCTCTTCGTCCCCCCCCGACCCTTTCCTCTTCGTCCCCCCCCGACCCTTTCCTCTTCGTCCCCCCCCGACCCTTTCCTCTTCGTCCCCCCCCGACCCTTTCCTCTTCGTCCCCCCCCGACCCTTTCCTCTTCGTCCCCCCCCGACCCTTTCCTCTTCGTCCCCCCCCGACCCTTTCCTCTTCGTCCCCCCCCGACCCTTTCCTCTTCGTCCCCCCCCGACCCTTTCCTCTTCGTCCCCCCCCGACCCTTTCCTCTTCGTCCCCCCCCGACCCTTTCCTCTTCGTCCCCCCCCGACCCTTTCCTCTTCGTCCCCCCCCGACCCTTTCCTCTTCGTCCCCCCCCGACCCTTTCCTCTTCGTCCCCCCCCGACCCTTTCCTCTTCGTCCCCCCCCGACCCTTTCCTCTTCGTCCCCCCCCGACCCTTTCCTCTTCGTCCCCCCCCGACCCTTTCCTCTTCGTCCCCCCCCGACCCTTTCCTCTTCGTCCCCCCCCGACCCTTTCCTCTTCGTCCCCCCCCGACCCTTTCCTCTTCGTCCCCCCCCGACCCTTTCCTCTTCGTCCCCCCCCGACCCTTTCCTCTTCGTCCCCCCCCGACCCTTTCCTCTTCGTCCCCCCCCGACCCTTTCCTCTTCGTCCCCCCCCGACCCTTTCCTCTTCGTCCCCCCCCGACCCTTTCCTCTTCGTCCCCCCCCGACCCTTTCCTCTTCGTCCCCCCCCGACCCTTTCCTCTTCGTCCCCCCCCGACCCTTTCCTCTTCGTCCCCCCCCGACCCTTTCCTCTTCGTCCCCCCCCGACCCTTTCCTCTTCGTCCCCCCCCGACCCTTTCCTCTTCGTCCCCCCCCGACCCTTTCCTCTTCGTCCCCCCCCGACCCTTTCCTCTTCGTCCCCCCCCGACCCTTTCCTCTTCGTCCCCCCCCGACCCTTTCCTCTTCGTCCCCCCCCGACCCTTTCCTCTTCGTCCCCCCCCGACCCTTTCCTCTTCGTCCCCCCCCGACCCTTTCCTCTTCGTCCCCCCCCGACCCTTTCCTCTTCGTCCCCCCCCGACCCTTTCCTCTTCGTCCCCCCCCGACCCTTTCCTCTTCGTCCCCCCCCGACCCTTTCCTCTTCGTCCCCCCCCGACCCTTTCCTCTTCGTCCCCCCCCGACCCTTTCCTCTTCGTCCCCCCCCGACCCTTTCCTCTTCGTCCCCCCCCGACCCTTTCCTCTTCGTCCCCCCCCGACCCTTTCCTCTTCGTCCCCCCCCGACCCTTTCCTCTTCGTCCCCCCCCGACCCTTTCCTCTTCGTCCCCCCCCGACCCTTTCCTCTTCGTCCCCCCCCGACCCTTTCCTCTTCGTCCCCCCCCGACCCTTTCCTCTTCGTCCCCCCCCGACCCTTTCCTCTTCGTCCCCCCCCGACCCTTTCCTCTTCGTCCCCCCCCGACCCTTTCCTCTTCGTCCCCCCCCGACCCTTTCCTCTTCGTCCCCCCCCGACCCTTTCCTCTTCGTCCCCCCCCGACCCTTTCCTCTTCGTCCCCCCCCGACCCTTTCCTCTTCGTCCCCCCCCGACCCTTTCCTCTTCGTCCCCCCCCGACCCTTTCCTCTTCGTCCCCCCCCGACCCTTTCCTCTTCGTCCCCCCCCGACCCTTTCCTCTTCGTCCCCCCCCGACCCTTTCCTCTTCGTCCCCCCCCGACCCTTTCCTCTTCGTCCCCCCCCGACCCTTTCCTCTTCGTCCCCCCCCGACCCTTTCCTCTTCGTCCCCCCCCGACCCTTTCCTCTTCGTCCCCCCCCGACCCTTTCCTCTTCGTCCCCCCCCGACCCTTTCCTCTTCGTCCCCCCCCGACCCTTTCCTCTTCGTCCCCCCCCGACCCTTTCCTCTTCGTCCCCCCCCGACCCTTTCCTCTTCGTCCCCCCCCGACCCTTTCCTCTTCGTCCCCCCCCGACCCTTTCCTCTTCGTCCCCCCCCGACCCTTTCCTCTTCGTCCCCCCCCGACCCTTTCCTCTTCGTCCCCCCCCGACCCTTTCCTCTTCGTCCCCCCCCGACCCTTTCCTCTTCGTCCCCCCCCGACCCTTTCCTCTTCGTCCCCCCCCGACCCTTTCCTCTTCGTCCCCCCCCGACCCTTTCCTCTTCGTCCCCCCCCGACCCTTTCCTCTTCGTCCCCCCCCCGACCCTTTCCTCTTCGTCCCCCCCCCGACCCTTTCCTCTTCGTCCCCCCCCCGACCCTTTCCTCTTCGTCCCCCCCCCGACCCTTTCCTCTTCGTCCCCCCCCCGACCCTTTCCTCTTCGTCCCCCCCCCGACCCTTTCCTCTTCGTCCCCCCCCCGACCCTTTCCTCTTCGTCCCCCCCCCGACCCTTTCCTCTTCGTCCCCCCCCCGACCCTTTCCTCTTCGTCCCCCCCCCGACCCTTTCCTCTTCGTCCCCCCCCCGACCCTTTCCTCTTCGTCCCCCCCCCGACCCTTTCCTCTTCGTCCCCCCCCCGACCCTTTCCTCTTCGTCCCCCCCCCGACCCTTTCCTCTTCGTCCCCCCCCCGACCCTTTCCTCTTCGTCCCCCCCCCGACCCTTTCCTCTTCGTCCCCCCCCCGACCCTTTCCTCTTCGTCCCCCCCCCGACCCTTTCCTCTTCGTCCCCCCCCCGACCCTTTCCTCTTCGTCCCCCCCCCGACCCTTTCCTCTTCGTCCCCCCCCCGACCCTTTCCTCTTCGTCCCCCCCCCGACCCTTTCCTCTTCGTCCCCCCCCCGACCCTTTCCTCTTCGTCCCCCCCCCGACCCTTTCCTCTTCGTCCCCCCCCCGACCCTTTCCTCTTCGTCCCCCCCCCGACCCTTTCCTCTTCGTCCCCCCCCCGACCCTTTCCTCTTCGTCCCCCCCCCGACCCTTTCCTCTTCGTCCCCCCCCCGACCCTTTCCTCTTCGTCCCCCCCCGACCCTTTCCTCTTCGTCCCCCCCCCGACCCTTTCCTCTTCGTCCCCCCCCCGACCCTTTCCTCTTCGTCCCCCCCCCGACCCTTTCCTCTTCGTCCCCCCCCCGACCCTTTCCTCTTCGTCCCCCCCCCGACCCTTTCCTCTTCGTCCCCCCCCCGACCCTTTCCTCTTCGTCCCCCCCCCGACCCTTTCCTCTTCGTCCCCCCCCCGACCCTTTCCTCTTCGTCCCCCCCCCGACCCTTTCCTCTTCGTCCCCCCCCCGACCCTTTCCTCTTCGTCCCCCCCCCGACCCTTTCCTCTTCGTCCCCCCCCCGACCCTTTCCTCTTCGTCCCCCCCCCGACCCTTTCCTCTTCGTCCCCCCCCCGACCCTTTCCTCTTCGTCCCCCCCCCGACCCTTTCCTCTTCGTCCCCCCCCCGACCCTTTCCTCTTCGTCCCCCCCCCGACCCTTTCCTCTTCGTCCCCCCCCCGACCCTTTCCTCTTCGTCCCCCCCCCGACCCTTTCCTCTTCGTCCCCCCCCCGACCCTTTCCTCTTCGTCCCCCCCCCGACCCTTTCCTCTTCGTCCCCCCCCGACCCTTTCCTCTTCGTCCCCCCCCCGACCCTTTCCTCTTCGTCCCCCCCCCGACCCTTTCCTCTTCGTCCCCCCCCCGACCCTTTCCTCTTCGTCCCCCCCCCGACCCTTTCCTCTTCGTCCCCCCCCCGACCCTTTCCTCTTCGTCCCCCCCCCGACCCTTTCCTCTTCGTCCCCCCCCCGACCCTTTCCTCTTCGTCCCCCCCCCGACCCTTTCCTCTTCGTCCCCCCCCCGACCCTTTCCTCTTCTCCCCCCCCCCCCGACCCTTTCCCCCCCCGACCCTTTCCTCTTCGTCCCCCCCCCGACCCTTTCCTCTTCGTCCCCCCCCCGACCCTTTCCTCTTCGTCCCCCCCCCGACCCTTTCCTCTTCGTCCCCCCCCCGACCCTTTCCTCTTCTCCCCCCCCCCCCCCCGACCCTTTCCTCTTCTCCCCCCCCCCCCCCCGACCCTTTCCCCCCCCGACCCTTTCCTCTCCCCCCCCCCCCGACCCTTTCCTCTCCCCCCCCCCCCCGACCCTTTCCTCTCCCCCCCCCCCCCCGACCCTTTCCTCTCCCCCCCCCCCCCGACCCTTTCCTCTTCTCCCCCCCCCCCCGACCCTTTCCTCTCCCCCCGACCCTTTCCCCCCCCGACCCTTTCCTCTTCTCCCCCCCCCCCCGACCCTTTCCTCTCCCCCCGACCCTTTCCCCCCCCGACCCTTTCCTCTCCCCCCCCCCCCCGACCCTTTCCTCTTCTCCCCCCCCCCCCCCGACCCTTTCCTCTTCTCCCCCCCCCCCCGACCCTTTCCTCTTCTCCCCCCCCCCCCCGACCCTTTCCTCTTCTCCCCCCCCCCCGACCCTTTCCTCCCCCCCCCCCGACCCTTTCCTCCCCCCCCCCCCGACCCTTTCCTCTTCCCCCCCCCCCCCCGACCCTTTCCTCTTCCCCCCCCCGACCCTTTCCACTTCCCTTCCCCCCCCCCACCCCGACCCTTTCCTCTTCTTCCCCCCCCCCCGACCCTTTCCTCTTCTCCCCCCCCCCCGACCCTTTCCTCTTCTCCTCCCCCCCCGACCCTTTCCTCTTCCCCCCCCCCGACCCTTTCCTCTTCGTCCCCCCCCGACCCTTTTCTCTTCTCCCCCCCCCGACCCTTTCCTCTTCTCCCCCCCCCGACCCTTTCCTCTTCTCCCCCACCCCGACCCTTTCCTCTTCTCCCCCCCCCCGACCCTTTCCTCTTCTCCTCCCCCCCCGACCCTTTCCTCTTCGTCCCCCCCCGACCCTTTTCTCTTCTCCCCCCCCCGACCCTTTCCTCTTCTCCCCCCCCCGACCCTTTCCTCTTCTCCCCCACCCCGACCCTTTCCTCTTCCCCCCCCCCCCCACCCCGACCCTTTCCTCTTTTCCCCCCCCCCGACCCTTTCCTCTTCCCCCCCCGACCCTTTCCTCTTCCCCCCCCGACCCTTTCCTCTTCCCCCCCCGACCCTTTCCTCTTCCCCCCCCGACCCTTTCCTCTTCCCCCCCCGACCCTTTCCTCTTCCCCCCCGACCCTTTCCTCTTCCCCCCCCGACCCTTTCCTCTTCCCCCCCCCCCCCGACCCTTTCCTCTTCCCCCCCCCCCGACCCTTTCCTCTTCCCCCCCCCCGACCCTTTCCTCTTCCCCCGACCCTTTTCTCTTCTCCCCCCCCCGACCCTTTCCTCTTCTCCCCCCCCCCGACCCTTTCCTCTTCTCCTCCCCCCCTGACCCTTTCCTCCCCCCCCACCCCGACCCTTTCCTCTTCCCCCCCCCCCCCCCACCCCGACCCTTTCCTCTTTCCCCCCCCCCGACCCTTTCCTCTTCCCCCCCCCCCCCCGACCCTTTCCTCTTCCCTTCCCCCCCCCCCGACCCCGACCCTTTCCTCTTCTTCCCCACCCCGACCCTTTTCTCTTCTCCCCCCCCCCGACTCTTTCCTCTTCTCCCCCCCCCCCCGACCCTTTCCTCCCCCCCCGACCCTTTCCTCCCCCCCCCGACCCTTTCCTCCCCCCCCCGACCCTTTCCTCCCCCCCCCCCCCGACCCTTTCCTCTTCCCCCCCCGACCCTTTCCTCTTCCCCCCCCGACCCTTTCCTCTTCCCCCCCCGACCCTTTCCTCTTCCCCCCCCGACCCTTTCCTCTTCCCCCCCCGACCCTTTCCTCTTCCCCCCCCGACCCTTTCCTCTTCCCCCCCCCCCGACCCTTTCCTCTTCTCCCCCCCCCGACCCTTTCCTCTTCCCCCCCCCGACCCTTTCCTCTTCCCCCGACCCTTTCCTCTTCTCCCCCCCCCCCCCGACCCTTTCCTCTTCTCCCCCCCCCCACCCGACCCTTTCCTCTTCTCCTCCCCCCCCGACCCTTTCCTCCCCCCCCCCCGACCCTTTCCTCTTCCCCCCCCCCCCCCCCGACCCTTTCCTCTTCCCCCCCCCCCCGACCCTTTCCTCTTCCCCCCCCCCCCCGACCCTTTCCTCTTCCCTTCCCCCCCCCCCACCCCGACCCTTTCCTCTTCCCTTCCCCCCCCCCCCCCACCCCGACCCTTTCCTCTTCCCTTCCCCCCCCCCCCACCCCGACCCTTTCCTCTTCTTCCCCCCCCCCCCCCGACCCTTTCCTCTTCTCCCCCCCCCCCCCCGACCCTTTCCTCTTCCCCCGACCCTTTTCTCTTCTCCTCCCCCCCCCCCGACCCTTTCCTCTTCTCCTCCCCCCCCGACCCTTTCCTCTTCTCCTCCCCCCCCCGACCCTTTCCTCTTCTCCTCCCCCCCCCGACCCTTTCCTCTTCTCCTCCCCCCCCGACCCTTTCCTCTTCTCCTCCCCCCCGACCCTTTCCTCTTCTCCTCCCCCCCCGACCCTTTCCTCCTCCCCCCCCCCCCCCCCGACCCTTTCCTCTTCCCCCCCCCCCCCCGACCCTTTCCTCTTCCCCCCCCCCCCCGACCCTTTCCTCTTCCCCCCCCCGACCCTTTCATCTTCCCCCCCCCCGACCCTTTCATCTTCCCCCCCCCCCGACCCTTTCCTCTTCCCCCCCCCCGACCCTTTCCTCTTCCCCCCCCCCGACCCTTTCCTCTTCCCCCCCCCGACCCTTTCCTCTTCCCCCCCCCCCGACCCTTTCCTCTTCCCCCCCCCGACCCTTTCCTCTTCCCCCCCCCGACCCTTTCCTCTTCCCCCCCCCCGACCCTTTCCTCTTCCCCCCCCCCCCGACCCTTTCCTCTTCCCCCGACCCTTTCCTCTTCCCCCGACCCTTTTCTCTTCTCCCCCCCCCGACCCTTTCCTCTTCTCCCCCCCCCCCCGACCCTTTCCTCTTCTCCCCCCCCCCCCCGACCCTTTCCTCTTCCCCCCCCCCCCCGACCCTTTCCTCTTCCCTTCCCCCCCCCCACCCCGACCCTTTCCTCTTCCCTCCCCCCCCCCCCCCACCCCGACCCTTTCCTCTTCTTCCCCCCCCCCGACCCTTTCCTCTTCTCCCCCCCCCCCCGACCCTTTCCTCTTCCCCCGACCCTTTTCTCTTCTCCTCCCCCCCCCGACCCTTTCCTCTTCTCCTCCCCCCCCGACCCTTTCCTCTTCTCCTCCCCCCCCCGACCCTTTCCTCTTCTCCTCCCCCCCCCGACCCTTTCCTCTTCTCCTCCCCCCCCGACCCTTTCCTCTTCTCCTCCCCCCCCGACCCTTTCCTCTTCTCCTCCCCCCCCGACCCTTTCCTCTTCTCCTCCCCCCCCGACCCTTTCCTCTTCTCCTCCCCCCCCGACCCTTTCCTCTTCTCCTCCCCCCCCGACCCTTTCCTCTTCTCCTCCCCCCCCGACCCTTTCCTCTTCTCCTCCCCCCCCGACCCTTTCCTCCTCCCCCCCCCCCCCCCGACCCTTTCCTCTTCCCCCCCCCCCCCCGACCCTTTCCTCTTCCCCCCCCCCCGACCCTTTCCTCTTCCCCCCCCCCCGACCCTTTCCTCTTCCCCCCCCCGACCCTTTCCTCTTCCCCCCCCCCGACCCTTTCCTCTTCCCCCCCCCCCCGACCCTTTCCTCTTCCCCCCCCCCCGACCCTTTCCTCTTCCCCCCCCCCGACCCTTTCATCTTCCCCCCCCCCGACCCTTTCCTCTTCCCCCCCCCCGACCCTTTCCTCTTCCCCCCCCCCGACACTTTCCTCTTCCCCCCCCCCGACCCTTTCCTCTTCCCCCCCCGACCCTTTCCTCTTCCCCCCCCCGACCCTTTCCTCTTCCCCCCCCCGACCCTTTCCTCTTCCCCCCCCCGACCCTTTCCTCTTCCCCCCCCCCCCGACCCTTTCCTCTTCCCCCCCCCCCCCGACCCTTTCCTCTTCCCCCCCCCGACCCTTTCCTCTTCTCTCCCCCCCCGACCCTTTCCTCTTCTCCCCCCCCCCCCCGACCCTTTCCTCTTCTCCTCCCCCCCCGACCCTTTCCTCCCCCCCCCCCGACCCTTTCCTCCCCCCCCCCCCCGACCCTTTCCTCTCCCCCCCCCCCCCCGACCCTTTCCTCTTCCCCCCCCCCCCCCCCGACCCTTTCCTCTTCCCTTCCCCCCCCCCCCCACCCCGACCCTTTCCTCTTCTTCCCCCCCCTGACCCTTTCCTCTTCTCCCCCCCCCCCGACCCTTTCCTCTTCCCCCGACCCTTTTCTCTTCTCCCCCCCCCCGACCCTTTCCTCCCCCCCCCCCGACCCTTTCCTCTTCCTCCCCCCCCCGACCCTTTCCTCTTCCTCCCCCCCCCGACCCTTTCCTCTTCCTCCCCCCCCCCCGACCCTTTCCTCTTCCTCCCCCCCCCGACCCTTTCCTCTTCCCCCCCCCCCCCCCGACCCTTTCCTCTTCCTCCCCCCCCCCCCGACCCTTTCCTCTTCCTCCCCCCCCCCCGACCCTTTCCTCTTCCTCCCCCCCCCCCCGACCCTTTCCTCTTCCCCCCCCCGACCCTTTCCTCTTCCCCCCCCCCGACCCTTTCCTCTCCCCCCCCCCGACCCTTTCCTCTCCCCCCCCCCGACCCTTTCCTCTCCCCCCCCCCCCCGACCCTTTCCTCTCCCCCCCCCCCCCCCGACCCTTTCCTCTCCCCCCCCCCCCCGACCCTTTCCTCTCCCCCCCCCCCCCGACCCTTTCCTCTCCCCCCCCCCCCCGACCCTTTCCTCTTCCTCCCCCCCCCCCGACCCTTTCCTCTTCCTCCCCCCCCCCCCCGACCCTTTCCTCTTCCTCCCCCCCCCCCCCGACCCTTTCCTCTTCCTCCCCCCCCCCCCGACCCTTTCCTCTTCCTCCCCCCCCCCCCCCGACCCTTTCCTCTTCCTCCCCCCCCGACCCTTTCCTCTTCCTCCCCCCCCCCCCCGACCCTTTCCTCTTCCTCCCCCCCCCCCCCGACCCTTTCCTCTTCCCCCCCCCCCCCCCGACCCTTTCCTCTTCCTCCCCCCCCCCCCCGACCCTTTCCTCTTCCTCCCCCCCCCCCCCCGACCCTTTCCTCTTCCTCCCCCCCCCCCCCGACCCTTTCCTCTTCCTCCCCCCCCCCCCCGACCCTTTCCTCTTCCTCCCCCCCCCCCCGACCCTTTCCTCTTCCTCCCCCCCGACCCTTTCCTCCCCCCCCCAACTCTCTTCCCTCCCCCCCCCTTTCCTTCCTCCCCCCCCGACTCTCTTCCCTCCCCCCCCGACTCTCTTCCCTCCCCCCCCCCCCGACTCTCTTCCCTCCCCCCCCCCCCCCGACTCTCTTCCCTCCCCCCCCCCGACTCTCTTCTCTCCCCCCCCCCCCGACTCTCTTCCCTTCCTCCCCCCCCCCCCCGACTCTCTTCCCTTCCCCCCCCCCCCGACTCTCTTCCCTTCCCCCCCCCCCCCGACTCTCTTCCCTTCTCCCCCCCCCCCCCCAACTCTCTTCCCTTCCTTCCCCCCCACCCCCACAACTCTCTTCCCTTCCTTCCCCCCCACCCCCACACACCCTGTTCACTAACTCCTCGCTCTCTCTCTGCATGATAATTCCCTCCATCCACTGGTCACAAACACTCCTTCAATACTCATCCTGCCATTCATTACTCCCTCCACGCCTCCTGTTCATTCCAGCCTGGTCATGCAATTCTTCAAAACACCATCCATTTATTATCATCGTCATCATTGTTATGCTTGTGTTCAATAAAAAAATATTTTTGCAACTTCCATGTTTCGTTTGTGATTTCATCCAAGTTTATACATGCTTCTGCCCAATGTCTGTGGTTTGGCAAGTTGTTTTCTCCTCCATTGAAGCTTGCATTGCTGGATCAAAATGTAACTTGATCATGTGTTTAGATGTTAAGTTGAAAACTTTATCAGTGAAATTGGTTTTCGAAGTGATGTTCCAATGGGTTGTTTATATAATCCAGCATACGGTGTTGTATTTTGATCAACTGTAGCTCAGTTTGCACTAGGTATGTTATGGGGAGCAAAAGGTTTATTTCCATCCTAAATATCAGTTTTTCAGTATTTTGACAGAAAGCAGCTCAGGCTCTAGATGAATATCGTCCCTGATTCTACTCATGCAAAACTGATCCTTGGTGCTTTTTCATTGTCATCTACTGGTGACACTAACCATAACATGTTTGGGAGCAGATGGAGAGGTGCAGACGTAACAGGGTTGTTGTCATGGGTGACTTTAACTTTCCTAATATTAATTGGAGCTGAAAATGTGTTGCTGGAACAGCGCAGCAGGTCAGGCAGCATCCAGGGAACAGGAGAATCAACGTTTTGGACATAAGCCCTTCTTCAGGAATGAGGAAAGTGTGTCCAGCAGGCTAAGATAATTGGAACCCTCCTTAGTGCAAATAGTTTGGATGGAACAGATTTTCTCAGGTGTGTCCAGGAAGGATTCCTGACTCAATATATAAATAGGCTGACTAGAGGGGAAGCCATACTGGATTTGGCGTTTGGCAACAAACCAGGTCAGGTGTCAGATCTCTTGGTGGGAGAGCATTTCTTAGCCACTCTCCCCTACATCAAAGACATCTCGGAAATGACTGCCAGACTACTCGGACCCCTTGGCATCATGGTAGCCCATAAACCAACACACTAAAACAGCAGCTAATGAACTTGAAAGACCCTATACAGACAACAAGCAAAACTAATGTCATTTACAAAATACTGTGCAAGAATTGTAACAAACACTACATCTGACAAACAGGCAAATAATAGCCACCAGGGTACGTGAACATCAACTAGCTGCAAATGACATGATCCTCTCTCACTAGTATCCTTACATACAGATAAGGAAGGACACCACTTTGACTGGGACAACACATCCATTCTAGGACAAACCAAACAGAGATACACAAGAATTCCTAGAAGCATAGCATTCCAACCGGAACTCTATCAAAAAACACATTGACTTGGACCCCACTTACCACCCCCTGAGAAAAAGAACAGGAAATGACATGACATCACCAACCCTAAGAAACCCAAACATATAAATAGAAAGCAGGAAACATCAGCAGTGCTTTGTCTGGGGGCTCACTGAAGATGTTACCTAGTATGGTGACAAAACATCTGAAATTGAACCTTCCAGCTCAGCGGGCAAACCTACATCCAGTTGCCACTCAAGTTGAGAGAGTTGTTAAGAATGTGTATGGTGTGTTGGCTTTCATTAGCGGGTCAATGAGTTTAAGAACTATAAGGTTATGCTGCAGCTCTATAAAGCCCTGATTAGACTATGCTTGGGATAGTGTGTTCAGTTCTGGTCGCCTCATTTTCAGAAGGATGTGGAAGCTTCAGAGAGGGTGCAGAGAACATTTACCAGGATGCTGCCTAGAATGGAGGGCATGTCCTATGAAGAAAGCTTGAGGGAGCTAGGGCTTTTCTCATTGGATTGAAGAAGGATGAGAGGTGATTTGATAGAGGTGTACAAGATGATGACAGGCTTAGATAGAGTCTTTTTCCTGGAGTGAAACTGGCTATCACAAGGGGACATAATTTTAACGTGATTGCCTCTAAACCTCCCTTCAATGTCAGAATTAGGTTTTTGACAGTGGTGGGTGCGTGGAAAACACTGCCAGCAGTGGTAGTAGAGTCAGATACATTAGGGACATTTTAAGAAATTCTTGGACAGGCGCATGGATGATAGTAAAATGAAGGGTATGTCAATTACTTTGATCTTAGAGTCGGATAAAAGGTTGTTACAACATTGAGGGCTGAAGGGCCTGTACTGTGCTGTATTGTTCTATGTTCAAATGGTGATTTTTAGAGTAAAAGTACATTCTGAAGTAATTTAGAGGGAAGAGTTAGAAATGAATGAGTTCGAGACAGAACAAAATTATGAAAAGTTTAGGGAGTGTTTTCCAAAGGCTGAAGCTGAAGAGAAATATCATGCTTGAAGAGGTTGCAGAATTAGAACAGGGTGAAGCTATGGAAGACTTTGGGTATGGTAGTTTAAATCCTGGAATCTGAAAAGTGATAATCATATTGTCAGTGTTGAGAAGAGTGGGGTGGAGGACAGTATAGAGCTGGTTGTTTTGAATGAGCTATAGTTTGTGCTAGATGCACCAATAATTACTAGTTACACGTCTGCCAGAATAAATAGATATCCATCGTAAGTAATGCCATGGGTGTGCATGATGGGATCTAAAATGCAACATATCCATAAGGAAAAAAAAAACAAAAGAGGTCATTGCTGTCTGCAGTGAACATTTGATGAGACAAGTGGGAGTCAGCTCCCAAGTCTTTTGGGAGAATGCTTCTTCAGTGACAGCAATCGATACCATAGAAAGCCTGTCTGTCATTGTAAAGCTGGGTGTCTAACCCAAAATGAAGGAACTTGACAAAGCTGTAGACTCGTTTGCTGTTGGCAAAGTGATAATCCAATATTGCCTGAACTCATCAAGCAAATGAAATAGACCTTCCTGTAGCATTTCCGTGAACTTCAGTCTCTTGGTAAAGGGAGATGTCAGTGCCCCGGGACTTGCAACATGCAAAGATTGTGACCCTGTACAAGAACCAGAGCAACAGCAGCAATTCCAGTAACTGTTGAGACATTTCGCTGCTGAGCATCAGGAGAACTATTTTCCTCAATTCTCACTGCCAAACTGCAAATGCATCTATTCCACATCCCAGTGTAGCTTCCCAGAACTGGAAGATTCGCGACGTGAAAATTTCAGCCCAGCAGCTGCAAGAGAAATGTTTTGAACAAGGTTTTGTACATTGCCTTCTTCAATCTCTCCAAGGCATACAAGTACATGAGCAGGGGTGGCTGGTTTTAATCCACTGGGGAAATCTAACTGCCTGTCATAGCTGCTTGTTGTGACCACTTCCTTCCATTACAACATAATGTAATGTCAGGTCTGATGGGGCAACATCACAATCCTTTGATATCTTCAGTGGGGTCAACCAGGTTGTTTTCTGGCACTAACAATCTTTGGCATGTGGTTCTCTGCCTACAAGGCACCTGCTGAGACTGTCTACTTTCATACTAGAGCCAACAGGAATCTCTTGCACTTTTCCTAGCCGGAGCTCGAAGACAAAATCCACCAAATCCTCATACAAAGGTTTTGGTGTGACCATCATCTGGAAGAAGTGGAACATTTGTGGCAGAAGCTGAAAAAGATGCTTTTGTATTCTTGTGGGCAAGTATAAAAGATAAGTCAACAGAAGATCAGTAGGGAATATTAAAAAAAATAATTCCATGAGATACATGACCAATTTGTATTTTCAAAATAGCCAGAACTCTACTTACCAAAAATAACTAAAGATCTGGGAGGCATCAGAGAATTAAAATACCTGGTATGGCAAAATGCAAAAAATAATCTAGATCCTGGATATGAGAAAGAAAAACAATGTAGGATGACAAAATAGATTAAGAATTACATTGGATAAGAAAAGAAACTTGCAGTTAAATGTCAGACCTTGGAAAACTGGAAGTGAGTGAAAGTCAAGAAATGGCAGACATGCAGAATAATTACCATGCACCAATATTTATGGTAGAGCAAAACATCAGCCAGGATTTCCAAGGAAACTAATGTCGAAAGGGAGTAGGGATCGGCCAAACTTAAAAGCAAAGTGCTGAGCTAGGGCATTGAGGGGACAGGATGATGAATGGAGCTTAGTCCATGATCTTAGAAACTAGAACATAAGAGCATGAATAGGCCCTTTTGAGCTGGTCCACAATTCCATGTATTCATGGCTGATTGTTGAAATCAGTACCCTGTTCCCGCTTTCTCTGCATACTCTTTGGTACCTTCAGCTCTATGAACTATATCTAACTCCTCAAAAACATTTGATGCTTTGGCCTCAGTTACTTTCTGTGGCAGAAAATTCACAGGCTTACCCTTCTGTTGGTGAAATGATTTCTCCTCATCTTAGTACTAGGAGGAAAAAATCACCCTCAGAAAACAATACTTGTCCATGGGAATTCACACTTACTGGGAAAAATGTAAGTAATTCAAGGTCTATCCAGTTTAATATACTGATTAGTATTGTGAAGGATTAAGAACCATAAGTGATAAAATATCCCATATCAATTTTAAAAATACTGATTTTAACAATGAGTTACAGATTTGATTTCCTAAAATGTTGCATAGTGTGACCTTAGTCTGGTTAAATACACTATGTATCTAAATTAAATCATATAGGATAATCTTCCAGCATGGTTTTGATAAATGGGTAATATCGCCAATGGAGTATTTCATTTGTTACCCTGAACAGAGTAATTTAAAAACCATCAAAAGTGTCCGATGACTTCTGACCGCAACTTACACTTCCTTTAACCTTTGCGATCTGAAGTAGTAGTTCTGCAGCAATAACAAAAAATGAATGCCATTACAGTTTCTCTAAGTCTAGTACAACTTCGTGCTGGTTCCACTCATTTTTATGACTATGCTGAATGATATGGAACCTTCGTTGGCATAAGGAGTAGGACTACTCAAAGCACTAAATGTAAGCAAAGCAACAAAGTTCCATTCTCCCACATTCTAATATGAAAAGGGATAATTACTCCTTTGTCATTGCTAGATAAAGCTATTTGGACCCATTTCTCAAAAGACGAGAGTAAAATGTAAGATCACAAGATATTTATACCATAAAATATTGGTTGATCTGATTTAAATCTACAAAAATAATTGTCCACTGTGCTGCAAGTATAGAAAATATGTTTTCCTACTGCAAATAGGACATTAGAATGAGGGGCTTGGTCAGATTAAAGTTTTGAGTAACTCATGGAAACCAGCAAGATTGCAGCAGGAACATACACATTCAGTCACAGATATGTGCACCAACCATTGACTGTCCACTATTTCTAATCTGAAAACAGGATGTAGAGGACATCTAATCAATGCAGCTTGAGTATTAACATGTGTGTTCTTCTGACTGCACTACTTTTACAGAGGGGTTAATGCCAATTGGTTTTATACTGTGAATAAAAAACATTTATTTTAGATATGATAAGTACATTTAATGCTGATGGCAACACATTTCCCTTAAACCAAGGTTTTGTTTAAACTCAGCACATCTGAAAATATTATTACATGATAAAACTATATCTCCACATTCCTTTCAAAGTCAGGTGCACTATTCTAACTTGGAAATATTTGGCTGTTCCATCAATTGTTGTTTTTACAATTCATTCATGGGAGGACATGACTGGCTAGGCCAGCATATATTGCTCATCCCTCATTGCCCAGAGGGTAGTTAAGAGTCAATCACATTGCTGTCGTCTGATGTCACATGTAGGACAGACCAGGTAAGGATGGTAGTTTCCTTCCAAAGGACGGAGTGAACCAGATGGTTTTTTTTTCCAACAATTGATAATGGATTCATCATAATACTTTAAATTCCAGATTTTTATTGAATTCAGATTTCACCATCTGCCATGGTGGGATTCAAGCCTTGCTCCCCTAAACACTACCTGGGTCTCTGGATTAACGGTCCAGCCATAATACCACTAGGTTGTCACATAGTGGCCTAGGATCAAAGGCCAAGTTTGCTACATCAAAACCTGGAACTCCCTCCCTAACACTGCTGTGGATAAATCTACAGCACACAGACTGCAGCAGTTCGAGAGCATACCTCATTGTCATCTTCTCAATTAGTGATGGATTCCATCCTACGAACAAGCCCTAAAATAAGAAAACAAGGGAAATTGTCTCTTCATTGGGATTTTGGTAAAAACCAAATCAAAAGTGGAAAAATCACTTTGATCTATTGCTACATTTAAGAATCCTAACTGCAGTCATTTTAAGGAAAAACATTTAATTGGTTAAAGAGCACATTTAAAGAACTTCGAGCACTTAACTCCCCAAATACCTCGACTGAAAAGTCTGACACATTCATGTTGTAGATCCTCAAAGAACTTATGTCAAAATAACATAACATTGGTCACTGCAGCTAGACCACGCTCTGAAAGTAGACTCACCTTATGCTAAGATTTGACAGAATTCTGAGCCAAAAAATTCACTTCCACTTCTTAGCTTCATTTTATTTGTTGCCATATTTATTTTCAGCATATTATTATAAGCCTTGTGATATATGCATGAAACCTAGTCACACCTTCAACCATGAAAGCATTGCACAGATAAAGAGCTGACAGAAAATAGTGGACTCCAACTCAGTGTCTGCCAGGGTCCCAAACTTGTACTTGAAAACATTGCAGGTAAACAGGTTTTTTTAAAAACACTCATCCTTTGTATGATTATAGTGAAGCCTGGAATGTTTCCAAAAGCAGTAAAGTTGACAGTGGAGTATAGCTGCAGGCCACATCCTTTCCAATGTCTGTAAGAGTATAGACCTGTGCCTAGAATTTCCTAAGGCTTTCATGATTTGGAGATGCTGGTGTTAGACTGGGGTGTACAAAGTTAAAAATCACAACACCAGGTTATAATCCAACAGGTTTAATTGGAAGCACACTAGCTTTCGGAGCATCACTCCTTCATCAGGTGGTAGCTCCGAAAGCTAGTGTGCTTCCAATTAAATCTGTTGGACTATAACCTGGTGTTGTGTGATTTTTAACTAAGGCTTTCAAGTATTGAAGGGCAGTGTACTTAACATTGTTTACCATACTGTCTCATTCTTTTGTCCATATTTCAGCTTAAAATCATTGTGAACAGCAAATAATAAAAATGCACAACATACTGTTCTTATAAAATTGTGCTGTCGAGGGAGTTGCATACCACTCAACTCTAAAGAGTACCAAAATTATTTTATGTCCCTTTTGTGGGCTTTTATATAAATCTGGAATGAAAGTTGGAACATCTAAGATGCATTATCTCATTGGTGAATTGTTATAATTACATGACTGAACACCTTTACATATTGGGGGTCAAAGCTTTAAACAAATCTGTATACATTTTCTATCAACTAATATGAGGAAATGATTTTCCAATTCAGATTATAAACAGAATTTATAGAAAAAAATTCAGCTGTTATTTTATTACTGGCTGCATAATTATTCAGTCAGAAAAGATTAATATTTGAAGTTTGTAGCTCAGTCCATTTATGTATAACAGCAGTGCTGTGAAAGTACATTTTACCAAATGGAAATATACTTTATAATGTAATTACTTTGTGAATAATGGTAGCTAGCTAGTGCAATCCCTATCAGGGACATAGAACACAAAGCATTTCAGGTGGATATATTCTAATCAATTTGTTTACAGATGTTATTACAAACCCTTGGAGCTAGTGGGACTTGAACTGAGATCTTCTGGCTCAGAGCTAGGGACCACTGCACAACAAGAGCCCTCTGAAAGTATTTCAGGTACAACTAGCAGAACTGCTATGGTCACAAAAACAGAAATTGCTGGAGAAACTTCACAGGTTTGGCAGTGTCTGTGGGAAGAAAGCAGAGTTAACTTTTCAACTCTGGTGACTCTTCATTAAAACTGTTAGTAGTGAGGGTCATTGAGAGGTGAATAGATAGGTGGAGACAGAGCCCAGAAAGAGAGAGATGCAATGGGAAGGTCAAGAGATAATGAATGGCAGGCCAGGACAGAAACAAAGCTGAGTAAGAGCTAATAAGAGATAAGATATGCTGTATGCAATGTGGTAATGTGCCTAGGAGTATGTGGGAATAGGGGACTCTGCTAAAAGCAACTCATGTCATAACAAGTTCAGTGTGGGGTGGATTAAAAAAAATGGAAGGATGTAATCAGGCCCTAAGGTCATTGAAGTTGTTTTGAATCCTGAAGACAACATGGTCCTCAAGTGGAAAATGAAATGTTCTTGCGAGCTTGCGAGAACACTATAGCAGGCATGCAATGGAAATGTTGGTGTGGGAATGTGATGGTGTGTTGAAGGGGCAGGCAATTGGAAGCTCAGGGACATTTCTGGAGATAGAGCTTGGTGTTTTGCAAAGCAGCCACCCAGTTTGTGTTTTGTCTCCCCAATGTAGAGGAGACCACATTATGAACAGTGAATTCAATAGACTAGATTGAGTGAAGTATAGATGAATCACAATTTCATCTGGAAGGTATGTCTGGGCCCTTGGATGGTGACGAGGGAGAAAATAAACAGAGAGGTGTTACACCTTTCATGATTGTAAGAGAGGGTGTCGGTGGGGGGGGGGATTGTTGGAAATGGAGGAGGAGTGGACCAGAATGTCCAAGAGGGAACAGTCCCCGTGGAAAGCTGACAAGGGAAGAAAGGAGAATGTGTTGTGCCATCCCTTTGGATGTGATGGAAATGGTGCTGGCAATCCTTTGGATGTGGAGGCTGGTAGGGCGGTAAGTGAAGACTAGAGGCATTCTATCTTTGTTGTGTGCAGGATGAGAAGATGTGAGGGTAGAAGTTCAAGAGCTGGGCTAGGCACAGCTAAGGACCCAGTCAACCACAGTAGTGGCAAATCCTCAGTTAAGGAAAAAAATAGGCATTTCTGAGGCCCTCTGTGAAAGGTGGCTTTGTCAGAACAGATGTGACAGAGATGGAGAAACTGGCAGAATGAGATGAAGTCCTTACAGGAAGCAGAGTGTGAGAGTGTATAGTCTGGGTTACTGTGGGAGTCAGTGGGTTTGTGGTGTATAACAGTGGCCAGTCTATCTGCAGAAATGGAAAGAGAGATGTGAGAGAGGAAAGGAAATACTCGGAGATAGTCCAGATGAAGGTGAGGATGGGCTGGACATAGAAGTGAAATTGATACATTTTTTCCAATTCTGAACAAGAGAGAGACTCAGCACCAATGATTCTGGATTAGTGGTGCTGGAAAAGCATAGCAGTTCAGGCAGCATCCGAGGAGCAGTAAAATCGACATTTCGGGCAAAAGCCCTTCATCAGTCTTTTGTATAATATACTGCTCCTCGGAAGCTGCCTGAACTGCTGTGCTTTTCCACCACCACTAATCCAGAATCTGGTTTCCAGAATCTGGTTTCCAGCATCTGCAGTCATTGTTTTTACATCAGCACCAATGATGTCATCAATGTATCATTGAAAGAGTTGTGGGGAGGAACCTGAGTAGGTTTTGAAGAAGGAATGTTCTACATACCCACAGAGAGACAAGCACAACTGGGGCACAGGCAGGTGGTACCCAGGCCACCCCTTTGACCTGAAGGAAATGAGGAGAGTTAAAGGAGAAATTGGGAATGAACTCAGCAAGGCAGAGGAGGGTGGTGGTGGGTGGGGTTAGTTCAGGCTTTCTTTCCAGGAAGAAGCAGGCAGGCCTGAGACCATCCTGACGGGGGAATGGATGTGTAAAGGGATTGCATGTCCATGGTGAAGAGGCAACTGCTGCCCATGAACTGGAAATTTTAAGACCGACAAAGTGTTGTGGTATACCTAATAATTGGATGAACTAATGGTAAATTTGAGCTGTGACTCATTTTCCAGTGTGTGACCAATTGCAAATAAATAACAAGTCCTGAATGGGGAAACTGAAGTCTCACCTGAATTGGTACCTCATTTTGATAATTGTAAAAGCTGCCAGTGAATGTTTTGTTTTCAAGGTAGCCTTCTCTTTCACAATTCCATTTGTAGAGACAGCAAGCCAAAATAAAAATACAATTTTTATACCAAACCTTTGATTTCTGAATCGCTGTCATTCTCAAACATGATTCAGTTCAGATTTACAGTTCGTTTATAAACCTTCTGAGTCATTTAATTTCTAGCAGTTCAGAGTTCTTTACAAAAACCACATTACCACACCTGATAATGTTTTACAAAAAACACTCACTAAAATCTCATTTTTGTATCTCTGTACATGTTGAAGAAGGATTTGTCCCCCACAACATGGTACAATATTATATAAATAAACGTAAGAACGATAAATTAGGATCAGAAGTAAGTCGTTCAGTCCGTTAAGCCAGCTCTACTATTTCTACAGAGTAGAATAAGGTAGCTCTTTATTTGTCATTTCTATCATATAAACTGATACAGTAAAAATGAGACAACATTCTTTCAGGACTGAGGGTGCTAAATGGACAGCACAAACTACACAATCGTACACGGCATAAAGTGCATAAGAAGTGCAAAACACTCGAGTTACCGTGTAATAGAACAATAATAAATAATATTGCAATTTGGTTACTCCATATTCCTGCCTACCCTGATAACCTTTCACCCCTCAATAATCAAGCACCTGTGCCTTCTGCCTTAAACATATTCAAAGCCACTGCTTCCATCACTTCTTAAGGAAGAGAGTTGCAAAGACTCACCACCCTCTCTGAGAAAATTATTTTTTTCATCTCAATCTTAATGGGCAACCCCTTATTTTTAAACAATGACTGTTAGTTCTCAATTATCCCACAAGAGGAAACATATTTTTCACATGCACCTTGCCAGGACTCCTCTGGAACTTAAATGTTTCGATCAGGTTGCCAGCTAACCTTCTAAGCCTAGTCGAATAACCTTTCCTCACAGCCAGCCCACCCTATTTGAGGTATTAATCTTGTAAACTTTCTCTGAACTGCTTCCAATGCAATTATATCCTCTCTTAAATAAGGAGACCGGTACTATACACAGTACTTTAATTGTGGTCTCACCATTGCCCTGCATAATTGAAGCATAATTGCCCTATGTTTGTATTTGATTTCTCTTGTAATAAAAAAAATATTCTATTAGCTTTCCTAATTACTTGCAGTACCTGCAATACTAACCTGCTATGAATCATACACCAGGACACCCAGATCATGCTGTATCTCAGAGTTCTGTAATCTCTCAGCATTTAAATATTAGATTTTTTTATTCTTTGTGCCAGATGTGGACAATTTCACATTTTCCCACATTATAGCATATTTGCTTGATCGTTGCTTACTTATGTAACCTAACTATGTTTCTTTGTAGCCTCCTTATGTCCTCCTCACAACTTACTTTACCCAGCGCTATATCATCTGCAAATATAGCAACCATGCCTTTGATCCCTTCATCCAAATCCTTTACATTGGTATGGACCAGGTCATACTCCCCTCAAAATATCTTATGAAGATAGGCTAGACCCTAACTTTCTCTTATTTTAAAGGTAGGTGTCAAGTGCATGTTCCAGATGGGATGTGACTGGTCAAACTACTCGAAGTTAAGCAAAACACAATTTATTTAAACACTATAGTTAAAATACAAACAAAAGAAAGAAGAATTTAGAATAACTTAACCATTGGAAAATTTCACCAAATATTAGATATTATTACCTATTAAACCTATTACTAAATAACTTTTCCAATATAGTAACATCCCATAAACACATTTCTTGACAAAAAGGTAAATTCATACTCAGATTCTTACAGGCAGTTCTCCAATCCAGGAGGAAATAACATCAGGAGAAATGTCAGAGAAAGTGGCAGCTAGGAGTTTTTTACTGAAGCTCCCAACTCTTTTGGGACCCAAACAGCTTCTGACTGCTACAGCTGAAAAAAAGCAAAAAGCCTGCTCTGTGGGAATTGGCTACCCTCCTTCCTTTGTTACACGGTTCTAAAAAAACCTAAAGGAGTCCTACATTGTTGACTTAGGCCCTCTCCAGCAGCCACTTTGGCACCTCTGCCTTTACAACCTCTCTTCAAAAAAAAACACAGGACAAAACAATCTTTTTAAAGTAATGGCATCATCACAACATAAATCATTACATCTTGCTAACTTGTGGCTATTCTCTGGTTCCAGTCATCTAGCCAATCTCCCATCCGTGTGAATATGACACACCCTACACTATGAGATTTTCCACAATTTGATGTTTCACTGTCAAATATCCACTAGAAATCTAAGTGCAGTATATCAGCCAGTACCCTTTGATCCACAGTACATATTACTTCCTCAAAGAACTTAAATAAGTTTGTTAAACATTGCTTTCCTTTAACAAGACCACGTTGACACGACTTGATTCAGCAGCAAATGTGAGAGAAACAGCCTGAGGGAGCCGCTGCTCACCTATCCTCTCAATTCTACTTACAGTAGCTACTTTTCTCTGTACGTTCCCATAAGTGGATTTTCCAAGGCCTTTTGGAGAGGTGGAGTGAGTTCATTCATGACTCCTGAACATTTTGAGCGTTAATCCGAGCACCAATTAAGTTGCGCCTTCTCACAAGCACTCTGTACTACTGCCTGATTTACTTGTGATGTATGACTTCCCAACATAGTTCCCAGCCAGGGAATATATACGTGTGTGTGTGTGTGTGTGTGAGTGTGTGTGTGTGAGTGTGTGTATGAGAGAGTGAGAGCTGGCAGGGGTTCTATAGGAATTGTATGACAGTGTTTCCTCATAGTGCACAAGCTCATCTGAGAGAAGAATTGGGAAATGGAAATATACCTTAATTTTTTTTACTTTCAAGACTAAACTTTTTGATTCTGGGCCCCACATGAATGTTTTCTTTAATGCAGTTAATGACGTGCTCTTTCAGACTTGCTGGTTCTACTAGTTTCCACTCGTTTACAAAGTACGTTGGGCTTCTTTGATCACAGAACTGTATGAATGATCAAATCCAGCAGCTGCCTCACAGTGCCAGGGTCCCGGATTCGATTCCAGCCTCAGGCAACTGTCTGTGTGGAGCTTGTGCATTCTCCCTCAAGGTGCTCTGGTTTCTTCCCACAATGCAAAGATGTGCAGGTTAGGTGAATTGGCTATGCTAAATTGCCCATAGTGTTCAGGGGTCTGTGCATTAGTAAGCAGTAAATGTAGTGTAGTGGGACAGGGGAATGGCTCTGGGTGGGATCCCTTTTTGAGGGTTGGTGTGGACTTGATGGGCTGAAGGGCCTGTTTCCACACTGTAGGGATTCTATACCTGTATCTCTTATTGACCACTGTGGACCTCCTGTCAGCCTACGAAAACATGCACTACCTTTCGAAATCGGGTTTGTTTACCAGCTCCCCAACCGTGTTTCCGCTTAACTACGTTAAACATCTTAACACTAAAAATGATCCAAAAACATACCGGTTATGGAATCAGATATTCACACCGTCTATGATTGGAGTCTAGAAGGGAATTAAAAAGGTGTCCCACAGAACATTATTAACAAGGGGGTGAGGGGAGTTGATTGGATCAGGTTATGTTGAAGGAAACTCTCGAGACTCGGACCTTGTGAAATGTTTAATACACGATATGTCATGGGGAATTCACCGTCCTAACTGTGGCTCGGTGTTATTCTGAAGTACATCAGGATACTACTGGATTATATAGAGAAAACAGATAGGAGCTGATTGTTAATTACACAGTTTGGCATGCTTACAAGTTGGTAGTAAATTAGAGGTTCGTCATTAAGTTCAAAACTAAAGCACTATTATGCATTCCACAAGTGGACAGAACAAATGGTATCACCATCTGATCTAGTTACACAGATTGCTCACACTAAGCAGAGATATCCCTAATTAGCTGAACGACCGTGAAGTGGCAATAACTCGTGAAGGAAGTGGGACTAATTGGCAAGTCTATGTCAGCTTGCTACAGCCTGCGCTGATCATCCAGCAAAGGGAGGAAACACTATCTTGACACCTTAGGAAGATAAGGCCTACCTTTTACATTAGTGAGGAATGCACAGCCAGCAAAGTTCTGGCTGGGAACACAAAACGGTTTCTCAGCCGGATTAGGAAAATGGCTTTAAGGCAAATAATGTTAACTTTTCCCCAACAGGTTAACACACTATTATCAAGTGAACACTGGTTAAAAGATACAAAAAGATACAATGGTGGAAAAAAATCTTAATTTTCCAGACTGTTATTGGTGAAATAATGTAAGTTGAAACTTTATTGCTGGAACAGTACAGCAGGTCAGGCAGCATCCAGGGAACAGGAGATTCGACGTTTCGGGCACAGGCCCTTCTTCAGGAAGAAGGGCCTGTGCCCGAAACGTCGAATCTCCTGTTCCCTGGATGCTGCCTGACCTGCTGTGCTGTTCCAGCAATAAAGTTTCAACTTTGATCTCCAGCATCTGCAGACCTCACTTTCTCCCTGAAATAATGTAAGCAATAGTGTAGCTATTTACAACCTATATCTGTGACCAAAAAATTAGACTCAGTCCCTCATCAATGCTTGCTGACAATACAAAGGCCATTGGAAGAGGAGGCTGGGGGGAGGATGTAAAAAAGCCACAATGAGATATTTTTGTCATTTATATAAATCATTTGGATGTGAATATAGGAAGTATAGTTAGTCAGTTTGCAGATGACACTAAAATTGGAGATGCAGTGGACAGGAAATAACGTTACCTTAGAATACAACGGGATCTTGATCAGATGGGCCAATGGACTGAGGAGTGGCAGATGAAGTTTAATTTAGATAAATGCGAGGTGCTGCATTTTGGAAAAGCAATTCAGAGCAGGACTTATACACTTTATGATACAATTACAACATTTAAAATGCATCTGGATGGGTATATGAATAGGAAGGTTTTAGAGGGATATGGGCCATGTGCTGGTAAATGGGAGTAGTTTTGGTTAGGATATCTGGTCAGCATGGTCTTAGGGAGTGTTGCTGAACAATGAGATCTTGGAGTCAAAGTTCATAGTTCCATGAAAGTAGAGTCGCAGGTAGATAGGATAGTGAAGGTGGTGTTTGGTATGCTTCCCTTATTGGTCAGAGCATTGAGTACAGGAGTTGGGAGGTCATGTTGCGACCGTACAGGATGTTTGGTAAGCCATTTTTGGAAAATTGCATGCAATTCTGGTCTCCTTCCTATCGGAAGGATGTTGTGAAACATGAAAGGTTCAGAGATTGAGAGATGACCTTACAGAGGTTGATAAAATCATGAGGGGCATGGATAGGATAAATAGACAAAGTCCTTTCCCTGGGGTCAGGGAGTCCAGAACTAGAGGGCGTAGGTTTAGGGTGAGAGGACAAAGATATAAAAAGGACCTAAGGGGCATCGTTTTCAGGCAGAGCATCGTGCATGTATGGAGTGAGCTGCCAGAGGAAGTGGTGGAGACTGGTACAATTACAACATTTTAAAATGCATCTGGATGGGTATATGAATAGGAAGGTTTTAGAGGGATATGGGCCATGTGCTGGTAAATGGGAGTAGTTTTGGTTAAGATATCTGGTCAGCATGGATGAGGTGGATTGAAAGGTTTGTTTCTGTGCTGTACAGGTCTATGACTCTATGACTGGTGTAAGTAAATGGGCAAAAATGTGGCAGATGAAGTTTAATATGGGGAAGTGTGAAATTATTCAGGAAGCATTAGGTTTTTCTAAATAATTCATGCGATTTGGACATTGCAAGTGTTTCAACCCTGAGGGCTAATGCAGTCAAAGCTAGCTGCAGATATAAATTAAGTAGCTGTCTGCAGAGAAGGAGAGACCTAAGGAATGTCACATTTGTGAAGGGCAGTTCAAGGAAAAAATCCTTCAAAAGTAGGAAGAGGCAAATCAAAAAAGGTGGACTGTGATCTTGTGATCAAAGGTCAGAACCCCAAAGTATTGAGTTAGGTTTAGCCCATAATTCCAAATGTATATTTTTTTAAACAGGACTGCTACAGAGGCAAAATTTTAAAAATGTAAACTCAGAGGTTAGCTGGCAAAAACTCTGTATGGGATGGGTGGGACGTAATGCCCAATGATGTCAAAGAAACTTCAAACAAACTGGACTGTAATCTCTTGTGACAACAAAAATGACAAGGGACTGACAGACTCCCTGCTCAACAGCAAAGCTGTGCCCCATGGATTACGTAACAAATGTCAGACACATATTGTGTTCTTCCCTTTGAAGAACATACACAGATAGTGGTCAAAAAGCTAGTTTCAACTCTACCGCAGTGGACTTGTTGATCTGAATGATGTAATGTGTACCAGCCTGGGTTTAAAGCGTTAGTTTGCTGTGATGGTCACATTCAAAGAACTACTCCCTAGATAAGACAGCTGTGTTAAAGGTAGTGACCCTCCCTCATTCCAAGTGCTAGAAACTAGTTAAGGATAAAGGAAATTCCATCAGCCCACAAAACCAAGAATTTAAATTTTTCTGTTCTGCTGCCAATGTTATGCAATTGGTGTAATCAATAAAAGCCATAAGTATCATTTCATCTGCTTTTCATGAACAATTCAAAGACTGACCCATAAATGCTTTCATTTTACTTTTAAGTTTATGGACACATTTCTAATCTCTATGTATGTGTCATGTTAATATTTCTTCTCACGTATAATACTTAATAAACTCCCTCTTTTTGTTAGTTCAGAAAAGCGTGTTACATTAGGATCTTTTAAAACATAAATTCACTTGGTCTGTGGCAATCAACCGAGGGGTGAGTAATTATAAAAAGGGAGCCAATTTGTCTGTCCTCACCCAAAAGCTTATCGTTTTGAGGCATCCCATCTAGAACTACACTCAGAGCTCAGCACAATGAATTGGAGGTTTTGACTGCGGTTTGAAAGTATTACAGTGGGTTGATCATCACTTTGAAACTAATTTTAAAGGAAAAAAGCTACAAAAGGTTTTTTTGAGCTTACACTTTTATATTACAGAAATGTCTGCATTCAATGCCTGAACATTCCAAGCCAAATTAGGAAAGTTGTTTTTGAAAAAGTTGTTCTTAAAAAATTAAATAATTTAGCAAGTTTCACCTGAAAGATAGAAAACTCTAAATTTTAAAAGAATTGGTCAACAGTTCCCTGGTGAAAACTGAGGATTAAGAGACAGATATAGAGTAGTGATAGATTAGAATTTGAGCAGCAGAAATTATCAAGTGAAGAAGAAGGAACGAGAGAGAGAGAAAAAAAAAAGAATTTCAGAAAAAATTGAAGGATAAAGAACTTCACTATGTCCCATGAAGAAACTACTGGCTCAGACCTGAGTGTAGAGACCACTTAGCTTGCTCATTTTATTCAAAGTTTGAGGAGGCACAGGTAGAAGCTTTCTTTAGCCCTTTCCCTCGTGTGGTCCAGAAGTTAAAATGTCTAGTCCCACACAGATCCTTATTACTGCAGGATAAGCTTTTACTTTACTCCCTTTCGCCTGAAGAAAGTGTGACTAATTACGCGGCACTGTAAAAAGTGCCAGAGACATATTGTCAAAAATTCCATGCTCTCAGGAAATTACTTGACTAGATGTACTTGGAATTTGAAAGACTTAAGCAGCTTGCTTTAAACCAGGGGTACAGGCACTAAAAATAGAAAAGCTTTACGAAACAATTCATTTTCCTGTTCACAAATTTCACTGATGTAGTCCTTCCAGCTTGTCAGGATATTGTTGCTCCTCAACTGTCCTTCCCTTGTAGGAGGTATAGGTTCACTAAATCATAGAATCCCTACAGTGTGGGAGCACACCATTTGGTCCATCAAGTCCACACCTACCCTTGGAAGAGCAGCACACCCAGACTTCCACCCCCTAGCCAATCACCTTGCACTTCCCATGGCCAATCCACCTTCACATCTCTGGGAGGAAACCCACACAGATAAGGGGAGAACATGAAAACTCTACACAGACAGTCACCTGAGGGTGGAATTGAACCCAGGTCCCTGGCGCTGTGAGTTAGCAATTCTAACCATTAAGCCACCATGCCACTCTGGATCACACTTAGAAAGTTCCCAGCTTACTGCTTAAGAGCCACAGTTTACATCAACTGCTGAGGGAAAAATTACACTGGCTTTCTTCAGGATTAAATTAATTTTTACTGCAGAGCAGAAACACAGCTCCTTCTGGAGGTCCAATTGGTTTTACTTCAATGTTCACACTCCCAAGCTATTCAGGCAACTTCGCTATAGACAAATGGTCATCAGTCCACTCAATCAGCCACTTGTTGCCGACTAAAGCTCCATTTGTACACAGCTTCCAGCTACCCTATAACCAGACTTCTATTATTACTTGAAAAAGTGGCTGTGTAAACAACACTTACAATGAGTGTCAGGTAATTTGCTTTTAAAGAAAGACAGCAATGCTTCAACAATCCTTGGTTTTAAAGTAGGTCTTTTCCTATTTCAGTCCAACAACCACAAATACAGAAACATAAAAAAAATCTTTATACTATTATGTTATGATTACTGTTTTCTCATGGACATATTACTCTAAGATAATTTATTAATCTTACAATTACACATTACCAGATCCAAAATAACCTGATACCTGGTCGAATCAATCATATATCATTATCAGAGACTGTTCCAAATATACTCTATGAATTATTCCTCATGACTACCTCAATCTACATAAAGATTAAAGTGACCCATAATTAATGTACTGTCTTTTTTACATGCCCACATTATCTCTGGATTTATTCATTGTCCTACTATATACCTACTGTTGGGGGCTTGTAGACTGCTTCCCCTTTGCTATTTTCTACCCTGCATCATTACCTTTCAGCGCTGCTGCATGGCACTTTGTATACAGGGACAGAACACTGAACATTGGAAGCGAGCGTGCATGTTTTTGAGGTTGGTCTCTTGGTCTCTTAGTGCTCTCTTACATTGTGCCTACTTCAGCGAGCTGTATTGCCTTGTTTGTTTGCACTGTACTGCCTCAGCCAGAGCCTTCAGTACTTGCCATCCACCTTGTTGTTGAGTGCAAACTTAAAGCCAGGAGGTTGTCATGGCTGTCAGCAGTGATCAGTCAAAGGGGCTTTGCATATTGCTCCACTGTCAGGCTCACATCTATGGCATGTGCCAGCAGCATACGTGGCAAACTGACTGCTTGGGCTTCAACCAAGTGTCCCTCTTTCAAATTGAAAGGGAGTTCTCCTCGGCCATTTCAAGGGGGTGCCATCAGTCCCTAAGACCAAAAGAGTCAGAGCAGCAATAGGCCATTTAGCCCAGCAAATCTTCTCCACTGTTCAATGAGATCATGGCTGATCTGATCATTGTCATCTCTACTTTCCTACCTTCTCCTTAATCCTTTATTCCCTTATCAAATCTATAGCTGGGGACATTGCTGGTTTTCAGTCCAGGTCTTTGGATAGGGGCATTTTTCTTTTGGGGCAGTGGCTGGAAATGGAAAATGGCTGTGACCACATCCAGAGTGAGCAACATAGGTACATTTTTCTAGCTCTACCTGTGAGTGTTATGAGACTCTTCCAGGGACAACCGCATAAATCAAGTGCTTTCATTGTACTGGATGAAGTTATCTGTTATCATAGCAACATGTCTGTGAAACATGTAGTGTGCAGATGCTGGTCACAAGCAATCTTGACCATGTCATTGGTTATTGCAGATTGAAGATAGTCATCTCTGTGAAGCTGAACTAATCCCAGGTGACCTTTAAAGGTGGCACCTGAAGACCATAAAGCACAATCACACTACAAGTTCTCTGTCAAGTAGAAATAATCCCTGCTGACCTTTAAAATAGCTCCTGCAGGCCACAATTTACAAAGGCAATCCAAAATCTCAGAGACTGCGCAGGGGCAGACAACTGATCCCCTCTCATCTTGAACTGGATGTATTCATCAACATACTCTTAAAGACAATGATGTGTTATATGGATGATGTGGGGTTGGGAGGATATGGACAGCACTTAATTTCCTACTGTGTTTTTGCAGCGTGACTACTGACGCATTCATCAGAATCAGGCCTTATGTCAAAGGATGCAACTGAAAGAGTAGGTGGCCTTTCTTTCCTGGTGGCTGTCAAGGTGACAGCTGTGCTAAACTTTAAGCAACTGGCTCTTTCCTGGAAGCAACTAGGGACATATGTAAGAGTTTTAAATTCTCAAATGTATTAAATCTGCTACTAACGCAGTTTGCAATATAACACACTGCTTCATCTGGTCCCCATGATGAAGTCAGTGCTGCAATCCAGACAGTAAGCTTTTCCAGCATAGCTGGCTTCCCTGTAAGACTGTAAAATGTAGGAGCAGAGGTAGATGATTCATCCCAATGAGTCTGCTCTGCCATTCAGTTAGATCGTGGCCGCCCTGATATTTCTCAGTTCTACTTTCCTGCCTTATCCACATAACTCTTTATTCTCTTACTGATTAACATTCTGTTCTCAGCTTTGAATATACTTAACAACCCAACCGCTACAGCCCACTGTGGTAACAAATTCTACAGATACTACATCTGAGAGAACAAAAATCCTCCTCATCTATGCATTAAGTGGGTCACCTCTGTTTCTAGACTCTCTTCTGGACAAATAATCTTTCAGCATCCAGCCTGTCAATTCCCCTAAGAACCTCATTCTTATAAGGTCACTTCATTCTTCTAAGCTCCAATGAGTACAGGCCCAACCTACGTAAACTCTTCTCAGAGAAAAATCCCTCCATACTTGGGTCAACCTAGTAAACCATCTCCAATGCCAATATAACTTGCCTGAGATAAGGGGACCAAATTTTGCACAATATTCTCAGTCTGATTAACTGCTTATATAATTTTAGCAAGACCTTCCTATTTTTATACTCCATTCCCTTTGAAATAAAGGCCAAGAGTCCATTTACTGTATTTATTACCTGTTGAACTTGTATGTTAGCTTTTGACATTTAGGATCCCTAAATCCCTTTGTGCTGCAGCTTTCTGTAGTCTTTCTCCATTTAAATAATATTCAGTTTTTCTTACCCTGCTAAAGTGCTTAATCCGAGGTTTCCCCGCATTCGATTCTAAATGTCAAGTCTTTGACCACTCACCTAGCCTGTTTATATCTGTCTATGGGAATATATCCCTTTTGTGTCATCCTCATCATTTCTCTTCCCACCTATTTTTGTGCATCCACAATCATAGTGACAATGAGTTCACTTCCCTCATCCAAGTTGCTTATACATATTGTGAATAATTGTGACCCCAACATTGATCCGTATAACACTCTACTTATTTCAAGCTGACATTCAGAAAATGCCTCCCTTATCCGAATTCTGTCTTCTAATGTTGAGTCAATCCTTTACTCATGCCAATACACAATCCCCAATGAAATAACTCCGCAGAGGCCGGTAGTCTGTCACCAGGTCACCCTTTATTTACACATGAAGAGTCCTTGACACTGACCCAGCTTCCTCAGGGCCAGCTCTCAGGGTGAACAGAGCCTCTGATATTTATCTCTTTTTTTTCTTCAGTTTTTTCATTTTTTACACTTTTTTTTGGTTTTGTTTTTACCCCCACAATACCACCTAACTGCGGTAGTGCTTATTTTTTTCCCCAGCACCTCTGATATTTTTTTAAGGGACTTTCTGTTTTTTTTCTTTTCTTTTTTTTTAATTAACCCCCACACTACCACCTAAGTGCGGTAGTGCTTATTTTTTTCCCCAGCACCCATGGTGTGTGTGTGCAGGTGTGAGACACAGTGAAAGACACAAGGTGCATGAATCTTTATTCGATTTCCACCATGAATTCTCTGTTTATTTATTTTTTTCTTTTTGGCCAGGCAAAGGAGCAGACCCAGACATTAAGTTTTTACTTTTTTTTTACTTTTTTTTGTTTCTTTTTTCTTTTTATTTAACCCCCACACTACCACCTAACTGCAGTAGTGCTTATTTTTTTCCCCAGCACCTCTGATATTTATATTTGTTAGCCAAGGCTGTCTGATTGGACTAGATTAACAGCCCCAATCAGGGAAGTCATATTCTATGAGATACTCCTGGCTGTCTTTGTTATAATCACTATATCCAATACCATGGGATCTTATCTTATTCAGTAACCTTCTGTGTATTACCTTTTGGAAATCTAAATATATTACATCTATTAGTTCCCCCTTATCCATATTTCTTATTATCTCCTCATTGTACACTAATAAATTTTGTCAGGCATGATTTGGCCTCCATGAACTCATGCTGGCTCTGATTATGTTATGCATTTCTAAATTCTCTGCTATAACATCCTTTATAATAGACAAACATACTCCCAATTACAGAAGTTAACTGGCATATATTTACCTGTTTTTGTCTCTCCCACTTTGAATAAGGGTATAACATTATCAGATTTTCAATCATCCAGGATTTCTCCAGAATCTAAAAATTCTTGAAGATTACAATCGGTGATAGACTGTACGCATGTTGCATGGGAGCACCATATCAAACATAGCTAAGTTTATTGATAAAAAAAAGACTCCATTCCATCGATATTCAAATGATCCGAGATCATTGGGACCATATTTTAGAATGTTAGAACAGGAAGAACGTCACCTTCAACATAACAGAATGCTGCAGGATTAGGAACAACAAACCAGACAGGATTTAATTGACATCCGATTCCAGGGTAAAAGACTTTGTCTATATATCCTATCCATGCCCCTCATGATTTTGCAAACCTCTATGAGGTCATCACTCAGCCTCCGACGCTCCAGGGAAAACAGCCCCAGCCTGTTCAGCCTCTCCCTATAGCTCAAATCCTCCAACCCTGGCAACATCCTTGTCAATCTTTTCTGAACCCTTTCAAGTTTCACAACATCTTTTTGATAGAAACGAGACTAGAAAATCATGCAATATTCCAACAGTGGCCTAACCAATGTCCTGTACAGCCGCAGCATGACCTCCCAACCCCTGTACTCAATACTCTGACCAATAAAAGAGAGCATACTAAACACCTTCTTCACTATCCTATCTACCTGCGACTCCACTTTCAAGGAACTATGAACCTGCACTCCAAGGTCTCTTTGTTCAGCAACACTCCCTAGGACCTTACCATTAAGTGTATAAGTCCTGCTAAGATTTGCTTTGCCAAAATGCAGCATCTCGCATTTATCTGAATTAAACTCCATCTCGGCTCATTGGCCCATCTGATCAAGATCCTGTTGTAATCTGAGGTAACCTTCTTCTCTGTCCACTACACCTCCAATTTTGGTGTCATCTGCAAACTTACCAACTGTACCTCTTATACTCGCATCCAAATCGCTTATGTAAATGACAAAGAGTAGAGGACCCAGCACCGATCCTTGTGGTACTCCACTGGTCACAGGCCTCAAATCTGAAAAACAACCCTCCACCACCACCCTCTGTCTTCTACCTTTGAGCCAGTTCTGTACCAAATGGCTAGTTCTCCCTGTATTCCATGAGATCTAACCTTGCTAACCAGTCTCCCATGGGGAACCTTGTCGAACGCCTTATTGAAGTCCATATAGATCACAACTACCGCTCTGCCCTCATCAATTCTCTTTGTTACCTCTTCAAAAAACTCAGTCAAGCTTGTGGGACATGATTTCCCGCGCACAAAGCCGTGTTGACTATTCCTAATCAGTCCTTGCCTTTCCAAATACATGTACATCCTGTCCCTCAGGATTCCCTCCAACAATTTGCCCATCACCGACGTCAGGCTCACCGGTCTATCCATCTTTCCGATAGGAAGGAGACCAGAATTGCGCGCAATATTCCAACAGTGGCCTAACCAATGTCTTGTACAGCTGCAACATGACCTCCCAACTCCTTTACTCAGTACTCTGACCAATAAAAGAAAGCATACCAAACGTCTTCGTCACTATCCTATCTACCTGCGACTCCACTTTCAAGGAGCTATGAACCTGCACTCCAAGGTTTCTTTGTTCATCGACCTCCCTAGGACCTTACCATTAAGTGTATAAGTCCCGCTAAGATTTGCTTTCCCAAAATGCAGCACCTCACATTTATCTGAATTAAACTCCATCTGCCACTTCTCAGCCCGTTAGCCCATCTGATCAAGATCCTGTTGTAATCTGAGGTAACCTTCTTCGCTGTCCACTACACCTCCAATTTTGGTGTCATCTGCAAACTTACTAACTGTACCTCTTATGCTCACATCCAAATCATTTATATAAATGATGAAAAGTAGTGGACCCAGCACCGATCCTTGTGGCGCTCCACTGATCACAGGCCTCCAGTCTGAAAAACAACCCTCCACCACCAACCTATGTCTTCTACCTTTGAGCCAGTTCTGTATCCAAGTGGCCAGTTCTCCCTGTATTCCGTGAGAGCTCACCTTGCTAACCAGTCTCCCATGGGGAACCTTGTCGAACGCCTTACTGAAGTCCATATATATCGCATCTACCGCTCTGCCCTCATCAATCCTCTTTGTTACTTTTTCAAAAAACTCAATCAAGTTTGTGAGACATGATTTCCTGCGCACAAAACCATATTGACTGTCCCTAATCAGTCCTTGCCTTTCCAAATACATGTACATCTTGTCTAGTATTTGCACTTACACATAGTAATTAATAAATTCCCACATTTTATCATTTAAAAAAGCTTTTCTAAAGCACAAGTCCATTGGCATCTCGGAAAAGATATCCAAAAGCGAAGGAATTCTTTCTAAATTAACCTTATTATAACAAACTGAACAGATGGATGAATAAAGAAGGAGAGCAAGTTCACCCCTTCTTACCTAGAGCTTAATGGTTTGGGGTATCCAATCTGGAACCATAACAAATCTGGAAACCTCTCCTGGAGTCTGGTCATAACATATGACTAGAAAAATAACAAGGAGCTGATGACTCCCTGTTCAATATCAGGCTTCTCACTTTAGGTTATGCCCTAAACTACAGACACATCTTGACTTTTTTCCCTTTGAAGAATATACAAATACAGAAGGACAGCTGTTTACGAACAGTTCAACTCTACTGGAGTGTGCTAGTGGGACTTAGAGGAGCAAATGTTCTCATGTGTATTGGCCTGAATTCAGGCATTAATGTGCTATGAAAGTTGAATTACTGTTTTGTAGTTACCCCTGTGGTGCAGGTAAAGCACTCATCTCGTTAGCAAGCTAGACAACAACAAATACTTTCAATGCTGGAAATCATCTGCATGGATAGGAATCAGAATAACAGAATCTTAACCAACCTGCAAGACTAAGAATCTTGAAATTGACAGTTCAACAAGCAACAACATGCAACCACTAACCTCCATTGTAATGGCTGAAATGACTAATTCCCTGCTCTTCAAAAACAATTCAGAGGCTGATCCGTATTCGTTTTTTATAACTTTTATCACTCTGGACTCACCTTTAATTTCCAATCTCTGTTTACGTGTGCTGAATTACTAATTCATTTGACATTTAGTAATTAATGAACACGCTGTTTGTTAACTCAAGGAAAGTTAAATTGGCTCCTTTAAAACATACATTTACATGGGTCTGGATGAAAGGTATCCTCAAGGGAAGGGATTTAATGTCACAATCAACTGAAGGGATTGGCAAATAAAGAAGGGGAACCAGTGTTTCTCTCCTCACTCGAATACTCAATCATTTTGGGCACCCATCTAGAACCAGAACAAGTGGGGGAACCTTGGTTAGATCTTGGCGTAACATTAGCAACATCAGCAATTATTCCCCATCTCTAATTTTCCTTGGACTGCCTGGCTTGCTAGGCTGAGCGTTGCTGTTGGTCTGGATTCACCGGTCAGTCAGATCAGGTGAGGATGGCAGATTTCTTTCACTAAAGGATATTACGTGAACCAAATGGATTAATTTCTATTAAACTCAAATTTCACCATCTGTCTTGATGGGATTTGAACCTAGAACATTAGCTTGGAGATCTGGATTGTTAGTCCAGTGACATTACCACTATGCTATATAACAAATGGAGAAATAAGTTGTCTTATAAACAGTGAAGGATTATACAATTCTGGTATTCAAAGGGATTTTGGAATTCTTTCCTGAATCACAGCTAGTTCACACCAAAGAATAATTAGGAAGGCAAATGATTCACTAAAATTTCTTATGAGAGCGTTGAAGCCAATAGCTTTGATGTGTATTTGGTGGAACATGCTTAAAGGGCCATAATTCCTAATTGTTGTGGTTTTATACTCTTAAACAAACAAACGTGCCAAAACAGAGAATGATTGATTTGGAGGTGCTGGTGTTGGACTGGGGTGTACAAAGTTAAAAATCACACAACACCAAGTTATAGACCACACTATAAACTTTTGCTATAAATTCTGTGTCTTATGATCTTATACTCCACAACCATCTGATAAAGAAGCAGCGCTCCGAAAGCTAGTGCTTCCAAATAAACCTGTTGGACTATACTGGGTGTTGTGTGATTTTTAAACAGAGAATTATTGTCTCTCGGAGGTATTTTCAGGTCAGCCATTGACCTAAAGTACCTACAGTGAGACTTCTCATTGTTATTAGGTACGGAAGTTTTGTAGCTTGCGAAGTTACTCATTAACAAAAGTAAGGATTCTAAGTAGTAGTGGGAATAAAAGACAGATCGGGATAGTTCTGAATTAATAAAGAGCAAGTCAATTAGAAAAGGCAGGCAAGAGCAAGTCAAAGAACAATGTAACTGAAGAATTAAACTGCATTTATTTTAATGCAAGAGTCTTACAAGTAAAGCAGATGCATTCAGGGCATGTATGGGAACATGGGACTAGGACATCATAGAGGTTACAGAAATGTGACTAAGGGAGGGACAGGACAGGACAGGACTGGCAGCTCAATATACCAGAATTTAGATGCTATAGGAATGATAGGAAGGAAGGAAAGAGTGGAGATGGAGTTGTGTTTTTGATGATGAAAAACATTACTGCTATACTTGGAAAGGATACTTCTGTGGGATCAACCAGTGAAGCTATATGGGTAGAACTCAGATTACCTTGATGGGAATGTAGCATAAGCACCCCAATGGTCAGATGGAAATTGAGGAACAAATATGCAGAGCAATCTCAGATATATGTAAGAATAATAAGGTTGTATTAGTAGGGGATTTTACTTCTCCAGGGATAGACAGGGACTGCCGTAGTGTTAAGGGCTTGGATGGTGAGGAATTTGTTAAATGTGTTCAAGAAAACTTTTTGTCAGTATATAGATGTACGTACTAGAGAAGGAATGAAATGTGAACTTATCTTGGGAAATAAGGCAGGGTAAGTGGCTGAGGTATCAATGGGGGAGCGCTTTGAGACTAGTGATCATAATTCTATTAGTTTTATAATAGTGATGGAAAAGATAGGCCTTGTATAAAAGTTTAATTGCTTATTGGAGTAAGGCAAAATTTGCTTGTATGAGGCAGTAACTTACAAGAGTTGATTGGAGTGGACTATTCATAGGTAAAGGGATGATTGGCAAGCAGGTGGCCTTCAAAAGTGATATAACAAAAGTTCAGAGACATTTTGTTCCTTTTAGAGTGAAGAGTAAGTCTGGTAGGAGCAGGGAACAATCGATAAATAAACATTTTGAGGCTCTGGTCAAGAATAAGAAGGAGTCATATATTAGGTATAGACAACTGGGATCGAGTGAAACTCTGAAAGAGTATAAGGGGTGTAGGGGCACTCTTAAGAGAGAAATCAGGAGGGCAAAAAGGGAATATGAGATAATCATGGCAGATAAGATTAAGGATAATCCAGAGAGATTCTACAAGTACATTAAGAGCAAAAGAGCAACTAGGGAGAGAATAGGGCCCCTTAAAAATCAACAAGGCCATCTATGTGTGGAGCCACAGGAGATGGGAGAGATCCTAAACAAATATTTTGTGTCAGTTTTGACTGTGGCAAAAAAAATGGAGGCTAGGGAACTCAGGGTAATAATTATTGATGTCTTGAAAACAGTCCACATTACAGAAGAGGTAATGTTGGCGAGGTCTTCAAAAACACGAAGGTTGATAAATCTCCAGGATCTGATCAAGTGTATCACAGGACATTGTGGGAAGTAAGGGAAGAAATTACAGGGCCCCCGGTAGAGATATTTGTGTAACGTACAGCCATGGGTGAGATAGCAGAGAACTGGAGTGCCCCAAAATTTATGTCTTTACTGAAGAAAGGCTGGAAGTAGAAGCCTGGGAAATATAGACCTGCAAGTCTGACATCAGTAGTGGGTAAGTTGTTGGAGGGGATTCTGAGAGATAGGATTTACATGCTTTTGGAGAGGCAAGAACTGATTAGGGACAGTCAGCATGGCTTTGTACATGAGAAATCACGTCTCACAAACTTGACCAAGTTTTTTTGAGGACGCAACCAAAAAGATAGAAGAGGGCAGTGTGGTAGACATTGTCTACGTGGGCTTTAGTAAAACTTTTGACAAGGTTTCACATGGTAGACTAATCAGTAAAGTTTGTTCACATGCGATTCAGGGAGAGCCTGTCAATTGGAAACAAAATTGGCTTTGCAGTAGGAGACAGAGGGTAGTGGTGCAGGGTTGTTTTCAGACTGGAGGACCGTGACCAGCGGTGTTCCGCAGGGGTCGCTATTAAGTCCACTTCTGTTTGTCATTTACATAAATGATTTGGATGATAATTTTTAGGAGGCAGGGTTAGTAAGTTTTGTGGATGACAGCAAAATTGGTGGTGTAGTGGTCAGTGAAGAAGGTTATCCAAGATTATAAAGGCTTCTTGATCAATTCGGCCAATGTTCTGAGAAGTGGCGGATTGAATTTAATTTGGCTAAATGCGAGGTATACAGTTAATGATAGAGCCCTAGGTAGTTTTGTCAAACAGAGAGATCCAAAGATTCAGGTACTTAGTTCTTTGAAAGTTGCATTACAGGTAGACAGGGTGATTAAGAAGGCGTTTAGTACATTTGCTTTCATTGCTCAGACCATTGAGTTTAGGATTTGAGGCGTCATGTTGAGGTTGTACAGCACGTTGGTGAGACCACTTTTTGAGTATTGTGTACGGTTCTGATCACCCTGTTATATAGATCCTGGTCCAATCTGGGTAACACAGGCAAGAAAGATTAACAGTTTGGTGCTTCTAATAGTCACATACATATCTTAGAATAGTACAAGTTGATAAGGCATGGATACATTGATGGGGCAACAATTTGTTTTCTCTTGACTCTTTAACAAATGTTCCTGTATAGGACCAGATAAAACACAACATAATAGTGTCAACCTGATAGACTATTTGTTAGTATTGTGTTTATATGGGAATGCTTTGTTCCAGTTAGAGTTCTGGTTTCAAATCTTAGATTCAGTATAACTACTGGCTTCAATTTGTTGCTCTACTTCAATCTGAAACTCCATTTTGAGAGCAGATTAGGAAATTTACAGGGCACTTTCCCAACAATAAGGAAAACTACTTTCTGCTATTGAGTTAGTGACATGTCAACCATTAAAATTGTCAGTAAGAGAAAGCGAGAAAGGTTAAAAGAAATCTCTTCAAACAGAGAGTTGTTGCGGAAACAAATATGTTTTGCTATAGTGAATACATGAGGCACATGGTACTGAATTTTTGGAGGGAAGAATTAATCATAAAACTGCAGGAAAGTAACTTACAAACTAGGGACATGAAGCACGAAGCCCCAGTGCAGATACAGTGGACCTCCTCTGAGCTGTAGAAGTATTTCTATCAAATGGAAATTGAGCTGGAACTCTTGTTTCAGAACACTGGACCAAGAAGTCCAGAGGCTGACTTTCATATTCATCAAGATATCTTTCAAAAAAGACACATTGAACTAAAATATCTTATTAGAGAAAGCATGGATTAATAGTGCTATGGATTAACAACATAAGCATGTGACTCTTTCAATTTCATGTCAGATTTTTAAAAACTCTTAATGTCAGTTTGAAGAATATATTCTCTTCTGTAACAGTTCTACAAAATGTAGTCTTACAGAACACAATGAGGGTAAAGTTATAAGAGAATGGATATTGTACAGAGACCCAAATAAAAAATAATGTTAGCAGAAATGTTAGTATTATAAGCCTCAAAGGGTGAAGTAAGTTTCAAGTTGAGATAATTTGCTAAGAAAAGTCTATTGAAACAATTAACCCAAGTGCGAGAGGTCTCTGGTTCAGTTTAAATTTATGCAATTGACTGCAAATTGTAAATGGAATCAGTATAACTGGAATGTTGCCTTTTAGAATGCATTAGCTTTTTTAAAACAATTATTATTTCCGTTGACTTTCAATTTTAAAAACACTGTCAAGTCCTCACTCGATTTACAGCTAACCAATAATTTCCAATTATGCGTTTACTCATAATGGAATAAATTTAATTGTGGAATTATTGCCTATTTTAACAGCCATAAGAGGGGTAATACCCCAGTGATGGGAAGAGTTGGCAGCCATGTAGTCAATTGTACAGATTGATTAACCTATTCACAGCTGATGAGCAAAAAGGCAGAAAACTTATCAGATACAATTTATGTTATTTAAAATTCCACTCTCCAGGGTGCTTATGCAGATTAATACCATGAATACTGAGTGACATTTGATAATACCTTCACTTCTGGCAATAAAAGTGTAGACACAGTAGATTAACATTTGCAATAGTTATTTATACAAATGGTAACCCAGCAACCAAACACAGAATAGCAGGGGTTGAGGTAAGTACTTCTCATCTCCCCCTAAGGACCAGAAATTAGGAAATAAAAGTTAAGTTGAGAAGTTTTAATTTTTGACATAATTTGTTTAAATATTTCTATGTAGCACACAAAATAAGGGAAAAGAGCTTTCTTTCAAAGCTGCCCAATATCAAAATGTAATTTGAGGGACTGTGTTTAAGGGGTTTATTAATAGGTTGATTTTCAGCACTAATTACTCGCTATAGTGTAAGAAAACAGTGACAGTCTGTCAGTGATCCCTATATGGCCACCATCAGCATCACTATGAGATGAATTAACAGGTGGCTAAATGAGTTTCTGTTTATCTTCATTGTTTCTTATTGTTATACCACAGATAACAAACCAAAGCTAGAGTATCCACTTGGGATTTCTTTTTCACTATCTCTCACTTGAAGCTATGTTATATTCATTCTATGTACTTGTCTTCTGTGCCACCCCTTTGATGTTTCTCTCTTATTCATATTGTTGAATACTTCAATGTTTTTGTGGATGTGCGAGTACATGTCAATCTCCAACACCAGAGGAAATTTTTAATCGTCCAAGCAACTAAGTAGTCTTTAGTGGTTGGTCTTATTTCAGTTTATGATTCTTTATTAATATCACAATTGCTGACTGGGATGAATGAATGAGTTGCTGAGCCAGGGAAGTCTAACTTCAATGATCTTCTCCATGCTGAATTACCTGGATTAACTGGATATTCAGTAATTCAGTAATTCAGGATGGGAAGGATTAGTTGTGTTGTCTTCCAGGGCCAAATAGTCCATTGACAGTAAACTAGAGCTGAAAAATGGGTATTAGGGTGAAAGAAACCAATGCATGTGAAAGTATTTTAGCATAAAGCCAATGTCGTCAAGAGAAGGGAGAAGAATCGGCATGGAAATCTCTTTTGGGGTATTTTATGCCTTCCCCAATCACACTGAACTGGGATAATCTACAAAAGAACTATAACTTTTGGATATGCTATAATTAAACGTCCAAGCCAAATGGAATGTAATCAAAGTCAAAGTACAAATAAGTCAAAGAGACAGGTGCTCTAACATCTTTCAACAATATGATAACAAAAATGTGATACAAGAACAGTACTAAGATAGGCAGCAAATGCATGCACGTTGTCATACAAGCTTTATAATATTATTAGCAAATTCATTGTGGTCTTGGTTATGTTGAGTCAAATGTTATGCTGTTGCAATGAGGCAAGGCATCAATGGAAAAGGTCTAAAGGCTGTGCCAGAGATCATGGTTTATTCTTTTAAATGCCTAATTGTAATGTTAAACCTACAGTTTGAATACACAAAGACAGTAGTAAATGTGAGAGTGTAGATCGGCATAGTGTAGTGTAATGAGTGTAGAATCAGTGTTGTTCCAAGTGTGATAGAACAAATGCGCTGGGAATCATGACCCTCTACGCCACATGTTGCACAAACAATAGAACAACAATAGAATAAATGTTTCAGATTTCAAATATTCACAGTATTTGCTTTTAGAATAAATGTTTTGATCCGATCTCCAAAATGGCCAATTGTTTTGCTTTTGTAATGCTATCCAAAATAAAAGAGACTTTTACCAAGTTTCTTTGATGAAGTCAAAAATTGTTCCATTTTTAAATACAATAAAACTCATTTTTAAACAAGTGACAGAACTAATTCAAATCCAAGCTATAATGTGGAATTAGAAATATATTCGATTTTAAACCAACACAAACAGATTCACACAACACCACATACAATAACCCTACAGAGATGATATTTTCGAGAGGAGAAAAGAAAATCTTCCTTGTTGGGAAATCTTCCAAAAAATGAACCTAGTATTTGATGAATTCTCATAGTGCACTTCATTTCCTATTGATGAAATCGAATTGATAATAGTTACAGAGCAATGTAAGTTCTTCCAAACAAAATTTAATTTAGATAGAAATCTGGCTGCTTCAAAGTTTTTGGAAAATGATCATAGTTTAGCTTTTTAGTGTTTACAAGATAAACAAATACTAAAATGGGGAAAATTTATCAGGCTCCCAATCATATCAACCCAAAAGACTTTGCTAGACTACAAATAGCATAGAGCACCCTAATTCCTTCTAAAGAAACACTGATATATTTCCAGGTCAGAATCATGAGTGGTTTGAAGGGGAACTTGCAGGAGGTGGTGTTCACATTTATCTCCTGCCCTTAGGTAGTGGTCATTGGTTCAGAAGGTCTTGTCTAAGGAAACTTGGTGAATCTCTGCAATTTATCTTGCAGATGCTACTCAAGCTGCTACTGAGCATCAGTGGTAGAGGGAGTGAATGTTTGTGGATATGTTGCCAAACAAACAGGCTTTTCCTGGATGATGTCAAGGTTAGTGAGTGTGTTTGTGCTACATTCATCCAGGCAAGTGGTGAGTATTCACACTCCTGACTTGTGCCTTCAGGATACATTAAAAAAAAGAACAGAGACCTGGAGTAAATGTGAACAGGTTATTGAATGGTGACAGGGCAGACTCAAAATGTTAAAAATGCAAATGGTTTATATGACTTTATAAATATGCAAAACAAAAGAAGTTATGAAGAAACACTGGGTTGACCTCAAAGACATAACTGTGCATCACAATTTAGGATGAACGTTAAGGGTTTAGAGAGAGAACAGAAAACCAAAAGTATGTGAATGATTTCAGTGATGAAGAACTTCAGTTATGAGGAGAGATTGGAGAAGTTAGGGATGTTGACCTTGGAAGGCTGAGAGGAGATTGATAAAATTGTTCAAGGTCATGAAGAGCCATGAGAATCAATGACGTGAGATACAACTTTTTTTTAAATGCAGTGAATGATTTGGACCTGGAACATACTGCTTAAGAGTGTGATAGAGGCAGGTTCAATGCTGATTTTCAAAAGGAAATTGGGAATGCACATGAAGAGGGAGAATTTACAGGGCTACAGGGAAAAGGCAAGGGAGTAAGACTAGCTGAGTTGCTCTTGCAGTCAGCTGACAAGAACACAACATTCTGAAAGGCCCCCTTCTTTGCTGAATGATTTGATCATTCTATTACACTAAGCACATTCTTAATACTAATTGAAGTAATGGTTCATCTGAGGGGGTGCAGCCAGAGCCAGGCCATGGCAACACAGCTGGCTCAGTTGGACAGATGAGGCATGTGAAGATTGGAAGAGTAACAGTAATAGGGATATCACTGACATTTGCAAAGTGCCCTGAGGCAGAAAGGTGAACAACCAAGGACAGATGAGGCATGTGAAGATTGGAAGAGTAACAGTAATAAGGATATCACTGACATTTGCAAAGTGCCCTGAGGCAGAAAGGTGAACAACCAAGGATTGTGGCCCACATTATCCCTCTTTCTACATAAGTATTGGTACAATGTCATAAGTTCAATCTTCAGGGAACAAGGTAGGAAATAAGCAAAGACCACCCATAACCATTTTCTTTGCTGTTGTCATTGCATTTTTAGTTTTGATTTGTAGCTGTTTTACTTAGAGCAATGAACAAAATGTGATCAAGAAGCTGTGAAGCTACAGAAGATAAATATGACAAATAAATTGAGTGCATTAGCACAATGCACATATTTCCACTAGTAACTTGTATGTGTATGCATCCATATGAAAGTGAATTGAATAATGATTACTCTGAGAAGATATAGTAACCAGATAGTATATTATTGTTAGTGACAGAATTTTGGAAGTTGACTGTAAAAAAACCCTATAAATTCCAGGCCTTTTGACTTCTTTATTCTGTTTTTCCTGCACCTGATTATTTTAAGATTGCTTTTCTTTTGTGCCAATTCTTAATTAAAAGCCAAAACCCTTTCTGTCAATTGAAAAAGGCTGCAGAAGCTGCTTATTATGTTATTAGCTGACCAAGTTATGTCAACAAGCAAGGTAAGTAATTTGAAATAAATTTAGAGCAATTCTTTTTAGAAAGATATAAAATTAAGAACTGTAAAAGAGGTGAAATAAAGTGGGAAGTGAAAGGTCAAGGAAAGATTTCAAAGTTGTTACAATGGAACTAGGAGTAATGATGTTACCTGTAAAATACTCATCTATTCATGGAATTATAGGCATTTACATTGGTTAGGTATGGCAACATTTATCTATGCCAACCTCATTGATATTAATTATAATATAAAACATAAATTAAATGCAATGAATAGACTTAGAGAATATTGTCATTTAATTATTTAAGAGATGGGAATGGATAATAAGCATTTTTTATTCATTCATGAGATGTGGGTTTCACTGGTAAAGAGAGCATTTTATTGCCTATACCTAATTGTACTGGAGAGTCTCACAATGCCTGCTTGTTTAGGGCTGTGTTAAATACTATAGTGTATAGCTATAAAACAAACATGGGTCAATTGCTAATCATTGCAATTAATATTGCAGTTTCAGCAGTGCTAAATCCATGATTATTTGATTGTCTTTTTGCATCTGTTGTTATTGATTTGATAAAGTGACAGTTTTGCCATAGCACCACTATTGAGTTCTTTAAGGAGTTCTGGCTGAAAAACTGAACTCCTCAATTTTTCTTTTTTAAATAAAACTTAAATTTTATTTTAAAAGCTTCCACAATTGCCATAAACTGTTTTGTCAAAGGTTCATACAAGAGAACAAATGACTTGCGCTTTAAGCAAATGTCAAGATCTGTGATCTCGACATGTCATCAATACCAGAGTTGCTTAATTATCTCTCAGATAAGAAGCAGATTGCATGAATCTTTCTCAGCTGTTAAATGAGTACAATGGAGTGGGAATGAGGATACTTTGATGACATGGTTCCATGACAAAACCCAGTTGAAGTCTGGAAAATTATGAAAAGTGATTGGCAAAATAATTCTAGGAAAGGATCACTGTTAATAATTCACCATAGCCATTGCTCACAATAACTTAGAGCGTCAATGTTTTATAAAGGACAAGAATGATTTATTGTATAAAGCATAATGAATTATTCAGTTGCTAAGAAGGATCTATGTTAACCTACCCTGAGGCTTTAAGACAAATATAGTCTAATTGTTGTAATAAGCACACTGTGAATTCTAACTAATTGTTTTGTTCTTTTTCAATCTATCTTTTTTGAGATGCCATTTATTTATTGGTAGTTTCTATATAGGCTTGTTTTCAACCTGCAATTGTTTTATCAGGGACAAGCACAACAAAGGATTAAATTGTGGTAGTTTGTCACATGACAAAACTCAGCTACAAACAGTAAAGTCAGACAGAAGAGATTTTGCGGACTTTGAAGGCACACATTGCAGCTCATTTACTGTTACTTATGAATGGTATTTGTTCAATGTCAGAGCTCTAGGGGAGAGAGAGATTATTGACCAGTAGGTGGCTGCACTGAGACATCGAGGTGAATCCTGTTACTTTGGACAATTAAAAAGTGATCTCATCAGAGATAGGATTGTTTAAGGTATAAATGATCCTGTCATGAGAACGCATCTGCTGGGAGAGGAGGAACTTACTTTCAAGAAATGTATTGACATGTGCAGAAGCTTTCAGGTTGTCAATCATCATCTTGCATGTAGTTTTATCTCGAGCAAGTCTGTAGAGATGACTAAAGATTTTCTCCAATGATTACAATGAATTAGTTTACATATGATAAGTTGGCATCTTTAGTTCAAAGATGATAAATATCTTGTGACTGTTGTAGTGATGATTGTAGAAGGAGGGCATCAAGTGACAGAACTGAGGAAGGATCACTGGACCCAAAACATTAACTCTCTCCACAGATGCTGCCAGACCTGTTGAGCTTTTCCAGCAATTTCTATTTTTGTTCCAGTTTTCTAATTACATTCTGGGCATCATTTGGGAGGTACAGAGGATTGCATATATCATTTGGCATTTCCACTGTCCTAGACAAGTATCCATACAAACAGCATGAGATAGATAGCATCTGTCAAAAATGAAAGACATTGAGGATGACCTGCGAGTCTATGAAGGTATGAAACAAGATGGAAGAAGGCATCAGAGACCACAATCAGAAACCAGAGTGACTGCTATGGAGAGCTCTTCAGATGAACCTGAAGCTAAATGAGAAAAAGTTACAATTAAAGATGCCCAAAGACAAATACAACAGTCAGAAACTGACAGCAAAATAACTTTATCTGGATCCCAGTGAGATGAGCGCTGTAGCCATGGTGCAACAACCAATAGATCTGAAAGTAGGACAACAACTTGTTGGATTTGTGAGTTATTTAGCAACGTTATTTAGCAACATAATTTGTCATGAAAGTGCGACCTCTGGGCAAGGTCACTGCTAAGGATGTGTAGTTGCACTGGGCAGAGAAAAATAAGGATGTGTTGCTAGAATCAAACAACTAGTGAAGACAATGCCATACTGAGGTACAATATCAATGATGATGTCACCTTGTAGTGTAAGCCATTGAAACAGGAGTTGGGATCTACTATTACACAGCGAGGATAGCCAGTTGTCTTTATAGCCAGTTTGTTAACACATTTTGGAAGAATGCTTGGATCTTGCTTTGTGTTTGAGCATTTTAACCAATACCTGTTTGGGAGAGACAAAGTGACAGTGGAGTCTGATTATAAAGTCACTTCAAAGCATCTTCCTCAAATGACTATTTGTTCCAACATGTTTGCAACGAAAGTTATTGCATATCAAGAGATACCTTCTTCTCAAGCCAAGCAATGTAAATGAAAAAGTCACCTTCCAATGTAATGCCAAAAGGACAGGACTTGGAGCAACTATTATTCTGCAAGGACAGCTGGTTGTATTTGCATTGAGATTGGTGAATAGAGGTGGACAATTAACTCACTGGAGGAGGAGCCTCCACAAACATCCCCATACTCATTTCTGGGGCAGCCCAACACATCAAATGAGAAGCCTGAAGCATTTGCAATAATGTCAGCCAGAAATGCTGAGTAGATGATCCATACGGCCTCTTTCAAATGGCTGAAGCAACACAGATGCCATCTTTAGCCAATTTAATTCCTTTTGTGATATCAAGATATGGTTACAAGTACTAGATACTAACCCAGTGAAATCTAACTCAGCCAATACTGTCCTTCAGTTCCCTCTGGAACTGATCAATTAAGAGATGGGATAATTCCCACTTGCTTGGATGAATGCAGCTCCAACAACAGTCAAGAAGTTTGACACCAAGTCAAAACAGTCTGCTTGATTAGCACAACATCCACTCTCTTCAACAATAGTACTATTAAGCAGCACTTTTTTCACTATAACCTGCATATTGGTTCAGTTTGTGTTCAAACTGTCCCTCAGCTCCTGGTCTCACTACAGCCTTTAGTTGGCAATGGAGCTGAATTCCAGAGTTGATGTAGGAGTGACTGCTTTGACCACAAAGCTGCATTTGATCAAGTGTGGCAGCAAAGAGCCACAGGATTGTCGTTGGGTTAAATTCCTGGAACTCTCTCCCTAAAGACATTGTGGATGTACCTGTAGCAAATGGACTGCAGTAGTTCAAGAAGGCAGCTCACCAAAACCTTCTCAGGGCCAACTAGTGTTGAGCAATAAAGTCTAGCCCAGGCAACAATGCCCGCATCCCATGAATGAATGGTTTTTTTAAAAAATCCCCACCAACCCTTTGTAATCTCATGAAAAAACTAACAGACGTGTTTTATTTTAATCATTACACATTTTTAAACAAGATTGTAATATTTCCACTGATCATCAGGTATTACTTTTGTACCTAATGAGGATTGGAAGATTATGACAGGTCCCCCACTATTTTTACCTTTTTGTATCTCAACCAGCTGAGACAGATCACATCTAGTCCTGGTAGTTTATCAACTTTATTTACAGTTTTTTAAAAAAAATTCTCTTTTACTAATATTTCATCCAACCAGTATTTCAACTATCTCATTATTCACTATAACTTGGCAGAATTTTCTTCCTTGGTATGTCTGCATCCGTACTTTATTTCCCTTTTGTCTCTTTAACTCCATAACCCGCCCCCTTTCTACACATATACGGTGCCACTTAAATACCTATAGAAAACCCAGGATTTCATTTTACATTAGCTGGTAGTGTCTTCTCATACGCTACCTGTGCACTCTTATGATTTCATTCTGATCTTCTACACATTTAACCTGGTTCTAATGTGTGTTATCGACCTGGTATCGGTCACGGACACCCTTTTTTTCTGTTTCACCTTACTCCTTATTGTTTTTGTTATTCAGGATGCTCCAGCTTTGGTTAGCCTGCTTTTCCCCTCCAGGAAAACATACCTTGACTGAAACCAAGTGCAGTCTATTTACGTCAAACAATAAAACACTTTTATTTTCTGTTTAGTGTTGTAGAAACATTATTTAAGGCAATTATTTTCACTAAAAGACAGTAAAATTTCAAATATTGTTTGAGTAATTATAGCAAGCTAATTAGATCACATATTTGGTTTTATCTTCAAGAAGTTGAATACATCACGTTAGAAAATCGGGACAAAGGTAGGCCAGTTCACTCATTGAGCCTGTTCTGTGGAGCACTAAACCACAGATGATCTACAATCTAACTCCACATACTCACCATTACCACATATCCATTCATGGCATGGTGGCTCTGTGGTTAGCAATGCTGCCTCACAGTACCAGGGACCTGCGTTCGATTCCCATCTCAGGCGACTGTGTGGAGTTTGTACATTCTCCCCGTGTCTGTGTGGGTTTGCTCTGGTTTCCTCCCACAGTCCAAATATGTGTAGGTTAGGTGAAGCCGCCATGCTAAATTGCCCATAGTGTTAGCTGCATTAGTCAGGAGTAAATAATAGGGTAGGGGAATGGGTTTGGGTGGGTTACTCTTTGGAGGGTCAGTATGGACCTGTTGGGCCAAATGGCCTGTTTCTGTACTGTAGGGAATCTAACCCAAACTTTTAGCTAACAAAACTTTCTTGATCTCAGATTTAAAATTAACCATTGATCTGACATCAATAGTCCTGGAAGTAAGATCCTGTCCTTTGATTATAGAAGTGTTTCCTAATTTCATACCGGAAAAGTTTATGCCCACGTAGTCTTTGGCTCTCCAACTTCAAAATTTCTCTCGATCTGTTGTATCTGATCCCCTTAATATTTTGAAAAGATAATCATCTTTTAACATTCTAAGTGCCAAAGAGTACACTCCTAATTTACCTAGACCAGGTATCATTCTGATAAACCTATGCTGCACTCCCTCCAAGACCAAGACCAATATATCCTATCAAAGGAATACCCTCTCACCTCTTTAATAATGCTACACATTGCTAGTGAATTACTTACTCTTGCAACTAATTCCTAACTCTATTCACACCAACCTAGATTCAGATCCAGACATGACTTGATGTTACACCATGTACTCATTATCAAATGAGACTAATAACAATCAGAGATTGCACCAGTAAAAACAGTTTTGAAGATTGGGTATTCTTATAACAGGTTTGCAAACATCAGAATCCATTCTTTGAACAAAATGAAATGCACCATTGCTAATTGACAATAGAGATGTCACATTAACTGTTTTTGGTTTTATTTCACAGCAAACCTTAATCGATTTTCTCCCATGATGCAACGCCCAAAGGTCTCACAACAGAAGCAACAATGGTCAGTGCATCCTCATTTCCCTGGGTCCCACCAGGCAGAAACAGCAATCAAGGCAAAAGGAGGCAACAGTGGAGGTGGCAACAAAAGCTTCATGGCCCAGATCATACCTGTGTATGGATTTGGATTGTTCATGTATGTTCTATACATCCTCTTCAAGGTACCGTGGGCATTAATACTAGATGGCCTTATGATGCAAGCTGATCTTAAACTGAAAAATGTTTTAGGCTTCCATTTGTTCTTTTTTGTTACATTGCACTTAGTCCTCTGTAAAATTAGTATCAAATTCAAGTGTTTAAAATAGGATTCAATGGGACAAGGTTTAAGAAAAGGAGATGCAACATGATTAAAGGAAAATGGTGAGAGGTGGGTTAACTGTTACAGTTTCCTATTTGGTGTGGACGGGGGTTGTCTGGGCTTCATTATTGTGCAATCTTATTCGTGGCTTTTGTCATCGGTATCTGACCTCCAGCTGCAAAAGATTGGATATTCCCTCCAATAAGAAAGATAACCAGATATGTTTAGCAACATGAGGAAATGGTGTCTTAGTGCAGACAATTTAGAGTCATGTGAGGAAAAAAATGAAACTTTTGTAAATACTACATCACAAGAACACAAATATAAGGACTCATGTTAACCTCGCCATGCAGTCTCCTGCAGTGAAAATGCATTGTTGGGAGCAGTTTGATGGCCATCCCAATAGGTCTGGCCCTACATCATCTTTACTGGCCTGAATTCAGACACAGAAAGTGTTTCTACCCAGGTGAGCCATGACTTAATTTAAATAGCAGAGCTATATCTCCGTTTGTGGTAATTGCTTGTGCTACCACGTGTAACACAAATGAGGAATGTGAATTCTATTTATTTGAAGATCTCTGGTGGGTCAATTTACATCAAAACTAGTGTAGACACTAATGGGTAATTTCTGGAAACATCCTTTGCCAGATGCTGTGAAGCAGACTGAATGGGGTTCCTGGACATAAGATGACATCCAGGTATTTGGCTCATCGTTATCAAGCAATAACTAAAAATCCTTTTGATTTGATAAAAATAGCTCTTGGGATGCTACAGTGAAAACACAAACATTGTATAACTAATTTTACTTTTATCCAGAGAGTGGGACTATAAAGTTTACAAGCACAGACAAGTATTAAAGTCTATATATCACTTCAGCAACTTTTCCAGACCTTATTCTGGTGCAACCTTCTAGAGATGCAGAGTTTTTCTTTGGCTGTTTATTGTTAATATGTTGATAGTTGTCCTGTGTATCACCACCCAGTCATTGTCTGATTGTTTTCTTTCATGCTCTTCCTCAACTTTGCTCGATTGGATATTCTAAAACTATAAGACCTGGACAAAATGAGACTTTGAATACCAGTGTGTGTAACAATGTTCCCATTGTGTGATGCGTGACTGACCTCTTTGCTGAGGTTGTGCTACACCTTTATGCTAGTTATGCAATAGTTTCATCCCCTCTTGCTTGTTGAGATGCAAGTCTCGGAGCTTGGGGAATTTGGGTAGGTGCTCTCACTTTAGATACATGACACAAAGAATAAAGCAGAAAGAATAGGCCACTTGGCCCAAAGTGTCTGCTTTACCATTCAATATGATCATGATTGATCCTCTCTCAATGCCAATCTCCTGCTTTCTCACCATACTCAAAGGATCATCTAGTTGTACATCATGGAAACAGACCTTTTGGCTCTTGTTCCCAATCTAGTCCCACTTGTTTGCATTTCATCCATATCCTTCCAAACATTTCTTATTCATGTCCTTATCCAATGTCTTTTAAATATTATAACAGTACCTGTATCCACCACTTCCTCTGGCATTTCGTTCCATGCTGTGTAAAAAAAAGTTAACCCTCGTGTCCTTTTTAAATCTTTCTCCTCTCACATTAAAAATATGCCCCCCAGTTTTGAACTCCCTCATTCTTAGGAAAAGACCCTTGCTATTCACCTGATCTATACCCTTCATCATTTTATAAACCTCTATAATATCAACCCTCAATCTCCTACGCTCCAGTGAAAAAAGTCCCAGCCTATCTTTGTAACCCAAATTTTCCATTCCTGGTAACATCTTGGTAACCCTCTCCAATTTAAAAATATCCTTCATATAGCAGGGTGACCAGAACTGTACACAGTACTCCAGAAGAGGCCTCAACAACACTCTGTACTACCTTACATGACATCCCAACTCCTGTACTTAAACACCTGAGCAATGAAGGCAAACATGCTAATCGCCTTCATAATCACCCTGAATAGATATGATGCAAATTTCACAGAATTATGTATCTGAACCTTTAGGTCTCGCAGTTCAACTTCGCAACCAGGGCCTTACCATTCATTGTATAAGTCTCGCAGTTCAACTTCGCAACCAGGGCCTTACCATTCATTGTATAAGTCCTGCATTTGTTCGTTTTACCAAAATGCGATGCCTCGCATTTTTGATATTTTTAATATTCTGGAAATCTACCTATTACTTTCTGCAATTTACTCAGTGACTTGGCCTCCACAGCTTAATTTGGTAGAGAATTTGTAGGTTCATCACATTCTGGGTGAAGAAATTTCTCCTTATCTCCACCTAAATGGCCTACAATGTCATCCTGAGACTGTGCCCCTTGATCTAGAATCCTAGACTGGGGAAATATTATTATTCCAACATCCACTCTCTCCAGCCCTGTCTTAATTTTGGTTATTTAAATGAGATCTCTTCTCATTCTTCGAAACTCAAATTAATATCGACTTAGTTGACTCAATCATTAGTCATAGAATATTTATGGAATGTGACAGTCCGTTAGCTCAGTTGACTGGATCGCTGGTTTATGATGCAGAGTTATGCCACTTACTGGCTGAAAATACCATAACGATTTTCCTTCTCAACCTCTCCCCTCATCCAAGATGTGGGGACCCTCAGGTTAAACTACTACTACCATCTCTCCCGCTATTGAGAGAGCAACCCTGTGGTCTGGTAGGACTATGGAAACTTTACTTTCCCATTCTAGAAATCAGTCAGGTGCACTCTGTCAATAACAGGACGATCCTTCCTTAAGTAAAGGGATAAAAGCTGCACACAATACTCCAGTGTACACTCACCAAGATTCTAGTCAAGAGCGTGGTGCTGGAAAAGCAGAGCAGGTCAGGCAGCATCTGAGGGGCAGGAGAATCGATGTTTTGATCCTTCATCTGGAATTCAGCTTATGCCCGAAACATCGATTCTCCTGCTCCTCGGAGGCTGCCTGACCTGCTGTGCTTTTCCAGCACCACACTCTCGACTCTGATCTCCAGCATCGACAGTCCTCACTTCTTCACCAAGATTCTACACAACTGTCATGACACGTTCTTTTGCAGTAAAGGCGATTTGTCTACCTAATTGCTTGTTTTCAATGACTAAAGTACAAGGACATCTAGGTCCCTTCAGACGTCAACATTTCCCAAATCTATTGCTAGTTAAATAGTACTCTGCCATTCTGTTTTTCCTATTGAAGTGGATAGCTTCATGTTTATTCACATTATACTGCATGAAATAACCCCATAGAGGCCAGTATCCTGTCACCAAGTCACTCCTTATCTATGCCCTTGAATGTCCTTGACACTGGTCCAGTTTGCTCAGAGTCAGCTCTCAGAATATCAGAATGCCTAGAAGTATTTATTGGACTAATAAAACTCAGCTAATGCTCTGGAGACCTGTGGTTAAATATCACTGTTGAACTTGAATTCAATAAAAAAATTAAGGGTCTAATGATGACCATGATACCATTGTCACGAAAAGCCCATCTGGTTTACTATGGCCTTTAGGGAAGAAAATTGCCACCCTTACCTAGTCTGGCCTACAATGGACTTTAGATGGACAACAGTGTGGTTGACTCTCAACTGTCCCCTGGGCAATTAGAGGTGAGCAATAAATACTAGCCCAGCCAGTGACACACTGATCCTATGAATTAATTTTTGAAAAAGGTCTGACAAACCTCTTTTTCAGGGTTCCCTGACTGGACCAGATTAACAGCCCAAATCAAGGAACTCATATTCTATGAGATCCACCTAGCTGACCTTGTTAAAATCACTAAACTGCATCTGTTATATATTTGCCCATTCACTTAACTACCATATACACACTTGAATAATAGTCGATCTCATGTAAAAGTCCCCTATTTATGGCCAACTAACCTGGAATTTTCTGTTTATCTTGCGTAAAAGTCGACACTACTTCTTCACAGATAACAGATCAATGTTTATGAGTCAGTGTGCAGGCCTTCACTTCCTGGTCCAGCTTTCCAGTCGGTCAGTTGTTCTGCTCCACTCCCGGTCTTCCAGTCTGCTGGCTGTTGAGTTCTGCTCCAACGTGGTGAGGGGAAGGTGGAACGGGTTTTCAAAATTTGTTCCTTTTTCTTTATTCATTTACAGATCAATTGGGCTTCAGCTAATGATACAGAATGAATTTTGACAGTCATGAATTTCAGTCCCTCAAAAGTAGTATCCATGTGATACTTGACTGCATAAATTTAACTTTTAAAAGTAGTCAAAAAACTTGACTATTACTTGAGCATGTACGGTAATCTTTTTGTAATGGGATATGGGTATTGTTGGGAAAATCAACATTAGTTACCTTTAAACTGATTGGCTTGCTCAGCCATTTCAGAGGACATTTCAGAGTCAACCATATTGATGTAGGTCTGGAGTCACATGTAGGCTAGACCAAGCAAGGATGAAAGATTTCCTTTTCTAAGGGATAATAGTGAGCCAGATAGGTTTTTATGATAATAGTTACAGGATTGCCATTAGGGCAGCTTTTCATTCCAGATTTTTTATTGAATTCAAATTTTACAAATTGTCATTAGTGGGATTCAAACTGATTTCCCCAGATCTTTACCCTGGTTTGCACTGGGGTCTGGATTACTAGTCCAGTGACATTACCACTATGCCACCCCTTCAGCACCTTGACACTTCTTTATTTCTTCTTACCATTTAAATTCCACCTAGTTTTGTGTTATCAGGAAACTTGGAAATATTAAATCTGATTCCCTCATCAGTTCATTAATATATATACATAAGAACCTCGATTATCTGAATGAGATGGGTGGGGAGTATTTTGTTCGGATAACTGTTTGTTCAAATAGCCCGATCTCAAGCGTTTTAATTTTGTACACTAACTCCTACATAGGACTTCATCAAAAGCTTTCTGAAAACACAAATGCACCAAATATCCACTGGCCATCCCTTACCTTTATTATTTGAATTCTCAAGGAAACACCAGAAGGTTTGTCAAACAGATGCCCTGTCATAAAGCCATGTTAACTTTGTCTAATCCCAATGATGATTTTGAAATGCCCTGTTATCACAACATTTGAAATAGAGTGATAACTTCCCAATTACTGATGTTATGCCCCCTGGTCTGTGATTCCCCATTTTCTCTCTTTTCTGTTGCATGTTAGCCATTGTCTATCGACTCTCATGCCTTTTAATGAAATTATCCGACGTGTGTTGCCAACTCATCCCTCGTTCCTCCAAAGATTCCTCTGTTTAGATTTGGGACCGTACTCTTGGATTGGACTACTTCATTTTCTAATCTATGGAAGAATGCTCTTCCATAAAAAGACCCCACATAACAAGATTATTAATTAATGCCTTCTTACTTCACAATACCAAATCCACGATAGCTTATTCTCTAATTGGCTCTGCAATGCACTGGTTTAAAACCCAAGTTATTCAAACACCAGACATTATTTCATCACCATATTATTGTTAACCGGTTCAGTGTTACATCTCGGACTACATCAGCAACCCTCAATGTAATGCTGCAGCAAGGATACTTTGTAACCAGCTCATGGACTGGGCCAGGCTGTAACTTATTGTTTCAGAGCTCATATTTCTCAGTCAATCTGGAAGTTCGTAGCAGCCCCATCTCACATGGCTTTGCCTTACCTTTGAGCACATTGCCCCATTAGCAAGAAGATTTGAAGCTTATATTACATTCGCCTTGTTTTAACATTTACAGAGACAAAGAAAGGAAGCTTGTCATGGTTGTCAGCGGCCCTTGGTCAAATCAAGGGGGATAATTGTTGTTCATGGGGCCCTGACAGTGAGTCAAGGGCAGTCTCTGATCCAGGTCCTGGGCTTGGATGTAGTCAGCCAGCCACTCTGGGTGGTCAGACTCTGGATTCTTATCTCCACATAAGGAATGAAGAGCTGAATGTTGTGTGGCTCACCACCTGTGTTGACTCTTTATGGCTATTGGGAACGGTTTTCGTTCTGGAATGAGAGGCAGGCAGGTATTACTGGAGAAGAAAGTGGGTGCTATAGCTTATTACTTTTGCTGCAGGTCGGGAGGTGTCATGAGTGAGTGATTAGGCAGTGCAGAGGCCATCCAGCACGAGTGGTATCAGGGGTTGGGGAGGGTCAGTTCGAGTGAGGAAAGATGTTACTGGTAACAGAGAGTGCAGTAGTGTATGATGTTATGACACAATAGTGAACCCCTCTGCTAATTAAACCAAGCACCCAGAAAAGCTTACCTTGCTTCATAATCTGTTAAAGTATGAATGACAGAGAACTCCCAAATTCTACTATTTAAAGAAAATATATCGATTAATTCTCTAACTCTAAAAGTGAATATTAAACAGCATCTATTTACAACTCTAAGCCTCCTTTCTCCTGACTGCTTGTTATCTGCCTCCAACTCGATAACAATCCACTGTTCCAAAAACCACCTGTATTAAAATTACATCAACTTAATTTTCAAAACCAGACGGCAGCTGTCATCTCCTGTGTCCTCATTCCTCTGGCTGTTGATCTCCCTGGGTCATTTTTGGTCTTTTGCTGCAAAGATGTTTCACATGAAAGAGGTACCTGGATAGAGAGTGTTTTGCTCACAGTTACCCTAGCGATGGCAGTTGGTCACACTCTCTCTGGCTAATGCTCAAAATGTCTGCTTCTTTATACCCAAACATCAGATTGTCTCATTGGTTCAATGTTGACAAAATAGTAAAATTCAAATGCGATTGGATTTTAGTATCTTGGGGCATAATTTAAACTGATTGGATAAATTTGAACTCTTGTAAAAACATAGCAACCAAAACTCAGGTACTCAGCCAATTATTTCAAATTTTCAATTTTCCAGTACACTGAGAATACTAGTCAGTCACATGACAGGTGTCTACAAGCTTTCAGTGTAAAACAGCTTTCACTCTCTTAAAGGTACAGTACATGCCTTCAACTTCATAACAATGAGCTTTGGTGAGTAGCAGGTAAAGGAGCAGAGATAGAGGAGGCAGCCTGGTCCTTTCAATCTAAAGACCCTCTCTTGTCAGGTCACCCCGAGGTCTGATTCTGTTCAGCTTTTGCTTTCCCTGACTGCAGCTAAATCTCTCCCTAGTTGCAGGTAAGTGACCACAATCGCAACTGCTGATGGCAACACTAAATCCAGAGATGTAGCACTAAATGTAACATGATGACATGAAAATTCTCTTTTGTTTTCCAACACTTCAGGATCAGTGATTTAACAGTGTGAAGCAGTCACTCACTGAGACCATTTGATACAGGACAGTGTGATGAAGATGTCAGATGGTTCTGGTGGGATTATATACAGCTTAACTAGTAAAACTAATCAGAATAATTTCTTGACCCATCCTTTGCCTTAGACACTGCAATGCAGAATGAATGTGGCTTCTGGTCATGTGATGATATCAATGTGACTGACTTATCTACATGTTGAGTTTCTCAAAGGATTAATAGCCTTAATGTGAGAACAAGATTAGCGTGGTGCTGGAAAAGCACAGCAGGTCAGGCAGCATCCAAGGAGCAGGAAAATTGGCGTTTCAGGCAGGAGCCCAGTCGATTTTCCTGGTCCTCGGATGCTGCCTGAGCTGCTGTGCTTTTCCAGCACCACTCTAATCTTGACTCTGATCTCCAGCATCTGCAGTCTTCACTTTCATCCTTATTGTTCCTGGATGCAATTGCCAATTTAACCAGAAGCAAAAATTGGTGGCAATAAAGTTCAAGGCCTAGCTGATCTTAAAATCAATTTTTTTTAGGATTTCTTGTCAGTTGGGAGGAAGGGAGGAGTTGTTCAGGCCTGGAAAGGATTACGGAGCTCCCCAAGCCCGAGGAATTGTTGCCTTGCTGACCATCTGTCAACCCGTACATAACTTCCTGAGCAAAGTTCCAGAGGTCCTGATAGGAGTCTAACTCATTGCAGTTTTGGCTCCAACCCTTCTTCAGGAGAGATGGGATCCCACCAGATTCAGAACTGAAGTGTATAAATGAGACCTCAGGGTTAATATCTTCCGGCCTTTACGCGTAGTTGAGGTACTCTCAGTACCTGCAGTAGCCTTCACACTCCTCAATCACCACCTTGAGTTAAAACTTAACTCTAGTTATAAATTAATTAAATCAAAGTATATAAATTGTGTGCAGAAAGAAGTCAGAAGTCTTCAATTGAAAAAAATATAAATGAATGGGGAAGGTGAATTGTGATTAAATACAGTAGGACCATTGCCACAGACTGATACTGTATATTTGTGTTTCTCCAAAAAAAAAACAAGCAAACTCCAGCTACAACTTCAGCAGTGTGCATTGTGTCTGGAAGAAATAATGTCACTGATTGAATTTAATACCTCGGAAATGCTCCATTTTATGTAAGAGTAGAAATAAGATAGAGCTGAGACCAGCAAATATGATTGGTGCAAATGAAGTACGTTAGGTGTAATAACACATCCAATCTATTTGATGATCCTTTGCTTTAATACTTCGGCAAGTGAACAGGATGACACTCATTTATTTCAGTCTTGCTTTGTGGCTGTTATCTACTGCAGTTTAAGGAGATTATGCAACATTAATGAAATAACACAATTTTGGTGTATAGCTTTCTATTCCAGAGTCTGAATAGTTCTACTTACTTCTGTCTATCTGTCAATCAGATTTCAGTTTCTATATTAGCATTGAAGAAAGCCTGCTGATTGAATTAGAGAACAATGCAGCACAGAAACTAGCCTTCTGTTGAACAAATCTACACCAGTGTTTTTCTTTTATACATGGCTCCATACTCTTTAGTATTCCTTCATGCAAAGACAAAGTTTTAAATTCCATTGAAAGAATCTATTAACATCAATAATTGCTTCATACATTGATGAGGTCCTTGGCTCATTGTCTGCTATATTACACCTAAGCTATTTCCATGACATTTTTTGTCATCGGTGAATTGTCATTCCCCTCTACTCTAAAGTCTCAAGTCTACCTCAGCTGGGGTGTACAAAGTTAAAAATCACACAACACCAGGTTATAGTCCAACAGGTTTAATTGGAAGCACACTAGCTTTCGGAGCGACACTCCGTCATCAGGTGGTTGTGGCTGAAGGAGTGGCGCTCCGAAAACTAGTGTGCTTCCATTTAAACCTGTTGGACTATAACCTGGTGTTGTGTGATTTTTAACTTTGTACACCCCAGTCCAACACTGGCATCTCTGAATCTTGACTACTATCAGCTGGGATGGGAATTGTCATTAATGTTATTCTGAACCACACATTAGCCAGATAAAGAATCTAAAGTATACTGGTATTTAGATGAACATTTGAAATGTTACAGTATATAAGGCTGTGAGCCAAGTGCTTAAAAATGGAGTCCTGTAGGTAAATGTTTGATGACTGGCTTTAACATAATGGGCCGACGGGCCTTTTTCCATGCTATTAGTACTATGACTCTATGACAATATTTGTTTTTTGTCCAACAACATCTCTCTCTCTCCATGTGCCCATAGTCCCTTTAATTCCATCTAATTACCTGATTATACTGTGATCATTACATCAAATCATTTCTTGTTAGATCTCCTATTGCTTCACTGTATTACCTTCAGCTCTTGCCCAGAAAGTTGAAATTTAAAGCCAACCTTGCCATGGACATGTGCCTTAACATAGCTAAAAAGGTTGACTAAAAATAAAGTAAACTAGGTGAAATAGTATTTCATTTCTTACTGTAATACTAATATATTGGCTGCAAAAAGCCACACAAACACACACAACAAAAACTCTCCTGTCTGAATGCAAAACTACAATGTTGAGTAAACAAGACTTCTGGTCATGTGATAATATTCAAGTACTGTACTTGGTTCATCTGCAAGTTGAATTTTTTTAAAATCCCAGTTTATTTGTAGATGGTTAAGGCCTACAATTACAGCTCAATTTGGTTGACAGAAACGGAAATTGCTGAGAAAACTTAGGTCTGGCAGCATCTGTGGAAAGGAAGCAGAGTTAACATTTCGGACCCTCCTTCAAAACTGAACAGATGCTGCTATACCTCCTGAGTTTTCCTGGCAATTTCTGTTTTTGTTTCTGACTTCCAGCATCCAGTGTTTTTGGTTTTTTTCATTTTGTTTATACCAGCTTTCTAATTGGTCAATAAATTTCACTCGTAATTTCCATGGACAGATTATAATATTGTGACCAGCATTTTCTGTTCCTGTCAATCAATTTTCTTTTGACAGACTATAATATTGTGACCAATCTGTTCAAATTCTTGGTGCAGTCTTATAACCATCTATTGGTTCTTCTAGGGTTTTAGAAGTCTATAGGAATTCACAATATTGAAAAAAGAACCTGTTTCTCAATTTATTTAGTTAAGAAAATGCAGTCATAACAGTTGGTTTTCCACAGTTTTTTGCACCAATGGCAACCTTCATCTGCTTGTAGTATCTTCTAAAATCAAATTTGAAGGATTAACATGTAAATGTCTAGCACTTTAAGATGATTAAAAAACCGTATATTGGACCAAAACAAAATTTTGTCCATCACTCTATAGAATGTGGTCCTGTGAAATGTGAAATAATAGGATTTTAGTTAGATATCTTTAATATGGGAATGACAACATTAACATAGATTGTATAATACAAATTGCTAGGTTAGCATAAAAAGCACAGCAGTTTTCTGTATGAAGAGATAAGAGGTGCTTATGAAGTAAGGATCTGTAATAATAAATGACTTCAATAAGCCAAATATTAATTAGAATTACAAGGCAATGTGGAATGATTGGTAAATGTAATTCATTATTGCTTCAGAGTCACAAGAGGTAGTGCACATCTTAATAGGTGGTCAGCAGCACATACAGGGAAGGGAAGTCATAGCATATCTTTGCTAATAACAGTGGCAGAATGCTTCAGTTTAATAAGATTGCATTTACAGAGGACTGGGAGTCATTTGTTTAATTTTGAAAGAACTAACATCAATAAAATGAGAGATCTGCTTAAGCAAATTAACTGGAGAGAGGTGTTCAACAATACTTCAGCAGAAGATAATTTTAAAAATTCTAAAGTAATAATGCACAGTGTGCAGGGTGAATACAAAGGGTGGACTAACATAGTGTGAACTTCAATGGATTTGAAATGAAAAGGAAATTCAACTTCTGAATTCTGGAGAGATGAAGGGGATTATTATAACTTCTTCATAGGATTAGGGTGTCACTGTTAAGGCCAGCACTGTGGTTCATCTCCAAATTCCCTTGGACTGAGAGACTTATTATATCATTTCAAAACAAATCACATTACTGTAGGCCAGATGTGGTGAGGATAGCATGTTTTCTTTCTTAAAGGACATTAGTAAACCAGATGGGCTTTGAGACAAATCAGTCAATGATAGTTTCATGGTCAAGCCTAGTTTTAATTCTATTAATGATCATGGTGTAAACCACATTGCCAGAGCATTAGAGAAGGCTTTGGATTACTAGTCTGGTCACATTACCATTATGCCATCATCTCATCTTTATGCAGGAGTATATGGAAAATATCATGAGAGCAGTTAAGCAAGAAAGGAAGAGTCAGATAAAACATAGGGCTAAGTCTTATTTTGGCTTTGTGTGAGTTGGGTTGAGATTTTAAAGGGATTTTTGCTGCAAATGCCAGCAAGATTTCTTGTTGTTTCTTACCAACTGCACCTCATTAACTATCTGACCACCGCTATGTCATCCCTTACATCCTATTCTATCTCCATCTTACCACATGCCAATCGTGGAACAATTCACCATTCACCAGATATCTGCTGCAAAACTGGTACATCACCACCGCACCACCAGCCCCCACCCCCACACACCGCACCCCACCCCCACACACACACACAAACACACTAGCACCCCCATACTATTTTTGAAAAACAGGTTGTGCAACTGGACAAGCATTGTCAGTCCGGAGCTACCCTGCACAGTTCCCGATATTTGCCAAGGACATGGTAGATAGGGGGAAGCTTGGTACTCCACTTTTCAGGCAGTGACTTGCATCCTTCTGGATGGGATGGTGCACTTCATTTTCCCCAGCCCCAGCAGTGGATGCCAAGACACCAGACAATGCCACTCTGGTCTAAAGTTGCCACCCAAATTAGAGCGGTCTCAGCCAACAGGAAGAATGCACTGCTCTGAAGGAAGAAGGCTAATGAGAGACTCTTGACTCTTACCGCTCCAAGTACTGCCTGACTGTATCAAAACCCCTAGATTGGCATCAGATTCTACTGTTGACTTATTCTGCCAGGGCCTCCTGAGCGAAAGTTATCTCCCTTGATTTGGCTGAGGCCTTCTGCCAACCATGACCAGCTTCTTGCTTTTGTGTCTGTGCTAAATACCAAGACAAGGCAGAAATATATGACCCTCATATTTCTAGCTAAGTAGGCAAAAGCACAAAGACATGGAAAAACAAGGTGAGGATGCTGTGAGCATCTAGCTAGGCTCAGAGTGAGTGAGTGCAATGAGACTGAGTGAAAAGCTCAGAGATACAGGCTGGTCCAGTCCATGGGCTGGATGTGTGCCCCTGAGCACACACTGTCATTGCTGCATTACAGTGATGGTTACTGGTGTAGCCCGAGGTGCACTACTGAACTGCAGAGTCTCCTGTAAATGGATTAGAGGTGTGCTATATGTGTTCTTAGAAGCTGGCGCATATTGGATGCCAATGTCCATGATGTGGGGTGTGTGCAACCAGTGCCCATGGACTGTAACATAGAATATTGGTGCCTGGCATCCAGCATGGAGGTTATTCAGAGTAAGTGGCAAGCTTAAGTCCACTGGTACTTGCTGTGACTTCCATGTCAAGAATTCTTGATGTCTAGCTTGTTTGGTGCACTTGGCAAGATGGGAAACTAGATATCAATGAGTTGTGACATTACAGAGTCATTGAGTTGTTCAGCACATAAACAGACTCTTCAGTTCAATGTGTCCATACCAACCTGATACCCTAAATTAAACTAGCCCCATTTGCCAGCATTTGGCCCATATCCCTCTAAACCCTTCCTATTCATATACCCATGCAGATGCCGTTCAAATGTTGTAATTGTATCAGCTTCCACCTCTGCATGAAAAGGTTGTCCCTCAACACCTTTTCAAATCTTTCCCCTCTTACCTTAAACCTATACCCTCTAGTTTTGGCAAAAAGATCTTAACAAGGAGCTCAACAAGGTATAGTCTCCACAAATTATCATCTTGCCATTGCCTGGCAAGAAACTCACCATAGTACACAGCAAAAGCATATAAGATGAAGTGAGATGCTCTCAATATTGAGATAGGCCTTACTAGAAAAAAATGGTGGTATAGTAGACAGTGAAGAAGGTTGTTTAAGATTACAAAGAGATGTTGATCAATTGGGTCAATGGGCTGAAGAGGGGCAAACAGAGTTTAATTTGGTTAAATGCAAGATATTGCATTTTGGTAACACAGGACTTATACAGTTCATGGTCGGGTCCTGGGTAGAGTTGTCGAACAGAGAGATCTAGGAATTCAGGTACACAATTCTCTGAAATTTGCATCACAGGTTAAGAAGGTGTGTAGCACTCTTACATTCATTGCTCAAACCATTGAGTTTAAGAGTTGGAACATGTTGAGCTTGTACAGGATATTGGTGAGGCCTCTTCTGGAGTACAGCATGTAGCCTGCTATAGGGAGGATATTATTAAAATGGAGAGGGTCCAGAAAGAATTTACCTGAGTGTTGCTGGGAATGGAGGGTTTGAGTTATAAAAATAGGCTGGATAGGCTAAGACCTTTTTTCACTGGAGCATAGGAAGTTGAGGGGTGACCACATAGAGGTTTATAAAATGAGGGACAGAGATAAGGTCAATAGCAAGGGCCTTTTCCCTAGGGTGGCAGAGTTCAAAACTAGAGGGCATATTTTTCAGGTGAGAGGAGAAAGTTTTAAACAGGACATGAGGCACAATTTTTTTATACACACAATAGTTTCTGCGTGGAATGAACTGCCAGACAATCTTGTGGGTGTATGTACAGTTACAATATTTAAAAGACATTTGGATAAGTATATGCATAGGAAAGGTTTGGAGGGATATGGGTCTAATACCAGCAGGTGAGACCAGTTTAGTTTGGGAACATGATCAGTGTGGACTAGTTGGACTGAAGGGCCTGTTTCCAAACTGTATGATTCTATGACTCTATGGATATCTCATTCGATTTTACCATAAATCGTGCCATAGCCCACATTGTTCAGACCATTATAAGATTCTACTCATAGTAGGAAATGAACAATGTTACAATAAGACTTTTTTCGGTTTTTGCAGGACAGAGGACAGGCTGGGAAAAGGTGAGAAACAAAAATGATGTGAACATAGCTGATCTGGAGAATAACCATGAAATCATGAGATAATCAATGCTCTGAAAGATTCTATTATCCAGAGTCAAAAGTGAAAACATGAGCATCTTGTTGTTCCTAAGTAGTAATAATTCGAAGAGAAATGATAACTCCATTACATGTAAAAATTAAAAGTCATAAGTTGGCATAAGTAATTCAAAATAAATAGACCCTTTGGGTTTCAGGCCCTATAGATACCAATAACTTAAGAAAAAAAGAGAAATATTTTCCGAATGATGAACAGAAAGAATCACAGGTCAAGATTTTATAATTTTATTGCAACAAATGCATTGAAATTAACTTTAATCAAATGTGAATTTGCATTAGCACAGACAACTAATACATCAAACTGGAGAGAGAATATTTTACCATTAACGCAACTGAAATATGTCTTACAAAATCCTTTCACTGTGTCACACCAGGCAAATATGTCATATTACAGGAATAGTTCCATACCCATTCCTGCCTATTCATCAGATTCTCACTTCTACCCATCATTCTTGGTGAAAACTTTATAATGTTCTTTGACAATTGTGCCAATTAGTCTGAGTTTTCCCAATAAGCCACTCCACAGTGACTCCCCATTCCTTAACCCTTCAAGAGTTCTCTCTGTTCAGTTCTTTTATCTTGAATGGAAACTAAATTCTCAAAAACAATTCCTTCTATGTTCTTCTTTTGTTAATCTTACATTCTGCATCTCAAACAGCTAATTTTTTTCTGTGCAATACTGTGAAACACTATTAAAATTGCCAGCCAACATCAATGACTTTCTGTTCAAATTTACAACTAGATCACATGGGCATGTTTCAGAGCTGAGAAAAGGTACATTTCCAAATATAGCCATCTTGTAAAATTCAGCATTCTCGTAACTAGGAATAGAAAATAACTTCTACCAGTATACAATGAAATAAGGTTTGAAATGTGCTGAAGAAGTGTCATACCGGACTTGAAATGTTAAATCTGTTGCTCACTACACTGATGCTGTCAGACCTGCTGAGTTTCTTCAACATTTTCTGTGTTTGCTTCACAATCCTTCAGCACCCACAGTATTTTGCTCTTATTTGAGATGTGTTGGCGGTTATTATAAATTAGACACTGAACTCTGATAAATCATAAGAGCTGACTCTTCAAAGCAGAGCTAACCATATCTTTTCCGACCAGGCACTCTGGAGGACCCTAGAGTTGGAAGTGCTATCCCACTCTCACGCTTAATAGAGTCACCAAGAAGGCCAAATTGGGGTGTACAAAATAATATGGGGGAAAGATCGACCAAGAAGATTTTCTTTCCTACCTACACAAAGGGTCCAGAACCAGATGGCATAATTTTAAGATAGGGGGCAGGAAATTTAGAGAGGATTTAAGGAAGAATGTTTTCACCCAGAGGGTGATGGGTATCTGGAACTCAGTGTGTGAAATGGTGGTAGAGGCCAGAACCATCACATGATTTTAAAAATTATATGCTTAGTGTACAAGTGTCATAAGGTGGGATTACATTAAGGAGGTGTTTGATTGTCAACACATACACAATGGGCCAAAGGTCCACTCTCTATGTTATAAAGCTCTACAATTCTGAGGCTGTGGCAGCTGCCAGAAAGCCAGCCAAGATTGCAAGCGCCAAAACATCAAGTATGTGCTTTTGTTTGGCAGGCGGGAAGGTTGCTTGGGTTATGGGTGACGAGGAGATGGGGGGTACAGGAATTTGAAAACATGAGCAGAGGGGTGGCTTTCATTGACCACCTATCTGCTGCACATCCAATACATCGATGGTGGACAAATTAGTACAGATCAAGAAAAGCGCCAGTCTCCCAAATGACAGGCTGGCCAGATGGATTTACCGGTCATGTGGTCCTACTGTTTCTTTATTCTATATGGAATTGAGATAATGGTAGCCCAAGCAGGAATTGACCCTTTAGTTGCCTCAATAAACAGTAGGTCAAGATGATGGAACTTGGGCCTTCCCACCTAGAAATTAAACCTGTAGAGGCAGGAAGGAGCTTGGGTTTTGGGGCACTATTCCATCTACTTCTGTTACTTTCTTGTCTCCAGGAAGGGATGATTGCACACTTGCATGGCTGTTGATTTTGAGACCGCAGCTCAGGCAAAGCAACATTAATTGAACAAAATAGATGGAAATTTCACCTCTGCATTCACCAGCTTAAATTCTTCTGCTGATTGCAAAGAATTCACAGCAAATAACAGGTTGATGAATATTAAAACAGATGACCCTAACCAATAAGCAATTGGACAGAATCCTAGCAGATGGAAGTGAAACACTAAGGAAACAAAATGAACAAGGCAAACACTCTATGTATAGTGCTGTAATAACTGAAGGTGAAGTTGAGTCAGACCTAGGAGATATATCTATTGTATATTGCAAAAGATAACAGTATTTAAATAGAATTTAATTCTACACTTTTGTATGAGAGTTTTATTTCAGTTAGCTACGCTCCATAAAACTCACACCCCACTGATTACTAACTCCCCCTATTTATACAACCAATTCAAACTCAATTAACTCTTAATTAATCTATCCATCACTTGTTTTCTCATTCTATTAAGTCTCAGGCATTCCTTCAGACCATATTAGATGATAACAATATGGACTCAAGTGGCACTATGTCCAGTCACTGCAGAAAATCAATCAGTAAAGCAAATTGAATTTTGAACTATCTAACCAAAGTAGTAGCTTACATGTGTGGAATTCATGTCAAGTTGCATAGTACCCAACTCAGCTCACATCTTGAGTATTATGCCTTCTGTGGAACACGTACAAGGAGGGTATTAACAACAAGCACTGAAGGCTCAGACCACACCTCAATATTGTATCCATTTCCAATACAAAATAGGGAGGTTCTCATTTAAAATTGAGACATGAAAGAATTTCATCTTCCAAGATGCAGTGACTGTCTGGAATTCTCTATCCCAAAGAGTAATGGAGGCTCTATCACTAGAAGTATTGAAAGTGGAGGGAAATACATTTTTGAAATATTATAGAGTTCAGGACTATGAGGAGCTAACATAAAAGGGGAGTTGAGACCTGAGGCAGATTAGGTGGGGCAGGCTTGAATGGCCAAATGGCCAAATGGCCTACTGCTTCTTCAATTTCTCATGTTCTTATGTTCAGTGACATTCAAGACATTAAAATAAAAGCTGAAGACTTTTTATGGCAGGGCCACAGAACTGTCTCATTGTCTCAGAAATGAAGAAAGACTGCATTTTTTTGGACTTTTCAGCTTTAAGAAGGCGATTCTCCAAAGAAAATAAAGAAGGACTTGCATTTATATAACTTGACTCTCAACCACAATTTAGTCTATGGCCAATGCAGGGGTTTTGAAGTGTATTCATCATTGCAGTGTGGGTAAATATGACAGTTAACTTTCACAAAGATCTGAAAAACCTGAAATTAAAATAACCAGTTTTAGTATTATTTGAGGGATACATACTGATCAGGCACTGCTTCTTATCAACATAAATTAATCAAAACTTCTATATTGTTCCGAGAGGGCTTCTGTTTAATATTTTATCTTGTCCTGAAAGGTATGCAATGCATTAAAAATATGGGAAAGTAAACCAAAAATAACCAGTAAATCAAAATAAGCTAATGTGTGAAAGTAGGATCAGGAAACTCAAGTTTAAACAGTATTTAAAAATACAAATAAAATGCAAAAAAAAGTTTAAAAAATTCAAGAGATTCTTTTTCTCTTAATCACAACATTCTGAAATGCAAAATAATCTTGGAATCATTTAAGAAACAAATGATAGGGGTGTGAGATGTGTGTGTGGGGAGGGTGACTGTAATATCTGTCTGGGTGGAAGAAATAAAATGAACTCACTTAAATAATTATAATCATCATTTGCAATCTAATGTGCAAATTAATTAATCATTCACTAATTTGTTGAAAACATTTGGTCAAGAAAATTAATCAAATCACTTAAAGCACTTTTCCAAGTACATTTGTCTACCATCGCATGATGATGATTTAGGGTGGCACAGTGGCTCAGTGGTTAGCACTGCTGCCCCACAGCACCAGGGACCCAGGTCTGATTCATGTCTCAGGTGACTGTCTGTGTGGAGTTTGCAATTCTCCCCGTGTCTGCGTAGGTTTCCTCCAGGTGCTTCGGTTTCCTCCCACAATCCAAGGATGTACAGGTCAGGTGAATTGGCCATGCTAAATTGCCTATAGTTTTAGGTGCATTAGTCAGGGGTAAACATAGGGTCGGGGAATGGGTTTGGGTGGGTTACTCTTTGAAGGGTCGGTGTAGACTTGTTGGGCCGAATGGCCTGTTTCCATACTGTAGAGAGCCTAATCGTATCCAATAGGCAGAAACTAAATAAGATGCCCTTTCCAGACTGCACATTTTGAGCGTGTCCCATAGTGTTACTGATAGTGTGATATAGCTAATTGTTAATAAGCAAAATGTCAGATAATTCTGAATTTGCATGGCTACAGATGTCTGCATTCTTGTTGATATAAATGTTGTCATGTTGCAAAGTTTCTCATTTCCATGATCTAATGTTTATATACTTGTGTCTTTCAGATCTCATCCAAAAGTGGCACCTCTAGTCCTAAAGGAAGGAAGAGATGTAGAAGCACCAGAACCGGGAACGTGAAGCGGAAAATTAGTATGTATATATTGCTTAACATTCTCAGCATCAATCAAATTGAGGCACAGTTCTCTACCAGGAACTGGACAGAACCAATTACTGATCACATTTTCTGTTTGATTTGTAATGTACATTAAGATACATCTTTATTTAAAGTTAATCTATAAATTCAGTGTTACCAGCCATCATTAGATCACCAGAAGCAGAGGTGCTGTAAGTTGTCTTAATGTATTCATTAATTTTAACTTTAGACTTGGATTTGTCGAGTAGCAAAAATAAGGATGCCTAATATAATCTAATGTGGGCTATAGCCAATACCTTTGTGCACAAGATTTATTTAGGAACTGAGTTTTTTAAACAGCTGGTGGCAAAATTGAAAGTATGTGGTTTAGCCAGGTCTGCTAGAAATGACATACTCTCATAAAATGTTTTGCAGCTGATTATGAGCTGGCTCAGCTTCAAGAAAAACTGAAAGAGACTGAAGTGGCCATGGAGAAATTAGTTTTGAAAATGGGAACTGCATCAGACAAGTAAGAAATAACCCATTAATATCTTTAAAGTAGTGCTTTCATAACATTTCAATAGCAGAATTACTTAGTCATTTTAAAGTAGTGAAGTTTACTTTCTCAAACTCAGTAGTTGCTAATGCGAATCTCTGATAAATTAATTCTTAAATCTATGGGTACCTGAAATAAGACCATCAGACAGAGCACCAGAAACAGGCCATTCAGCTCACTGAGTCTGTTGTACCATTCCATGAGATCATGCTGACCTGATCATCCTCAACTCCACTTTCCTGTCTTTTCCCCAGAATGTTTGATTCTCTTGCTGATTAAAAATCTGTGTATATCAACCTTGAATATTCTAAATGATCCAGGCTTAAAGGCCCTCTGCAATAAAGAACTCCACAGATTCACTACTCCCCCTTCTTCTGAGATTATGCCCACTGGTCCTAGAATCTCCCCTAAGGGGAAACAATCTTTCCGTATCTAGTCTGTCAAGGCTCCTAAGGGTCTTGAATGTTCAGTAATGTGTTCTCTCATTCTTCTAAACTCCTGAGATAGCCATCTTTTGCTCATCTTGTCCAGTGGGAGCTCATCTGACATGGAGATGCGGATAGAAATCAATGAGCTGCTGTGCAAGCCTGAGGCTCCTGGGACGCTGATGCTTGGGCATGTCACAGGTGGATCCTCAGCTTGTTGGCTCTGTTTTAGGATCTTTCCACTTCCTGCTGAATGTTAGTTGCCTTTTCCTTGTGGAGGTACTTGTTACTGCTGAGCTGGTGTTGTTCCTGATGCAAGTTAGCCAGTTGGTAGTGGCCCCTTGCCCTAAGCAGAGTGGACAGGGTGAGTTGCAGAAGATGCATCTGTGCCACTCTAAAAGATGGCGGCATAGAAGAACAGCTAAATCTGGCCCTTTCAACACATGGCAGCCACTTGTCAAGCAGTGATAGCACCCTTTGACAGAAGGAGTGCTTTGGACAATACCTCATCTGGTCATGGCTGCAGCTCTTAAATGTGAACGATGCTCATCAGTTTCACAGAGGAATTTCTTTTCTCTGTGAACTCGTCTCCTTTAATTACACTACGTAATCTTTTCATTATAGACATTTGTCCATGTTTAGTATTGGTAACAGCCAATGAAATGATACAAACATATGTTCATTGCAACATAATAAAACATTGTGACTTTTTGAATTGTTTCCTTAGGCAAAAAATAAAGTCTGCGATCAAGATAAATCTACTGCACAGTCTTTACATTAATGTTTCCTTTTCATTTTTGATGCACTTTAGTTAATAGTGAAGAATGTGTACACTATCTTACAATACTTTTAAAAGTGTAACATCACAAAGTATTTCAAAAAAGTATAATGAAAATACACACTGAGCTGAAAAAGAAATTTGTAAACAAATACCAATCACAAGGGAGGAGAGTAAATGATTGAAGGGAGAGAAGTTTATGAAGAACATTTCAGAACATGGGATATAGTTCATAGAATCCTACAGTGTAGAAACAGACCCTTCGACCCAACAAGTCCACACTGACCCTCCAAAGAGAATACCACCCAGACCCATTGCCCCCCCCCCCCCAACCTATATTTACCCCAACTAATACACCTAACCTACACATCCCTGAACACTATGGGCAATTTAGAACAGCCAATTCACCTAACCTGTACATCTTTGGATTGTGGGAGGAAACTGGAGCACCCAGAGGAAACCCACGCAGACACTGGGAGAATGTGCAAACTCCACACAGACAGTTGACAGAGGCTGGAATCGAACCCAGGTGTCTGGCGCTGTGAGGCAGCAGTGCTAACCACTGAGCCATCGTGCCGCCCTTGAGCTACCATGCTAACCCAAGTTGCAGTAGGAATAGCTGACAAGAATACGTGCATGAATAATATTCCAGAGTTCGAAGTACTAAGGATTTTCAGGATGAGAGGGCCTTGGAGAACCTGCGTAGATTGTGATGAAGACAGATATCAAGGAAGGATAACAACATCAACTCACATGCATGAGAACTTCTATTTTAGATCAGTAAGAACAGCGGGCAGTAAATAGGTCTTGATGCAGAATGAGATATGAGCAAAGGAGCTTTGGACATGTTTTGTGCCAGTTTTGGATACTGGCAAGGAAAAATTGGACCAGGATTCTGGTTCAGGATTTCAAGATCAATGAAATAAGTTATAGAATCATGAAATGATTACAACTTGGGCCTATCAGCTAGAACAACTTCTCCCCTATTTGCCCTGCAAATTTCTTCTATTCATGTATTTATTCAAATCTTTTCTGAAAGCTATATTTGAATCTGACTCCACCATACAATAATGCAGTACATTCCAGATCCTAACCACTCATGCAAGTCATGAACATGAAATCGGAACATTAGGTTAGTGACCAATAGGACACAGTTATGGGACAGTCTGGTTCAACCTAACACAATGGGTTTGTGTCGTCATCAGTTCCACTCGCATTTTCTCAAAAATTATTATAGGCTTTTTCTGGAAGTTCTGAGCAGTCATCTGTCAAAGCATAGCATCTTCTACAGACTAACTAGAATGGGACAAGCAATTAGACCTTGTATTAATCAGTTAGATTGAAGAATCATTAATGAGCAGCATGGAATCTGAAACATAAAATGTCAACTGCAGTAACAACTCAATGTCAAATCAGGTACTGAAAGTAAATTAAAGATTGCATTAGTAGAGATTGATTAAAAAAGTAATTTACTTTTTAATTCTCAGCTAATAATTGAAATCTCTAACAATATCTAAAAGAAATAACATTTCAAACCGGTTAAAGTTACTCTACATTCCAGAGAGTAATTTGTCAGTAATAAAGACTTAAGGTGCCATTAGTAATTATTTACACTGAACTGGACAGTGACATTTCAGACTGTTTGGACAGATGCCATTGAACCCATTGTTTCTGTGCTGGCTTTCCAAATGAGCATCTTATCTTCTAACATTCTCCTGCTTTCGGCCCATAACTCGGCACATTGTTCCTTTTCAAATAACCATCTAATTCGTGGGCGGCACGGTGGCACAGTGGTTAGCACTGTTGCCTCACAGCGCCAGAGACCCGGGTTCAATTCCTGCCTCAGGCGACTGACTGTGTGGAGTTTGCATGTTCTCCCCATGTCTGCGTGGGTTTCCTCCGGGTGCTCCGGTTTCCTCCCACCATCACAAAGATGTGCAGGGTCAGGTGAATTGGCCATACTAAATTGCCTGTAGTGTTAGGTATGGGGTAAATGTAGGGGTATGGGTGGGTTTCGCTTCGGCGGGTCGGTGTGGACTTGTTGGGCTGAAGGGCCTGTTTCCACACTGTAATCTAATCTAAATCTAAATCGTCTCTGAATGCTTCAACTGAACGTTCCTTGAAGCTGCTCTCATGTAGTGCTTTCAACCCTAACCACTTTGTGTATGAAAAAATGTACCTCATATCACTGTTATGCTTCTTTTACCAGGTAAATTAATTCAGTGCCCTTTCAGTCTCTATCCTTTCACAAGAAGGAACATTTTCATGTTGGGCTTAGTGTTTACAATCCATGCCACAGAGCAACTCAATCCACCATGTATTTCAATAGTAAGTCTCCATTAATATTGAGACACGTACTCCCCAGCTTTTGAAAAGAGGAGGCAATCTAAGATAGTAACTTCCTGAATCATGCACTTAGCTATTCAATAAAAGTTGCTGATAGATCTACATATCAATAACTGAGAACATTGACAATTGATATTTTAATCTTTCCATGGTCCTGAAATGGAGGCTGCAAAAGGAAAGCCTCCTTCTGTTAAGCCCCCATTAAAATGGCAGCTGAAAATAAAACTTACTCTTTAGAAAGTTTGAGAATGAGAAGCAAAAGCAATTAGCAAGAAGATGTTCAAAACAATGACTATGTATATTTAACTAGTACCTTTAATGAAGTAAAAGTTTGAAGACATGTATGCAGAAAAAAAAACTTAAATAATCTATGTATTTTAATGGCAGAATGCTGGAAGATGCAGAAAAACAAACAGATAAAAGATTTTATTTGGAGTGCCCTCTGCTGATGGACCCATATACTGTAGTTTGCAAATTATTTGCATTATCAAATGTTGTAGATAATGTCCTCTAGTGGTATGCAATGGTATAAAAAGTTATTCCTTGATGATTTGGAGATGCCAGTGTTGGACTGGGGTGTACAAAGTTAAAAATCACACAACATCAGGTTATAGTCCAACAGGTTTAATTGGAAGCACTAGCTTTTGGAGTGCTGCTCCTTCATCAGGTGGTTGTGAAGCACACAATTATAAGACACATTTGGAGTACAATTGTGTACTCCACAACCACCTGATGAAGGAGCAGCGCTCTGAAAGCTAGTGCTTCCAATTAAACCTGTAAGACTATAACCTGGTGTTGTGTGATTTTTAACTTTATTCCTTGATAGGTTTGAGAGAAGTAGAAAGTGGAAAGCTCGTCATGCATAGAAATCCTCTGCTGATCTTTTCCTGTTCTGCTCCTTCTGACAACTCAATTCTGTTCCCACTACATGCAGCCTCAAGTATTGATTCTGATCTAATTCGGTGGCACAGTGGTTAGCACTGCCGCTTCACAGCGCCAGAGACCCGGGTTCAATTCCCACCTGACTGTGTGGAGTTTGCACATTCTCCCTGTGTTTGCGTGGGTTTCCTCCCACAGTCCAAAAATGTGCAGGTTAGGTGAATTGGCCATGGGAAATTGCCTGTAGTGTTAGGTGAAGCGGTAAATGTAGGGGAATGGGTCTAGGTAGGTTGCGGGTCGGTGTGGACTTGTTGGGCCGAAGGGCCTGTTTCCACACTGTAAGTAATCTAATCAGGTAGGTGCTGATAGTGAGCCAGTTTTTTTTTAAAAGCAGCAGTCAAAATTTTTTTAATTGGTCACCATAACTGAGACTACCTTTTTAATCCATCATGGGTTTTGAACTGGTCATCCTGAGTCAGAACTTCTGGATTACTAAACTAGTGGCACAATAGGAAGGTGAGGGGTGACTAGATTAAATTAGATTTCCTACAGTATGGAAACAGGCCCTTCGGCCCAAACAGTCCACACCGGCCCTCCGAAGAGTAACCCACCTAGACCCATTTCCCTCTGACTAATGCACCTAACACTATGGGCAATTTAGCATGGCCAATTCACCTGGCCTGCACATCTTTGGATTGTGGGAGGAAACCAGACCGCCCAGAGGAAACCCACACAGACACGAGGAGAATGTGCAAACTCCACACAGACAGTCACCCAAGGCTGGAATCGAACCTTAGACCCTGGTGCTGTGAGGTAGCAGTGCTAACCACTGAGACACCGTGCTGACCTTAAAAAAGTTTACAAAGTCACGAGGGGAATGGATAAGGTGAATGACAAGGGCCTTTTTCTTAAGGTGGGGGAGTTCAAAATTAGGGGACTTATCTTTAAGGTGAGAGGAGAAAGATTTAGAATGACATAAAGGGCAACTTTGTTTTTACACAGACAGTGTTCATCCGTGGAATGAACTGCCAGAGAAAGTGGTGGGTGCAGGTACAGCTACAACATTAAAAAGACATTTGAATAAGTCTTGAATAAGACATGAATAGGAGTGGTTTGGAGGGATATGGGTTGAGATTGTGGTGCAGGAAAAGCACAGCATGTCAGGCTGCATCTGAGTAGCAGGAGAATTGACGTTTCAGGCAAGAGCCCTTCATCAGGAAGCTGCATCTTCCAGTTTCCTGATGCAGGGCTCTTGCCGAAACGTCGACTCTCCTGCTTCTCGGGTGCTGCCTGATCTGCTGTGCTTTTCCAGCACAACACTCAACACTGATCTCCAGCATCTGCAGTTCTCACTTTCTCCTTGGAGAGACATGGGCCAAGCGCAGGCAGTAGGGACTGGTTTAGTTTAGAACATGGTTGACGTGGATTGTTTAGCCTGAAGAGTCATATAGCATGGAAACAAATGCAGCATCAGATAGATTTTCATGAAGCCAGGAGGATAAACCTAGCCCATCTCAAAATCTAAGCATTGTGATAACCTTTGATTGGAAATAGTACAGTAAGGAAAAAATTGCAATTTCTTTAAGAAGTTGATGGAATATATAATTTTAAAAGAACACTTTCAAGAACTTACATCAATTGTCAAGGGATCAATTGTAATTTCCTTGAATAATAAATAATATTGCTTTGTGTGACTAGGTGGCCTGTCCTTGAAGTGGGACCAAAGGAGGGAGTTAAGAAAGGAACTGAGTCATTGGTTGAAACACAAAGGAAGGGTCAGATATAAAGGAGATATACAAATAGAGGAATTGGAAAGTGAAAATACTAAGTACTCAGATGTAAACATAAAGACAAAAAGAAGAACACAATTCTTGTGAAGAGAAGCAGCAAATCATTCTCAGGTCAAGCTCAGGTTTTTCTGTCTGGCAAAAAAAAAGAGACTAGAAGTCTTGAAGGAAATATGCAAACTGGCTAAACACAAGCCAAGATCTGTCAAGCTGTGAATGGCTCAGTATTGTAAAAAGTTCTTTTTTGCTCTGAAATGGCCAAGTTGTGGTCTGGCACATTAATAGATTGTTTGAAAATGAACTTTGGAAAGCTACACTATCAAAACGACCCTGGGCCAAGGGACAGAGTGTTCACAGCAGTGTACCTTGCTGATGCATGTCATATCCTTGAAACTAGAAGGTGAAAAGCTGTTGTTAGGTCAGCTCCCAGACCTTTTATTCACTCATGGGGCATGGGCATATTTGGCTGGGCCAGCGTTTAATGCCTATCCTTAATTGCAAGCAGTGGTGAATTGCTGCAGTCCATGTGCTGTATGTAGACCCACCAAACCTACAGGAGAAAAGAATGTAGAATGTAGAACCCTGTGACTCTGCATTTCCATATTTAAGAAGAGAGTGATTCAAATGTTTGTTGTTAAGACGGACATATCTTTTATTGAATCAACTATTTAAGTAATATGTATACTTCTTATCTGAAGTATCATTTGCCTGTTAATTCATGTGTTGGTTCTGATTTGTGTTAAAGTAAAACTTGGAATAAGTGGAAATGTTGGTAAATTCTTCAATTGTGGGACATTCAATGAATCTTGATTACTTTGTTTTAAGATTTCCTCATGCAAATTTTGACATTCTAGTTACATGGTCCACTTAAGTTCTTCAATTACTTCAATATAATAAACACAGTCATCAGAGCTTTATCCTCAGAACCTTAAGACATGCATGAATAGCCTTCACATATTTTTCAGTCCTCATGCTTGTCTTAGGCTGCATTCAGCAAAGCTGTAAGCTGATCCCACAAACAGCCCAAGGCATTCACGGTACAGTGAAGAGATGTTTTAAATAATGGGGTTGGGGGTGGGGGTGGTGGCGGTGGAGATACATTTTCTGAGCATGAAAGAGATTTCTCTTAAAGAAACACTTCCCTTTTAAAGGTATTGGGAAGCTTCAGTTGTGAGGAAATATTAATGAAGTACTGTGGTGGATTCTCTGGTTTACTTTTTGGGTTTAGACATTACCCAGCTGGAGGGCAGACAGGAAAGTCTGGTGAAGGTGACCACATGCCAGTGACACAATCTATCCAAAATTAGTGGAAATTAATAAAAAAGACAGCTGAGTTTTGTAACTAACCTGCAACCCTCCTTTTTGGATTTTTTTCTTTGTACTTCGCCCAGGTGATGCTGGGTGTCTAGGCAATAAAGTTGAAAATCTATTCCATTGATCCATTTCATTTGACCAGAGAAAGTTAAGAGCAGAATTAATACATAAGAAATAGGAATACAAAGCTGTGAAGGATTTTAATCAAATGAAGAGAAGGCCATTACAACTGATCAATGAGTTAGTAATCTGAAGATATAAATTTAAACTGAATACCAAATGCAAGCAGTTTTTTTTCCACAACAACACATGAACAGATTGACTATTCATCATATTATTACTGTTTATGAAAGGTTGATATGCAAATTCCTGAAGAAGGGCTTATGCCCAAAACGTCGATTCTCCTGCTCCTTTGATGCTGCCTGACCTGCTGCGCTTTTCCAGCAACACATTTTTAAGCTTGTTTCCATCATAACAAAGTCACTGTACTTAAGAACTATTTCACTGGCTCCATAGGGTCTTGTGCTCTGTTCATGAAAGGCACTTTATAAATGCAAATTTTTTCTCTTCCTTGTTAGAACTTCAACTCCCCTATCAGGGGCAACAATAAAAGTAATTGTATGACTTTGAAATGTAATGTTAACAAAGAGTAGAAAATGATATTTTAAAATATTAGAAAGGTTTCAAGCCATGGGACTATTTGTAACACCATTCTGGAATCTAAGGCAAGCTTGCTGGCTGAATGAATTGCTTCTGTGTTATAACGTCCTACAGGTCTATGATTCAGTGTGATTGGACATCAGAGGTTATCGAGTTTTGTTCCTCACAGTCAAACCTTCTTTGGCTCCAGGATTATCTTAAAGGGCAACGACAATCTATAACTCCTTAGTGATTAAAAGAAAATCATCAACAGTGTTCCCTTGTCCCTTCAATCCATACTTTAATCTCCAATCTCAAGGAGTCCATGGGTTGCAAAGACTGAGATCAGTCAAGCAGCTGTCATCTCTTTTCCTTCCTGCTGCAACCACCTCTCAGCTCACTCTCATTCAAACTTAGAGTTATCACCATTTTGCCATTTTCCTTACATCTCTAATCACATGATCTCTCCAACTTTGTAGTTTTCCTTCAATGTTGTAACACTGACAGAATAAAAATATTTATGGTTGGTGAAATAACATGTTCTACCTCTAAGTTACTGAGTCATATCTACAGTCAGTGTTTGACAGAATGCCAATTTTTATGTGAAGGATTACCAGCGTTACTACTGAACAGGAAGAGAAGTTACTGAGACATCTGAAGGAAATCACCCGAGTCATTAAGAAAGGGCAACTCTTTGAAGGCATCAGCCCTGAGAAAGAAGCAGAGGAATCTCCATACATGGAAGACTGGGAAGGTGGAGAAAAATCATTTAACACTTACAGTAGGTACAGCAAATAGTGCATGTTCAAAAACTAATTCAGAGAGTTAACAGAAGCAGTCTACAGATGTACTTCATTAGAAACCAATGTTTTTATTTTGTATGAAACTATGTTGCAGATTCTACATTATTTTAAGTGAGAATACCATATAATGCACATTGATGTCCCTCAAAGAGCCACCTACAACAATTAAAATGTGGTGTAAATATTTAATTGTGATCAGGGACAAGGATGTAGTTTGGATTATGGATATGGGGGAATCATGGGATTGCAAACAGCAGCAATTGTGACGAGGACTTGCATTTATTCTTCACCCAATGCTTGGAGTTGACAAATCAACATTGAAACATTGGCCAGTAACAGGCGGTAAGTCCATATGCAAATACAACTTTCTAATGTCTACTTCAGACAGGGGTAAAGACATCTTTTTCCTTACATAATATTTGAGGCTTTAGTTAGCAATGTAGCACCAGAACTACAAAGCCCCATTTAAATTCCATAGATTCAGAATTTATTTTAATGAACGATTTCAGTTTAAACTTTACTGAACTTTACTAACTTTATTAAACTTCTATTTCAGACAAGAATTTAAAGAAAACAGTTTGCACTTTAACTGCTTTTTTTAGTTATCTGAAAAAGAAGTAAAATTTGACTTTGATACAATTTTGATGCCAGTAACAATAAATTTTGTTTACAAAGGTGGTCCTGAGGAAACATGTCAGAATTGCAATGGATCTGAATATAGTTTCCCACATGACACCAACCCCAACATTCCTGAGTCGAATGAGCTTTCTGCAGAGGAATTAGCAGAAGGATTTGGCACAAGAGAAGATGATTGTTCCTCAAGTGAAACGATGGAAGATCAAATGAGGCAAAGCAAAATATATCAAACACTGGACCATCAGCCAAGCACACAGGTTGGCATGGGTAGCCAGAATGACGGTGTTGAAGTGGAAGAAGTCCAGTGTGAAGGCTGCGAGTATTTTAACCAAGAAAGTGATGACCTAGCTATTATAGCAGAGAACTTTCTTGTCAGCTCTGAGGTTCATGAAGTCAGTGCTGTTGATGATCAAATCAGAGATGAATCTATTAAGGACATTTCGATTGGTGAACAGCAGCAAGTAATCATATGCAAAGGTAAAAGCAAACTCCGAAAACGCAGCAAGGTGGTGATAAAATAACTGGGAAAAACCATAATCATTATGATAGTATCCCTTTGGTAGATGTAACCAGGCTATATCAGGTCTTCCAGTGAGAATTGAATTATATAGCACATAGGTATTTTTTAATATAGACACTGCACTTGTCTAGTGCATTCCATTCTTGTCAGAAAAATCTGTTTTACTATTTAGGTACTGGTCTAGTTATAATCCTTTTACTTTGGAACCCTGCCATCAGTATTAAACTCTCCTACTTTTCTTTATGTACTGTTTTTCTTTCCTTTGTGACAATAATTCTTAATTGTTGATGAAAGAAAAATGTACAGTGATTTATAACACAAAGAATAATGTTAACTGTTGAGGATCAGTCTGCGATAAAGGGGCAGAGGCTGAATGTACAACTTGATCAGTGTAGAAAGCTAATTGTCCTACTACACCCCTGGCTTGAGCCTTATGAAGCTGGATAGACTTTGAGGAACCAAAATATGCCCCCTGTAAACTTCAGAACTCTTAACTAATTAAAGCCCTTAGGATTTCCTAAAATGTCTTAGCAAGACATTCACTCCAAGTAAATTCCAACTTCCCTTGTTCTTTGTTTCACAACTAGGCTTTGTAGAAATGAATGAAAAGAAATGACATTTAGAAAAATTATGGAGTTCTTCATTCAGGGACTCTTCTAAAATTTCTTTATCATTCAGGGTCTTCTTTTTTTAAAATAAAATCAGACCATCAATACCATTGTCCCAGCATAAAACAGCTCACACTCTGCAAATGATTTATGTTATATGGTTTCTGCAGCATTTTGGCTTATTCTGTCAGTCATAGTTCAGCAATGCACCAGACCAATAGCGTGCTGCACAATTAGAACAGCACAGTCTAGATCCATGCTTTCAACATTGGAAAACAAATTGTACACCATCTATTTTCCAGAGGAACCAAACCGGGTTCCCTTTAGGATGTAAATTTGATCTGTGGGGATGAAGATAATAAAACCATTGCTACACTCTTATTCTCATGTACATATTTGGACCTGGAATGAAGCAAGGTAAATAAATCACCAAACAAGATTACCAGAAGGCTGTAGATCAGCTTTTTTGAGTGAAATTGGACACATTAGAAGATTTGACATCTCTAACTTAATGAGAAAGGTTATTTCATGGCCTTTTGTAACAAGACTGACTAGTTTGGTTTCTTTTATATATTGATATCCAAAGCAGTAAAGGGTCACACCAGCAAAAACACAAAACACATATTAATATTAGTCATAGTTCTGACACTAAATTTCAATTCATGTATGATTCTGTGGATAAGATATATAGGAGACTATTAAAAAGCTGAAGACAAAAAAGTTAAGCAACAATTTCAAACAACTTAACAGAAGTTCATAAAGCCAGCATGTTTGCATCCACTCAATAATCCAGGAATAGACTCATGTTGTTCAGCTTCTCCCGTATAATGATTGAGGATCTATAGAAAGACAACAGAATTCATTGTTCCCGATCTATGAAATCAGAATGGTGTTATAGAACTCAAACAATTTTTTGAAAGAACATGTAGAGGAGATGCTTTACAAGTTCTGCTCATGAAGATGAGTGCAACAGCTTGTGCAAAACTGATAGCATGACCCATACAGCTCTTACTATTGAAGTGGATAAAGTAATATTACTGAAAAACAGACACATTTTGTCAAAGCTTTTAATTGAATCTTCTTTGCAGATGTGGACTGTCCTGATGAACGCAAGGCTTTGACAAAAAAGGAGTTTATATGAATTTTCAGAAGGCACTCAAAACTTCCATGTATGAGAATATTAGCTAAAAATCAAATCTTGTGGAATTGAAGGCAAAGTATTATCCTGTTTACTTAGGTAGTAAAAGTTAGTCAGGTATTAAAAGATAGGATTAACAGTATATATCTGAAATGGAAGAAAGTGACAAATGGTGATCTTAGATAACGTAACAGATAGCTGTCAGTCCAAGTTTGCTGAAGGCACAATTATAATGACATCATAAGTAGGTAGATAGCTCTGTAAAACTACCAAGAGCCATTGATGGAGGAAGTGAGCGGACAAAACTATAGCAATTAGATTTCTTTACAGATAAATGTGAGGCCATACATTTTGAATGAAAAAAGGAAAGAGCAGAAGCTGAGAGTCAGATTGCAAATGCCTAAAAAGTGCAAACTAAAAGCAAGAGTGGAGATTTAACAAAAATATAAGCCGAGAGTTGGAATGGAATGGGTTGCAGCTGCCCAAAAGTGCAATGACATTACAGGACTAAATATTATGAGGTCTGAGTTTTCTGGTGAAATTTTTATTTAAATTAATCACCTATTAAGTAATGCTAGCTTGATTGATTAATCAATACCTATGTTAATATTTTATTTGAAGGCCTCAATTTTTCCAAAAACGTGAATTTGGTTTTGATAGTTTTGTGTACAGCTGTGACATTAATTCCAATTTTTTTGAGGAGACATATATGTGCTGAGGCAGAAATATATGAAAGCCTTATTAGTTTGCATTTAAATACTACCACTCTGGAGGTTGAACCAGATTGTTTGAACCTTTTTAACTCTGAGATGAGTTGCCAACCATAGGTATGATCGATCACTTAAGAATGATTTCTTTCACCTCTGTAATGCAATTTTTCTTTGACAGTGTAGAATAGTCTCCTGTACAGACTCTTTGTTACTTTGATGCTTGACTATTCCAGTGCTGAAAAATGTGTTGCTGGAAAAGCGCAGCAAGTCAGGCAGCATCCAAGGAGCAGGAGAATCGACGTTTCGGGCATAAGCCCTTCTTCAGGAATTATGAACCAGTGATGCTTGACTATTCCAGAGCTCACCTGGCCAGAATTCATTTTCCACATTATATCAATTTCAATTCACGCAAAGCTCTATGTCCATACTCTAATTTGCAACAAGGTTATTCACCTGCCACCCACTGTATTCACTAGTTCATAATACAGCAACACATTAAAACTTCTCATTCTACATTACATATTTCTCCATAGATTTGCCCTTGTATATCTCCAGCTATACAACTCCTTGAAATTTCAGTGGGCCTCTAACTCTGGTCTCGTGTGTATCTTTGACTTTAAGCATTTCACCATTGCCAGCATGGCTTCAGACTCTGAGGTCCTTTGCTCTAAATTAAAGAATCTCAAACTACTTCCAGTATGATCCCATTTTAACATTTCAAAATTACTGCAAATCTCAGACATCAACAAAAACAAAGATGGCAATAAAGCTGGACAGTAACATTTTGTATATTAGAGTTTGCATATTATAGATAAGCATTTAATACGCAACATATAAATATGAAAATCTGTTGCTAAAGCATGTTGTAAAAACATTACTTATGATTTACCAGTTCACTGTTTCATTTGAGCTACGACAGGCCATATACTCAAGGAGAGAGAGCAGAAATGCAGCTTGAGGGTCAGGAGGTGGCTGATGTTGGGGCTGCGGCTTTCTGTAATGGCAGGTAACAAAATTGGGTTTAGACAGGCAGCAGTTCAGTATTTCTATTAAATTCCTGATTGGAACAGGACCAGACTCTGTAGAAATTAGAAAACTCTTTAACAAGGATAGAATGCAACATACAACAATTACTAAATAAATCCGAAAGAACTGCGGGTGCTGCAGAAGCTCAGCATGTCTGGCAGCAGGTGTGGAGGAAATCAGAGTTATACATTTCGGGTCTGGTGACCCTTCTTCAGAACTGATGGCAGCTAGGGAAAAGTTGCTTTTTGTGCAGCGGTTGGGGGGGGGGGCAAGGGGTTTAAGGAGTAAATTGATAGGTGGAGATTGAGCCCAAATAGAGAGAAGAACAGTTGGACAGGCAAAGAAGTAGATAACAATTAGCCCAGGGGAATGAATAGCTGCTAATGGGAACTATTAGTGGCTAACAAAGTGTTGTGTGTAATGGCAGACCAGGTGATAACAGGGCCTGATGTGTGGGGTAAGGACATAGGAGAAAGTGACTCAAGCCCTAAAATTGTTGAACTCCATATTGAGTCCAGAAGGCTGTAGAATTCCCAAGTAGAAAATGAGGTGTTGTTCTTCAAACTCGCACTGAACTTCACTGGAGCAAACCTGAGACTGAGATGTTGGCCAGGGAACGAGGTGGTGTGTTTGAAGTGGCAGGTAACTGGAAGCTCTGGATCAAAACATTAACTTTGATTTTCTCCACAGATGCTGCCAGACTTTTCTGAGCTTTTCCAGCAATTTTTGCTTTTGTTTGCAACAATTACTAGTTACCAGCATCCACAGTTCTTTCAGTTTTTATTTAGTATTTAATTCACTGCCATATGTTACCTGGTGGCAAGTGGATTGGTCACAGACAGGAGACCATGGTACAAAGAAGGAAACAGAGTCTGAGAGTGAAGTAAGGCAGCGGCGGGTCAATATATCATCTGGGCATTGGTGCTAGTGTAGACTGCTAGGGTAGGTGGAAGAGCTTACTACCCCATTCGCCTTTGCTGGAATGTTTTTCTCCATTAATGGTACTATACAAGTGTAAGTTGTTGTTGATTTAACACACCAATTGCTGTTTTCCTTGATGATGGAAAGTAAAGAACACCAGAATACTCTGGTTGTTACAGAATAGAAAAATCATAGAATTTAATCCCAAAGCAATAATAAAAATCACAGAATGCATTGGACCTCAAAATATTTATCAGAAAATGACTGGACTGGCACAATGATCTAAACTATGATTGTCCATAATTTGTTGGCCAGGTAGTGCCGATAAAATATTTATTTTGCTGGCCTAGTAATCCAGAGGAATGGACCAATGATACAATAAATAAATAAATAAATAATCAAGATTAGATTACTTACAGTGTGGAAACAGGCCCTTCGGCCCAACAAGTCCACACTGACCCGCCGAAGCGCAACCCTCACCCCTTTACCTAACACTACGGGCAATTTAGCATGGCCAATTCACCTAACCCGCACATCTTTGGACTGTGGGAGTAACTAGTGTTAAATCTATTATGGTAGTTCGATAATTTAAAGTCAGGTATTTGAACATCTGAAAATAAAAATTGGTATCAGTAATAAAGCTATTTGATTTTTGTAAAAGAAAACTCATACCTTTATAGAAAAAAACCCTGCCCATTCTCACCCAGTCTAAACAGGATTTCAAGATGGGTGGCATTTTATTGAAATTCATTCACTGTAATATGGATGTCACTGGCTAGGCCAGTGCTTACAGTCCATCTCTAATGGCCTAGAGGATAGTTAACTGTCAATCACATTTCTGTGGATCTGAAGTCCATGTAGGCCAAATCAGGTGAGCATGGCAGTTTCCTTCTCTGAAGGACATTGTGAATCAGATGGGTTTTTCCCCAACAGTCAACAGTGGTTTCATGGTTGTTGTGGGAATTTCCTGGAACTAGCTCCATTCTCCTCTGATTCTTTGGTCAGGAAGTGACCAGACTAAAATCTGTAGAGTGTTAAACTAGTCTTTATTACTTAGCTATATCTACGGACTCCAGTGAATTTAGAAATGATATGCTGGAGATCCAGAGCAAAGGCTTAAAGAGGCCGTTTTGCACTTGGATTTGGTCACAAGAAATTAACATATACCAATTAAATGATGTACAGCTGTTGTCTAAATTAAATCAATACTACTGATTTGGTTTGCATCATGCATTGGAATACAATTAACCCACCACTACATAGGTACGCATATCTAATTGTAAAGTACAGTTAATAATAAGGCATGTACATATTATCAGGTCTGATTGTATTATAAGCTACTATTTGTCTTACATATGTGTCATGTCTGACTTGTGTATTTCAATCATGCTCCTTCATATCTAGTGTTTCATTGGCTTCTTTCAAAGCTAAGAGTTTCAATAAAAAAAACTGACTGTGGCCATTATTATTCCTTTGCTATCTTCAGAAGAGTTAGTTTCTAGAACAAATAGTCCCATATATTAATTTGTGTCCTTGAGAGTTATTTGCAGCTAAATGTTCATAAGTGTTTATTCTACAAGTTGTTGTATTAAGTTAATTTTAAAAAAAAAACTTTCAATGGTCATTATTCAACCCTCAATTCCAGATCTTGATTGACTTCAAAATTCTACAATCTGCCATAGTGGGATTCAAAGCTGGGTTCCAGAACATTACTTGAGTCTCTAGATTAATAGTCTAGTGGTAGGTCATCACTTTCCCTGGCTTTTAAACCAAATCAGATTTATACCTTGAAACTGTATTTTAGGTGAAAAATACAGTTCTTTATCTTGTGCATGTTATAATTATTCTGTATTCATTAATTGGGAGCTCTTCAAAATTAGGATTTAATTAAACTTAAGAGTGAATTAATAAGTGCACTTAGCAACACTACATAATTTAATTGGAAATCTTAAAGGAGAGCTTTGCTTCCCAAGGAACCTAATAAGGTTACGGATGGGATATTTCAATGTCATTCCCCAGATGCCAAGCTTATGCAGTGAACAGAAATAAGTTAATATATTAGCTAAGAATCCTTAACATTGGTCCAATAGAACTTACTAATTAAGCAATTGTGTCATAAAAATACGAAATATATGTTTCAAACATTGGGTATGGCTCAGTTGCCATGGGAACAGAATTCTTATGTTACTGAATGAGTAATCCAGTGGCCTGAACTAACGATCCCAAGACAAAAGTTCAAATATCTTCATCCACTTAGACTGCAATAGCTGATGTAACAACCTTTAGGGTCAAGGAAGATGACTCAAATAGATCAATCCTGGGAAAGAGGGTTCCCAGGTTCCAGGTGTTGTGCTAGAATCCTAAGTGCACAAAGACAAAAGACAGGAGAGGGACAATACTCTTTTGGGCAAGCAGATTCTCATGGCATATCCTCCATAGGGAACAATAGCAAGTGACCTGTGAAGTTAATTCTTGCAGTCTGGCCCTGAGTACAAAAAAGGTTAACTAATAAGGAGTCAAGTGGCATTGCCAACCTACCACATCACCAGCTTCCTATGCTGCTCAATACATCACCCCTACCAGTTATCAGAAATTATACCTGAAATTCAGATTTTCAGCTCACCCTCAAATATTGGCGAATCATTATGTATACACGCACACACACACTCTTGCACTATCCACATGCTTCCAGCTATGGGAAAATACATCACCCAAGCATGTTGCAGCACCCTCACCACTATTCCTCCCTTTCTCCTGCAGGACAAGATTGCAGAGCCATAGACAATCAGAAAAGCACAGACACAACTGCATCTCATGAGAGGAGGAGATGGAGGAGATGGTGCTCTGCTTTGTAGTGCTGTTAGTGGCTGAGGCCATTGTGAGAATAATTAGGATATTCAGACCTAGACGCCTTCTGAAACCCCATTGCATTCTCTTCTTGATCTCTAGCATGAAATGCAAGTTGCGGATGGCACATACATGGGCTTCTTGCTTCTCAGTCCAATCCCATTGCTTGCTTGGTCTACCTTATTTCACCCTGGAAAGACAAAGGATCCTAACATCTTGGACAACTGTTTAAGAACACTCTTTCATTTTTACTACAATGCAATGGTGAGCTACATGGTGTTTTTCCACTAATCACATTTCATCATCAGTTCAAAAGAAAAATTCTCTGCCTGTCACATTATTGAGCATGTTTATGCATGAATTACAGTGCTAATGTCTGGTCCAGATATCCCGACAATTAGCTGATCAAACTAAACAACATGTTGTTTTGATGGTAACAGGCAAAGTACAGATTTTTCTCAATCAGGACATGCTTGCAAAAATCCAAATCACACTATGCACAGCTAGGTATGATTTCACAATTGGGCAACGCTTGTTGAACAATCTTGAATTCGCTAACAATTACACTAATATCCAATTTAAGAGAATCAGTTAAACACAAACATGGCACATTTGTGCTTTGTAAGGAACATATATCTGTATTTAAGGATCTATTATGTAAACCAAAAGAATATATTCAAAATATTGCACTGATTTTTATACTTGCTGGAAGCCAGAGAGCTGATAGTGCACCATTGTTTTTTCCATGGCCATGCCTTGGTCAATCATGGCCAACTTGCCAACCAATCAGCGCCCTTTTGCTTCTACAATATAAATGATCGTGATCATTTGAACTTTGGCATTCTTACATTTCTCCTGATGACTGTGAGTACAACATTTTGGTCACATCTCTCTTTCAGTGAGATTATTTTAAGCAATGGTTCTGGGGACTGGCAATGACTGTTATATTCTCTTTGGATGATTGCAGGTGCCAAAACTGCCAGTGTCTTGATTTTGTTGATCAACTCTAGGCTGGATTCTCAGACTCCTAGCTGCCATTCAACAACCTGCCTGGCCATTTATAATCATCCATGTCAAAGTCAGCAGCCTTCCATCAGATCTGCGGGAACCACTGGGTGGGGTAAGCATTCTGTAAGAGCACTGGGCCAGGCAAAGGACCTGCAATACAGGCATGGAGGGAATATACAAGAGTGAACAGCTCAGTTGTTTGTGCACTTTTGGGAAGTGCTGTTGAAGGAAGTGTTACACTTCATAAGGGTAACGTGCTGAAAAATCAAGTCCCACTATTTACAGAATCAAAGTTTTTTTAAAAAGATATACAAAAATTTCCCAATTTGGAAGTCTTTTAGACACACTTGACAGAAAGCATGAGGGAGGTTTCTCTACTTAACAAGAATGACTATTTATTACTAACATATAGAATCCAAATACAAGCAAAATATAATGATAAGTAGTAGTTAAAAATCTAACTCTCATAAATTCTTCCTCTGCATAAACATACTGATACAGAAAGAAAATAGGGTGTAATGGGCAATGAGAAGGACTAGCAAGGCAATTCAGTGGTCCCCATTCACAGGATTTGTTCAGATAATACCTATGTCAATCAGAGCATTGCTTCTCGATCTTCCTTCTCCAGGTATTTTTATTTGTTTGCTGAAGGCACAGACTGACCGATTCTCATTTGTAAAGATCTTTAACATTGATCAAAAGTCACAGCTTACAGCAACTGGAAAGGGAATTAAACTGTTTATCTTCAGGCTTGAGATGCTTTTTACTAAAGAGCCAAACCAATTCCTTCTCCTCCACAGGTCCTGTGGCTTTTGCCAAAACATTCACATCCTTAAGCTTTTTAGCCACGTGAGAACCAATCATATAGTTGTTGGCAGGCAGAAGGCTTTCATCAGTAATAATTGATCACCTGTACACAGACCTATCAGCTATTTGTTGCCAACCAATTCATACAGAATTCATACAGAGTTCCATTCATACAGAACCCTTGGCTCTAGTTCAAGTGCAAACTAGCCTCCACTATTGCTTGAACAAGCAGCTGTTTAAGCAGTAATTACAATGAGTGCTAAGTTATTTGCTTTTAAAAAGTGTAGGAATCCTTCATTTATTAAAAAATCAGTGCTTTATCAATTTCAGCACAATCAAAAATACTGCAAAATAAAAAGGTACAGTCTTTACAAGAGTGGTATGGAATGGCTTTATCTGATTTATTTCATTTCAGTAATGCAGTCAAGAGGACCTGGTGAAGGTCTAAAACTAGAGCAGAGAAGGTGAAGAGTTGTGCAGCAGTGGTGGCAAAGAATGGAAAGATTCTCCTTTTGTGGTTTACAGGACTTCTGTCATCACTCTGACACAATGATGCAAGGTAACTATGCAACATTGGCAATCACATGTCTGCCACTCCAGTGTTAGAATTTTATGTTTCAATCAGATACCCTCTCATCCTTTCTAAACTTTGGTGATTGCTGGCCCAATTGGAACAAGTCCTCTTCATATGATAGTCCTGCCATCCCCAGTAATTTTTCTGAACCCTCTACAGCATGTACATTCTCTCATATATGGAGAACAAAATTGCACCACTACTCCAGATGCAATCTCACCAAGGCCCTGTAGAAGTGTAGTAAAACATCTCAACTTCTGAACTCAAATCCTCTTTCATGAAGACCAACATACCCGAACCTTTCTAAGTTTTTGGCATATCTGCCTGTCTACTTTCAGTGACTGTTGTCCAAGAACACACTTTGTTCACCCACATTTTCTAAAATACAACCTTTTATATAATACTCTGCCTTTCTGTTTCTCACATCAGCACTATATATAACTTCACACTTATCATGTTAGTATGAGACCGTGAGCTTATAAACCAGAATTTGGGCATTCGGCCCATTGAGTCTGCTCTGTCATTCAACCATGGATGATATGTCTCTCAACTCTACTGTCCTTGCCTTCCCCCCATAACCTTAGATGACCTTACCAATCAAGACCCTATCTCTGCCTTAAATACATTCAATGACTTGATCTTCACAGCCTTCTGCAGAAACGAATTACACAGATTAACCATCCTATGCCTGAAGAAATTATAGAATCATTGATTCATACAGCATGGAAATAGACCCTTCCGTCCAACTCTGACCTAGTCCCATTTGCCAGCATTACCCCTTTAAACCCTTCCTATTCATTACCCATCCAGATGCTTTTTCAATGTTATAACCATGTCTTCCTCTGACAGCTTGTTACATGCACACCCTACCCACCATGTGAAAAAGTTATCTCTCACATCCTTTTTAAATTTTTCCCCTCTCACCTTAAACCTATGCCATCTAGTTTTGGACTCCCCCACCGTATGTTACCCCGAGTTCCACGTACTTTAATTTCACCCACGAGCCTCTTATCAAAAGCCTTCAAAAATGCCAAAAAAACTATATCCACTGGTTCCCTCTTATCTATTCTACAAGTTACATCTTCAAAAAAACTCCTGGATATTAGTTAATCATGATTTCCCTTTCATAATCCCGCATTGACATTGTCTAATGCAATTAATATTTTCCAAGCCTTCTGTATCACATCTTTTATAATAGATTGTAGTATTTTTCCAACTAATGATGGTTGACTAACTGCCTGTAATTCTGTCTTTTTTTTCCTCAACTTCCTTCTTTAAATAGTGGAGTTACATTTGCCACCCTCCAATCTGTAGGAATCGCAGAGTCTATAAAATGTTGGACGATGACGATGTACTTAATTGCAGGGCAACTTCCTTTAACACTCCAGAATGTAGATTATCAGGCTCTAGGGATTTGTCAGCATTTAACCACCTTAATTTCTCCAACACCTTGTATTTTTATTAATACAGATTTTCTTCAATTCATCCCTCACACTATATGTTTGTTTCTCTAAAATTGAGGAAATTATTTGCCTCCTCTTTTGTGAAGTCAGACCAAAGTATGTGTTCAATTCTTCTGTCAGTCTAATTTCACCCATTTCTACTGGCATTTGACTTCAATAATCTTTTTTCTCTTCCCATAATTAGAGCAGGTTTTACATTGTTCTTATGTTTCATACTCTTATAGTTAATTTTCTATCTCTTGATCAATCTTTTTGTTCTCTTTTATGGAATTCTAACCTCCTGTCAGTCCTCCAGCTTACTGCATTTTCTGATCATTTTCTCTGTCCCCTCTTTGGATCTAGTACTTTCCTTTATATCGCTATAGTCGTTCTACTCTTCTTCCTTCTTTCTTGTGCAAAAGAGCCAAAGTTCCCACTGCCATCCCCAGAAAAGTTATTTCTCCCACCCTCAAACAACAACCAAAATGATAGAGGGTGGAACAGCCACAGGGATTTCCTGCACTAGCTGCCTTCCAACAGTCTTGTTCAGTCTTGTTCAGTGTGACTAACTCATGGAATATGCTGTCCACAATAAATCTCAGTGCCCCACAGTGAGTCCACCTGTAGCTCCAGCTCTGAATTGCTGTTCACCATTAGCTGTAGCTGGACACACTTCCTGCTCATGAATTTGCTAGGGACAATGTCAATGACTCTCCACATACAGAAAGGAAGAGAACATATCACAGGTGTGAGATCTATTGCCACAAGTTCCCTTCAAGCCTATTTTCTCAAACCTTTCCACTCTGACTGCAGTGGAAAGTCATTCCCTCATTTACTTTAAGCTAATGGACTATAGATATTTAATTAATGGAAATTGTAGAAGTATTCACCTGACTCAAATGCTCTCTAATTTAGAGCTAATTAAATGTTCCTAATGGTAATATCTTACCCCCAACCAGTACTATCTCACCGAGTTCACCACTCTCCTCACATGCTAATTTGTACCAAATTCATGGCTTTCCTCTCACACTGAGTTACATCAAGGTCATCACTCTCATCCTGCACTTTTTATGTCAAGTTTACTGCTCTTCTCAGGCACTGCAGAATACCCAGTTCCTCCTCACCTGCATCACACCTGTGCTGACTGCTGCATAGTCCTCCAAAGAAGCCAATCTTAAGACAATTTATTCCACTCCACATGACATATACACATGGTTAAGCTCACCAAATACTGAAAAAGCCAGTATTTTCAACAACATTCTGATTTTATTGCTGAAGACATACACTTCAGAACTGCCTACCACTCAAACAAATTGCTTCCAGTGAAGCTGCAGCACTGAATCTACCTGACAATGTGGAAAATTGCCTATTAATGCCCAATCCACAAAAAAACAGGTTGACTCCACTCTATCCAATTGCCACCCTATCAGGTCTCTCTCAATTAGAGGCATGTAACAATTATTATCCAACCATGTGCTCATCAATGTTCAGTTTTGAGTTCTACAAGGAAAACTGATCTTATTGGCACCATGACCCAAATGTGGATGCAGGTTCTGAACAAGTGGGGTGAGGATGATTGCCATTGACACCAAGGAAGATTTGACTGAGCGTGACATCAAGGATCTATTAACATCCTGAGGGGATCAGCATTGACCAGAAACATAACTGGATCAACTATTAAAATATTATGGGTACTGAGTAAATCAGAAAAACAAGCAGCAATGTTATTCTTTGAAACCAAATGTAGATTATAATTAAAACACTGATATCCAAAATGAGTTGGAACAGGTTTTTTGAATTGGAAGATATAACAGTCTCTGCGCCCTCCTCTACATTTCATTCACTCCTAACCATCATTTTGTGTTTGTTCCTTTGCTACTGCTATATTTCTTAGAAATTTTATTTTATTAAACTTTGTAAAAATGAAAAATTAATAAATTAACAAGTATCTCTGTAATCCTCACTTGATAAGAATGATATATTTTACTGAATTATATACATGGGAAATTAGACTCCTATATCATTAATGATGGTCTTTATTCATTTTGGCTAGGTCTGACTTAGTTGCAACTTCTGTTATTTGCAGTAATTGAATGTTTGATGGGCAGAATAATATATTCCACAAAGAGACTCTCATTACATTACCATAAATGTAACAGATTGACTAATAGATATTTTATAATCAACATGTCCAGATACATTATTGTGTACCTTTGGAGTAGGTGGGAATTGAATGCAGGACTCCTGGCTCAGAGATAGGAACATATATAAAATGAAAAAAAGTCACTAAAATAAACATTGATCCTTTAGAGGATGAGAAGGGGCATTTAATTATAGGATATGGTGAAATGACTGGGGCATTGAATAGGTACTTTGTATCAGTTTCCACAGTGGGCGATACTAATAACATGCCAGTAATTGACAGAGAGACGAAGGTAGGTGAGAACCTGGAAACAATCATTATTACAGAAGAGCTAGTGTTGGGCAAGCTAATGGAGCTAAGGATAGATAAGTCTCCTGGCCCTGTTGGAATGCATCCCAGGGTACAAAAAGAGATGGTGGGAGAAATAGCAAGTGGAATTGTGGTAATTTTCTAAAATTCGCTGGACTTTGGGGCAGTTCCAGCAGATTGGAAAACGGCAAATGTGACTCTACTGTTTAAAAAGGGCAGTAGACAAAAAATGGGAATTATAACTTCAGTTAGCTTAACCTCTGTAGTAGGGAAGATGCTTGAGTCTATTATCAAGGAAGAAATAGCAAGGCATCTTGATAGAAATTGTCCAGTTGGACAGAGACAGCATGGGTTCATGAAGGGCAAGTCATACTTAACAGATCTTTTGGAATTCTATGAAGATGTTTTGAGCAAGGTGGACAATGGGGACCCATTGGATGTGGTGTACCTAGATTTCCAAGGTGCTATAGAAGAGGCTTTGACAAGGTGCTAAAGAAGAGGCTGCTGCATAAGATAAGGATGCATGGTATTATGGGTAAAGTATTAGCATGGATAGAGGATTACTTGACTAACAGGAACCAAAGAGTGGGGATAAATGAGTGCTCTTCTGGTTGGCAGTCAGTACTCAGTCGTATTTCTCAGGGATCAGTGTTGGGACTGCAATTATTCACAATTTATATAGATGATTTGGAGTTGGGGACCACTGTGGGATGGCAAAGTTTGCAGATGACACTGAGGTGAGTGGCGGAGCAAAGTGTACAGAGGACTGTGAAACCTTGCAGAGGAGCGTAGATATTTTAAGTGAGTGCGCAAAGGTCTGGCAGATGGAATCCAATTTTAATAAATGTGAAGTCATCCATTTTGGTAGAAGTAACAGTAAAAAGGACTCTTTCTTGAATGGTAAAAAGTTGTAGCATGCTGATTTGCAGAGGGACCTAGGTGTCCTTGTGCATGAATCACAGAAGGCTGGTCTGCAGGTACAACAGGTAATTTGGAAGTCAAATGGAATTTTGACCTTCGTTGCTAAAGGGATTGAGTTTAAAAGCAGAGAGGTAATGTTACACCTGTATAGGGTGCTGTTAAGGCCACACCTGAAGTACTGCGTGCAGTTTTGGTCTCCTTACTTGAGAAAGGATGTACTGACACTGGAGGGGGTGCAGAGGAGGTTCACTAGGTTGATACTCGAGTTGAGGGGATTGGCTTATCAGGAGAGACTGAGTAAACTAGGATTATATTCATTGTAATTCAGAAGAAGAATGAGGGGGATCTCATAGAAACATATAAAATTATGAAGGGAATAGATAAGATAGAAATAGTGAGGATGTTTCCATTGGCAGGTGAAACCAGGACAAGAGGGTATAGCCTCAAAATTAGGGGGAGCAGATTTAGGACTGAACTGAAAAGGAACTTCTTCACCCAGAGGGTTGTTAATCTATGGAATTCCCTGCCCAGTGAAGTAGTTGATGCTACTTCAGTAAATGTTTTTAAAACTAAAATAGATTTTGTTTTGAATAATAAAGGAATTTAGGGATACTGTGAGAGTGTAGGTAAGTGGAGCTGAGTCCATGAAAAGATCAGCCACGATCATATTGATTAGATTTCCTACAGCAGGGAAACAAGACCCTCAGCCCAACAAATCCACACCGACTCTCCGGAGAGTAACCCACCCCGACTCACTTCCCTACATTTACCCTAATTAATGCACCTAACACTATGGGCAATTTAGCACAGTCATTTCACCTGATATGCACATCATTTTGGACTGTGGGAGGAAACTCACACGGACATGGGGAGAATGTGCAAACTCCACACAGATAGTCACCCAAGGCTGAAATTGAACCCAGGTCCCTGGCACTGTGAGGCAGCAGCACTAACCACTGTGGTAGAGCAGGCTCAAAGGACCTATTGACCTAGTCTTGCTCCTAGTTCTTATGTTCTTATGTCACTGAGTCACAAGACCTCCCCAATGCTGCCGATAATACTCCATTTGAAAGTAAGCCTTCATGATTTTAACAATGAATATTTGACAGCCTATTCCATACATTTATCAAAGCTGGAGTCTTCAGAGGCCAATTAGACATCATTTTTAAATCAGTCAATCTGTTATTAATTTAGTCAATCCAAAGCATGCAAATACTTTCTTGATAGCATTAAGATATCTTAATCCATAATTGACTCTACCATCCTTCAAACTATGAGGTGGGTTTTAATTTTGTTGTTCATTTACAGACCTCAAAAATTGAGGCTTTTTCATATTTGAGGGAAATCATTTTGAAATAATCCAGAAAGGGATTAAGGATTATTTAATGGGGATTTTAAACAGTCCAGGGAGATTTCTTGTGCATATATTAGAGAAGGATTTACAAACCCAGAATCTCTGCACTTTGAGGGAGGAGATTATGTAGTAAGCACGTTTTTTGAATCTTACTATTATCTTACTTCTATCACAGTATGTTGATAAAAGTATCCTCCCAATGGGAACAGTACTGACAGCAGGATTCCATTACATTTGCAAAGATTGCTGCAAATCCTCAGGCTTAACAATTATATCAAGGCTTAAAGTTTGAAAGCTGCTGAAATTCAATATTTTTTAAAAATGTGTTTCTGATTTATCTACTCCCTAATTATAAAAATGGAATCATCTCTGGGTAATACAAGTAAATAATGCATTTAATATAAGGCATAATACAATTTGTGAATCAGTTAAATGAGCAAATCTTAAGCATATGTTAAGTTTTCCAATTTGCGAAGGATAAATTTGGGTGGTAGTTGTAGTAGTTTCAATATGATATTAAAAAATAACTATCAAAGATTAAGAAGTAAAATGACCTTGGGGATGGTTAAAATACAGATAAATTGAAAACTGGTCAGACTTTAGGAACATAATAGGGATAGAAAGCATGATTTGGTGGCTTAATACTGGGCATAAAGAGAATAAAGAGACTGAATAAGGACACCCAGGTAAAGGTGAACCCACTATGGTCCTCCAATATGATAGGGTTGCTCTCTGAGTAGAGAGAGATAGCTGGTGGTGGTTTAACTTGAGGGTCATCACTCCTCAGGAGAGGGGCAAAGTCAAGAAGGTGGGAGCTTCATAGTGACCTCAGCATGGTACAGAAATTAAACCTGCATTGTTGGTATTACTGCCCATGCAAATCAGCCATCCAGTCAACTGAGCTAACTGTGTTGGAGCTTGAAATAACAGATCCCGTACACTGTGACATAAGAGAAAACCTACTAAGAAACCAATTGGCTTCATTTCCAGTATAACTACAGGTCACTAACTGAAGGAGTTGTGCTATCCTACATCCTGCATCCTCAAGTTATATTAAAACAAAACTCCATGTAAATTGTCGGCTTACTCTGCAATACAGGAACTGAACCATTGCGTTTGGTGCTGGAAACATTACTACCCAAATCAGCTCAGTGCCTTTCATTGATAATGTAAACACGAGTGAAATTATGACAATTTTAAATTTATTCAAATTAGAATATGCATAAAAAGTGCAGCTGAAGTCAATTTATTAAAGATTACATCACACAGCAAGCTGCGAATTCTTAAAAGTTGGTACTGTTACATGTTTGGTGATTTACTTATGTTTCTTTTGCTGAGTTCAGTGTCCTAGACCACATCTCTAGCTGAAATCACACATCCTGTCCTAAGTTGCACCTTTCTCGGCTCAGTCTGGGATACTTTCATAGGAAGTCTAGAGATCAAAAAGGAAACTTCATAATTCAGCTGTTCATTACATCAGGTCATCAGTTAGTCTCCACTGAATTCAGAAAATAGCAGAACATCTCATTTTATAATCAAGCCACAATAATAAAATTAACTGCAAAAGAGGTTTACTTACCAGTAAATTAATACTTTAATAGAAACAACTAATATTTCTGTAGATTTTCAGTAGTTAACAGTTTACCTCTCCATGTGTAAAAGATCAGATAATAGTCATTATTGTCTGCTGTACTAAAATGCAATATCCCACAGATCAAATCTATGGTTTTTTTAACTGTCATACTGGAGTATGTTTTTGAACACTCAGAAGCTAATTTGTTCAACTCTTCCTGATAGTATCAGATGAACTGCTCAATTTTAACAAAATTTTGCAAAAGATGGTGCAGGAACAAAATTTTAAAAATAGTTTCTCAATGTGCTGCTAATTATACACATATATATAAAAGACTTTAACAATGTACATTGTGATGTCCAGAGGACAAGGAGAGCAATCCTAAATCACAGGCAGCAATGGTCAAGTGGTATTTTTGCTGGATTGTTCATCCAAAAATGTAACTAATGTTCTGGGGACCCAGGTTCAAATTCCATCATGGCTGACGGTGAAATTTGAATTTAATAAAAAAGTCTGAAACAAAGAGATTAATGATGACTATGAATCGATTATCATGAAAACCTTCATCTGATTCACAAATGCCTTTTAGGGAAGCAAACTTACCTGGTCATCCTTACCTGATCTGGCCTACATGTGACTCCAGACAAACAGCAATGTGGTTGCCTCTTAACTGGCCTCTGGGCAATTAGGCATGCACAATGAGTGCTGATACAGCCAGTGACACCTTCACCCATGAATAAATATATATTTAATACTTTTAAATATTACTATTTTAAAATGAACTTTTGCTGAATTTAAAAATGGCTGCTTTGGAACAAAAAATAAGCAGAAAAACTGCATTCATAAATTCTCAGCAATTTCCAGCTCAAAATTGAACTTATAACCACCTGGAATGGGACAGTCCTTGCACTGCATGAATATTTCAGCTAAATCAACACAAAGGATGTCTATGTCAGCCAGTTCTGAACAAAGGAGATGGTAGAAATCCAATTGTGCTTAACAGTTGTCTCTACAGTTATCTGTGACAAAAATACATTGGTCTCTGACATGGGTACATCAAATCTATCTTGTTAGCTCAATGTCTCAACTTAAAGGTCCAGTAAAATGACTGAAACTGCTGATTGGTTTGAAAGACCTTAAGCTGTACAGCTTTGATCTTTGGTCCTCAGCCTGCTTGTAACACCAGAAGTGTAAGGAGTTTTCAGGCTTAGCTAAATGCCCTGCATTTGACCTTAATATCGCTCAAAACTCTTTATTTGGGAAATAAACTGTTTTGCCTATAAAGTGAACCAATGCCCAGTTTACATCTATTGTAACTTGACCTGCAATTCAACTGCACCTGCTCAGAAAAGAACTGCTGTATCCAACCAACAGAATAATGGTATACCCAAGCTGTTTTGGCTCTACAAAATTTACTGACTGTCATTTTAAACTGGTCTTCACAAACAGGGTTTGAGGAAATTCAGAGCTGAAAAATGTGTTGCTGGAAAAGCGCAGCAGGTCAGGCAGCATCCAAGGAGCAGAAGAATCGCGTTTAGGGCATAAGCCCTTCTTCAGGAATGAGGAAGGTGTGCCAAGCAGGCTAAGATAAAAGGTAGGGAGGAAGGACTTGGGGGAGGGGCATTGGGAATGCAATAGGTAGAAGGAGGTTAAGGTGAGGGTGATAGGCTGGAGTGGGGGTGGTGGTGGAGAGGTTGGGAAGAAGATTGCAGGTCAAGAAGACAGTGCTGAGACCGAGGGTTGGGACTGAGAAAAGGTAGGGGGAGGGGAAATGAGGAAGCTGGAGAAATCCGCATTCATCCCTTGTGGTTGGAGGGTTCCTAGGTGGAAGATGAGGCACTCTTCCTCCAGGCATCGTGTTGCCATGGTCTGGCGATGGAGGAGGCCAAGGACCTGCATGTCCTTGGCAGAGTGGGAGGGGGAGTTAAAGTGTTCAGCCACGGGGCGGTTGGGTTGGTTGGTCCGGGTGTTCCAGAGGTGCTCTCTGAAACATTCCGCAAAGAGGCGGCCTGTCTCCCCAATGTAGAGGAGGCCACATCGGGTGCAGCGGATGCAGTAAATGATGTGTGTGGAGGTGCAGGTGAATTTGTGATGGATATGGAAGGATCCCTTGGGGCCTTGGAGGGAAGTGAGGGGGGAGGTGTGGGCTCAGCACCGCCTTCTTGACCTGCAATCTTCTTCCCAACCTCTCCGCCCCACCCCTTCTGTGGCCTATCACCCTCACCTTAACCTCCTTCCACCTATCGCATTCCCAACGCCCCTCCCCCCAAGTCCCTCCTCCCTACCTTTTATCTTAGCCTGCTTGGCACACCTTCCTCATTCCTGAAGAAGGACTTATGCCCGAAACGTCGTTTCTCCTGCTCCTTGGATGCTGCCTGACCTGCTGCGCTTTTCCAGTAACACATTTTTCAGCTCTGATCTCCAGCATCTGCAGTCCTCACTTTCTCCTTTGAGGAAATTCACCATTGAATAATTTTATGAAGGAGAAAGAAAATAACAGAATTTAAGAAATGCGTCTCTGTTATGGATAGAAGAGAAGACCTATATGAAGAATTGAATCCCTACAGTGTGGAAACAGGCCATTTGGTCCAACAAGTCCACACCGACCCTCCGGAGTGACCCTCCCAGATCCACTCTCCTGCCCTATTACTTTACATTTACCCTTGACTAATACACTTAACCTACACATCTCTGAACACTATGGGCAATTTAGCATGGCTAATTCACCTAACTTGCACATCTTTGGACTGTGGGAGGAAACCGGAGCACCCAGAGGAAATCCATGCAGACACAGGGAGAATGTGCAAACTCCACACAGACAGTTACCTGAGGCTGGAATCGAATCTGGGTCCCTGACACTATGATGTAGCAGTGCTAACCACTGAGCCACTGTGTCATCCTCTTCTCTCCCTCTTGTCTGCAATAATCTATTTGCATTGAAGAACATGGATTCTCCTTCAGAAAACATAATCTATCGTTCATATGACAAAACAAATGCTCTATTTCCTTTGCGTGGACCTGCTTTTAATCCTGACATATTATGCAGAAAGAAAGAAGTCACTAAAATGATGCAAGATGAGACAAAAAACTTCACCTTTTGTCAGCCATGGACAGGAGTAGAGCTAAGAATCCCAACCCAGCACAAGCTGCATTGTCAGTAACATTGTCAAAGGAGATTTTGCAAAGAATTTATAAGACCTTAAAAATTGAAATGGAGACATGCTAAAAATATTAGCTGTGCTTTATAAAAGAAGCTGTTTGAAAGCTCTCTGTACAGGTTTGCAAGGATTAACCAACAAGAGAACAAATGCTCCTTCGTACATTTTAATTCTAGGTTCAGCCACACGATGGAAACTGCAGAAAGATATGTATATCAGTATAAGCTCAGTGCCTATTTATCTCTCTGCAATTACTGTTAATTATCATTAATTTACCTGCAATGCCTCTCAGTAAAATATCTGCAGCAAATATGTAGAGAAAAACAACTTTGTGCTTTGATGAAGTAATCCCTATTTCTGCATGGGTTTGTATCATATTTAGAGCAGGTGTTACAGGGCCTGGGGGATGCAAATTAACTATTCATTAAGTTTTCTCAGTATCAGCGCACAGTTCTGTAATGGGCATTCTTTTTAATGGGTCGATTAATTTGAAATTGAAGGGTGCACCTGATTTCTGTTTAAGCCATCTAAATGGAGTTGTCACAGCAAGTGTAAACCAGTTGTTATCATAAAGAAATCCAATAGAGGAGGAGATTTTACTCTTGAATAGAAATAGCAACATTGAATTGGCCATTTTGCTTTTCCTGAGTAATGTTTGTGTGCAGAAAGAGGGCCTACCAAGACCTTTTCAAAGTGATACAGTTGATCTTTTGCTATAGATTATATGACTGTCCTGCAATTGCTTAGCTTGATAGTGAACTGCAGATTGTTCTTGATAGTCTGTTCTTTGAATAAGAATAAAGTGTTGAAAACATTTATTAATCCACATCTTCTATGATGAACAGCACTACTGTCACTCACCATGCTATTTCCTGAGTGATACTAATGCGGCAATTTTAATCCTATTGGCTGGCAGAGTCTCCCTTAGGATTGGAAATGCCAGTCCTATACATTATGTAATCTTATTCTTCACTGGGAAATTAAATCAGGCAGGTTGGAAAATCAGCATTGCACACCATCCTGACCCTTTCCAAGTGGGTGGTTAGTTTAAAACTACCATCAGCTACCGTGCTTCGAGAAGATCAATTTTGTTTTTGTCTTACTGAAGATAAGGACTCAAATCAAAAACAGATGAAACATGTACTATACCAACCCAAAAGAACTTCTAAAACTCTAGACAAAGTATTTCATGCTGCACTTCTCCTTCTTTAACACATAACTTTTATGTGTTACTTCCATATACTATTGCTGCCACTCTTGAAACCCATCCCATAATGGCCAAAATCATGTTTCCATGCATGAACAAAATCATTGCCACTTAGGATATTTTAGTTCTGCAACACTAAACTAAGTAACCTGGATGTCTGTCAATTCACTTTTTTTAGGATAAAGATATAGAAATACTTAAAGTTCCTGGGATGTTCTTTAAAAATTGCACTCAAATAACTAAGATTAAACAAAGAACTGTGGTTGCTGAACATCTGAAACAAAACTAGGAATGTTGGTGAAATACAGATGGTCTAGCAGCATCTGCGGCAGTATGCGTAGTTCTGATGAAGAGTTTCTGGACTCAGAACTTTGTTTTCTTCCCAAGATGTTGCCAGACTTGATGAGTTTTGCCAGCAGTTTCTGTCAAATAATTAAGATGGTTTACTTGGCTCACTGGCATAACCTTTGACAAGTTCAGGATACTTGAACAAAGGCATGGTTCAAGTTTAACAAAGTTAAAGGAGATATTTCTGAATAGATCATTAAAAGAAAAATTTCAGCGATTTTAAAATACCATAGGTGGGAAGCTATTGTTCCTTTATTTAGTATTTAGAGTGTTGAAATTCTAAAGTGCCTCATCAAATGTTACTTTTCAGCAACATGTTTACCCATTGAAGCTTTTTTGATCACATTGTTAGAGTATGATGATGGGCTTTGAGAATTACAAAAAGCAGTGATGTTTATCTTTAATCTGAGCGCACTGGAACCAATGTCTCACCTCCCAGGCTGTAGAAACCTCTCCTACATCACTTTATAATTCAAGCTATCTAATCATCCCTCTTGCTTGCTTCAAGCACTCGCAGTCTTCCAATTCAGAATCTGTAGTTTTTCTCCTTTGCTCAATCCTCTTCCAACTGAAGAAAGACCCATAAGAACATCTTAGATCCATTGTTGAGAAGGTTGTCAAATCACTTTGAGTAAATGCTGCTCCTTACCTGGACTGGACCATTATATTTATTTTCCTTTGTAACTTACAGATTTATTTAGATGCTAGAGAGAATGGTCAAAGGGAACTAAGTATTAGAATAGACAAAAAAAAAGCTTCAATAACTAAAAGAATATAGGAGTTCCTCGTACATTGTCTGGCTATAAAGTAAACAATGAACTGTAGTTTGTACCTGAGCATTTTACAACACAATAGAAAAAAAATCGTATTCTTACATTGGTCCATGCATAAAGTATGAAAAATTAGCTACAATATATTGCATACAAATTTAAATGTAATGAATTAAAACAGCAAGGCTTTTGAGGTTATTTATTCAAAAATTCTATTCAATAAGTAGGATCTTTACATGACATAGAACACTGTCACTTGTCTTTAATTAAATAACAAAAATGGTCATTGACTTTCTTCAACATGTTACTTGTGCAACTAAAATGGGACACTCAGCCGTAGATGTGTTGTGATAGTGCAGGCAGACTGTGAGTAGAAGCAGCATGAGAGAAATTACAAGTAACCTGATAAAATATAAAGCCAAGTTTAAATATACATTGCACATTTGGAACATGTGGCATTTTATAAACGGATTTTACATAAAATATGATGTAAATATCAGGCCATGTCTGGTAGACCATTGCAGAAATTAATCATGAGCCTCACACACACTCACATGCACACCAACAGGACAAAACAAGGGGCCCTTCACTCAATTGGGACATTTGTCTATATTATTTGACATAGGAGCTTTATCACACTGTACACAGTTATGATACATATGGATAGCATTAAATTTAACAGAGTACATCAGTTATTTAATATTTATAACAAGAAATAAAACATCTGAATACATGGCCTCCATTTATTAAGAAACAGTCAACACAATAGTAAACGGACCATGCATGCTAGCAGGTAGCATAATGCACATGCAAAACACTCATGTTTGTTTTTTTAAAAACTGTAAAACATTAATATCTTCCAAAACAAAGCCAGCTGACTGATATGGACAATGTATAAGATATATAGCATAGCAATGAAGGTGTTAACATGAGTTAAAATAGATTTACCAAAATCACAATTCTTATACTAAAATATTTATTAGCATATTTCTGTACCTTTGCACTTTAAAAAGGCCATAAAATATTATTTATGAAACCCATTCCCATACATATATATTCAATGTGGAAATGAGCTTTATAGCTCCATGAACCTTAAGTCACAATCAAAACCAATATTTTTCCTTGGTTTTGTTTCTTTGAAGACTGCACCGATAACAAGCACATGTAAAGTGGGGTATGGCTCAGAAGGTTTTCTGTTTGCATTCTGGATTTTTGCTCTTCTCTGAATGAATGCTACTCCATGAAAAATGCTACTGAATGTACAATCAGCTAGAAGTGACAAGAGTCTAAAATAACATGCAGGTACTAGCTATGATTCAGGAGAAATTAGTGCTCTAACCTCTGAGACAGAAGGCTGTGGACTCAATTCCAAAAACAGAGGCTTGAACACAAAGACCTAAACTCACACTCCAGAGGAATACTGCACTGTTGGAGGACCTAGTTTCTAGTATGGAAAGTATGGTATAATAGTGGTTATACGTGCAATAATAGGCCTGGGCTAATATTAGACCTCAAACCCAATGACAGCATGTGGGGAGCAATAAATAAATTTGGAGTAATATCAGATCATGAAACATTCAGACTGTTGTTAAAAAAAATCTGGTTTGCGTATCGCCTTTAGGAAAGGAAATCTGTCATTTACAGCCAATTTGATCTACCTGTGAGGCCAGAACCACAACAATGTGGTTCATTTGTAATTGCTTTCTGAAATGCCACAGCAAGCTAGTCACTTGTGTCCAAGAAGGCAGCTTCAAGGGCAATTTAAGGATCGGAAATTAATGCAGTGACAACCAGAATATATGAATAAAAAAAGCAAAAAGACTTTGTGGGAAACATAGATCTGTTAGGTTGAAAGGTGAGTTTCTGAGCTGCAATTGCTATATGTGATTAAGAACAGGTCAATCTATCGGAAAAATTGGAAAGTTGAAGAATTACAAATGATATAACTTAATAGACATGAGCTTACTTAAAAATTAGATAAGCAACATCCTGATTTACAAGCTTTCTTAGTGTGAATCCACTTCAGAATTGTTGTAACCCGTTCAGGTTAGCACACACACTTGTTCTTTAATTCTTTCTTATACAATTTTATCTAGAATTCCGACCATTTACTTCCCTGCTCTTTTCTGCATGTACTGTCTTGCACTGAGTAAGCTCTTATAGGTTGCATGGTTCAGATGAAAGATATTTAATATTTGGAGGGCATATTTACTTGCATGCTGTGTTGCAAATGCTTGTTTCACCAATCAGATTTTTCAGTTTACAGAAGCAAATGTTTTTCATCTTTTATCTTTTTATCAAGTATCTTTTCTACTCCACCATGTTCAGTGAGACTATTATCCATTCCACTAAACCTTTCCATGTCTACAGTTCCATATACTGCTCAATGATTGCAGCCATTTCTGCTGTAAATCAAGGACAATATTTGTCTGTTATGTGAATGATTGCAAATATCTGTTCATATTTCAGGGAAGGCCCTACTCTGCCACACCTGATATGTGCCCCAATTCCACTTTGAACCAACAATCTTTTCATTCTACTAAGCTTCTCAGCCTGCATTCATAACTTAAATAATGTTATGTGTTTATCTGCATCAATTTAAGCATGCATAGAATGAATATACACAACTACAGTAATGAGGTAGAATTTCCAAGGCAGTTCTGAATTCCAGTCTGTACATTGGAGAATAGTTTGTGGAATCAAACACTATAAAAGGTGGAGGGTGTCATAACGGCAAATTGAGTAATAGGTATTATATGTCACTTGGATATGGTACAAGTAGTTCATAGAGGGTCATTTGATCTGGAGGTACTACATGAAAGACAGGGAATACATGTAAATGCGATGAAAAACAACCTCCTTACACCCTGTTAAATATTTGACAAAAATTAAACCTGTGACTTCATGTGTGTTCTTTCAGCCGTAAATGTGACAAAGGGAAAAGCAGAAATGTAAAGTTTAAAAACTGATATAATCTTCTATTTGTCACCAAGCAATTAATTCAGATAATTGGACCAAAGCATCAGTACAGGTGGCGTTAATCTAACAAATAATACAAAGATACGGTTGCATAGTGATCAAGGTTGGGAACTAAATATTCCTGAGCACATGACATTTCAGAAAGGCAAAACGGAAAGATGGTGATGATAGCCCGATTATAAAAAAAAGACAAGATACTCTGAAGGAATGCTCAGTATATCAAGGAGTAGAATCAGAATGATGGAGATGAGAAGTAACAAGGGGCAGAGAACAGAGGTGGGAATAGTTTATAGGCATTCTAACAGTATCAGTATCGTTGATCAAGAATTATGAGGAATTGGAATCAAAGGTTTCAGTAAAGCCCTGGGAGACCTTAATCTTTATATAGACTAGACATGTCAAATTGACAAAAGTAATTTGGAGGATGACTTTATAGAATGCATTTGAAATAGTGTTTGAGAACAATACATAGTGGAAACAACGGGGAAAAGACTACTTGGTATCTTGCCTTCTGTGATCAGACAAGTTAATTAGTAATCTCATAGTGAGCAGCCTGTTGGCTAAGAATGATCCTGATACGTTGTTGAGGCATTGGGGGTTTTGGTTGTTAGCCGGACAGATTGCGAGAGACTTGCACTGACTCTTTTTAGGGAGGCCTGCCGAGTTACAAGCCAATCAGATAGTGGGTGCTAGCCAGCAAGACTTCTCCAGGAGCCAGAATCCGAGGTGAAAATCTTGTGCTCAGAAGTGCCACTGAATGGGCCAGAGGACAGGGGCCATAATCCCAGCATTGCCCATGGACCTAGGTCACTTGTAAGTAATGTTGGTGGCAGGGGAGGATGGAGTTCTGGGGGTGGAGGTACCAGGGAGTGGCGAGCATGAATGTCAGCAGTAATAGCAAGGAATGGCAGTCAGCTGGCCTCCCCCTTCCCGGTGTCTAATCCCTTGAGCAGGCACTGAGTTTCTTTGATCAAGGCATCTCCCCACCCAGAGGTGACAAGCTGGCCACATGATCTTTAGCTGCACGTCATGTGTCACCAGGCTTGTCTGTAGCTGGCTTAATCCCAACACTGGTGAAATGAGACCTTTGTACTACTTAATTCACCAACTATGGTCTAAATTGGCAGCAGCCTGGACATGCCGACTATAGGGCTCCCTGCTCAGGACTCTAGCTGCTCAGAGGTGCAAAGGCAGCAGGATTTAGATGCATCGTCATCCTATCCAATCTCTCCACCACCTCCCCCCTCCCCCCCCCTCTCCCCAACCCCTCCCCATCTCACCATCAATGAAAGTAGAAGATTCCACCAACTGTTCTCTGCTTTCATGGTGGGAAACCCCAAACAGATCAGAAATAGTGTGAAATCAATGGTCTAATGAGAGTGAGACTACAGCTGCAGTATCATGTACCGATTTGGTTGCTGTACCGAGGAAGGGTACAAGTGCCTTAGAGAAGCTCTGGCCAAGGTTCCTTACATTTATTCCTAGCTGAGCAGTTTGTCCCATGCAGATGCATTGAAGATAATGAGATAGGAGTTTAGAAGACTGATAGATAATTTCAGTGAAACCTGAAAGATTCTGAGAGCCTTTAAGCTGAGGTTCTTCCCCTGTGTCTATAGCCTAGAATTCGGGACATTGTTTCAGAAGGAGTTAGAGATGACAAAGCATTTGCTGCCTGACCTGCTGTGTTTTTCCAGCACCACTCTAATCTAGACTCTTATCTCCAGCATCTGCAGTCCTCACTTTTGCCCTATGGATACTTACTTGCTGAGTATGTCCAAGATTAATAGAATTTGGATTTTAAGAGAACCAAGGGATATTGGAAAGTGGAGTTGAGTATGGAGATCAGCTATGGTCTTGTTCAATGATGGAGTAGGCTTGAGAGGCAGTATTACCTACTCCTGCTTTCTTATGTTGATACTCAATGCCAGAATAATCCGATTTGTGGTCACAGGCTAGTATTATAACATAAATAACCATATGCACATAATCTAGTCACATTATTTTCTTGTAAGTGATATTGATTCTAACACAGGTTGTCCCAAATGAGATCTGCTTTATTTCACCCAGTCATATGTGGTGACACATATATTTAATAACAAATGGAATGTCACAACCTCCAGGGTATTCATTTTAATAGTGAATTTAAACCTTTTACTTGATTATGGTCACAAGATTTCAGCCTAGAAAATATGCAGTGTATTATTGATGCATTCAACATGATTGCATCAAATAGTTTCATTCATTATTTTGTTAGGTGCAGTTGCAACTTCAATGTTTAATGCTACAGATGAAGAAATTCATTATGAACACATTAGCTTTTCACAATAAAATCGCACAACCATAGTTCAGCATTTAGTTTCCTAACTTTGATAAGATTTTTTTGGCCCATGACCCTGAGATAAAGCCAAAGCCAATTTATTATCATCATTACAGCTTCATGACATGGTTCATTTGGTGGCTGTCTCATCTCTGTGTCTGAAGTTTATGAGTTCAAATCCCATTTCAGGAAATGAACACAATAGGCTGACACTCCAGTTTAGTGCTGCATATTAATGCTGTCATCTTTCGGGGAAGCTATTAAAACTGAGACCCCATCGGTCTATTAGATGGATGTTAATGATCCCCAGTGGTACTATTTTGAAGACAAGCAGAGGTGTTATCCTCATGTTCTGGCCAATAATTATCCCTTACATGACATCTCAAAATAGATTATTTGATTATTATCGCATTGTTGTTTGTGTGAGCTTGCTATGTAGAAATTGGCTGCTGCAATTCTGACATTATCAATAGTGATTTCACTTCAAAAGTATTCTATTGGCAGTAAAGCACAGTGGAATGTCCTGTGGTCATTTGTGATGCAAAATAAATGCAAATCTTTCTTTTTATGCTACTGGTCTTACTCAGTTTCTAAGTTCAATGTAAAAATAGCTAGATGCTTCTAATGGAGTAGTAATTAATATAATAATGTGTTTCTGTCCACCCACAAAGACTAGTTTACATGTGAGAATGTTCTGCCATTCTCCCAAAAAGAACAAATCATGCTCAGCAATGCTAAATTCAAAAGGGGATAGACAAGTGCAAGGGTCCCAAATGCTTATGTGAACAATATCCATTGAATGCCATTTTGATGAAAATCTCCTTCAGACAGTGTACAAACTGATGTACAAACGCTTCAAAGAAAATCCAATCTTTGACCTTGGTACAATAGCTTAGAATTATTTGCAACCAAAACTCATTTTTAATAATGTGGGAACAGAAGAAACGTGGAGCTTGGGTGATTCCCAAGCATTATCACAATCTTTAAGAGTGTTGACTTCTGCTTGAAAAATAAACTACTACAAGCCTATAGTAAAATGTAATGATATTCATGGAGCCAGAGCTAATAAAAACATAGAACATTATAGAATGTGCAACACAGAAACAGGTCATTTGGCACTAAAGGTTCATGCCAGTATTTTTGCTCAGCATGAGACTTGCCCCACTCAACTTCATCTAACTCTATCAGCATAACCTCCTGACTCTTTCGCCCTGATATGATTATCTAGTTCCACTTCAACACCTCTACACAGGTCACTTCAGCTGCTCCTGTAGTTGCAAATTCCAGTAACCAAAAACGTGTATTAACATCCATTTCTCCATTACATGAGAGCTCAGCGTCATTGACCTGGGTACAAATAGGAACTTGTGGAAAATTTCACTAGTCTTTATCCATCCACTTTTACATTTACCTGCTTGAAAGCTTGATCCTTTATAAAGTATGTTTAATAAATGAGACCTTATTTGTCATTCTTTTTAACCTAGAAGTATCCATTTTTTTTAAATTTAAAGTTATTCTGTTTAACATTCTTTCCCTTATTTATTATCTTATACTTTATTGATGCTTACTTTTATTCATTAGTCCAATGTCGGGTGCATGATAGGAAATAGGAAACTTAAATATTTAATGCGCAGAAGTAAATTTTCTTGAAGGTGTGGAGACGAGACTAAAATCCTGAGTGCTTGCAAGGTCCAATACTGATGCGCCAGTTTTTTGCAATGGTTAAGTCCTCAAGTTATTTTGAAGGAGGCTGCCTGCCAGTTGTAAGTAGCCAATTATGCCAATTAAATTGCCCGTGAGAGCACAGATCAGAATCCAGGCTGGTGAAGGGGGGCCATCTCCTGAAGGCAGACGGCAGACTATTGACGCATCATGCAATTTAATCCTTATCCACCATGGCCGTCACTGCTCTCCACAATGACAGTTTGACAGATATCAACATTATTTATCATGAAACATGAAAATACTTTGCAAGGTGGCATTTTGAATCCTCCCCCACCTTCCCAAGTCCAGTGTACATACATAGATCAGTATTTCCCATTGTTGATGCAGGGGCTGCTGCTCTACCAATGCTGAATGGCCTCCACAATCAGGAACCTACCTGCCATCCTTAATTGACCAGAGATCCCAGAGGTAGCCACATACTTAGCCTCCCCCTCCATAATTTTCTTTTGATTCCTATCATCGTCATTGAAATGCTTGCAACCCACATTATTTTCCAACAGTGCAATCGAGACACAATGATGAAAAACCTCCACACAGTGTCATTAACATATTCATTTGCATATAAGGAAATACATATCCATGCAAACTCTGTCTAAGTTGCCTCAACGATAAATGATCCAACATAAGGAGAATATCTCTTTCTCGGATGTCAATATTTGGACAATATCCCATGTAAAAGTAAACAAAAATGAATGAATGGAAAATCATTAGAATAATATTAATATTAGTTTATAAACTGTATTCAAATGGTCAATCACACTATCGCTTGAAATAATGAATTTCTCTTACAGATTGGATTGCATGGTTAAACATCAGCAGCATTAGGTTAATTACTACTGTGCTGCATAAGGTACTGGCAGAACAAGCACAATGACATTTGTGGAAAGTACCTTCTAACCAAACTGAAAAGAATAACCTGAATACGTACAAGAAATGACACAAAGGTTAGTACTTTAAAGGTTAACGTGAAGAAATTTCTCTCATATTCTGATTCAATACCCATGGGATTCTATAGCTGCCATTTCAGAATAAAAGTTCTATTTTCCTTTATTTTCTTTTTAGGACAATGTTTTGTTCCAAAGGTCCACACAAAATTACCACAACAGTGATGCCTTACGGACCATGCAAAGACCCGTGCCTGTTTAACAAAAAAGTGAAACGGACACAAGGCTTATTAAAATATTTAAAATGGGTCCTACGCTGGATTTTGAACCCCGATTCAATTTTAATCATCCCGTAAACTTGCAACGAAATGTACGATACTGAGGATGAATTATGTCTATGATCTGCAACCAATATATCAAAGCAAAGAAAGCAAGCTTGTCCTTCAAATACATGTTGCTCCTTCGAATGTTCCAATTATTCACAAGCTAGTTTACTATCGAAGCTTGACAGAGCAATCGCAAATGCTTGCAATGCGCACATTGGGTAGTTGTAGTCCATGGTAAAGACGTCTTCAGCCACCCGACCAAACTGCATCACTATATAATCCGCTATAAAAAATACAAACAAATAGTTGATTCTTTTTGCATAAAATTTCATTCAATTTGCAGAATGATGTTCCACCATTACTTCACATCTGTTCTGCTGCCCTCTACCCATCATTGTACAACTCAGCTCAGAGCAAGTTTATTGAAAGTGATGGATAACTGGAAGAGTTACAAAACTGTAATCTAATCACAGAGCTGAAATGGCAATCTGTACCAAGGAAGAAAAGCCACAGCAGTTTGTGAAATCTTTAATAGCTTTCATATCCAAAATCACTTGGTAACTGTCAAAATCTACAATGTTCCCTTTAATTGATGTGTTTTGTTTAGTTTGAATTCTGTTCCATCTGGAGATGGACAGTGTTTACTTTAATTAGTGTTGAGCATCACAAAAAAATGTTGAATAACATCTGGAAAGCACACTAATTATTTAATGTAATATTGCTCTCAAGAGTGTATAAAGAACTGTAGTTCTTGAAAATATTTGGAAATAACCTGTCCCTATCAGGATTATGCATAAAATGATAACATGTGAAATATGAGTTCCATATTATAAAATAGAACGAAAATGGATTTTATACACAAGAAAGCTATTTGTGGATTAACAATGTCTTTATCTGGCAATGGCTCTTAAACCCTCTCCACCACCGATTTGCAGAATACTGCTCCATCCAGCCTTTTCCATTACTGAAGCAGCATGAGATCAGAGCAACAAAGCAGCATGTACTGGAACCAAAACATTACTGACTTGCGGGAAGCAATTGTCCTTATTTATGTTTTAAGTGTATTTAGAAGAGTTTCTCTGATTGATACAGTGATGAAAATTATAAATACATTGGAGCCAACTTTAATCGACTGTCCCACTTTTCAGCATGAATGGAATGGCAGATGATCACAAACATAAGACAGCCAGTAGTCAGAATGCATGTTCTGTTCTGTTGGACTGAGCACTAACCAGTCATGGAAGTTGTTTGAAAAGGGACTGCTGTAGGCTGCTCTAGGCCCCATATAAACCTTCATGCTATCTGGTTACAGTCTTTCATGTTTGCACTCCTTCAACAGCCAGGATTGTGATGAACCCACTGCCCCACTTTGCTTAATGCCAATTGTGGAGCTGTCAAATTCCTTTCCTTGCCCACCCCACATAGTTAACAAGTTGATTGTTGCAATATTACTGCAATGAAATATAAAAATATTTCAGGCTTTTCACTCAATGACATTGGATTACCATTGGCAGCCATTTGTTTTGCTATAATGACTAACATTAGCAAAAATGTCGGTGACATTATATACTAGAGAATGAATTTTCCATTTTCACTGACTCATAGAGGAATCAGTGAAAAAAATATATCCCTTAGTCTCGTCTGATTGAAGTAATTATTGTCAACTGTGTGGTGCAAAAAGTGGGATGAAATGGGGAGCCTTGTGGTATTATCGCTTGACCATTAATCCAGAAACTCAACTCATGATCTGGGGACCTGGGTTCTATTCCTGGCACAAAAATGGTAGAATTTGAATTCAATTTTAAAAAATTCTGGAATGAAGAGTCTAATTGTCGATTGTCGGGAAAAACCAATCTGGTTCACTAATGCCCTTTAGGGAAGGAAATCTGCCATCCTTACCTGGTCTGGCCTATATGTGACTCCAGACCGACAGCAATATGATTCTTAACTGTCCTCTGGGTTATTAGGGATGGGCAGTAAATGCTATCCAAACCAGAAATGCATATGTCCTATAAGTGACTTAAAAGAAAGATGTTTCTGGAAGCTGAATTATAGGGTTAATAGTAGTACTGATAAGGATAATTAACTAAGCATACATCCTGTTGAATGAAAGCTGAAATTAGAAATGTTGACAATGGTGCAGATTATAGCTAAAAGCAAGTGGATTGGCATTGGGAAATCCATTCAAAATGACCTCTGTAATTATTTAATAATTGGGCCATTAAAGGAGGGGCTGTTTAATGGGTGGTATGGTGGCTCAGCGGTTAGCACTGCTGCCTCGCAGCCCCAGGGACCCGGGTTTGATTCCAGCCTCGGGTGACTGTGTGGAGTTTGCACATTCTCTCCGTGTCTGTGTGGGTTCCCTCCGGGTGCTCTGGTTTCCTCCCACAGTCCAAAGGTGTGCAGGTCAGGTGAATTGGCAATGCTAAATTGCCCATAGTGACAGGTGCCTTAGTAGGGAGTAGGGATTAGGGGAATTGGTCTGGGTGGGTTAGTGTTCGGTGGGTCAGTGTGAACCTGTTGGGCCAAAGGGCCTGTTTCTGCACTGTAGGCAATCTAATCTAATCTTAACCACTTAAAACATATTCTATTAAACAATTTAGCAATATTGGTCATTTATTCTAAATGTTTGCCAGTGTGAAAGTTTTGGCTCTGTAGGTACATACTTCAGAAAGTTACAGGTTTGAGTCTCGTTCAAGGACTGGAGTATACTCTTTAGACTGACACTTTCATGCCATAATGAAGGAATACCTCCAACCCCTTCACACCCCAACTGGGTGTAAATTATGATCAAAGAGCACAGAGCTGGGAGTCTTCTAAGAACCCCTTGGTGAGCTTGGTCTCAGTTTCTCTTCATGATGATTCTCAGTCCTGTGCCAGGCAAAACTCCTCAGCCCTTCCTCCACCAAAGGCCAGCTGGAAATGCTTTTCTGAGGCCAAGATCTAACCTATTTCATTCTATGGACTCTCACCAAAGTTTTAGCAACAATGTGTTGAAAAGGTCAATTTCTTTTTCCAATATATTACTAATAGAACGGTTTATTTCAAATTGAAAATATATGATAGAACTCCACTCAAATTAAGCTTAACCTAATGTGATACGCAGTAACAATTTAACAGCTATTTAATGTTGTATGTGTTGCCATTCTCGGGTTCAATACATATTTTACTCAATCAAGCCCTATGCTTCCTGGTATCACAGTCACAAATATTGTCATTCATTTTAATTGTTTCTAGAAGTTTCTATACAGCTATGAGTTTACTACTTACGGTCATTGTCATGAATAATTTGGAAATTCTTCACAGAAGCCTGTGTAACCCGACCATGGAAATTAAGGACATAGGATTGAGTATCATCATTCCATACTGGAGTTTTGTTGTGAAGCTCAATTATACTCTCCGTATTTTTGTTCTGCCATCCTGCCAGCAAAGTTTCATGTTCCTTCATCAAAAAGAGAAGATAACACTGATTCAAGTTTCTTCAAGTCGATGTAGATTCATGACTGTCTTTGACAAATATCATATTTCATGGTCTGAGCAAGGTAACAACTTGTTGCTATATATCCCACTCCCTCTCCAAAATAGTCTTCTTATGTAAGTTGAAAGCTAGCATTTCCTTATAATATTTTGGGGTGGATTAAAAGAGTTCATGTCCCAACTCAGGAAAACATTTGCAGGTTATATAGGAATGAGATCTTCAGCGATCTTCCAATAATCAGCCAATTAGTATTCATCTAGTGTTGACCTTGGCCAAGAAAGGGTGGCTGACAGGATGCTAGCAGCTATACAGGCTGCACACATAGAGGGCATAGAAAGGGGTGCAGCAGGAGGGAACCAGTAAGTGGCTGAAGCAAGAGGAAAGATGGATTCTTGTTTCAGTGAGATCTCCAAGGAGGTGATCCTTCAGGGGAGAAGGAAGAAGCCAGCAAGCCTGAGGAAGAAAACATGGCTGAAGGTGGCTGAAATTATCAGCAGTCACAGGGTTGCAGTAATATGGACAGAAACTTTACAAATGACCTGTGAGGTCTGACAAGGTGGGTGGCATGTATCATGGCAATGTGGCAGAACTGCATCTCTTCTGGCAGCCATGAGATGCGAACTGAGGTGACCAACCTCCACCGAGGTAATGTCCAAGGATCAGTGTATAAGCGGATCCACGGAGTTGCCTCCCACAAGAGGGCTATATTGAGACAGAGGTGCTTGATGCATTGAGAAGAGTGAAAAACCATTTATGGTTGGCCTCCAACTGACACAATGATGGACATTTAAAGTGGCACAATTTAACTAACAGAAGACAACAGTGTATTTCTGTCAGTGCATTATGAGCTCATGTGTCTTGCAAAGACATTTGGCCCCTGAAGCCTGTCCCACTATTTGACAAAATCATGGTTGATCTGTCTAGGCTTCAATTCCTCTTTTGTACAAGATCAGCATAACCGTCATCTCTCTGATATTTCAAAAATCTATCCACTTCCTCTTTAACTAACAACTCTCAAGGTGACCCAACTAAATTAATGGATGGATGCTGGATCACAAGGGGTAGCCACTGAAGACACTGTTGCCAACACCTTTTGAAACCCTAACATGAGGCGGAAAAACAATACAACTGTTGCCACCATGTGACTTTACTTATATTAATCCATGGAATATGGTCATTGCTACCACGTGACTTTACATATATTAATCCTTGGAATATAGTCATTGCCACTCCTGCTCCTAGTTCTTATATTCTTATGATTTACTGAGGATATGTGGGTCATGGCAGCTTCCTGAAGAGCTAGTACATGCCTTGAGGGTTTATTTGGAGTCCTGCAGTCATTTTCTGTAGGGAATCGAAGGTTGGGACCTTGACAGGGATTGCAGTATGTAAGCCCAACAGTGAAGGGCTGCTGTGGAAGGGTATTCCTCAGGTTCCCTGCAACCAGAGCAGGCAACACCATGGCAGCTACAGCCATTCTGTCAATCTAAATGGGCAATAAGCTTTCAGAGCTGGATTCCCCCAATGTGGAGGAGATTGGGTGAAACAGATTATACTAATCAGATGCAATGGAACAGCAGCTGGAATGATATTACAATGGAACGTGGAAAAGGTGGTGCATAGGAGGCAGAAGGTAGACTAATGTTGAAAGAAGGTGTAATACATAGGGTGTACAACCAAACGCACAGCTTTGTAGAGATGCTAGAGAGCCAGTGCCTCTAAAGACTGTATCTGAACATATAGCTGGTTGCTTACTGATGTGGAAATTGAGAGACCGTTATCATACCTGACTGCTTCTAGGGAGGAGAAAGTGAGGACTGTAGATGCTGGAGATCAGAGCTGAAGAAGGGCTCATGCCCGAAACATTGATTCTCCTGCTCCTTGGATGCTGCCTGACCTGCTGCGCTTTTCCAGCAACACATTTTCAGCTCTGCTTCTAGGGAGCCTTGCTGGCCACACACACACAGCTGAGCCTGAGGGAATACTGCTATGGTACCACATCCAATTTCCTCTCAACCTGACTTCTCCAATCAGTACAAATCCTAACGTATTGCCATGCTGTCTGGACCTGAGCTTTTGTCACCTGCTTAATCCTGCTAAGAGCCACTGACTGGAAGATCCCATAAATTCCTCCCTGCCACACCCTTCTAAAGCAGCCCTTAACCATGGGGCTTACACACTGAAATTCCTGTAAAGGTCCCAACTTTTGATTCACTAAAAAGACCTTGTCCCATTTGCAAACTCAGCTGAATTCTGTTCTTATTAGTTTCCACCAACACTTGCCTGCCACTGAATTCTTGCATCTTTTAAGCAATGAACCATTGATCCTCAGTAGAGTCTATGGAAAATAGATTTTAAAAAAGTGTGGTCAATTGTTCCTTTCACAGGCTCAATTGACTCCCCTCCAATCTGTGGCCATCCCACTTCCATTCCCTGAATGCCTCTGGGTAATTTGGCGAGTGGTGAGAGCATTTTATGAATCTGTCTCAATCTATTGCCTGAAGGATTTTTCTTCTTACCACCTTCTACATCCAAGCACATCATCATGGAATCAGTGAAATTCCATTCTCTATCTTACTTGGACAGGATTGAGATCATGTCAAGCTCTGTGTGCCTGGTTTATTTACCAGTAACTAACACCAGATGTTAAAGGTGAAATAAAGAGAAAATTACACAGGAAATACTGGAATATAGGTATTTGGCTTACTTACAGGAAATCTACGCTGTCATTTTCTTTGCTAAATTGATTTGAATCAAATTATATCTTGGAACTGACTAGTTCTGGACTGACAATAATCTACTATCTGCACGATTCAGAAAGCCTATTAACTAGAACAAAAACTGAAATTGCTGAAGAAACTCAGGAAGTCTGGCAGCATCTGTGGAGAGAAAGCAGAGTTAATGTTTCGGTTCCTTCAGAAAGATCCAGCATCTGCAGTTCTTTGGGGTTTTTTTTTAGCCCATTAGCGAGAATTGATCACAGCATTTGATGTTACCTTACTAGTTAGCTGAATGATTGGTCAAGGTCAATAAATTAGTAGCAGTCTTTTGTTGTGTCAACAACTTTCAACTGAAGTTTAAAAAATAGTTGGTTAGCGTCAAGACATTGACTGATTTTACTGACTAAACAGTGAAGAAGCCAGCTTCTCCATTTAATCACATTGCATCCTTCAAAGAATTAATTCAAAAACAAGTAAATTAGCTGATAAAGTAAGCAACAGCAATTTTTTTTTAAAGACGTCATGTAAATAACCTTAATGCGAATAACATAGCAGGAACAATTCTGGGAAATAGTTTGGATTTAGTCAGCACAATTAGCACAATCTCCACTTCAGTGAATAGCCAATGGACCTAATGGACTAATTAAAAAACGTTTCCCTCAGGCTAAATAAGAAATTAATGAACACAATTAGCCTAGAATTTCTTCTTTTGACTACAGATGCTGTAATGGGCAGCATCCTTGGTGCCTGGCATGAGAAAAAACAAGTAGTTTGGCTCCACATGTTAATTTTGTAAACATCTTGTTATAGAGATACTTACATCTCCAAGTCAATAGTCAATGCTTTCACCTACCTTAATTAAAATGATCTTGAAAGCACAGAGTATCTATGTTGCAGAAGTAACAACTATAAGAACAAAATGATGCACACACAGTGCTGGTAGGAATGTCAACTCCGGTGGAAGCTCTGAAGCTTGATCATCTGATGGCTGACTATTAATCAGTTCTCTCCACATAGTATGGTCAAGGTCCCAATTTATGCACAATAAACAGAATTAGGTTATGCCTGAATTAGGTTATGCCTGAACCAGGAGTCTCAGTCAGAGCTGATCCAAATTTAGATTTTGTACATTAAAATCAGGTTCACAGAACAATGAACCAAATGGTGAAATTGTTCAAAGGACAGTAGGCTCAGCATTTGGGTTGCTTTTCACAGACATGTCATCCTCAAGACAGCCCATCATTTACACTTCCCAAGCCAGACAGAGTCATAGAGATGTACAGCATGGAAACAGACCGTTAGGTCTAGCGCGTCCATGCCAACCAGATATCCTAAATTAATCTAGTCCCATTTGCCAACACTTGGCCCATATCCCTCTAAACCCTTCCTATTCATGCGCCCATCCAGATGTCTTTTAAATGATGTAATTGTACCATCCTCCACCATTTTCTCTGGCAGCTCATTCCACCCTCTGCATGAAAACATTACTCCTTAGGTCCCTTTTAAATCTTTCCCCTCTCAACCTAAACGTATGCACTCTAGTTGTGGACTCCCCCAACCTAGGGAAGGGACTTTGTCTATTAACCCTATCCATTCCTCTCATGATTTTATAAACCTCTATAAGGTCACCCATTAACCTCCAATGCTCCACAGGAAACAGTCCCAGCCTATTCAGTCTCTCCCTGTAGCCCAAACCCTGGCAATATCCTTGTAAATCTTTTCTGAACCCTTTCAAGTTTCACAACATCATTCCCATAAGAGGGAGGCCAGAATTGCACATAATATTCCAAAAGTGGCCTAACCAATTTCCTGTACAGCCGCAACATGACCTCCCAACTTCTATACTCAATGCTCTGACTAATAAAGGAAAGTATACTAAACACCTTCACTAGCTGAAAATGTGTTGCTGGAAAAGCGCAGCAGGTCAGGCAGCATCCAAGGAACAGGAGAATCGAAGTTTCGGGCATAAGCCCTTCTTCAGGAATGAGGAAAGTGTGTCCAGCAGGCTAAGATAAAAGGGGACTTGGGGGAGGGGCTTTGGAAATGCGATAGGTGGAGGGAGGTCAAGGTGAGGGTGATAGGCCAGAGTGGGGTGGGGGTGGAGAGGTCAGGAAGATGATTGCAGGTTAGGAAGGCGGTGCTGAGTTCGAGGGATTTGACTGAGACAAGGTGGGGGTAGAGGAAATGAGGAAACTGGAGAAGTCTGCGTTCATCCCTTGTGGTTGGAGGGTTCCCAGGCAAAAGATGAGGCGCTCTTCCTCCAACCATCGTGTTGCCATGGTCTGGCGATGGAGGAGTCCAAGGACCTGCATGTCCTTGGTGGAGTGGGAGGGGGAGTTAAAGTGTTGGGCTACGGGGTGGTTGGGTTGGTTGGTCTGGGTGTCCCAGAGGTGTTCTCTGACATGTTCCACAAGTAGGCGGCCTGTCTCCCCAATATAGAGGAGGCCACATCGGGTGCAGCGCATGCAATAGATGATGTGTGTGGAGGTGCAGGTGAATTTGTGGCGGATATGCAAGTGTCCCTTGGGGCCTTGGAGGGAAGTAAGGGGGGAGGTGTGGGTGCAAGTTTTGCATTTCTTGCGGTTGCAAGGGAAGGTGCCGGGAGTGGAGGTTGGGTTGGTGGGGGATGTGGACCTGACGAGGGAGTCACGGAGGGAGTGGTCTTTTCGGAACGCTGATAGGGGAGGGGAGGGAAATATATCATTGGTGGTGGGGTCCGTTTGGAGGTGGCGGAAATGACGGCGGATGATACGTTGTACATGGAGGTTGGTGGGGTGGTAGGTGAGGACCAGTGGGGTTCTATCCTAGTGGCAGTTGGAGGGGCGGGGCTCAAGGGCGGAGGAGAGGGAAGTGGAAGAGATGCGGTGGAGGGCATCGTCGACTACGTCTGGCGGGAAATTGCGGTCCTTGAAGAAGGAGGCCATCTGGGTTGTACGGTTTTGGAACTGGTCCTCCTGGGAGCAGATGCGGCGGAAATGAAGGAATTGGGAATATGGGATGGCGTTTTTACAGGGGGCAGGGTGGGAGGAGGTGTAGTCTGGGTAGCTGTGGGAGTCGGTCGGTTTATAGCAGATGGCTGTGGGAGTCGGTCGTGGTTGGGTTTGAGTCATACAGGGGCAGCCCCTATGTAACTCTGCAGAACCCCACACTGATATTCTGGTGGATCTGAAGTATTCGCTTTGTTTCTCTCTCCATAAATGCTGCTTGGCCTGCTGAGTATTTCCAGCAGTTTCTGTTTATATTTTAGAGTTCAAACATTCCAATACTTTGCTGTGTTATTTTACACTCCATGCTGGATAAATGTAGTTCATTTCAATTTAAAATGAGAAAATACTTATCAGTCAATGCAATGTGTAATTTTTCTGTTAACAAAGCACACTTTTGTGGAGAGCAATACACAATACTGCATATTAGTGCTAAGTTACTGGACAGTTTTGCCATTTTTAAAACTTGAAAGTGAAATGAAGAGCCATGTGAAAATAAAAACATATCACTAACTATTCAGATTTTTCCCATTTACACACACTACAGTACTGTAGATTGTAGTGTTTGCAAAGTTTAATTATTTTGGATATTGCTGTCTGGATATTGCATAAAACCAATTTCAACAGAGCTATCTGGTTGCATTAAATGAATGATCATGTTTAGCTAAGACTGCTAAAACACTATAAATATGTTTCCCAATTCTTGGAAATTGAAGGACGTGAGAGGGAACATTTAGGGGAGAAACAAATTAAGAGCCCAGAAGCAGGAGAAGCACCAGGTCCATTATTTCTCTCACTGGCCTGTACTGTACTGCTTCCTTTAATGAGAGGTATTACATGATTGTGAATTTCAAATGGAGGCTGTTGATGTCTTGAAACTTACATTGCGAGGCCTGATAGACACTCTTTCATGATCCATGTTCATGCCAGGAATGATTACACTCATCTTCCGAGGTCCCTTGAAACCAAGAACATTTGTTTCCTAAGCAGAAGCAGAAGGAAGCAAAAGGTTACATCTTAACCAATGTACAACAGTTAATAACTTTGGAAAAAGCCAGGTATTCTCAAAGATAGTTTATTAGGTTAATAATGTCACTTGTCGAACAAGCAAACATAGCAGACAACAGCTATGACATTCATGCTGATCGTAATTGTACGCATTGGTATGCAGCAGTTGGTACAACACAAGAGATGATAGGTCAGGACAGTCAATCAGATGCCAAATGAATGGCAAAACTGAGAGATTTCTGGTTGCAGAGAAGAAGTCAATAGAAATTGCATTTTTCCCAAATGTGAAATGACTACTCCCAATATGTCTTTTAGCATAAGCAATTAGACAGTGTCCATGTAATAATAACACATGATAAAATATTGTGAAGGAACCCGTGTACAGCCTGTCCCACAGTTGTATATATGAGGTGACAAAATCAAATGCCCTATTTAATTTTGGTGCCTCTGAGAAAACCCTGAATTTAGGGAGTTTGCATGAGACACTGAGGCCACTATTTTCTTCATGGAAAGGCAGAGACACTGTTGGCCAAACTGCAGGACTACCATACTTCTGCCTTGTAATCATCCATAATAACATTTGACAAAAATATGTGGAACCAACTTCCAATCCATTAGTTGCTATATTAAAACAATCCTGATTTCAGCTGTAGTATCAGTGTGAAATGGAGGGGTCTAAAACAGATAGCAGAAAGTTCTGGCACATCTTAGTGTTGGGAATAAGCATTTCAGTAAAATAAGTGAATATCAATTCAAAGCCTTACAACAAAAATATTTAATCATATATTCTATTACATTATACTCTCACAGATTCTATGAACATCTATTAATGAACATTTCAAAAAGACTGATGCACTTAAAGACACCTTCTGTTCCTGATACGGAATCAAACTATTTAGCAACCTGTATAAACTGTAATAAAAGCTATGACCAGTGTTAAAATCCAAATTAAGGCAAAACTTTTATACAGTATGCAATCAACTTGACAGTCAATCTGCCTGATCTATAATTTATACACAAAAAATGGCAGTTAACTGTCATTTATAATTAACTGGTGCATTTTCCATAACGATGCCTCCTTTAATCAGTGTCCATTTGCCAACTAATCAGCATTTTCTTCTGCTGCAAGATGAAAATCTTCAACAAAATATGTCTTTTTGCAGCCACATGCAAGATGTATTTAACATACTTGAGGGAGAAATGATTTAAAGAATATATTGGTGTTAAAATAAAATTAGATGAGAGGAGGCTCATATTGAGCAGAAACTTTGCATTAATCCAACATTTGGGCAAAAAGCTGTAAATTTCTTTGTAATTTGATGCAAGGTGCAGATCTCCACTATGGTGAAACCTCACTTCTTTGTCATGTAGATTAAACATCGATGGGGACCATCAGTGGTATGTATTTCCATTGGCAACATCAAGTGGTGTAAACTCTTTCGGCATCTGAGGCCATTGACATCATCCGCCCCCGCCCCTGCTCACTTTCCTATGATTTATCCAAAATCCTCAGGGAGGAGAACTCACAAATTGTGGTAGTTCTATGCATCTGGTGCCCTTGTTTTTCTATGTGGTAGAGGTCATGTGTTTGGAAGGTGCTGTGAGCCTTGGTAGTTGTTGAGTGCATGATACACCTGCTGCCACTGTACATCAGTGGTGAAGGAAGTGAATGTTGATGGTGGTGGGTATGGTGCTGATTAAGGGGGATATTTTATCCTGGATAATGTTGAACTCTGAGCTGCTCTATTCTAGATAAGTGAAGAATATTATACTAAACATCTGGCTCATGCCTTGTAGACAAGCACTGGGGATGCAGGAGGTGACTTACTCAGTGCAGAATTCCTAGCTTTTGACTTGTTGTTGCGGACACACAATTTATGGGTGTTTTGGTTCAGTTTCTGGTCAATAGTAACTTCCAGGATGTTGGCAGTGGGGGAAATTCAGTGACAGTAATCAGATTAGATTCCCTACAGTGTGGAAACAGGCCCTTCAGCCTAACAAGTCCTCACTGACGCTCCAAAGAGTTACCCTCCAAGACCCCATTTCCCTCTGACTAATACACCTAACACTATGGGCAATATAGAATGGCCAATTCACCTGATCTGCACATCTTTGGACTGTGGGAGGAAACCGGAGCACCTGCAGGAAACCCACACAGACACGGGGAGAATGTCCAAATTCCACACAGACAATTGCCAGAGGCTGTAATCGAACCTAGGTCCCTGGTGCTGTGAGGCAGCAGTACTAACCACTGAGCCACCATGCCACCCCATAATGGTATTGAACATTGTGGGACAATGGTTAGATCCTCTAATAGGAGTTGGAGAGGTCATTATCTGCAACCTGTGTGGTGTGAATGTTAGTTGTCACTTAACAACACAAGCCTGAATATTTTTCAGACCTTGTTACATGTAGACTCAAACTGTTTCAGTACCTAAGATTCACAAATGGTGCAGAACATTGAATAATCATCGACAAACATCCCCACTTCTAACCTTTTTTCAAAGAGAAAAGGTAACTGATTAAGTAGTTGAAGATGGTTGGGCCTAGGTTATTACCCCGAGAAACTTCTTCAGAAATGTTCTGGAGGTGAGATAATTGACATCCAACAACCAAAGCCATCTTCTTTTGTGCCTGCTATGACTTCGATCTGTGCAGAGTTTCCTCCTGATTCTTATCGACTCCAGTCTTGCTAGGGTTTCTTGAGGCCATATTCAGTTAAATGGCACCTTGATGTCAAGAGGAGTCACATCCCCCACCTCTGGGTTAAGCTTTTTTGTACATATTTGGACCAAGGCTGTAATGAGTTCAGGAACTGAGTGGCTCCGGTGGAAGTTAAACTGAGCAGTGGTAAACAGGTCATTCCTTTGCCATTTGATAGCACTGGTGATGACCCCTTTCATCAATTTTCTGATTATTGAGGGTACACTGAGAGTGTGATAATTGGCAGGGTCAGATTTTTTTGTGGACAGGACATATCTGAGCAATTTTCTAAATTTTCAGGTTAATGCCAGTGTTGTAGTTGCATTGAGCAGCTTGGCTAGGGAGCAGCTGGGTATGGAACATGCCTTCAACACTTGTTTTATTGTTGTCAAGGGTAATAGCCTTTGCATCTTTCAGTGCAATCAGCCATTTCTTGATATGACATGCAGTGAATCAAATTGGCTGAGGACTGGTATCGATGGTGCTAGGGACTTCAGGAGGAGACTAAGATGGATCATCCACCAGGCCCTTATGGCTAAAGGTGTCTTTTGCACTGTGCTGGGCTTCTCTTTGTTGAGAATGATGTTCATAGTGGACCCTCTAACTCCTGTTAGTTGTATCATTAGCTACCACCATTCCTGACTAGATCTAACAGGACTATGGAGTTAGTTCTGATCTGTTGTTTGCTAGATCACTTATTTGCTGCTTTTGGGACTTGACATGCAAGTATTTCTGTGTTGTGGCTTCACCCAGGTTGACCTCTCATTTTTGGGTATGCCTGACTGCTTCTGGTATTCCCTCTTCAACTATTCAGTGAATCAAATTGCCCGTAGTGTTAGGTGCATTAGTCATGGGTACCTATAGGATAGGGGAATGGGTCTGGGTGGGTTACTCTTCAGAGGGTTGGTGTAGACTTGTTGGGTCAAATGGCCTGTTTCCATACTCTAGGGAATCTAATCTAATCAAACATCTAATCTGAACATGAAGGAAAATGTAGATGAAACTGTAGGCACGATGGAATACAAAGCCAATACTGTAGGAGCCAAGCTAAGAATGTATGTAAGTTGTAAAACTGAACAATAGCTTGAAACAAGATCCTCAGGTTGATGAGAGCCAAACTGGAGACATAATGGGAACATGAAATCATATCTGCAGAGCATAGATAGCCCTTTTTATTGATACAGATATGTGCTATAAGTGCTAAGATATTCAATGACAAGTGAACTGTAAAAATATTGTAAAGCAATGTAATAATTAAGTGTATAAATTATTATGTAGATGTGTTTTGGAGAGGGACTTTGCTGCACTTTTACCAAGTACGTTTCCCAGTGTATGATTGCAAAATAAAGTCTGTAGTTGCTGAACTCAACACTTGAAATGGCTGTCAAACCAACAAGTTGGGGATATCGTTTGTAAGGTATGATTAAATGATCATGAGGCTCTTGCTTGACTAGTCTGTGAGATAGGTAAAAACAATGACTGCAGATCCTGGAAACCAGATTCTGGATTAGTGGTGCTGGAAGAGCACAGTAGTTCGGGCAGCATCTGAGGAGCAGTAAAATCGACGTTTCGGGCAAAAGCCCTTCATCATGAATAAATCCGTGAGATTGCTCTCCCAATTTTAGCTTAAGCCCCCAGTTGTCAGTAAGAAGGACTTTGCAAGGTTGACAAGACTGTGTTTTTTTAATGTTGGGTGGTCTGTCCGGTTTCATTACTTTGTTTAAACTTTCTGTACCAATTTTTGATAGCGGCAAGCTAGGTTAGGCCATTTCAGAGGGTGGTTAAGAGTCAACCACATTATTATATGTCTGGAATCACATAAAGGCCATACTTCCTTTCTTTTTATGACACTTGGCAATAGTCATCAATGAACTCTTTTATATTTACAGATTTTTAAAACTGAATTCAATGTCACCATCTCCTATAGCGGGATTCAAACCTGTATCCCCAGAATGTTAACTGATCACTCGTCCAGTGGCATTATCACCATATTCTTACCTCTCTATATATAATAAACACATATTACAAGATATAATACAGTTTAAAGTATGTAAAACTATAGTCCTCATGTTCCAAGTATCACTGTCAGATTGCCATTCCACTTGAATATTTCCTCAACATGACACTTCTTTGCATTTCTCCTGGATTTTCTGAGCCCAGATTTCCAGATGAGAGTGGGAAAGGCCAGAAATGCATCTCTTAGTGACACTGGATGCCATCTGGCAAGTCTAAATCTGCAGCTTGAATGTTTGTGAATGGGTAGGTGGGAAGGTGGGTTGGTGACTGTGGTAAGTGGGTATGTGGCTGAGGTGGAGAGGGGTCTAAATGTGTCAGTGGGAAAGTGGGTTAATGAGTTGACGTGTGGTGAGGTTAGTGATTTGATATAATTTGGTTTGATTTGTTATTGTCACATGCAACTAGGTACTGTGAAAAGTTTTGTTTTGTGTATAGTACAGGCAGATCACAACATACAAAGATCATCGGGTAATCAAACAGAGTGAGGAATACAAAGTTACAGCTGCAAAGAAGATGCACAAAAACCAAAGTTAAAAAATCACACAACACCAGGTTATAGTCCAACAGGTCTATTTAGACAACCCCACCTGTTAAGGGAGCAGCACTCTGAAAGCTAGTGCTTTCAAATAAACTTGTTGGATTATAACCTGGTGTTGTGTGATTTTTAACTGTGTACACGCCAGTCCAACACTGGCACCTCCAAATCACAAAAATCAAGGTCAATATTAGATTTGAAAATTGAGAAGTCCATTCAGAAATCTAATAACAGCAGGAAAGAAGCTGTGCTTGAACCTGTTGGTGCATGTTTTTAGCCTTTCATACCTTTGCCTGATGGAAGAGGTTGGAAGAACCTATAATTGAGGTAGGAGGGGTCTTTGATGATGTTGGCTGTCTTCCTGAGGCAGGGAGATGGAGTTAATGGATGAGAGGTTGATTTGGGTGATGGATTGGGGTGTGTTCACAACTCTCTGTAGTTTCTTATGGTCTTGGGCAGAGGATTGTCAAATCAGGAATAGTCAGGTCTGGTTGGGGAAGTCAGGGGATCAGAGGGTATTTGTCAAATTGTCAGTGGGGTGGTGGAGGCATAGTCAGATTAGGTCAAGAGGGAAGTTGGCTTGGGGGTTAAGCACTCTGTTGGATATTTTGGGCATAACTATTAGGTTGGGAGGGGGTGGGTTAGTGCCAATTGAATTGGTCACAGGCAAGGTCAGGTAGTTGGAGAACAGTTGAGAAGTCATGGCTTTATTTGTGGGGTTTGGGGGGAGGAGTTAGTCATGGGGTCAATGTGAGTGACTGTGGTGTCAGTTCTGCAGTTGCCCAGGAATTAGATGTGGATTTAATCTGTCTAACCTTTCCTGGGTTAACTCTCCAGGCAAGTACATTTAAACTAAGGCTCTGGCACATGCTCAGAGACACAGGCTTTCATGGAGGAGCATGAAACTTCCTGGGGGATTTCACATAGGTCAACTTGTCAGGACTTCTGCAGGTTCCCAGCAATCGAGACAGCAAAAGGTTTGCTCGAAAATTTTATGTAGAATTTACACAATTAATAATTATCACATAAAATGACCTAGATTAATTTTACTTGCTCATACACAGTTTTGTAATAGGCACACAGATGCACAAATTTATAAAACTGTCACTTCAACAGAATGAGAAAAATAATATGAAAGTTTCTGAAAGACAAGAATCTAGATAGGCAATATACATATAAATATATAGTCATGAAATATGGATATAAATCAATAGACTTTAACCTTTCACTTCCAGTGCAGAAATCTGGATGCCTGTTTATATCATTCCATAAAGAGTTCATTCAGGTTTTTTGTCAGCTACTCTCACCCTCCATTATCACTAATCAACTCCCCTAAATTTAACCATTTTAGGCTATTATCCAGTATTTCTACTGGTTGCACTAACTCCATTCCAATCTCTTTTTCAGTGCCATCACTCAAACCCTCTCTTTGCATTTTCTAGTTCTTCAGGTTTCCAACAAAGGACTCTACATGAGTTAATGCTTTCTCTGTTCTACATAGGAGCCACTCATTGATACAAAAATAATAATACCATTAGAAACGTGATTAGACCCAATGAGCCTTTGTTTATTTGTACCCCGTTCTGAGTATATTCTGAATCTGAAATGGGTTCAATTATCATAAATTTGTTCACATTCCATATACTCTCCTCTTTTGGTCACGTTGATTTGTGGATGAAATTTAACTCTCAATGTGAAAGATAGTGTATCGATGTTCTCTTTCATAAAAACATAACTAAAAGTTTATATTTAAAAATGGCTAGATCATGGCTGGTGGTGATTGTTAAGGAATTGCTAGCTCTCCCATCACAACTTCATTAATTATTTGGAATGATTAACTTCCTGAACACTGAACAAAAGGCTATGGCAATCTGTGATTTGTCTACTAGCACTCCTGTACAATCTGACCTAGCTCTTCTATTAGCAGAGTCAAATTTGTCAGAAATCTGTCCTTGCTTCAGTTGTCTGTTGTTAAAAAAACAGAGTTTTGCAGCTCAGAAGGAAGCCAATTTCCCTCTGGTGTTACTGCTGGTTCTTTGCTGTAACAGTCCAGAATTAGTCCCGTTGCCCTGCTGTGTTTCAATACCTCTCCACCTTCTGCTGTTCGAAATTCTTAACCAATTTTGCAATTAGAAGTTGTGACGGATTAATCTCTGGCAATGTATTTTGTGATCCAAATTAATCTAGCTCTCCCCTCACTATCTTAGCAGCTATTTTAAATTGATGATTCTTCAATCATCCTTTCATATTCATTATTTGAACCATTAATCATTTCAAAAAAACTTGTCTGTCTCCTTTTAGAATAATAAGCTCCGGTGAAAAGAGTCCCAGTTTCTCAAGTCCCTTCCTGTAAATAGGGTATCACAGTCCAGGCATCACCTATTCCATATTCCATCTGTATCTCGAATATCTCCTTTTAAGTACCACATACAACACAGCACCTAGTACCCTGACTGTGGCCTGATAAATACTTTGCATAAATTGATAATTATTACTGTACTCTTGCAATCTATAAAGAGCACTCAATCTTTATAATGACTACACATAGCTGTATTCATATTGTTGAAAATTGTGCATTTTAATCACAAGATCAATTTTTCACAGCTTTCAAGCAATTCCATTAAATATCAATGTCTACTTATTTTTCTTCACACTTCTCCATCTTAAATTGCAATTTCCATCTGTCCCCCATGCCATTTATACCCTTGTTAAGATTTTTCAATCTAACAGCTTTTCAAATTCAAATTCGCCCACCTTTGTATCAATAGCAATTTCCCAATCAGGCTTCCTATAACGAAGTTCTAATCATCGCGCCCCCACCCCGTCCATCTCTCTCTCTCTCTCACTCTCTCTCACTCTCTCTCTCTCTCTCTCAAATATATATGTTCTGGATATACCAAAATCAGTAGTGGACTTTGCACCAAATACCAGACCACATCTTTCCCAACTTCTAAAAGTTTGAGCAATGTCCATTTATCTTTTTTTCTAGAATCGCTGGAAACAGGCCCTTCGGCCCATCAAGTCCAGACAGACCCTCTGAAGAGTAACCCACCCAAACGTATTCTCGTACCCTATTACTCTACATTTATCCCTGACTAATGCACCTGACCTACACATTTCTGAACACTATGGACAATTTAACACAGCCAATTCATCAAACCTGCACTTCTTTGATTTGTGGGAGGAAGCCCACGTAGACAAGGGGAGAATTTGGAAACCTCACAAAGGCAGTTGCCCGAAGCTGGAATTGAACCCCGGTCCCTGGCACTGTGAGGCAACAGTACTAACCACTGAGCCACCATCCTCACTATTACTGCTTCAAACTAACATCAAGCAAAGAAAGGCATCTCAGGAGCAGGAAAATCAACGTTTTGGGCAAAAGCCCTACCAGAGTCTAGATCAGAGTGATGCTGGAAAAGCACAGCAGGTCAGGCAGCATCCGAGGAGCAGGAAAATCGACATTTCGGGCCAAAAGCCCTTCCTGATGAAGGGCTTTGGCCCGAAATGTCGATTTTCCTGCTCCTCGGATGCTGCCTGACCTGCTGTGCTTTTCCAGCATCACTCTGATCTAGACTCTGGTATCTAGCATCTGCAGTGCTCACTTTTGCCTAACATTAAGTAAAGGCAAGGATGTGTTAAATTTAACTCGATTCAAAATGAACATGTTGTCAAATTCACATTCATACTACACTGAGATAAAACAATGGCCAAACTTTTGCAGAGCTTCAAGGAGAATACTGGGAGGTGGTGGGGACATCAAATCATAGGCTGGTGAGCTCGTAGAATCATAGAACATACAGTAAAAGAGGAGCCCTTCGGCTCATCGACTGAACCAATAAAAACTACTCTAAATCCACACTCGTCCCACTTACATCACCTTCCTGCTACTGTTGAAATTTTACTAGTTGCAAGAAGGTAGTGGATACATTTCTCACACTCTTGTCAGCTAAGGTCCTTAATTGCCCGATAAAGAGTCATTTTGGACATCTTCCTACCCTCACTCACATTTAACCAGTGCAGATTGAGTACATTGCCATATGGGAGAATTCTAGCTATAACTGAGCAGAGACCTTGCAGGTTTAAGGAAATGGGACCCTTCTGATTGGACACCTTGCTGATGGGGCCTTCTTCACCTTTGGTGCTCTGGGCCAGTTGCAGTCCTAGTGATGGCCAAATCTCCTGGTGGCAATGCTGAGACTGAAAATTTTCCAGCAGCTCAATGGATTGATACATCCCTCCTTAAAAGGGCAGAATCCCCAGCAGCTGGCATTGAACCACCTTAAGATCATAAAACCTAACTGTAGCTTCCGTGATCAGCCAAGGTATGGAAGCCCCTGATTTCCTGGCAAATGAGAGGGGCCATTGGCATCTTGTAAAACCCCAGACAATTTTCCCTTGGAAAGAAGAAAATCCTCTGTACGTTGACTATTTCTTCAGCTTTAATGTTACCCAGGCTTAAGTGCTTGAAATAACAGGGAGATGGATGAATTGAAATCAGCACTGTAACAGAATAATAGAACTAGGGACACAATTTCACAATGAGGGGCAAATTCATCAAACCTGCACTTCTTTGATTTGTGGGAGGAAACCCACGTAGACAAGGGGAGAATTTTCTATCTCAGAGGGTTTTGAATCTTTGGAATTCTCTATGCAGAGGACTGTTCAAGCTCACTTATAATGTATCTTTAAAGTTTAGATGGACAGCCTTCTAATTACCAGTGAGGTAAAGGAAGATGGGGATAGAGTGGTATTGAAGTGGATGATCAGCCATGATCTTCTTGAATGGCAGAGCAGGAAGAATGGCTTGCATGCCTATGCTCCCTATGAATTAACATATTCTGTGGTGTGATCTTTCATTCCTGTTTGGATACAATCATGATTCTGCCAGAGATATACGTTTTCAGGCAGATAGTTTTATATCAGAGCATGTTAATGATAACAATTGTGGAGTAATTACAAGCATGCTGCTGTAATGAAATACTCACGTAGCAAACAGCTGCCAACTCTTGTCGCAAGTTACTTGCATCTAGGCTTGAACTTCCTTTTTCTGGATTCACTCCGTTATCATAGACTGTAAACTTGGTGCCCATTAGATTTGATCTGCAATGCAAATGGATAGCAAGTTTCTTAATGGATTTATCTCCGATTCATGCGTGTTATCCTCAACTGGATAGAGTACTTGTCTTCAGTGTAAACTGTACAGCCAGAGGCATAACTCCCACGTGTGTTTTCCAGTGGCAAAGTGCTGAATAGAACTTGTTCAGATTAACAGAGGGTTCTTCACCCAATATGTTTCTGAGTTCAACCAGAGTCGTATGGATAGATGAAATGGTGAGGTGAATTTGATCATGAATATTCATTGGTGGGTTGACAATGGGACCCCAAGGTGACTTACTAAGGGTCTGCTGCACAGGGCCACCATCCAATTAAAGTTATAGCCCACCTCTTGGGCTGGCTGCCTGGATCAGTGCTCTAACGGTTCAGGGACCTCAGCAGCCCCATGGATAGAGGTGGGCATTGCTGAGACAGCAGAAGAAAGACACGGCCACCTTGTTGTTGTAGCACCTGTAAAGGATGAGGTCTTCTGTTTTCCAATGAACCAGGCCCAGGCGGAGGGGGTGTGGTGGGGTGTGGCACAGTGAACACTCGTGCAACGTTAGAGCTTCAGACACTGCCAGTGGAGATCCTTCCATCAGCAATGGCTTGGCCTGAAAGAAAGGCCCTTTCTCCAGGAGCTCACTGGAAGGTTGCCATGGTTTGCCAAGTGGCCTCCCCATCAGTGGGGACTTGACACAACTCAGGTAAAATATCAGCGGTGTTCCCACTAATTGGCCAATTGAGTGAATTTATTGGCTGCCTATCTCAATTCTGACAATACACAGAGATTGTAGGAACATGTCGAACTCCTCTCCCAACAATATCCCACCACCCTCTTAGCACCAAAACCCCCACCAAACCCCCAGCCTACTCCAGCACTAATTTCAATTTCTGGTAAGTTCTAAATATCATGTGACTGAAAATCTAAACATATCTATAACTAATGTTTTTATTTGAAGAAAAGCATGTAAAATAGTTACGTTTGTCTTTTAAATAAGATCTTAAACAAGTCGATTGAAATACCTGGCCTTCATATTAAGAGGACACCTGCCTGAATATCCAAGAAACAAGACATTTTCTTAGTACAGTCAATACTATCTGATCCATCCTTGTTCAAAAACAATGAGAGTGAAGAACAGAGAGATCCAACCTGGGCAGAAACCTTGTGGGGCACAGAGATTGGGGAACAATGAGATACCCAGTTTCCTGATCCCTATTTGACCAAATTTCATGAAGGCAATTCCTAGTTCCCTGGTTTGCATTTAAGAACTTCTGGACAACCAAATATCAAGCAAGTAGCAACCCTCCTGGTCATGTAAATACCTCCTGGCATTTGTGGGTTGACACAGGCAAAATGATAACTCTAAAATTCAATCGGCAAAGATTCTAGCAATTGTGCCAGAATCTCAATTGCTGATTGGATCTGCAGTTTCTGAGATGTTCACCATTCTCAGGACAGCACTGAGCTCACATGGGCTGGCAGGTAGAAATATCTCTTGGCTGTTTGGTCCCTATCTGGCCTTACAAAACAGTGCAGTTGTCTGTACCTGTCGGAGGGATAAGGATGATGAAAGTGAGGACTGCAGATGCTGGAGATTAGAGTCGAGAGTGTGGTGCTGGAAAAGCACAGCAGGTCAGGTAGCATCCGAGGAGCAGGAGAATTGATATTTTGGACAAAAAAGCTGCAGTCAAAAAGCAAAATAGTTTGGCTATTTGAGATGACAGGGCAATCCTATTTCAAAATCAGCTGATGCAGTAAGCTATGTTAAGGTGAAAAACAGGAAAGCAGTTATGAAATTGCAGTGGAGACAGAAAGAGGGTCAATCAACAGTCAAAGAAAACTGTTATTGATGGATCAAGGAATAAGGAAGGGGAAAACATGTCCTGAACGAAAGCCTGAATGTCAGACGTGCTGTAAGATGAGCCACTTCAGACTGCATGTTGTAACAAGAAGCCTGTTCACAACGCCGGGCCTGCAAAGATGGCAAGAGCCATGATGTAGATGACGTCAATGACATTGAGGAGCCTTTACTTAGAGAGATGATGGAACAAAATCGAAGATGCTGGAATGCTCAGATCTGATTGAAAAAAAAGCAAGAGATGCTTTAAGTTAGACAGATGAGAGCTTTCATTTCTTTCCAATGACAGAGAGCACACCTCCATGTAGTGGACAGTTTACCCATCTATGACAAGAGAGCTGTCTTTCTGAAAGTTTAGAGACTTGATGAACCACATCAACTGCACCAGGGAGCTTTGGGCATCACAAAAGGTTGAGTCAGAACAAGATAGGCTATTTGGTGGCCAAATTTCTCAAGATCTTTGGAAGAAATGACATCCAGCTGCCTTACTTGTGCTATTCATCATTATGAGGAAAGAAAATTGTTGATGTCATCTTCATTTCCATCATAAGCATCAGAATGTCTTGGGACGGATATCTTCAAACACACAAGGAAGATCCACCTGGATGATAGTCGACACCTGGCCCAGACGGATAGAAGACAAGAAATAGCAACGTCACATTTCTGAAACATTAATGACATCAGTGAAGGAGATGTTAGCAACACATGGAATCCGAGATCATGTAGCATCAAACAGTAGATTGTGGTTCACCAATGAATACTTTTAAAGAATTCACAACATTGTATGGAATTATTCATACAGCTTACTAACATATCCTCAAGCCAATGGTGAAAGATGTGTGTATGCAATGAAAGCTTTGCTAGAGAAACAAAAAGAGACCAAACTTGCACTCTTGAGCTGTCAAAATGGTCTAGCACCATATGAGAATAAGACTGAGGGCTCGACTCTTTACTCCCCTAAAAATACTTATGCCACATTTAGGTGGCTATGACTTGGAAAAGTGAGAGAGGAAGAAGACAAATATTGTTCCAGCTAGATGAAGAACAATGAAAGATGACATAATGAAAATGTAATCTGCTAGGCCTCCAGCCTGGAGAGCCAGTTTGGATTTGAGTTCCATCTCACTCTGGATAAGTGGATGAACATCATAACATCATAACATCTATGATCCTATCATATGCAAACAGATAATAGCATGATAACACACAAAAGATATGTGCACTTCCTGTTCAATCCAAGTGGTCATCTGATAAAGGAAAAGTGTGACTTGGGGCAGTGTTGGAATTAAGATTGGGAGAGAGGGAGAAGGCTGATTGTGAGGAAAGGTGTAGCTGGGGAGGGGTCAACAATAGTCTTTGGTCCTACAAAACAGACAGAAGCAGCACTTTGCACCTTTTTATTTCCCAATCAAGAAAATAATCTTTACAAAGAAAAACATTTTGGTGATAGCCACCCAAGGTCCAGTTAAGATCTACCGGTCAGGCTACATGTAGGCCATATTTTGAGTGCAATTTTGCATTGGAGATTTCAATTAAGCATAAGACGTGAGCCAACGACACCTCTTTGTCTACCTTTATCACTATCCTGCAGCGAAGAGCTATGAAATTCCTAGCTCTTTATCTCTTATGCATCAGGCTGGATTAACGATTTCATTAAATCTTCATAAAATATTTTAACAGCTACTAAAATAGTAATGGTAAATTAATGGTGCTCATTCCTAACTTGTTTTATGTACCAAATTTTAAGTTTTGAGTTTTGGTTAAGAGATGATAAATGGGACATTGTTTTACTTCCTGCTATAGTTAATGATCTGATCAAGGCTCTTACAACAAACATCAGACTTACTACAAAGAAAGCAGCATCTGTTTAATTCCCTTTGGGAATGTATTTTAAACGCACATTTTGAGCGAGCTGCCATCAGTGTATAGAATTGCATTTGTGTGAGGTCACAGATCAATGGGTCTGTGAGTAAGAACACAGACTGAATACAGATAATCATGAAAAAAACAAAGTGGCAATAAAGGCAGCGTCTCCTGGAAGTTAAAAATAATTGAGGGTCAGGAACAAAAGTAAAACATCATTTTTGGGTCCTATCCCAGTGGTGTCTAATATCTGCACAGTACCATGATCTTATTGGAGACTGCCAATGAACAGGCCATTTTCACATTCACCCTCCAAGTAAAGATGGAGAGTGATTCACTGACTAAACAGGCACAATGAAAGACTGCAGCAATGGCTGGCTGGCAGGCATTCTCACCAGGAATTAAGAACACTTTTGAGGGAGATGATCATTGGAAGGGAACAGGCAGGAAACAGGGGTTGAGACTAGGATCAGATGAACCATGATATAACTGAATGACAAAGTCAGCCTGAGGAGTTGTATATTCTCTTCCTGCTTCTATTCCTCATATTCTTATGAGGGCTATACAAACGGAAGCCCTCCTGAATGGCTGGAGAATATTTAAAAGATAGCCTGGTCATGGCCAAGAATGGTACATTTCACAGAACTGATTGTGACCTCAGTATCAGTCTTGTGGTTCTGCTACTGGGGTTTGAGACAAGGTTCTGATGGCCATCTAATATGCTGCTACGGGGCCACTTCCAAGAGGCTCTTGGGCCTGTGGACTCACTCAAAGGCCAGTCTGATACTGGGAACTTTTCAACATCAGATAATGGTCCTCCATTGGAACCGTGGTTTGATGCTAATCTCAATACTCCAAGACCTATGTCTTGGCCCCACGCTCTGCAACTGGAACCTCAACTTCCTGACCCACAGACCACAATCAATGAAGATAGACAACAGCACTTCCTCCACTATAATCCTCAACACTGCTGCCCCACAAGAATGCATTCTCAGCCCCCTACTGCACTCCCTGTACAACCATGGCTGTGTAGCCCCATTCTGAACAAATGCCATCTACATGTTTGCTGATGGTAAGCTGGATATCAAACAATGAAGAGTCAGAATACAGGGAATAGATAGAACGCTTGGTGGCGCGGTGCAATGATAACAATCTCTCTCTCAATGTCAGCAAAACAAAAGAGTTCATCATTGACTTCAGGAAGACAGGAGGAGGACATGCCCCTATCTACATCAATAGAGCTGAAGTGAAGAGGGTCAAGAGCAACAAGTTCATTAGAGTGATGATAACCGACAACCTGTCCTGGACTTGCACGTTGATGCGACGGTCACGAAGGCACAACAATGCCTCTTCTTCTTCAGGTGATTTAGGAAATTCGGCATGTCCATAAGGACCCTCACCAACTTCCACAGATGCACCACAGAAAGCACTCTACCTAGATGCAGCCTGGTATGGCAACTACTCTGCTCAGGATCATAAGAAATTACAGAAAGTTGTAAGCACAGCCCATACCACCACAGAAGCCAACCTTCCATCCATAGAGTCCATTTACACTTCTTGTTGCCACAGAAACGTTGCCAACATCATCAAAGACTCCTCCCATCTCAGTAAAGCTCTCTTCCCAACCTCTTCTGTTAGGCAGAAGATACAGGAACTTGAACATATGCACCAACAGGTTCAAGAACAGCTTCTTCCCTGCTGTTATTAGATTGCTGAATGGACCTCTCTAACTTGAAATAATATTCTTGCTAACATATTTGTTTTGTGCCCCTCCTGTGCAGCTATAACCTCGCATACCCCGCTCTGTCAAAGCACCCTTTGATCTGTATCTCCTTGTTTGCTATGATCTGCCTATGCTGCTCGCAAAACAAAGTTTTTCACTGTATTTAAGTACATGTGACTATAATAAATCAAATCAAATGGATTAATTGCCAATCCCTGCACAGTAGCTGCTGATTCCCACAGAAACTTGTCCCAAGACAGGCTAGTTTCAGTGAACTAATATGGGATTTTCCAATCTCTTCCCAACTTCCCTGACACTAGATGACCAGGGAATCTTGGTTAAAGATAGAAATAAGTGAACTGAGAAAAGAAACAAATTGCAAACTATTACAGAAAATGATCTAAGAACAGAAACTGCCCCGTACTTATTTAAAAGGGTGTAATGTCTATCATTGCTAGTATATAGTTTATTGCAATACTATTTTAATTGAACTTTAATCTATATCAAAACATTCAGATTCTGAACATTAGAAAATGATTCTTGCAAAAATGCATTTGTTTTCTTCAATGTTATTGCATCTGTCTTGGTTTCAAGCTCCTGTATCAACTTGGGTACCGTTATTGAGTTGAACTGATGTAGCCTCCAGTTTTCTCAGTTTGACTAAATGTTAAATTGCACAGTGATTGTCCACACCCACGTACATTCTATCTGAACGCTCAATGGATTCAATAAGAAGTGAGCTCAGTTTTAATGATTTCATGTCACAAACTGTTTATATGCCCAGTGTCAGTGTGCTTCTCTGTTTATTGCCTGCAGCATGAAAAGTGCGTTGATCTATTTTTGAACCTGGAAAGGAGCGCAGTCATATTGATAGTCACTGCAGGAGAGTTACATGTAGCACAAAAGTCAGGTCCTGGAGTCGATAACGCCCTGGGTATCAGTGATAGCTTCTTCAATGTCATGTCTTGTGGTCAGGATTCATCCTGTTTGCATCAGCAACACTGAACCAGCTCTTTCCTTTGCTCTTTACAAAAAAAGGTTTCCTTACTGGGCAACGTTCAATAGAAGTTCTAATCTAAGGGACCTTAAAAGATGCATTACATTATCTCACTGCATGTAGCATTCAATAAAGGCCAGGATTTGAGGACATTGTTGCTGATTTTAGGCAGTATTGTAATATTTGCTTTTAAGTGGACTTTCTTTCTGTTTATAGTAAGATTTGCCCACAGAAATCATCAGCAAGGCAGTTAATTGTGATCATGGGTTACCTGAGTTTGCCAATAAAGCTCTCTCCACCACGTGAAAGGTCAGTGGGGTCTATAGAGATGAGGTAATTTGATGTTTTGCTCTTCTTTCGTTTTCTTCCTGCCAGTAAGAATATCTGAAGAGTTGAAGGAACAAGGGAGAAGTTAAAAGAACAGAGAAGAATAAAAATCAATAAATTTCTCCAAAACTTCAACCAGCAGCAAACCTCAGTTTGGTTAGTCCATCAACTCATCAACTAAAAGTATCCATAATTAATACTGATTGAAGGCCAAATGCAGGTCAGTTCTGATGAAATGAAGTCATTTGGGAAGAACACATTCTACAAAACTAAATGAACATTTGATATTCTAAAATTATTTATTTAATTTTACAAAAAGTTTAAACATAAAACAAATATCTAAACTGGGGGTAAAAAAAAATATTTGTAAGAAATGGGGACTGAAGATAATAATGTGTACCCTAATCCACCTCAATTCAAAATAATGTAGGTAGCAGGTTTGTCCTGCCTACTAGATATAAGTCAGACCAGGTAAGGATGGCAGACCATACTGTAAAATGAGGAGAAAGTGAGGTCTGCAGACGCTGGAGATCAAAGCTGAAACTTTATTGCTGGAACAGCACAGCAGGTCAGGCAGCATCTAGGGAACAGAAGATTCGACGTTTCGGGCACATGCCTGAAGAAGGGCATGTGCCCGAAACGTCGAATCTTCTGTTCCCTAGATGCTGCCTGACCTGCTGTGCTGTTCCAGCAATAAAGTTTCAGCATACTGTAAAATGACTTCAGTGAGCCAGACGGCATACATGAAAGTAGGAAGAAAGTAGTGATGTGTTTGACTGTTAACTACCCTCTGAAGTGATCCAGCCAACAATCAGTTCAAGAGGGACTGGCAACAAATGTTTGCCTTGCTGCCATACCCACATCTCATGGAAGAATAAAGAAAAAATAAATAAATATAGGTAAAGCTTCCTGTCAGGCCTTCTCCCCTCCTCCTGCTGCCTCTCTTCATTGCTATCTGACACCATTTGCTTTTTTATCATATGCTACTCCACACAACATTCACCACAGATTGTTGAGTTCTGCTGAGTCAGATAGCTTGCTGTTTACTTACAACACTGACTATTTACAAAACTACATTATCACAGTCTTATACACACAGTCTGAGTTCTCGGTTTACTTATGTTATTGTACATTACATAACCGTATCTAACTGACCACACTGGACAGAGTGATTGAAGGTAAGGCAGAAACCGTTTACATCAAAATATTACATATCTCTCTTAAATGTCTATCTGGTCTAGAATCTATACCTTGCACAATTTCTTGTTCATGTTGAGTGCAGAGACCTGTTAATATAAAGGTCATGACTAGCAGTGAATGGTGTGCAGTGATAAGTAATACTTCTCCTATTTGCAACACCACTCCCTCCAGACTTTAACAACCGTCATCAATTCTTTCAGACAGGCAGCACTTATGCAAATCCAAACATAGCCAAAGAAGGTAATCAGCATCTAACCTGCAAGTTGCAAATGATATATTTAAATAGGATTTGTGTGTAGCCCTTCAAGTCACTGAATGTATATTTAATTGTATTTGTTTATGACAGAGACTAAACCAGAACAATGAGGACCAAAAGAAAGGTTGGGTACTAAATCAGTGCTAAATATGGACTGACAGCATGCTCTGTCTATTCTTTATACATCTAGTGCATATTCAAAATGCCCACCCGAATACTCTCACTAAGAGAGTTTGTGTGTCAGTCACACTGAAATGAGCAGGAGCAAGATTCCAGATTGGGGCTTAAAAGCAGTAGAGGATGGAAGATACCAGCACTACAGTGTTCATGTTTTTGGATGGAGGCGCCTGCATGAAAGAAATGGTTTTATCCAGAATTCCTGCTAGAAATACTGTCCCTTGTAATTTAATCAAGAGAGTTGCTGAGTCATATAGGGCTCATCTATAGTCCCTGGTTTCTGCTGAGTTAACTAATCCTAGTCAAGACACTAGCTGCAGTGTTATGATTGGCCTAATTATTCCCTACAGTTAAAATAAAATCAGTCAGTTTCCATTCACGATCACAACCCAGAAAGCCCAACTGTTAGTTTCGGAAGTCAGGACTGAGTATGACTATGATGTCCCTTGCCACCTTCTTTCAAGAACAACACTCTAAACAAGTTTTAGTAGAATATTCTTTGGAAAGATTGGATATAGGTTGGCCTAAGTTCTAGCCCTTCACAGCAAGTGTGAGCAGATGAATATGGTTCTGATTGTAGTGTGTGGTATATATAAAAATCTGTATATATGGAGTGTATTCTATATAAAGCAATCTGTTAGATTTCGATAGCTTGAAGTCCAAATATACATTTTAGAACACAGGCTAAAACTTATGTAATTTAACAACCTTTTTTCCATCATCCCTTTCCAGGTGGAGGTAGTAGGTAGGATACATTCCACGGTCCATTCCCTTCTTATCTCTTGTTATTCGGCATTTAATGGTGACTCCTTGTGGAGCTGGTCTCACAGCAAACTCTTCAAGGTCATCCACATCTATTAGAGCATCAGTTCCTGGAGGGGTTGAGACTGAGGCAGCTTCCTGCAAAACATGAATATATTGTGCTCTGTAAGAAGGAGAAGTAGCAACATTACAATGAGCTACTTTCACCAGAAAAACATAGTCATTGCATTTCACTTTACTACTTAGCATTTAGGAAGATGAGGAAATTCTGAAGCTGAAATTAATTTCTCCTTTCATGGATTAATTTCCATCTGTGGATTAATGGAACAAACTTCTAGCAAAAAATATTGAATTCAGTTATCATTGGAGAAAAACTGCATACACTATCTAAATTATATCTTTCTACCCGCATCTTAACTTTCCAGGTATAGACAAGTGAAATGTGTCCCAAGAATGAGGATGTCAATGTTGATCAAATACTAACACTGCGCAAGTGGTCTTCATAGCATCTTGATTTAATTTGTACAAGTGTCAGAGATTGAGCTAATCAAACAAAAATGATAGCCAGAAAATTGCTGACAGTACCAGAGCTATTGAAAACTTTTGCCTACTTATTAATTATCCACTAACAACATCTTGAGAGTTGCCACTAACCAGAAACTGAACTGGACTAGTCACAAGAGCCACAAGAGCAGGACAGAGACTAGGAATCCTGCATCAAAAAACTCATTTCATGATTCTTCAAAACCTGTCCACCATCTACTAGGCAAAAGTAGAGAGTGTGATGGGATATTATCCTCTTGCCTGGCTGAGTGCAACTCCAAAAACACTCAAGATACGTTACACCATCCAGGTGGATATTGTGCCAATCATTCCCTCCACCACTGATACTCAGCAGCAGCAGTGGGCACTACTTACAAGATTTTATAAACCCATGAGCACTACAGGCTAGATGGACAGGAGTGGCAGATGCATGGGAATATCACTGCTTACAATGTACCTTCCAAGCCACTCACCATCCTGACTCAGGAAAATATCACTCTCGTTCAGTGTTGCTGGGTCGATATCCTGGAACACCTTTCCAAATAGCATTGTGGGCCTCCTTACATCAAGTAAACAGTAGCAATTCAAAAAGACAACTCACTACCACCTCCTCAAGGGGAAACTAAGGATGGGCAATAAATATTTATCCAGCCAGTAACACCCAAATCCCAATAAATGAATTAAGTGCTTTTTAAAAATCATGTCATTTAGGAATATAACAAGACAGATGACAAGAAGCTTGTTCAAATAGACAGGAAGTTTTAAAGGAGTGAAGAAAGGGAAAGAAAAAGAACAGTTTAAGAATTCCAGAGCTGGGGGTCCACCAGTTGAAGACACTGCCACCAATGTTGGAGTAAATAAAACTGGGAGTGTGCAGGAGGCCAGAACTGGATGAATGCTGAGATGATGGAGGGTGAGAGCACTTGGGAAGTGAAAAGATAGGATGGGTCAAGACCATGGAGAGATTTGAAAACAAGAAAGAAATTATAATTGAGGCATTGCTGGTTGAGGAGCCAGTGTAAGGAAGTGAGCACAAGGGATAATGGTTAAACAGAACTTTGTATCCATTACGATATGGTAAGCAATATTTGGAATTAGCTCATTTATTTAGAATTGAAGATTGAAGACCAGGCAATAGAGTAAAGATATAGTGAAGTTTAGAATCAATAAAAGCATGGATGAAGGTTTCAGCAGCAAGGAACTAAAGCAAGGACCAAGGTGGGTGATCTTATCAAAGTAGAAATGGTGGTCTTGGTGACTGAGCAGATTGGAAGCACATCCCTGCATCAAAGACAATAACTTCATTACATTTGATGTCATTGAGTAACAGACAGTTGCCATGGAGATGGATAGCGACAATTGTGACAGAACAGACTTTATTGAGTATTTGTCTCTCCACAGGTGTTGCCAGACCTGCTGAGATTGTCTAACATTCTATATTTCGAACAGATTTTACAGCATGGCCAATGATAAGGACTTCTGGTTTCCCAGCTGGAGAAAATGCTTGCTCATCCGACACTGGATGTCTGTTATCTCATTAGTGACCATGCAGAGCCAAGACAGGTGATGGTGAGGAAAATGTTGGTGTTGTCAGTGTACAGATAGAATGTAACATTATGTCTTCACATAATGTCCCTGAGGATCAGTATGTAGATGATAAATAGGAGGAACTCAGGGATAGATCTGTTAACGATGCAGGAGCAGGAAATGGAGTCATTGCAGATGATTCTCTGGATACAATCATACAGGCAAAAATGGAACCTGACAAGCATAATCCCAAACATCCGAGCAATTGAGGAAAGACTTTAGACCATAATGTCATAAGATACAGGAGCAGAATTAGGCCTTTCGGCCCATCAAGAGTATTCCATCATTCAATCATAGCTGATATGTTTCTCAAACCCATTTTCCTGCCTTCTCCCTGTAACCCCTGATCCCCTTACTAATTGAGAATTTATCTACCTCTGGCTTAAATGCACTCAGTGACTTGACTTCCACAGCTCTCTGTGGCAATTAGTTCCACTGATTAACCAACCTCTGACTGAAGAAATGACTCCTCATCTCAGTTCTAAAGGGTAATCCCTTCAATCTGAGACTTTGCAATAAAATCCTAATCTCTCCTACTACTGGAAAAAACCTTCTCCATGTTCACTCTATCCAAGCCTCTCTGTATTCCGAAAGTTTCAATCGGATACCCTGTCATCCTGCAAACTCCATCAAGTACAGATGCAGAGTCCTCAATTGCTCCTCACAAAACAAGCCCTTCATTCCTGGAATCATTCTTGTTAACCTCCTCTGAACCCCCTGCAACACCAGCACATCCATCCTTAGAGTCGAGAGTTTGGTGCTGGAAAAGTATAGCAGGTGAGGCAGCATCTGAGGATCAGGAGAATCGACATTTCAGGCAAAGCCCTTTATCAGGAATGAGGCTGAGAGCCAAGGGGGTGATGAGATAAATGGGAGGGGGGGTCTGGGGGTAAGGTAACTGAGAGTGCGATAGGTAGATGGAGGTGGGGGATAATGGTGATAGGTCAGAGAGAAGGGTGGAGTGGAGAAATGATGAAGGAAGATGGACAGGTTGGAAAGGTCATGAGAACAGTGCTGAATTGGAAGGTTGGAACTGGAATAAGGTGGGGGCAGGGGAAATGAGGAAACTGGCGAAATCCACAGTGATGCTGTGGGGTTGGAGGGCCCTGAGGCATCCTTCCTCCAGGCATTGGGTGGTTAGGGAGTGGTGATGGAGGAGGCCGAGGACCTACATGTCCTTGGTGGAGTGGGAGGGGTAATTGAAGTGGTCTGCCATGGAGTGGTGGGGTTGGTTGCTGCAGGTGACCCAGAGACATTCTCTGAAGCGCTCTGCGAGTAGGTGTCCTATCTCCCCAATGTAGAGGAAACGGCATCCTAAGATATAGGGCCCAAAACTGCTTGCAATATTCCAAATGCGATCTGACCAGAATGTTATACAGCCTTAGCAGTACATCTCTGCTCTTTTATTTTAGCCCTCTCAAAATGAATGCTTACATTACATTTGCCTTCCTAACTGCCGACTCAACCTGCATTGGCGAAAGTGGGTACTGCAGATGCTTGAGATTAGAGTCAAGAATAGAGTAGTGCTGGAAAAGCACAGTAGGCTGGGCAGCATCCAAGGAGCAGGAAAATCGACATTTCGGGCAAAGACCCTTCGTCAGGAATTGAACTTGCATGTTAACTTTTAGAATCCTGAATGAGGACTCCTTAGTCCCTTAATGCTTCAGACTTCTGAAGTCTTTCCCCATTTAGAAAATAGTCTGCGCCTTGGTTCTGCCAAAGTGCATAATCTCATGCTTTTCCACATTGTCTTCCATTTGCCACTTCTTTTCCCATTCTCTTAACCTGTGCAAGTCCTTCTGTTGCCTTCCCATTTCCTCAAGACTACCTGTCTCTCCCCTCCGCCTATCTTTGTGTCATTTGCAAACTTATCAAAAATGCCCTCAGTTCCTTCATCCAGATAACTAATGTATAATATGAATAGCTGTGGTCTCAACACTAGCCCCTGTGGAACTTCACTACTCACCAGCTGCTATCCTGAAAGAGATCGCTTTATCCCTACTCTGCATTCTGCCAGTCTGCCAATTCCCTATCCATGCAGAGTACCTTGCCCGAACACCATGAGCTCTTATCTTATTTAGCACCCTCCTGTACAGCACCTTACCAAAGGCCTTCTGGGATTCCAAATAGATTATGTCCACTGGCTCTGCTATGTCTAACTTGCTTGTTACCTCCTCAAAAAATTCTAACAGATTTGTCAGGCATGACCTCCCTATGAAGAAGCTGTACTGACTTCACCCTATTTTACCATGTACTTCCAACTACTCCACAATCTCATCCTTAATAATGGATTCTAAAATCTTAGTATAGACTGAGGTCAGGCTAACTGACCTATAGTTTCCGGTCTTGTGCTTCTCTCCCATCTTAAACAGGGGTGTTACATCAGCCATTTTCCAGTCCTCTGGGGCTCCCACTTCCAGAGAAAGATCACTATCAATGCCTCCACAATCTCCTCAGCTAACTCCCTCAGAATCCTGGGGTATAGTCCATCTGGTCCAAGTTATTTATCCATCTTCAGACCTTTCAGCTTCCCAGCACCTCCTGAGTGATGATCACTATACTTGCCTCTGCCCCTTGACTCTTGAAGTGCCGATGTCTTCCACCATGAAGACTGATGCAAAATATGTAATAAGTTCCTCTTCCATTTCTTTGTTCCCCATGATTACTTCTCTAGCCTGATTTTTCAGTGGCCCAATATCCACTCTTGCCACTCTCTTACCTTTTAGATTTCTGAAACAAAACTCTTTCAATCTTCTTTTTATATTACTAGTTAGCTCACTCTCCTATTTCATCTCCTGCTTCGTGCTGCTTTAGTTATCCTCTGCTGGTTTTTCAAGGCTTCCCAGTCCTCTGGCTTCCCATTAATCTTATCCACATTATATCCTTTTTCTTTTGGTTGAATGATGGCCCTGACTTCTCTGTCAGCCTTGACTGCCTCATGCTACCCTGAGTGCAATTTTCTTCCTTGGGATGAATTTCTGCTGTGCCGCCTGAATTACCCTCAGCAACTTCTACCATTGCTGCTCCACAATCTTCCCTGCTAGGCTCCCCCTACAATCAACTCTGGCCACCTCCTACTCATGACACTGCAGTTACCTTTACATCTGATTCTAATTTCTCCTTCTCAAACCACAGGGTGACATTTATTGTATTATGGTCACTGCCCTTAGGGTTTCCTTCACTTTAAGCTCCCCATTACAACAGGCACTGTTGCCTTTTCCTTCCATTTTCAGATTTTCATTTTCACTGGTGCTTACAATTTCACCTGCGTAACTAACAATGCCACCTGGTGCTGCAGTAACAACATGTGTATATAATGCCCAAGCCATGGCCACAAACTGTAAAAGTGATTGTGCCATCTATTCCTGCACTACAGTACAATTTCCACCACTCATCACAGCAATTTCACTCTGAATGAGCTTTGCAATCTGTACTTAATCATGGACTGTTAAACATTATCATCCGCTTCTATTAAAATTCATTTTAAATAAAATCCTTATATTTATCAGACAGGAGAATCCATTGTCCCATTCGCTATTGCTGTGATCAAAAAAACACAGGACTGCTTAATTACATTCTCACTCACCTAAAACAGTCAGTTAAAAATCACACAACACCAGATTATAGTCCAACAGGTTTAATTGGAAGCTCTAGCTTTCGGAGCGGCTGCTCCTTCATCAGGTGGTTGTGGAGTACACAATTGTACTCCTAATGTGTCTTATAATTGTGTGCTTCACAACCACCTGATGAAGGAGCAGCACTCCAAAAGCTAGTGCTTCCAATTAAACCTGTTGGACTATAACCTGGTGTTGTGTGATTTTTAACTTTGTACACCCCAGTCCAAAACTGGCATCTCCAAATCAAAAATAGTCATGTCTCTTCCTGCTCTGTCAATGTGTCACTTCAATCTAGCTGCCTTAAGAGTGTGTGCTTTAGTACCTATGGCCTAGCTTACTACACGTCTGTTTTTTCTATTATTCCATCTTATGTTTCAATCAAATACATAGAAGAAAATATTCGTAGTTCTCACTTTATTAGATTTTTTACTGGAAGCAGATCCAGGCCTGGTATTGCTGTTCAACTGAGAAGAGCTAGAGCTGTCTTCATCTTCTTCATCTTCTTCCTCATCAAAGTTCATGCTGCTAGAAATACCTATTGAGGCAAAAATCACTGGTTAAAGTAACTTTTAGGTTATATACTTCCTGATGCAGTAGGCATATGTTTAACAATCCATATCTACATTCTTAATAATTAAACATAACAAGTGGGTCAATCAACTATCAGATGTGGGGTTGTAAAGAGTGAAACAATGATTACAAACCCGGACAAATATTTGAGGGGAGATTTTATGCATTTGCTCTCCAGGTGTATCAAATAAAAATTCAGGAGTGGAAGCTACAAAATGGAAAACTCTGAAAAGCCCAGTTACCTCCAAAACATGGCTTAAAGCACTGCACCTAAAGCATAAATTCATTGAAGTAACAGTGTTACTTTACAGAATGGAAAATTCATTTGTCCAAGAGAGCAGATTAAATAGTGAGAATGTAAAGGTGGTTAGAGGTTTTGTAGTAACAGGAGTGAACAGAATCATTAGTAAACACAGAAGGAGAATCCACTCAAAGTTTTGATTATCGACAATATCATCATGTAGGGTTTACAATTCAAATCCTACAATATCAGAGTAAAATGAAATGAAAGACTTCAGAATAGTATTTCCAGGATTAAACTGGCAGAGAGGACAGGTTTTCTGATCCCAGGGGCATTAAGATCAATACTGGTATAGAATTTCATTGCACATAAAGATTGACAGACACTGGTATACAAGTGGGCTCAGTATCTTTATGTGTTGCTGGAAAAGCGCAGCAGGTCAGGCAGCATCCAAGGAACAGGAGAATCGACGTTTCGGGCATAAGCCCTTCTTCAGGAAGCCCTGAAGAAGGGCTTATGCCCGAAACGTCGATTCTCCTGTTCCTTGGATGCTGCCTGACCTGCTGCGCTTTTCCAGCAACACATTTTCAGCTGTGATCTCCAGCATCTGCAGCCCTCACTTTCTCTCAGTATCTTTATGGCAAAGTTAAATACGGGGCAGTATTAAAACACAGCAATGAAAGGAGGAAAGCAAGATAGTAAAACATGCACTATGAAGGGAAAACTAGGTGTAGCAATAAAAGCTCCTGGGAGCCTGCTGCACAAGGACCATCTGCAGCCAAGGCCTAAAGTACCACAGTAGGTTATAGGACCAGCTCCTTTGCATTGCAAGCGAGGCACATCATACCTACAGGAGTTATTGACCTAAATACAGTGTCGGAATATCAAAACAATGTCATCGGCTGTGAACTTTAAGATTAGTCTTCCACTCCCAAATGGGAAAGGGAGCATTTTGGGAGAAGGGTAGTGATTCCTTTCAGGACTAATTACATTTTAAAATGATTCATTCACAGAATGTGGGCACAGCAGGCTAGGCTGTATTTGATGCCCATCCCCAGTTGGACTCGAGGAAGTGGCACTGAGCTCCCTTCTTGAACTATTGCTTTTCGAAGGGAAAAGATGCACCATGCTGCTGTTAGGAAGGGAATTCCAGGACTTTAACTCAGCAACAGTGAGGAACTGTCATATAGTTCTGTGTCAGGATGATGTAGATCTTGGAGGGGAGCTCCAAGCATCTGCTGCCTTTGTTCTTCTAAGTGACAGAGGCCACAGTTTTGGAGGTTGTTGTGTGAAAAAGCTCTGACCAGTGACTGTACTGCATCCTGTAGATGGTACACATTCAGCATTCACTGTTTTGGAGGGAGCAAATGTTTAAGATAGTGGATGGGGTGCCCATCAAATGAGAATAGTGGTGAATGTCTTGAGTTTGTGGGAACTGATGCAGGTGAATGGATATCACACGCTTCACGAGCGCAACATCCCAAAAATCATCCCCCTTGAAGAGAAAGACCTGATAAATATATCAAACTGGTGCAAAGTCATGTGGAGCACTGTCAATCTCTCCACAGTGAAGGACATGGTTGCCAAAAAGCTCTCAGCACCATTACAGACTTTCCTGTCAAGAGGGAGTTGAGCAGTAAGCCCACCATAGTAAGGCTTAATAAAGCAAGTGAATCTCTTGCTAATGGTAAAACCTAGCAAACATTGGCCTTCCACCTGAAATTGTCAGCAATGGAAAATAGGCACTACCACAATGTTTCCATGATTGTTTGGCTATCTGTTAGAAGGGAAAATCTACACCTCAGGATGTGCATGGAGCAAACATAGTCATCTTGTATAAAAATGACGAGGATTTCAGATACTGCTAATATTACCGAGGCAACTCCTTGTTAAGTATCACGTAGAAGGTCTTAGCTCACATTTCCTGGAGCAGCTTTCAGACTCTGGCATCACACATCTATCCAGAATCTCAGTGTGGCTCCAGAGTTGGCAGATTGATTGTTGACATGATTTCCTCACTTTGACAGTTACAGGAGAGTGCATTTAACAGCAGTGATTGCTGTACATTGTTTCCATAGACCTCATCAAGGCTTTTGATCTCTTTAAACAGATGCAAATAATAGGCTGCTTACCTGGAATGTCAGGTACCATTTCTCCTTTTCACAAGAACATGCACAGTTTTCTCATTTTCAATGGATCAACCTCAGATGCTTCTTGAAAGGGTTAAGCAGGTTGCACCCCATTGCCAACACTCTTTGCCACATTTTTGTCCATACTGTTATTATACTCAAATGAGGATGTCTACCTGCATACCAGAGTTGATGGAAGTGTTCAATGCGGTAGGATTGCCCACCTATACCAAAGTGTAAAGTCCTGCTCTCAGATTTGCTCTTTGCTGTGACGTCACATTGGCATTCCACATTGTAGTAGCAACTTGTAGACTGTTTCGCCCAGGTCTGCGGGAGTTTAGACTGGCAATCAGCATTAGGAAGACCAACATTACGGACCAGGATGCATCAACCCCACTCTCCATCAACACCAATAATCTCTCTCCGGAGATCACCAATAGTTTGATATACCCTGGATTAAGAATTATTAGCAACCTGTCTTTTGATGCTGAAATCAGCATTGGTACCCAGGCAACAGTTGAGAAGCCCAGGGAGGATCAATCTCAAACTTGAGTCACAATAGGTGTACAAACTACTCAAAAATATAAGGCTTAAGTACCAGGCTTATCTTCTCAGCTCACTTGTTTACAATAGCAAAGCAGGGACAATTTATCCAAGAAAAATAGCTGAACAGCTTCCACAGCCACTGTCTCAGACAAACATCGGTCATGTCCAGTCAAGGTAGGGTGCAGAATAAGATAATACTCCACATGCAGGGATTCCCAGCATGTTCACCCTCTTGAGAAAATGCAAATTCCATTGGCTGGGTCTTGTGGCCCAAATGGATAATGCTCACCTCCTCAAAGGTATGCACTATGGCAAGCTGGCCATCAACACAAGACCAACAGGTAATCTATGTCTACCACATCGGTAAGGCCACATTGAGTGGATCTGAATCAAGCGTTGTTAACCAAAGTGCCTGGAAATAATCAGTCAGAAAAGGCATTAGAAAAGCATAAATCAAAAGAAATTACCAGACAGCAGAAAATGAAGTCCACGAGAAGGAAAAAACACCAGTCAACCTAGTCCCACCGTTATGTATCTGTACCAGTTATGGAAAGTTCTGAAATTCATGAAATGGCCTCTACAATCACAACAAACCATCTTCAATCTTGAAGTGACAATCACCTCAGATAGGTCTCTCAAGATTGCCATGTCAGACATTAACCAAACCAGTCATAGAACTATTGTGGTTACAAGCATTGGTCAGAGGTTTGGAGTTCTGCAGCAAGTAACCAAACTGCTAATACTCTAGTCTACCATACACAAGTCAAGAATGTGATGGAATATACTCGATATCAATTCTACCAACACTCAGAAACTCAACAATATCCAGAAGAAAGCAGCTCATTTGATTTGCTTCCCAAGAAGAATACCCTTAACCATTGTGACCAAGTGTGACCATTGTCAATCAAACGGCAACACCAGTGTGTTCTACCTACAAGATATACCTATCACAGCAACTCACCAAGGCTCCTCTGACAGCATCCTCTGAGACCACACCCTCTGCTACTCAGAAGAATAGGATAGCAAATGCATGAGAGCAACACCACATACAAATTTCCCTGCGAGTTACAAATGGCCTTGGTTTGAAATGGACCTCTTCTTAAGCACAACTCGGCATGGGCAACAAATGATAGTCTTCCAGCAATATCCACATCTCATGAAAAAATAATTAAAAAAACACTCCTTCACAGTTGATGGGTCAACTGCAGTGGATTAAGAAAGCAGCTAACAGTCACCTTCTTAAGGACAAATGGAATTGGTAATAAATACTGACCTTGCTAATGATACGCACATCCCAAGAACAAAAGTAAACTGTCAAGCCATCACCAGCACAGCCACAGGACTCACAAAATTAGACATGGCTAAAATGTACTAATGAATTAGATAATGGAAGTTTGATGACAGGAAAAGGCAACTTGATTTTGCATTCTATGTCTGTCCTAGGAAAATGAAATGCTAATATTGTTTCAGGGAGCAGAAGGTGATTATTTGGCTTCGGAGCAACAGAAATCAACAAGATGATCTTACATTCCACCTAAAATTGTTTTGCTCAAATTGCAGTCATTGAAATGGCATAATTATCCACAATTTAATGAAGAAAATCAAGTAGACTTGAGTTCAATTTTGACAAGTAACAAATTATCTTACCCTTTTTCTGCATCGTTACTCGAAGATCCTGCTTTGTTGTTTGTTGTGCACTGGCTGCAGTGTCTGTATCGGCCTCATCATCATTGCTGGACTGTCCAACAGTGAGAATCTGAATTTGACTTCCCACCTCCTGCACTTCATCCTGAAAGGCAGCAGGACCATCAATCCCTGATGGATCAAAAGAGATCAACTTTAAGTTCAACCAAAGGTTAATGTCAGAACTTGCTTAGCATTCATGGTTTTGGGTTAAATCTTAAATGGATCTTAACAACCGATTGATCACGGCATCCAGAAAATAGCTCAATTTGCAAACATACCAACAAAACTAACCAAACATTGGCCTGAATATAGGACACATGTAGAAACAAAGAATTGGACTAAAAGTGAATAAGCATAATTTCAAGAAAGGTGAAAAAGCTTTTAGTTAAATAGTTGCTAAGACATTAAAATATCCCATTATTATTAAATGTGTAGGAGCTAAAGTAGACAGAGCACCCTTTGCAAGAATATTGAATTTAGAAATTGTACTTGGTAACACAGAACCAAGATGTGAACTGCTGACATCATTGTTTATAATCAACCTGTTCAAACATATTTTGGCAGACCTGGGTCAACTAGTATCTGTACTTGGATTTTCCAGCATACGGTAGGAACACTACCATAGTACCACAAGAATCTCTTTATACCCGATATATGCTTCCCCTCACTCTGACATGATTAGCACAATTGCAAACTTCACTTTCACATATCACAGGTTGTACATAATGGCAATTATTCAAATTGTGATAGACAAATCACTTGATCAGCCTGCTCATCTCTAAATAACACAATTGCCTAATATAGCAGACTAAGGTGACACATAACCAGAGGCAATACAACCAACTGGAGGGGAAGAACTAACCCATGCATGTTTTTCACCTCCATAGAAGGGACAGTGCTGATCATTATTGGAAGGACCATTATTGAGGCCACAGCTACAGGTATCCAGAATGTGCAAAAAGACAGGGAAGACCAGTTATTTGAATTCATACAGCCAGGTACGAACACAGAGTTAAATGTTGAGGACAAGGGATCACCGTTTGCTGAGAAACCAGGCACACAGGCAGAGAAGTCATGGCAGCAGGAAAGGATAACTTAGATGCCATTTCCAAGAGGGTGATGCTGCATTATCAACTTCCTAGGGGGGTTACCATTGATCAGAAACTGAGCTGAATTAGCCATAGGAATACAGGAGCAGGTCACAGATAGGAACACTGCAGCAAATAACTCACCTCCGGACTCCCCAAAGCCTGTCTACCAACTGTAAGTCAGGGGAGTGATGTAATACCCACCACTGATCTTGATCAATGCAGCTCCAACAACACTCAAGAAGCTTGACACTATCCAAAGGCAAAGCAGCTCACTTGTTTGGCACCACACCCACAAACATCCACTTCCTCCATCACCGATGCTCAGCAGCAATGTGTACTATTTACTGCAGACATTCTCCTTAGCATTTTCCAAACCTCTAAACATTTCTATTGAGAAGAGCAAGAGCTGCAGATGCATGGGAAGACCACCACCTGCAAGTTCCCCTCCAAGTCGCTCACCATCCTGACTTGGGAATTTATCACCATTCTTTCACTGTTGCTATGTCAAGATTCTGGAATTCCCTCCCCTAACATCATCATGTGAGTCAACCTACAGCATATGAACTGCAGCAGTTCAAAAGGCAGCTCACCACCTTCTCAAGGGCACTAGTAACAGGCAAGAAATGCTGGCCCAGCCAGCAACACCCACATCCCATGAACAAATAAAAAGAAACTCAGGTTCTGCAGCAGAGTAATCAATTAGTGCCTTAGAAAAGTTAGCTGACAGCTGAAGGCAGATGACGATAGACACTCAAATGTATCAGGCACTCAAAAAACTTGTCAGAAAGTTGGCATTTAATGTCAAGGAGCATGAGCACAACTTGAGGGTATTTTGTCCTGGTGAGTTTTAGTCTGAGTATGGCTGGCGATTTATGGGCTGTCATGAGTCCCAGTGATTGGAGAAGTCTGGCTGTCAGTTCCGAGACATTTTTTTATCATGTGCAAGACTAACATAATTTACAGGATTCCATGTGAAGACTACATGAAACACTATAAAGGACAAACAGGCAAACAACGAGCAATCCGCATCCATGAACACCAACACCAACGCCATGACCTGCTGTCTCCCATCGCCATACACAGAGATGACAAAGACCACACATTCAACTGGGACAACACAAATGATCATAGGACAAGCTAATTAGAGGACAGCCAGAGAATTTCTAGAAGCATGGAACTCAGCCACGGACTCCATCAACAAGCACATAGACTTAGACCCAATATACCGACCACTACAATGAACTACCGAAACTGGCAACCAGAAGCAGCTGAAATGGAACCAAATAAATTCCATAAGTATGGCAGTGCTTCACAGGAGGCTCCAAAGCACTGAAGATTCACCTGGACAGGGGACAAAACGTCTGCAAATCAACTTCCCAGCTCAGTGAACACACCCACAACCATGACAACCGGCACTCAAGCTACAAACCTTGAACACAGGTGAAAGGTTTTTGTAAGATGTTTTTATATATGGATGTATTCATTCATCCTTTTATAGGTGTACCTATTGCCTTTATGTTTGCAAAATACTTTGTTTTTTATATTCATAGAATTCAATAGAAAATGGGCAGCAACTTGGGAAGAATGAGAAGAACAGCAGACTGGAACATAAACAATTGCTCTGTAGTCAATAAAACAATACAATGTAAACATGCTGCATCACAAACGTTTTATTTATTCTTTATTCATGGGATATGAACATCGCTGGGCAGGCTACCATTTATTACCTACCCCAAGAGGGCAGTTGAGAGTGAACCTCATTGCTGTGGGTCTGGAGTCACATGTAGGCCAGACTAGGTGAGGATGGCAGATTTCCTCCCCTAAAAGGCAATAGTAAACCAGGTGGGTTTTTGTGACAATCAATGGTTTTCTCATGGTCATCATTAGGCTAGCTTTTTATTCCAGATTTATATTGAATTCAAACTTCGCCATCTGCTAAAGTGGGATTCAGACTCATATCCCCAGTACATGAGCCTGCGTTTCTGGGATTACTACTCCAGTGACAATGCCATGACAGCACTATCTCTTATACCTTAGTACAATACATGGAGCTGACTGATCAAGTAATGATAGAATTATTGTCAGCAATTAGTCTGAATGAGAAATCCTTCATTGACAGATTTGTGGCATTCTTGTACCTCTTTCATTGCTCAGGAAACCCAGTAGTATGAATTTAGTTGAAGAGCCAAAGCAAAGCCTTTCTCTTTAACAAATGATTTCCACAACACACTCTGATCCTCACTGGCATTTGAGGGTCACTTGAAATGCCATTTCACCTTCTTCATTGTTTTCGGATTCTATGGGTGACATTTTATCTTATTCAAATCCATTCAATTGCGCAGAACTAAATTCAGGCCCTGCCACATTTGAAGAATACAGCACATAGAGAATAGGAGCAATTGTAGGCCATTCAGCCTCTTTATCCTGCTCTGCTATCTAAACTGATCATGACTGATCCTCCATCCTGCACAATCGTAGATCCCTTGATATCTGAGTTCATACAAATCTAACAACCATTGGCAGAAATATACTTATAGATTAAGAATTTCAAAGTTTGACAAATGTTTAGTGAAAAAACGTTTTAGTGGGTGGCATGGTGGCACAGTGGTTAGCTCTGCTGCCTCACAGCGCCAGAGACCTGGGTTCAATTCCCGCCTCAGGCGACTGTCTGTGTGGAGTTTGCACATTCTCCCCGTGTCTGCGTGGGTTTCCTCCGGGTGTTCCGGTTTCCTCCCACAATCCAAAAATGTGCAGGTTAGGTGAATTGGCCATGCTAAATTACCGGTAGTGTTAGGTGAAGGGGTAAATATAGGGGAATGGGTCTGGGTGGGTGGCGGGTCGGTGTGGACTTGTTAGACCGAACGGCCCGTTTCCACACTGTAAGTAATTAAAATCTCTCCTGATCTCAGTCTGAAATGGCTGAATCCCTTATATTGACACATGCCCCTCTTGTTCTAAATACCCCAAACAGGGGAAACCTTCCCCTAGCATCTATTGTGCCAATCCCCAACTGGTGGGAGAATTAGAGAGGACATGAGGAAAAGCTTCTCATCTAGATAGTGGTGGGTGCTGTGAATGTACTGCCAGTTTGGTGGGTAAGGCAGAAACCTTCAACTCTTTTAAAAGGAACCTGGATCTGCAGCTACAGCTTTGAACCTTGTTAGGCTATGTCTCACAACTAACGTGTAACATCCATTTACCTATTTACATCCAATTCTTTTTGTAATAAAAGATAATCTTCCATTAGCCTTCTTAATCACTTGCTGTGTTTCATGCACTGACACCCATATGTTAAAAAAGCCAGCAAAAGACTCTCAGAGATTTAGTAAAGATTTATTGTTGATCTCTGGTTTAATACAAGTATCAGTTGCCACCTCTCTCATCTGAACCCGTTGCTTGTGCAGAACACAAGCCTCATTGGAGAAGAACTCAGCTTTCTTTCAATAAACCAAAGTGCTAATTTTTTTTTAAAAATCACACACAGCAGGTACACAATAACAACTAAACACCAAGAAAAAAATAAATAGGGGAAGTAAAGGGGTTGGGTAAGAATTAAATCGAAAGGGGAAATAATGTATCTCAGCCACCACAGTGTCACACATCCTGAAAAAACCCAGCAATTTTACACAAATCACTTGTAAATTGCCAATATTAAACAATTAACGATTAACAATGTGGGTTGACCATGGTTTGATCATTAACAAATATGGTTTGAAGGGACTTGCGGCACAGTTGCAGTGTGCCTACCCAGGAATAAAATCTCTGAACATGTTGATTAGAAATATCTTAACAAATAGAGTCATAGATAGAGTCAGAGAGATGTACAGCATGGAAACAGACCCTTCGGTCCAACCCGTCCATGCCGACCAGATATCACAACCGAATCTGGTCCCACCTGCCAGCACCCGGCCCATATTCCTCCAAACCCTTCCTATTCATATACCCATCCAAATGCCTCTTAAATGTTACAATTGTACCAGCCTCCGCCACATCCTCTGGCAGCTCTTTCCATACACGTACCACCCTCTGCGTGAAAAAGTTGCCCCTTAGGTCTCTTTTATATCTTTCCCCTCTCACCCTAAACCTATGCCCTCTAGTTCTGGACTCCCCGACCCCAGGGAAAAGACTTTGTCTATTTATCCTATCCATGCCCCTCATAATTTTGTAAACCTCTATAAGGTCACCCCTCAGCCTCCGACGCTCCAGGGAAAACAGCCACATCCTATTCAACCTCTCCCTGTAGCTCAGATCCTCCAACCCAGAAAATGCAGCCCACTAGGGAAAATGCAAAGAACACAGCTCTTTTTTTACAATTCAGGGATGGTGTTACACACCTCTTGACTTTTTATTTTAACACCACAACATCACCTGTGTTACTCATTGAAAAATCCATTTCCCAGTGTAAAAGCAAATGTAGGGGAGGCTGGGAAGAGATGGAGGGAAAGAATTCAGCCCTTTTTATTTCCCTTCTTACATCCAGACATGTTGCTCCATCGCAAAGTCATCATTGTCTCTAATTAATGACCAACTTATATACAAAGCCCATAAGGGCAGTGCAATGACAATAAAAGTGAGAGAAAGGTAGGGAGAGTGGGAGGCGACTAAATCAAAATGAGATTGGAGGAGAAATAAGGCACATGATCCCCCACAGGAAAATAAAACAACTGGGAATGCTGGAGATCTGAAACAAAAACAGAAACTGCTGGGAAAACTGAGCAGGTCTGGCAGCATCCGTGGAGAGAAAGCAGAATTAATATTTTGAGTCTGATGACTTCTTCTGACCTGGATTCTCGCAGAGAGTCACCAGACACAAAATGTTAACTCTGATTTCTTCCTAATGATGCTGCTAAACCTGCTGAGTTTCTCCAGCAATTTCTGTTTTTTGTTTCCCATCCCTTACAGTGCCGACTTCTCTCTAAAGGCATCAAGAGAATTGAGGGACATCCCATGATTTTTCTCCAAGGAATCCCAGATGCAAATGTAGCAGCGAAAGAGGAGGACCTCAGCTTTCAAACGTAAAGTTCAACAGGTATAAATTGCTCTCATTGAACACTGAAACTGTTCTGTTTAAGGCTTAAAGGGACCTGATTTTTAACTCTGACACAGTATTTGCAGCCTCTAAAGATCATACCTTTTTATTTTCCGTAGTTCTTACTGTGGACTGAAATGGAAAAAGAACTTTTAAAACCAAAGATTGTTCGGGGATTGCTGCATGTTTCAAAAGCAAGTAACTTGATATGAATTGTAAGAGCTGCATCGACACAAATGTTGTTCAAGCAGTTGTTTAAGTGTATTTTGCAGACAAGCTGGAACCAAGGCTGTATGCAAATAGAGATTCAACAAGCAATAATTGGTCTGTGGACTAGTGATCAATCTTTGATAACAAAGGCCTTCAGCCTGCCAACAACAATGTGTCTGGTTCCAAGGTTGCTGACCAGCCCCATCAAATCCCCACATGCCCAGCAGCTGTGTCTGTTCTCTGCAATAAAAAATATTTAAAGCATGAAGATAGTTTAGTTTTCCTTCAGCAACTTCTGTAATCCGTGACTTTTATTTAACAAGTCAGAGTCTTTTACAATCAATCATCCTGTGCCTCTGCAAACCATAAAGGAAGATTGAGGAGCAGTGTTCTAACCAGCACAAGACTGGTTCTTGGCAAATCTTATGACTAGGGACCAATGGACTGCATTCCCAGTCTTTATATCTGTTCATTACAGGCATTTTATTTGCTGTATGCAAGCTGGAGTTTATAAGCAGAGGTTTGAGTTTTAACGAGTGGCGTTATATGCCAACAGTTCATAATTGTTAACCTACATTTGTAATAAATAGTGATTCTTAAAAAGTGAATGAATGCCTCCTTAGTGTGAACATGAGTATAGTTGTGTGCTATGAATATGAAGAACAGATGGAATAAATTTTGCGTGAGTGTATGTGCATGCACGCGCATTTGTGTGTGTATGTATATAAAGTATCTTTGATGCTGTTGCTGATATTTCAACCTGTGGTATATAATCAGATTCATATATCTCATGATAATGTAAATGAACACATGACTCTGACATCAGAAAGAGTAGACTCCAGTTTCAAGTGAGCATGAGAAGTAAGAAGTCTTAGACACACCCCTATGGAGCTGTATTTGAGAACCTACTATGTTTATAGGAGTGTTAAGGTATATAAGAAGTTGAAGAGCCTTACCTAGATATAAGGGGCAAGCAGCCTTAGGAGCAGTGTCTGTATGAACACCCACAGCTCAGGGATATTCCAACAGGTGCACATAATGTGCACCTAAGTGTTTGGCTTAGAAGACAAAGTAAGTCAATTGCTCCAACCAGTGTGCTATCTTAATGATGTTTGAATGTGATTAAACAAACTTTATGATTTATTCCTGACAGTGAGGGAGTTGTCTTCTGAGGAAAGATTCAGCAGATTGGGCTTATTCCCATTGGAGTTCACAATTACAAATAGCCACTGGAATTAAGATCAATGAGATCTTATTGAAACAGATAAGATTCTGAAGGGGTTTGACATGTCAGATGCTCACCCATTAAGAAATTCAGGTTTTGCTACCGAAGTGGATAAGCTGGCCTTTCTCCATATTGTATTCTATCTGCCATATTTGGGCCCACTCACTAAGTCTCTCCAAGTCTCCTTGAAGCATGTTTGCAGTATTGTCACAATCCACAGTTCCACCAGTTGTTGCATCATTTGAAAACTTGGAAATATTACATTTAATCCCCATATCCAAATGTTTAATGTAGATTATGAATAATGGGGCCCGTGCAGTTATCCTTGTGGTACCCCAACCATGCAAAGCTTGTCAACCAATTTTTCCATTTTTCTGCTTTCTGTTTGATAACCAGCTCTTATCCACATTTATTCCATCAATTTCATGTGCCTTATTTTGGTTATGAACTTTTTGTGTAGGACCTCATCCAATGCTTTTTGAAAATCTAAATATGCCACAGCCACTTGCATTCTGTTAGTTACAACCTCATGTCTCCTACCAGGACTGCAGTTCTCTGTTTTCTCTCTCTCCTGTTTATGTTTGCCATCTTCCAGTCTGCAGAAACCCTTCCAGAATCTATAGAAGTTTGAAAGAGGACCAGCTACTACCTTTCCAGCCATTTCTTTCAATAGACCTGTAGATAATCAGGTCTAAGGGATTTATCTACTTTAAGTCTCAGTAACTGCTCAAGTACTATTTCTTAAGAAATATCCATATCTGTCAATATCATCACCTCAATTGTGTCATCAACAGCTTTAACTGACATCTTACACCTGTGCCTTTTAATTCACGTGAGTCATTCGATTTTATATGTTTATGATATGATGCAAATGAAGAATTATCAAAACAGAGTGTTATAAAGAAGTGTGCAAAATTAATTAAAATATTATCATTTATCAGGTTGGCCCTGTGGGCCAAAAATGAAATTAATTCCCTCTCATATTGGACCAAAAAACTCTAAATTTAAACCAACTTCTTAACAGCAAATTAATTAAAGTGAAAACTGGACAGACATTTATTTTCTTGATCAGAAGAACTGGACACAATTTTTTGTTTCTATCAATACATTCAACTAAAGACAGCAGTTTAGAATAGCTATATTGTAAATACAATAATTTTAAAGGACGAGATGAAAAAAATGTTGTATATAACAAGGCCCACATATAATAGAACTGATATGCCAATACCTACTGTGTAAATGGTATTAAATTGGTACTTAGTGCTAAGGAAGCATTCCAGCAAGAAAAGACTACACAGCTGATTAAGCCTGTTTTTGTCAACATATTGTCAACCATATAATCGTTTTGTAAACCATTATAAATCCTCCTTCTTTATGTAATCTTTTGATGGTGGCAGTTACCACACAAAAAACATTCATGAAGAGGAAATCGAATCCAACCTGTGCTTCATCCCCACCAGTCCCCCACCCCTACCCTACACAAAAAGTGAGGAAAAACTAAAAGGGCAAGTTCCAGGAATTACATGATTCCAAAATACGTGACTCCTATAGGAGGAAAAGCTGTGTTCTAATTCCATCCATAAACATTTGAAAAGTATGTTGTTTTTGAATGCATATCTAATTTTATTTAGAGTACCTGGAGCAAATCTTCCCTAAGTGTTCCTGAGAGTATTTGATCACTCATGTTTATGCTGATTCTATCACTTACAATTTTATGTCTACAATTCATTCAATGCTAAATAAAAACTGAACAAACTGCGGATGCTGTAAATCAGAAACAGAAACAGAAACACAAATTGCTGGAAAAGCTCAGCAGACCTTGTAGCATCTGTGGGAAGAAATCAAAGTTAACATTTCCAGTTGAGTGACCCTTCCTCAGACCTTCCTGTGATTTCTCTGCACAGATGCTACCAGATCTGTTGAGTTTTTCCAACAATTTCTGCTTTTTTTCCATTCAATGTTTTTGTTAATTGGCATACTATTAGTTATTTTTGACAGGTCAGTAATATCAATTTGATTGCTCTGGACTGTATGAAAATTCTGTTTTATATGAACCAAACTTGCTTTCACAGTATTCAACTGAATTAAAATTGCTTTGAAGACTTGTCTTTCTAAACCTGAATCTTAGTTCATTCAAATAATTCGGTTTCAATAAGTAAACATCAGTTATAATGTGCCCCTTGAAAGTGGTTAATTGAGGAAATATCAGGCAAATGAGGTCCATGTCTATGTATCTGGCAAGATATTTTTCAAAGCTGAAAATGTGTTGCTGGAAAAGCGCAGCAGGTCAGGCAGCATCCAAGGAGCAGGAGAATCAACATTTTGGGCATGAGCCCAAGAAGGGCTCATGCCCAAAATGTCGATTCTCCTGCTCCTTGGATGCTGCCTGACCTGCTGCGCTTTTCCAGCAACACATTTTCAGCTCTGATCTCCAGCATCTGCAGTCCTCACTTTCTCCTAGAAGATGTTTTTCAAGAACTGTTGCGTTTACCAAGCATAGAACCAGGGAATATTGTCTGTCAAAATCAATTAATATCTGAAAGATCTAATGTGCCAAAGTTCAAAGAAATCCTGCAACATTTCTAGGTAACATTCAATCTGCTCGACTCTGCCCTAAATGTCTCAACAGCAACTTAAGAAAAGCACCCTTTGCTGCATCGGGGTGACTTTTCCCAATTTCTTATGTGAGCCAACCTTTGGCTTCTCAGAATGGTATCAATTAGTGCCAAATTTCACCTCAGTGACTCTGACTACCTGTGTCTATAATGGAGGGGAAAAGGTTGATATGGAATGGACAGTGAACTGACAGTCTCTGTTCAATTCATTACATCCTCCTCTTGCCCACCCACAACCTTTTCATCACAGGCAATCTTAAGCAAGATTAGAATCTTATTTTATCATCATTAAACAGTCAGGTTTCCAACTCATTTAACCTTCTTGCCTAATTTTTCGGGTTTTTACCACCTGAAAAATAAAAATGCCAGTTCGGGGTTTTATAAATATTATAATTTTTTTGGTTTAGAGACCATCAATTTCTTTACTTTCTCCAAAAAAGACTCAATACTTTGTCTATCCTTGCCTATCATACCTGACGTGTTAATATGTCTTTTTCTTGCCATTTGTGAGCTCACATGCTAAATTCGTTGGATAACCTCAAATTTTCTCCAGGGTAGTTTTTACTTCTATTGCAAGATCACAGGAAGGGAGGATCAATAAAAATAATTGAATGGTTAGTGTGAGCTCTCTCATAGATCAACTTTGATTTTTGTCACAATGAATTCAGGCATTACTGATAAATACAGATAAATACAGGCCTTCTGTTTTTTCACATTTGCAGCCATGAGAAAGAAGCTAAAAAAGATCAGCTCCAGCAGAAAATTAGCAGAAGACTTTCCATATCAGATGGTTATTTCTTTTCCCAATGTTAGAAAACTGTTAGTAGAACTTAGAGTTTTCAGCAGGAAAATGCTATTATACTGTGTGAGTTTCAAGTAATGGCCATTTACAATACATCTTGAGTACATTTCTTACAATACAGACATGCAACAACATGACACATTGGATACATGCAGTAAGACTCTATAAGTACCTCATTTTTTTATTTTATTGCAAAATGGTTCACAACCAACTAAAATTTATTCACAACCATCAAACCTGACAAAATCCTTGTAAATCTTTTCTGAACCCTTTCAATGTTCACAACATCTTTCCTAATCCAGGGAGACCAGAAATGAATGCAGTGTTTCAAAGTGGCCTAGCCGATGTGCTGAACAGCTGCAACATAACCTCTCTACTTCTATACCAGTTAAGTTAAAATTGGAGTTGAGGTCAGTGCTTTCAAGGAATCTGTGAGCATTGAATCATCCGCTAATTGGAAGCATCATCATTTGAAATTTTTTTCATCAATTACAATTGTACACAACACGGAAGATAAACCTAGTTTTTAGGATGAAGTCAGAGGAAACTAAAAAGCAGAACACAAGAAAGCAAATTTCCTGCAGAACTGTATGAGGCAAATCTTGTCTTTTGAATGAATGACCAATGCAGCCAGTGGTTTTGAAGTTCTGACATGATTTACAATTCGCTGCTAAAGCAGCAAGGTACCAAACAGACATCCCAAATGAGCTGGCAGGATTATGTCTCAAGGCCAATTTGCAGGGATTAATGGTTAATTTTGGTTAGTAAGGAAACAGAAAATGACCTCACTGTTTCTGACACAATCCCATAAGCAGCCAATTTATCCATTTAGTTTGAATGTTTTCAAGCTTCATATGATACCCTTATAAGATCTGAGTGCCTTGGCAACTTAGGAACATCAGCAATTATCGTATACACTCAGGTAAAACTGAGATTTTGAGGCCAAATCTTTCGGTGAAAAGTTACAAGTTCACTTTTATATAAGTAACATATTCCAGCAGCTCAAAACTATTTTGTTGCTGGCCACGGTGCTGAATTTGCAGTCCCAACTACAATAATTACTGGCATTTCCAGTGTCTCAATCAGAAAACAGCAATTGTGAAAAAAACTAATTAGACTACTTCAATCAATCCTGCTCCATAGATAAGTACAAGACTTTGAAAATGGAGGATTTTTGGGCCAAACATCAGGGCTTGACTTATACAACATATGAAAACCTAACTATTTTGGCTCTTTCCCAAAATCAATCTTTACTTCAATATATATGATATGCTCAGGGTTTGATTTTGATTAGGCTGCCTGATAGGGACCCTAAACAATTACATAAGAGCTATCTTCTATTATTGTTTCAATTGTTCAAGTTACCCTATCTTTTTCTGCTGAATGCAGAGATCTCTATGGCTCTATAATGCCACTGGTTGAATGGTGAAAGAGAAACATCTGATATAGGGATGAGGCATAACCCAGCAAGTGACCTAATCACAACAAAAAACAGACACCATACCACTGCCCCCACATCTGGAACCAAACACTGTAATTTTGTGATGAACTTGAGAAGCAACAAATTTGCTCAATGAAGTTTGCTCTTCTAGAACTTCAACTATGCCATTGCAAACTTTGGTCCCATCATATTGAATGCAGTTCATTATCTTTGTTTCTCGTATCTTACAAATTATTCTAAATGTTTAACCCACTGAGTAAAATGGTAGTAATAACAGCAATGTTTATTTGCTCCGATCCCTGCCTACCTTACACAGACTGGAAGTAAGCCATCATTCTCAGTGTGAATCTGAGATTTTGATGATTGTGCAGCAATTCTAAGTACATGCTTTAAAGGTACCACCTTCTCCAATTGTAAATGTAAGGTAACATTAAGGGAAATTCACTACGGTATATTTCTGCACTAAAGGTAGGCATGCTTTTTAACGGAGAGACAGTTGGTCTCCATGCATTTCTGTGTAATAAGCTGACCTTTCGGTTTCGCCTTTTTCTCCTTCTTGAGGCTGGCAGCTTGTGAACCTGCAGCTGAGGACTTTGATTTTTTAGTAGGCTTTGGAGCTTGCACATCTGTAACAACCTTTACATCCTCATGTTCGGCTTCTTGGACTGCTGCGTTAAATATATGGATGAAAGAGAGAAAGAGAGATAAGAAGAAACAGAAAGAGCAGAAATAAGAATAAAGTGAAGGGAAATCATTCAGAGAAAAAGCAAAACAATGCAACATTTTTAATAGGCTATAGCTAAAGAAGAAATGTGTATTTCAAACCATATTTCTCCTTTATAAACAGAGGGCATGAAAGAATATCTTGTAAAAGGCACAAAGCAATCATGTATTATGTTTATTCCATTACAATTAAGTTTATTCACCCAGATGTATCAAAGCTGCTTGTCTTTTATTGTACCCAGCTCAATATTTCACTGAAACATGTAATTGGGATGATATCCCTATCCAAATGATTAAATATCCTGAAATATTTTTATTTAAAAGTTAAAAGTCCAAAAGTAATTACAACTTGGAAATAAACATGTAGAAACACTTCTCAAGGTTTTTCATCAGGCAAAAATAAAAATTAAACCAAAGGAGAAGATATTAAGAATAAGAATTGTGTTTAAGCGGGTCTGAAGAGAGAGAATGGGTTTAGGCCCAGAATTCCAAAATATGAGGCTGCAGTGACTGCAATTTGAGTAAAAGTTATGGAGGGTGGAATCAAAGGAATAGAGAGTCAGAAGGGGTTTGCAATGTTGAGTGAGGTTACAAAGATAGGCAAAATCAAGGAGAGCAATTTTTGATTGGAAGTGTTAGGAGTTGGGCTAGTAGTGCGGGTGGAAGAAAAGTGCAATCGATGAATGGGACTCAACGCAGGGAGAGTGGGATAGAGGCAGCAGAGATTTGGAGGCTGCAAGGAATTTGTTGCAATAATCAAGTCTGAAGGCAACAAAGGCTTGAATAATGATTCCAACAAAAGGTGAACTTTGATATGTGAAGAGGTAGATGATGTTGGAGAGTTGGATGTAGGTTGTTGTGATATAGAAGTTATGTAGTCATAAACTCAGTGCTGGATTCAAAAAGACACCATGACAAACATTGGATCAAGACAATGGCTGAGGAGAGGAAGATGAAGTTGGTTGTAAGTGCACAAAATGTAGAAGCAACCAAAACAATGATTCTCTCCATCATTAACTGGCAGAAATTGCAGTTTTTTCAGGACTGGATGCAGGAGAGATTGTCAGGCAACACAGTGGAGTTGTTGAGATACATAGTACATAGTGGAGCTTGACATCATTCTGAAGCGGATTCATTGTTGATTGACGGCACCACCAAAGTTTGGCAGATAGTTAGAGGAACAATGAAGGATCAATCATTGGAGGACTTTGGAGGTAACAATGTAAGGCTGGCAAGAAGTGCCATTCTGGGAAATGTTCAAGCCACAATTGGATCGATAAAAATGGAACACATTGAAGTTGGATATGAGAAAAGATATCTTGAAGAAAGATACTGTAGCCGGTGTGTCAAAGGTTACAGAGATGATGAGGAAGAACAATACACTATGGGTATATTCATAAAGAACATCAATTTGTTAATTCATTTGCAGCTGTTCTCGGACTTGGGCAAGATCTAAAACATGATTAGGTAGATTCAAATGTGGAGCTGTGGGGGAGATAAAACCAGATTTGGGAAAAAGCATATTGAAAGGCTTTGAAGAGGATAAAGAAGCTGGACGTGGGACAGTGGATCTACCAGGAGAGTTCAGGGATTGCCGTTGAGGGTGATTGGAAATGATCCCTTCTAAACCAATGTCATCTAGTATGCAGGCAAGAAAGGAAGTCTGGAAGGAAGGGAGGTCAGCAGTTTAGTTGGTATGGGTCAAAGGAATAGAACTTGGAGGTCATGAGCAAAAACAATGGTCAAAAGAGCATGAGGAGAGGTAGAATTGTATTCAGTTTGTCTTAATAATCACTTTTATCAATCACTAAAGTCTGAACAAAGAAGTGAAACCAGGCGGACCACCTAGCATTGACAACTGTCACCTTGCAAAGTTGTCCTTACTAACATCTGGGGACTAGTTCCAAAATTGGGAGAGCTGTCTCACAGATTAGTCCAGCAACAACCTGACACAGTCATACTCACAGAATCATAGCTTTCAGACAAAGTCCCAAACACCACCATCACTATCACCATCTCTGGCTATGTCCTTTCCCAAGCGGGTATGCCAGGAGAAGCACCTGGCATACCTAAAAATGAGAAGCAAACCTGGTGAAGCTACCAAAAAGGATACTTGCATGTCAAACAGCATTTGCACCAAATGATTGACTGAGCTAGGTGATCCCACAACCAATGGATCAGATCTAAGCTCTGCAGTCCTGTCACTCCAGTCATTAATAATGGTAGACCGTTAAACAATCTTGTGAAGGAGGAGGCTCCACAAATATCCCCATCCCCAATGATGGAAAAGACCCACACTTCAGTGCAAAAGATAAGGTTGAAACATTCACATCGATCTTTAGCAAGAAGTGCTGAGCGAGTGATCCATCCTGCTCTTCCAGTGGTTCCCTGGATCAAAGATCTTCCCTCCATCATAAGGACAGAAGTGGAGACGTTCATCTATGATTGCACAATGTTCAGCACCATTTGTGACTCCTCAGATACTGAAGCAGTCCATGTTCGAATGCAACAGGATCTGGACAATATCCAGGCTTGGGCTGACAAGTGGCAAGTAATGTTCATAACACACAAATGCCAAGCAATGACCATCTTTGACAAACCATATTTGAAACCCACTAACAATATCCTGTGGGTTACCATTGACCAGAAACTCAACTGAAAACTGGTCACATAAACACAGTAGCTACAAGAGCAATTCAGAGGCTAGGAATATTGCAGCAAGTAACTCACCTCCTGACTTCCCAAAGCCTGTCCACCATCTACAAGTCAGGAGTGTGATGGAATACTCTCCACTTGCCTGGAAGACTGCAGTTCCAACAACACTCAAGACGTTCAACAGCATCCAGGTTAAACCACCATGCTTGACTGGCACCATATCTACAAGCATCCACTCTCTCCACCACCAATAGTCAGTAGCAGCTGTGTATACTGTCCACAAGTCACACTGCAGAAATTTACTTAAGATTCTTGGATAACACCTCCAAACCAACAATCAATTCCATCTCGAAGGACAAGGGCAACAGCTACATGGGAACACCACCATCTTCAAGTTCCCTTCCAAGCCACTCACTGTCCTGACTTGGAAACATATTGCTGTTCCATCACTTTCACTGGGCGAAAAGCTTGGAATGCCCTTTCTATGAGCAGTTTGGGTCAACCCACAGCACTGTAGATCAAGAAAACAGCTTACTACCACCTTCTCAAGGGCAACTATGGACGGACAATAAATACCGGCCAGCCAGCGATGCTCACATCCCATGAGAAAGATGAAGGCATGAATCTTCATGTAGTTAGGTGGCATGGTGGCTCAGTGGTTAGCACTGCTGCCTCACAGCTCCAGATACCTGGGTTCCATTCCACCCTCAGGGGACTAACTGTTATGAGTTTGCACATTCTCCCCATGTCTGCCTGGGTTTCCTCTGGGTGCTCCAGTTTCCTCCCATAGTCCAAAGGTGTGCAGGTAAGGTGGATTGGCCATGGGAAATGGTCCATAGTATCCAGTGATTAACCATAGGAAATGCTGGCTTACAGGATTAGGGTGGGGTGGGGTGGGGTGGGTCTGATAGGATGCTCTTTAGAGGATTGGTGTGGACTTGATGGGCCAAATGCTGTGTTTCCAAACTGTAAGGATTCTATAATTCTGGATAGCCTCTTCATTATTACAAAAATTGTGACAAAGACTCAAATCCTAGGTTATGCCCCTGAACAGCGCACCTACCATTTCTGCAGAATGTCGGGAAAAGAGGAAGTAGAGGTGGATTCTAATTTATACATTTGTCATTCATGAAAGCAACTGCACATGGCAACTCACAATTACATCATATAGATCAGATTTTTCACAAGTGGGATGCCCAAATCATGACTTGTGCTCTTTATATCTGGTCAGGGAAGGTCTAAAACTGCTGGTGTACTTTGGAGAGATCCTTTCTGGAAGTTAAGGTGCAATTTTAGATTTGGTGTGGGACACCTTTGGCAGGCCAGGTGTCCTTTGAAAGAGGTCAAGTGCCCTTCGAGATAGTGAAAGTAGATAAAAATGTGGAACATGCAGAAACCGATTGGAACTGTCAAGCTTAATTGAACTGTCAAGCTAGCTGTCAAGAGAACAATCAAAATAGCAGTTCTGTAGCTGTAGAGCTGACCTACAATTTAAAAACCCTGCCCTTTAGATCTTTGAAAAAAAACGTCTGCATCTTTAGAAAATATAAATGCTTGCAGTTCATTCTGTTGACATGAGCCAGAGGGCCTTCATCGCAAGGTTAGTATGGCACGACTGATTTCACAATCCTTTATTATTTCAGTGTCAGATTGCAGTTTGATTGACAGTTCCACATCATTCTAAACTCTTTGAATTGGAACTATGAGGTCAGATGCTTGTTCTGTAAGAGATTAAAGCAAGTTAAATGTCTTCCTATAAATTACTTAGTTTTTTTTTAATAGGGAATCATAATACATATTTAGAACTTCATTTAATCTATGCTCACATCCTGAGGTGTTCCCATGGTGGGTATCGTGTGAGTTGGTGTGGGTAATTGTATGGGTAAATGGATTGACATGAGTTGCCACTGAGTTGGCATGAAGACTAGAAAGGGTAGGAAGGGCATACATTGTCATGGAGTGTGAGGAGCAATGGGGTGGTAATAGGAGGATACATTGGCATTGGTGGCATGAGGGACCTTGGATGATGGTGAGCGGGTTACTTGCAGGGACGTTGCATGAGTTGGGGCATGGAGAATGTGTGGGGAGGAGGGGGTGGAATGTCTCTTCTTTATGTTTTTTTCTACATTGCTTTGACAAAGTACTTGTGCAATGAGGCAAGTGTTTCAGCCAGTCCATCTCTCCACCCAGCAGCCTCTAAAACCTTTTCAGGATTGTTTGCCACAACTCCCATTATCACCCACCCCAGAATGAAAATCTCACCTTCTGAGTACTTTTTTCCCCCTCAGCTCAGTTTTGCAGGACTGGGAATTGTCCTGATTCTGTGCTCCTGACCTAGGAGCTAGAGTCTTCATTTATTGTCAGTCCACCCACATGATATCCCAAATTTCAATAAATGAAGATGACTTTGAAAATTTGCATGGAACTTCATTTACTATTATTGTTATATTAAAAATCAACAAAAAAACATTTAAAATGTAGCCGTTACTATTCTCACATTATAAAGAACAGCTTAGTTTTGAAAACGGAAGAACTGTGGACGCTGTAACTGGGAAACAAAAACAGACATTTCTGGAAAACCTTAGCAGGTCTGGCAGCATCTATCGAGAGAAATCAGAATTAACATTTCACATCCAGTGACCCTTCCTCAGATGCTGGCAAACCTGCTGAGGCTTTGCAGTAATTTTTGTTTTTGTAGCTTAGTTTTGAAGCCTTATTGAAGGACTGCAAATTGGATAAACTAGTAATCATCATTAATTTGTCTGAAGGCTCGGTCAGTTATGTGGTTGGGGTCATCCTTTGCAGCAATTATTTTTAAACTAGTCCAAAAGACCATTGAAACTAAATTTCTACTGAACGTATTGTAGTTACAATTCTGCAATCTTTTAGCAGTGATATGTTAGAAAACTACATTGAGAAAACTGACCCTACCTGGCAGAAACTCTTACCCTTGATCAAAATATTAATCCACACCTTGGTCCTACTATCCTGTAAATTCAATATTTTTAGAATTAAGTTTAGCTCAAAAATAACATTTTTCTTTAAAATAACATTTTCAACAGATACCATGGACCCTTAGACATGGTTGGAAATTTCAAACATGATAAAATGTCGATTGACATGGCTATTATAATGAAAATCAATAATTAGTACGTCACAAATCATATTTGCATTCAAGTAGAATGTTCATAGAATACCAAAATATTGTCTTTTGAACATGGAATTCATGCACTTTCCAAGAACATTTGCAACCACATTTTGATTTCACTCAAACTTTAGGCGAGAGCTATACCTCACACATAAACAGGCCTGGCAATCAAAAGGAAAATCTCAGTAAGTTATTTAGAAGGTAATTAAAAGCAGCTGAATCAGCAGTAAGCAGAGATGCTTACTCGTGATTCTCAAAACTTTGGGATGAATTGTGATACCCCACTCTCCCCAAAGTAGTATGTACAGTAAACAGACCACAGCACTTTAGCTGACTTTGATGCATGGGTCTCACAACATGTTGGAAGTGTCAGACCACCACAAATTCAGCAGAATCTCTGCTAGCAGCCAGCATATTAATAATGCTCCTACTAAGGAATTATTTAAGATAGCTTTGTCTTAAAACAAAACACAACCACCAAGGGGCAGTATTGTGCTGGTGCAAAACATTACAGTCAGTATGGGATTTGAACATTGTGTCAGTCTGTATTTCACATTTTGTGACTGTTAATATTGTATACAATATAAGATGGTAATTCATGTTACTTGAATAACGTATGAAAATGGTTTGAAAAGGTTAATTTACAAAGTTGAATTGTCCTTTCCTTTAAAACAAAATGAAAATGATGAAGATATGCCATTTCTTGCCTTGAAGAAGTTTGTGGCACACTGATTTTTCATTGTTAGTCCTGTAGCTAATTTTTAATCAGCTCATGCACCCTCTTACTTTTGTTTTTATTTATCCACAGGATGAGGGCATCGCTGGCTGGGTAAGCTTTTATTGCCCATCCCTAATTGTTAAGAGTCAATCACATTGCTATAGGTCTGAAGTCAGATGTAGGCCAGACCAAGTAAAGATGGCAGTTTCCTTTCCTAAAGTACATTAGAGAACCAGATGTTTTTTTCTGACAATTGACAATGGATTCATGGTCATCATTAAATTCTTAATTCCAGATTTTTTATTGAATTAAAATTCCACCATCTGCCATGGCAGGATTCGTACTGGGGTCCCCAGGATATGATCTGGGTCTCTGGATTAACAGTCCAGTGATAATACCACTAGGCCATTGGCTCCCCTGGAATCGCTTTGCCAGTCTATTCATCAACCTACATGCACAAGCCTCACTTGAGCGTGAATGTGCAGTGGGGTGCACAGAGGACAAATTGCTGCAGATACTTGGAAATCCAAATTGTAAATTCAGTAATAATTCTATCTGTTGCATGATATTTTCTGTATCTGCATTCTACTTGTGGTTGGCACCTATCGGTATCACAGTCATGGCTGCTGCAAAGGGAACTATTTTTCATGCTACGTAGCCAACCATCATGGTACCACAAATGACGGAAATGGCACTTCATCCACCTTGCTCCATGCTTTGTTTCCTTATCGTATGCATATTGCAACCTATTAAAAAGGAAGCCCCTTCAGATTGTGAGATTCTGTTTCTCACCAGAGTAAAGATGTCTTCTTCCCTCTAATTAAAAAAAAACTGAGGCCTGAATCTTTGAAGTTGCTAACAATCTTTTAATTCAACAATTATGCCACTCAGACCACCTCTCTAGCCATACTGGGAGTTGCTTCTATGAATGAGAGTTGGAAATATCACAAGGATCCTACCTTTAAATTTGTATTAAGCTGACGCTAGTACCAGTTTATCCAGGGAGATGTTAAGTCCTGGCACATACACTTCCAATGACAATGCCATTAAAAGGAGCGCATACATTTAAGCAGTATTCAAGGTACAACTGATATTAGCTTGGCAATTCCTCATGGAACTGAAGAGCCTTTTAGAGTCAGAGAGTCATAGAGATAAACAGCACAGAAACAAGCCCTTCGGTCCAACTCATCCATGCCAACCAGATATCCTAAATTAATCTAGTCCCATTTGCCAGCACTTGATCCATATCCCTCTGAACCCTTCCTAATCATATCCCATTCACATGCCTTTTAAATGATGAAACTATACTAGCTTCTACTACTTCATCTGGCAGCTCATTCCATACATGCAACATCCTCTGCATGAAACAGTTGCTCCTTAGGTCCCTTTTAAATTTTTCCCCTCTCACCTTAAACTGATGCCCTCTAGTTTTGAACTCCCTCATCCCAGGTAAAAGACCTTCATGATTTTATAAACCTCTATAAGGTCACCCCTCAGACTCTGGCGCTCCAGGGAAAACAGCCCCAGCCTATTCAGCCTCTCCCTATAGCTCAAACCCTCTAACCCTGGCAGCATCTTTGTAAATCTCTTTTGAACCCTTTCAAGTTTAACAGCATCCTTCCGTTAGCAAGGAAACCAGAATTGATGCAGTATTCGAAAAGTGGCCTAACCAATATCCTGTACAATCGCAACATGACCTCCCAACTCCTAGACTCAAAGCACTGACCAATAAAGGCAAGTATACCAAATGCCTTTTTCACTATCCTGTGACTCCACTTTCAAGGGACAATGAACCTGCATTCTAAGGTCAGTTTGTTCAGCAACACACCCCAGGACCTTACTATTAAGTGTATAAGTCTGATTTGTCTTTCCAAAATGCTGGACCCTCACATTTATCTAAATTAAACTCCATCTGCCACTCCTCGGCCCATTGGCACATCGAGATCCCGTTGTACTCCTCCTTGGTTTTGGCTGCTTTAGTCTTGCATTATCAAAGGCATGGTATACATTTTAGAACTGAAAGCTTAAAAAGCTCAAATAAAATTAACTAGGCTAAATATTACTTAAATTATTAAACATCAATACTGTTATGGACTAGACCAGACCACTCAAAACATTCTTAAGCAGGCAGCCCAGACCATAACTTTGCAATTTGTTTTGGTAAGTGTACAGTGAAAATAATCCAGAGTAAGATAGCCAGGTTTAAAACAGACAAAAATTTATTCACAAAATTACACAATGAAACACGAAGAACAGAATAAAGAACCCCTACAGAACTCCGTCTATCCAAACTAGACTTAAATACACTGTTTCGAATATACACAACAGTCACAATAAGGGTTAGGTGCTTACAGGTTGAAATTAGAAGGGCCGAAGAGAGAGTTTCCACATTGCTAACTGTTGAACTCCCAACTAGTTCTGGACTGAACTAAACTACTCAGCTAGAGAGCTGACCACTCCCCTTTCATTCTACAGATCACTTCTAAAACATGACCACTTTGGCCTGAAGTCTCATCTGTTTACATGTGAACAAAAGTGCCTCCCAAAATCCTTTCCGTCTCTGTACCAAACCAGTCTGATCGCAGCCTGGCCTGTTTATTACCCCTCTGAAAAACATCAAGGACAGAGTATCCTTGAGTGAAGGAACAGCTTTTAGAACAAAATGGACTAGCTTTGTGACAAATGCAGCAGTCATTTCAAATGAAATCTGGGTTAATTTATCCACCAGCAATTTACAAAATAAAAAAAACTGGAATAAATGAAAAATCACAATAGAATTGAGAATAACCAATTCAGAGTTGGTTGCTCACCCCAGGTTTGCTTCGCACTCTTTAGCTGCACAAGAGAAAACTCTATTCCAATTGAAGAATGGTCTGAAGAAGTGTCACTGAACTTGAAATGTTAACTCTGCTTTCTCTCCATAGATGTTGCCAGACCTGCTGCATTTTTCCAGCAATTTCTGATCTTGTTTCTATTTTAATTAACTTGTCTTCAAACAGAATACTTAAAATTCACAAACTAATAACAAATTGTTAGATGATGTCTTATAGCATTTTAGCAAAATATTTGTCTCCCAAAGCAGTTACTGCAGTGCACTAATTCAGATAGCTGCTTATGACAACTTATAAAGGGCCACATCAAGGTGATTGAGTGACATAGTGCAACTGCATGATGTGACTGTACTTTGGGGAGTACACAGTCTACAGATTACCATCATGACACATATTATCAGTTAGTGTTGACTGTATAATTGCTTAGATTTAAGTGCAACATCAACATGCATTGGAGCATGTTGCAGCCTTCTGTAGTTGACTCTTGGCAGACTCCAGGTTGTTCAAATATATCCAAACTATAAAATATTTCATCACCTTCTATGAATCCAAACATGACTGCACGTAACATAGAGTCATAGAGCCATAGAGAAGTACAGCATGGACACAGACCTTTCGGTCCAACCCGTCCATGCTGACCAGATATCCCAACCCAATCTAGTCCCACCTGCCAGCACCCAGCCCATATCCCTCCAAACCCTTCCTATTCATATACCCATCCAAATGCCTCTTAAATGTTGCAATTGTACGAGCCTCCACCACTTCCTCTGACAGCCCATTCCACCACAATGAAAAAGTCTCTTATGTCTCTTTTATGTTTTTCCCCTCTCACCCTAAAACCTATGCCTTCTAATTCTGGACTCCTCCATCCCAGGGAAAAGACCTTGTATATTTACTCTATTCATGCCCCTCATGATTTTATAAATCTCTATAAGGTCACCCCTCATCCTCTAAAGCTTCAGGACAAACAGCCCTAGCCTATTCAACATCTCCCGATAGCTCAAAACCTCTAACCCTTGCAACATCCTTGTAAATCTTTTCTGAACCCTTTCAAGTTTCACAACATCTTTCCTATAGGAAGGAGACCAGAATTGCACACGATATTCCAACAGTGGCCTAACCAATGTCCTGTACAGCTGCAACATGACCTCCCAACCCCTGCACTCAATACTCTGACCAATAAAGGAAAGCATACCAAATGCCTTCTCCACTATCCTATCTACCTGCGACTCCAAATTCAAGGAGCTATGAACCATCACTCCAAGGTCTCTTTGTTCAGCAACATTCCCTAGGACCTTAACATTGAATGTATAAGTCCTGCTAAGATTTGCTTTCCTAAAGTGCAGCACCTCGCATTTATCTAAATTAAACTCCATCTGCCACTCCTCAGCCCATTGGCCCATCTACTCTAGATCCTATTGTAATCTAAGGTAACCATTTTCACCATGCACTACACCTCCAATTTTGATGTCATCTGCAAACTTACTAACTATACCTCTTATGCTCACATCCAAATCACGTATATAAGTTATGAACATTAATGGACCCAGCACCAATCCTTGTGGCACTCCACTGGTCACAGGCCTCCAGTCTGAAAAACAATCCTCCACCACCACCCTCTCCCTTTTATTTGTGAGCCATGAAGAGTCTAAAGCAGGATTAGGATGGATATCCATAGAACTGGAAGTGTTTGGGGAATTTCAGCATCTGTGTCACCTCTGAACTTCCTGTAGGCACTTTGTATACTGCATCATTGGTGTAGATGAACCTCAAAAGATGGTTCCTCTTTCAGCTTTTCCCATGTTAAATGGGGTCACCACAATACTGGTTGATCACCTTCACCTTGTGTCATCTTCATTGAGCAGTCATCCATGCTGGGAATATGGCCTGTCCATCCAAGTTGAATTTTCCAGAGGGTAGACTCTATGCTGTTCAACACAGCATGTTGGAGAGATTTATTGTTTGTGATTTTGTCCTGCCATTGAATTATCCTGATGATCCACAGGCTTTGTTGAAAGCTTGATTTTAGTCTTCATCTTAATGCACACCCAGTGAAGATCATGGAGTCAGCTGAAAGCAGTTCTTGCTTCAGGATAGTTGCATTGATACTTCATTATTAGTGGCAATCCTAGAGAGCACACTGCCAGGACATGAGGATTTGTCAAAAGCCTAAAAACTTGTGCCGTTAATGGTTATTCTTCCTATCATTTGCCTGCTTCTGGAGAACTGATTTGGAGATCATGCATGTTGGCAGCATTTGACGTATTCCTTGTATATTCATCTCTATACAGAACTCTGATTACCCCATCTGTAACTTTGTTGGAGATCGCTAATCTGGAGGGATTGAAGAGTTTACATGGATGGAGCATGATGTTGACACCTAGAGGCATGTTTCTGATATCTTCCTTAAGCATTGTCGTAAAAGAAGAGAATGAAAAGTTCACTATGTAAGGCACATTCTTGCTTTACACTGCTGGTTAATTGTAAAAGATTTGATGATCTCATCGCAAGTACAATCATGTTGAATAAATGTCATGATGCAATAGGCCTGGAATCTAGACAAATGTCTTTGTGCCTCTACAGATCGGCTACAGAAAATCTATGTAAGAAATAACAAGCCATCACTACTTGGTTTAAGCCAAGCATTTGGAATTCATGTAGGCTTAATTCAACCAGTAAAAACATGAGCTGTTGCTCCAGAAATGGTCTATCTTAACCTTTGGACCTTATTCCTTGCCAAAGGGGATTCTTTGCACCAGTGGATAGGCTGGTACTTTAGTATTGCAATGTGTATTATTCCTCTAATGACACGGTAAAAGGCATCACCAAATCGATGTGGAACATTTTGAGGAGCAAAGCTGAACAGACAGAAGACATGGTCTATGTGGTAATCATGAGTTAGGAAAGAAAAACATTGAGATCCTGCAGTCAGGGTTTCAGGAACTTGAGACTAAGTTAATGTTGAACCTTCAATATCTTTTTTTGGATAGGGTCAATAGATACAGTCTTTTCCCCAGGGTGGGGAAGTCCAAAACTAGAGGACATTGGTTTAAGGTGAGTGGAGAAGATTAAAAAGGGACCTAAGGGGCAACATTTTCATGCAGAGGGTGGTACATGTATGGAATGAGCTGCCAGAGGAAGTGGTGGAGGCTGGTACAATGACAGCATTTCAAAGGCATGTGGATGGGTATATGAATAGGAAGGGTTTAGAGGGAAATGCTGGCAAATGGGATTAGATTTATTTAGGATTTCTGGTTGATATGCACGAGTTGGACCAAAGAGTACGTTTCCATGCTGCATGTCTCTTTAACAGTGGCTCAGTGGTTAGCATTACTGCTTCACAGCACCAGGGACCCGGGTTCGATTCCAGCCTGCAGCGACTGTCTGTGTGGAGTTTGCACATTCTCCCTGTGTCTGCGTGGGTTTCCTCCGGGTACTCCAGTTTCCTCCCACATTCCAAAGATGTGCAAGTCAGGTCAATTGGCCACGCTAAATTGTCCATCGTTGTTAGGTACATTAGTCAGAGAGGAGTGGGTTACTCTTCGGAGGGTCGGTGGGACTTGTTGGACCGAAGGGCCTGTTTCCACACTGTAGTGAATCTAATCTAATCTAAAACTCTATGACCGCAATCTGAATTATTCTCAGTGTCACGTGTTAACCAGAAACATAAATTAAGTTAAAATATTGCTGGAGAATTAGTGCTGATCTTAAAATAAATAGAACTTAACATTGATGAGACATAGGGAGCAGTTCACTGGTAGGGTGGATCTGTTAAATGTGCACGAGTTACATTTCTACAGAACTGAAGCCATTATCCTCACAAGAAGGTGTGGGGCATGGTTTAGACTAATTTGGCATGGTGGTGTAGGGACAGACACCAAGCTGAAACATTGAAGAAGAGAAACAAGGTGATAAAAGGACTGGGAAAGAGTCATTCAGGCTCTTAACCCACATTCAACCCATCTATGATTTTGACACAGTAAATGTTCAGTTGAAGAATTCCTTTCAACCAGAGGGTACAGATTTAAGGTGATTGACAACAGAACTCCTGGCAAAGTGAGCATTTTTCTTGTACACAGGAAAGTATTATGATCTGGAATTCACCACTTGAAAGGGTGGTGGAAGCAGGATTGAACATTCAAAACAAATTTGGACAACTACTTGAAAGGAAAATAATTACAACGCATTGGAAAAGAATAGGAGAGTAAGACTAAGTGGTTAATTCTAAAAATGAACAGCCAGCACAGCATCAACAAACCTAAGGGTCACTTTCTCTGCAATAACATGCAATGGCTGTAACAAGGAGGAGGTCCTCAGAAAGAAGTGGAAAATGGTCTGGTTTACAGAATTCTGGTAGGTTGTCTGATTGATTTTGAAGCCTTTTTAATGGTGGTCTCAAATTTGGGATTGGACAGGGTATAAATGGCTCCAAGGGAGGGATGCTCACTCTTTGTACTTTCCTTTCATCCTGTATAATCCAAGATGGAGGATGGGAAAAACTGTGGCTGTAAGAACTGCTCCTTTTGGGAGGTATTTTAGGTGTTGGAGATGACTTCTTCGAATTCCAGGAGCAGTAATTACTGTCTTATAAGCTGTTGCATTGTTTTGGAACTTTGGGGAAAAAAAGGTCAAAATAACGGCACTTTAAGAAGGAGGAAGAGAACAAAGACAGCGTCCACATGGTCAGTGAGAGAGAAAGAAATCTACACTGCTATCTGGGACAGCAGCGAATCCACACAGTTACTGCCTTTGCTGTTTGAGTTCAATTATCAGAGTACGTCTAAGAAAAATTAACAAACAGTGAAATTCATAGGTGACCTTGTACGAATGTTGTGGGCGAGCTCACAGCACAGCAGCAGATAAGGGCATGATTTTTAAGTGTAACCTTGTTGTCTTTTTTTAATAGTGAGTAGCATGGGTTCTTGCTGGTTATATATTTTTTGAGATCTGTCTCTTGATTAAAATTACAAAAAAACATAGGTACTAAGTTAGTTTGTAACAGTATTTTTTAGAGCAATAAAACTGCTATTTTCTGTCGATTCTTAAGACCATAAGACCATAAGACATAGGAGTGGAAGTAAGGCCATTCGGCCCATCAACTCCACTCCGCCATTCAATCATGGCTGATGCGCATTTCAGCTCCACTTACCAGCGTTCTCCCCGTAGCCCTTAATTCCTCGAGACAACAAGAATCTATCAATCTCGGCCTTGAAGACATTTAGCGTCCCGGCTTCCACTGCACTCCGTGGCAATGAATTCCACAGGCCCACCACTCTCTGGCTGAAGAAATGCCTCCGCATTTCTGTTCTGAAATGACCCCCTCTAATTCTAAGGCTGTGTCCAGGGGTCCTAGTCTCCTCGTTTAACTGAAACAATTTCCTAGCATCCACCTTTTCCAAGCCATGTATTATTTTGTACGTCTCTATTAAGTCTCCCCTTAATCTTCTAAACTCCAACGAATACAATCCCAGTATCCTCAGCCGTTCCTCATATGTTAGACCTGTCATTCCAGGGATCATCCGTGTGAATCTCCGCTGGACACGTTCCAGTGCCAGTATGTCCTTCCTGAGGTGTGGGGACCAAAACTGGACACAGTACTCCAAATGGGGCCTAACCAGAGCTTTATAAAGTCTTAGTAGTACATCTCTGCTTTTATATTCCAACCCTCTTGAGATAAGAGACAACATTGCATTCGCTTTCTTAATCACGGACTCAACCTGCATGTTTACCTTTAGAGAATCCTGGACTAGCACTCCCAGATCCCTTTGTGCTTTGGCTTTATTAATTTTCTCACCATTTAGAAAGTAGTCTATGCTTTTATTCTTTTTGCCAAAGTGCAAGACCTCGCACTTGCTCACGTTAAATTCCATCAGCCATTTCCTGGACCACTCTCCCAACCTGTCAAGATCCTTCTGCAGCCTCCCCACTTCCTCAGTACTACCTGCCTGTCCACCTAACTTCGTATCATCGGCAAACTTCGCGAGAATGCCCCCGGTTCCCTCATCCAAATCGTTAATATATAATGCGAACAGCTGTGGCCCCAGCACCGAACCCTGCGGGACACCGCTCGTCACCGGCTGCCATTCTGAAAAAGAACCTTTTATCCCAACTCTCTGCCTTCTGTTAGACAGCCAATCCTCAATCCATCCCAGCAGCTTACCTCGAACACCATGGGCCCTCACCTTGCTCAGCAGCCTCCCGTGTGGCACCTTATCAAAGGCCTTTTGAAAGTCTAGATAGACCACATCCACTGGGTTTCCCTGGTCTAACCTACTTGTTACCTCTTCAAAAAATTCCAACAGGTTTGTCAGGCATGACCTCCCTTTACTAAATCCATGTTGACTTGTTCTAATCAGACTCTGCTCTTCCAAGAATTTAGAAACCTCATCCTTAATGATGGATTCTAGAATTTTACCAACAACCGAGGTTAAGCTGATTGGCCTATAATTTTCCATCTTTTGCCTTGATCCTTTCTTGAACAAGGGGGTTACAACAGCCATCTTCCAATCATCCGGGACCTTTCCTGACTCCAGTGACTCTTGAAAGATCTCAACCAATGCCTCTGCTATTTCCTCAGCCACCTCTCTCAGAACTCTAGGGTGTATCCCATCGGGGCCAGGAGATTTATCAATTTTAAGACTTTTTAACTTTTCTAGCACTATCTCTTTCGTAATGGCAACCATACTCAACTCAGCCCCGTGACACCCTTTAATTTTTGGGATATTACTCATGTCTTCCACTGTGAAGACTGACGCAAAGTACTTGTTAAGTTCTCCTGCTATTTCCTTATCTCCCATCACTTGGCTTCCTACATCAGTTTGAAGTGGCCCAATGTCTACTTTTGCCTGTCGTTTGTTTCTTATGTACTGAAAGAAACTTTTACTATTATTTCTAATATTACTGGCTAGCCTACCTTCATATTTGATCCTCTCCTTTCTTATTACACTCTTTGTTATCCTCTGTTTGCTTTTGTATCCCTCCCAATCTTCTGATTTCCCACTGTTCTTAGCCACTTTATAGGATCTCTCTTTTTCTTTAATACATTTCCTGACTTCCTTTGTCAGCCAAGGACTTCCTTTGTCAGCCAAGGTGCAAAGATGGCCTTTAGTCGAGTGATGTGCTTTTCCTATCGGATGTGGGAGACCAGGGAGAGTTTTCATGTTACTTATGATTATGTCTGCAGTAAGTGTGTTTGTTTCCGAAGTCTATCAGATCACATGGATCAGTTGCAATGGCAGTTAGAAGCAATGAGGAATTTACAGGAGCTAGGGGGTGTGATGCATGGCAGTTATAAGAAGGGAGAAAAGCCGCAGATACAGTCAGGCAGATGGGATAACTCTAGGAAAGGTAGGAGAGGGAGGCAGGAAGTACAGGAGTCTCGTGTGGATATTCCCATCTCAAACAAGTATGCTATTTTGGAAAACATAGCAGGTGATTCATTCTAGGAGGATGTAGCATGAACAGCCAAGTTTCTGGTACCAAGACTGGCTCTAATGTAACAAGGGGTATCTCAGGTTCCAAGTGATCAATTGCGATAGGGGATTCTGTAGTCAAAGGCACAGACAGATGTTTCTGCAGCCAACAGCGAGAAATCAGAATAATGTATTACCTCCTTGGTGCCAGGATCAAGGATATCTCAGAAGAATGCAGAATGCTCTCAAAGGGAAATGGGATCAGCAGGAGACCATTGTACACACTGGGAAAGGATAAGATTCTGAAGGAAGAATATAGGAAGTTAGGTAGGAATTTAAAAAGGTCCTCGAGGGTAGTAATATCTGGATTACTCCCAGTGCTATGAGATAGTGAGAATAGGAATAGGAAGATAGAGCAGATGAATGCGTGGCTGAGGAGCTGGTGTATGGGAGAAGGATTCACATTCTTGGACCATTGGAATCTCTTCTGGTGTAGAAGTGACTTCTATAAGAAGGATAGATTGCACCTGAGTTGGAAGGGGACTAATATACTGGCAGGGAGATTTGCTGGAGCTGCTCAGGAGGGTATAAACTAGTAAGATGATGGTGAGGGAGCGGGGGTACTCATGGAGTTATTGATGAAATAAATCAATCTGAGACTGATACAGTTGGGAAAGGGAGCAAGTCAAACAGCTAGGGCAGGCAGGAACAAAGCAGGGAATGAGGTAAATTAAACTGCATTAATTTCAATGCAAGAGGCCTAATAAGGAAGGCAGATGAACTCAGGGAATGGTTAGGAACATGGGACTGGGATATCATAGCAATTACAGAAACGTGGCTCAGGGATGTTCCGGACTGGCAGCTTAATGTTCCAGGATACAAATGCTACAGGAAGGATAGAATGCAGGGGCAAGAGAGGAGAGGGAGTGACATTTTTGATAAGGGATAACATTACAGCTGTATTTAAGGAGGATGTTCCCGGGAATAGGTCCGGAGAAGTTTTTTGGGTGGAACTGAGAAGTAAGAATGGCAGGATCACTTTTTTGGGATTGTGCTATAGAGCTCCTCCACTCCCCCCACCCCCAAAAAAAGACATCAGAACATTGAGAAACAAATCTGTAAGGAGATGTGAAGTTATCTGTAAAAGTAATAGGGAGGTTATGGTAGGGGATTTTATCTTTCCAAACATAGACTGGGACTGCCATAGTATTTAGGATTTAAATGGAGAGGAACTTGTTAAGTATGCACAAGAAATTTTTCTGATTCAGTGTGTGGATGTACCTACTGCAGAAGGTGCAAAACTTGACCTACTCTTGGGAAATAAGGCAGGGCAGGTGACTGAGGGGTCAGTGGGTGAGCACTTTGGGGCCAGCAACCATAATTCTACTAGTTTTAAAGTAGTGATGGAAAAGGATAGACAGGATCTACAACTTAAAGTTCTAAGTTGGAGGAATGTCAATTTTGACAGTATTAGGCAGGAACTTTCAGAAGTTGATTGGGGGCAGATTTTCACAGGTTATGGGACAGCTGGAAAAGGGGAAGCCTTCAAAAATCAGATAATAAGAATCCAGACACAGTAGGTTCCTGTTGGGGTGAAAGGCAAGGCTGGTAGGTTTAGGCAAATATGCATGACTAGAGAAATTGAGGTTTTGGTCAAGAAAAAGATGGATGCATATGTCAAGTATGGAAGCAGTGATCGAGTGAATCCTTAGAAGAGTATAAAGACAGAAACAGTATACTTAAGAGAGAAATCAGGAGGGCAAAAAGGGGACATGAGATATCTTTGATGAATAGGGTTAAGGAGAATCCAAAGGGATTTTATAAATACATTAAGGACAAAAGGTTAACTAGGGAGGGGATAGAACCCCTCAAAGATCAGCAAGGCAGCCTATGTGTGGAACCGCAGGAGATGGGGGAGATACTAAGCAAGTATTTTGCATCAGTGTTTACTGTGGAGAAGGACATGGAAGAATTAGAATGTGGGGAAACAGATAGTGGCATCTTGAAAAATGCCCATATTAGAGAGGGGGAGGTGCTAGATGTCTGAAAATGCATAAAGGTGGATAATTCCCCTGGACCTGATCAGGTGTTCCCTAGAACTCTGTGGGAAGTGAGGGAAGTGATTGCTGGGTTCCTTATTGAGATATTTATACCATTAATAATCACAGGTGAGATGCTGCAAGACTGGAAGTTGGCTAACGTGGTGCCACTACTTAAGAAAAGTGGTAAGGAAAAGCCAGGGAACTATGGACCGGTGAGCCTGACATCAATGGTGGACAGTTGTTGGAGGGAATCCCGAGAGACAGGATTTACATGTACTTGGAAAGGCAAGGAATGATTAGAGATAGTCAACAAGGTTTTGTGCGTGGGAAATCATGTCTCACAAACTTGATTGAGTTTTTTGAAAAAGTAACAAAGAGGATTGATGAGGGCAGAGTGGTGGACGTGATCTATATGGACTTCAGTAAGATGTTTGACAAGTTTCCCCATGGGAGACTGGATCACATGGAATGCTGGGAGAACTAGCCATATGGATACAGAGTTAGCTTGAAGGTAGAAGACAGAGGGTACTGGTGGGGGAGGGTTACGTTTCAGACTGGAGGCCTGTGACCTCCAGGACTGCCAGAAGGATTGGTGTTGGGTCCCCTGCTTTTTGTCATTGATATAAATGATTTGGATGTGAACATAGGAAGTATAGTTAGTAAGTTTGCAGATGACACCAAAATTGGAGGTGTAGTGGACAGTAAAGGTTACCTTCGAGTTCAAAAGGATCTTGATCACATGGGCCAATGGGCTGAGGAGTGACAGATGGGGTGCTGCATTTTGGAAAGGCCAATCAGGGCAGAACTTATACACTTAATAGTAAGGCCCTGGGGAACAAAGAGATCTTGGAGTGCAAGCTCATAGTGCCTTGAAAGTGGAGTCTCAGGTGGACAGGACAGTGAAGAAAGCGTTTGGTATGCTTTCCTTTATTGGTCAGAGTATTGAGTATAAGAGTTGGGAGGTCATGTTGCTGCTGTACAGGATTTTGGTAAGGCTGCTTTTGGTATAGTTTGTCCAGTTCTGGTCTCCCTCCTATAGGAAGGATGTTGTGAAACTTGAAAGGGTTCAGAAAAGATTTACAAGGATGTTGCCAGGGTTGGAGGATTGGAGCTATTGGGAGGAGGCTGAATAGGCTGGGGCTGTTTTCTCTGGAGCATCGGAGGCTGAGGGGTGACCTTATAGAGGTTTATAAAATCACGAGGGGCATAGATAGGATAAATAGACAAGGTCTTTTCCCTAGGTTGGGGGTGTCCAGAACAAGAGGGCATAAGTTTAGGGTGAGAGGGAAAAGATTCAAAAGGGACCTAAGAGGCAACCTTTTCATGCAAAATGCAGGGTGGTGCATGTATGGAATGACCTGTCAGAAGAAGTGGTGGAGGCTGGTACAATTACAACATTTAAAAGGCATTTGGATGGGTATGTAAATAGGAAGGGTTAAGAGGGATATGGGCCAAGTGCTTGCAAATGGGACTAGATGAGGTTAGGATATCTGGTCGGCATGAACGAGTTGGACCAAAGATTTTGTTTCCACACTGTTCATCTCTGTGACTCTATGACTCTATCAAGTGGACAGAGATAACATTTCAGATTTTAAATGGAGAATGACAAGGTATGCTATGGTGCAGTGTTAGTATCTGTACCTCAGAGCCAGGAGTCCAATGTTCAAGTCCTAACATTCCAGAAATGTGTAGTAACATCTCTAAACAGGTTGATTAGAAAATGTTTTATATGCGAATGGCCTGTTAATGTTATAGACTCTGAGCTCTGGGTGTATGTCCAAACATAAAGCTATGGGGAATTGTCAGAAAATATTTAGTTTCCTTGCCTTTTTCCATTTCATGAAACCTTAATGATTCTTTAATTACTCAGTTTGGAAAGAGATGCTTCACAAAACTGACCAATTCTTTACAAACTTATTCATTTCTATTTGCTTTGTTCCAGGTTCTGGCTTTGCCAAATGTAATAGTGCACTATTATGCACAATGTAGCAAAAACTCAGATTTATGTGGGTAACAGAGTGATAGCACTGCTGCCTCAAAGCGCCAGGGACCTGGGCTCAATTCCACCCTTGGACGTACTGTCTGCATGGAGTTTGCACATTCTTCTCGTCTCTGCATGGGATTCCTCTGGTTGCTTTGGTTTCCTCCCACAGTCCCACATAGTGCAGGTTAGGTGAACTGGCCATGCTAAATTACCTATGGTGTCCAGGGATGTGCAGGCTAGGTGGATTAGCCATGGGAAATGCAGGGTAGGGAGAGGGTGGAGGTTTGGATCTGGGTGGGATGCTCTTTGGAAAGTTAGTGTGGACTCAATGGGCTGAATGGCCTGCTTCCACACTGTGGGGATTTTATGATTCCATATAGGAAAAATAATATCCCAAAATGCTTAAGAAAGCAATTGCAGTTTTTATTTCAAAATTCCAGTGTTTTTAAACTGTTTAGCTAAAAGTGCTCCAAAAATGTGAAAAATTTGACAAATTTGGGGCAACATAGGTCCAAACAGAAGGGTTTTTTAGAACAGTTTGATCAAAGGCAGCAAGAAAGATAAATGGTTTGGAAAAGAATGGCAGAGAAGTTAGCTCTAACACATAAAATGTAACAGTAAGCCAGTCATTTAGTGGGCTTGTATTTCCAATTACAAAGTGATATAAATAATGTATATGTGCTGCAGTGATCAGTTTACTTAGATACAATATGCATGAAATAAGTTGCTCTGTATCAAATTATGATAACGAAGATAATCTAGGAGGTTTCCAATGAAATGTTGCTTTAAAGTAATTTCAATATAGATCATGCAGAGATTCTCATAGGCAGCTTTTAAAGATAATCACTTATCACAGAAAATGTCTAGAGTTAGCTATGACAATGATAAATAAGTTTCCATACAAGCTGCTTATCAAGAGACTGTGGTATAACAACTCAGTGTCTAATCAAGCAGAAGAGCTTACTTTTCTGAGTTTCTTTGTTCGTGTGTATGCTGAATCTAATTTTTTTTTAAATTGACCTGCAATTGTGTGGTCTTGCACTGTAAGCACTAAGTTCAAGGGGCATTCAGTGTGTCTTCCTATTGTACATCAGAGAGAAAATTCATTCCTGCTTCACCAGAATCCATATTTACCATCAGAGAGTGTACATTCCACTGAGGCTATCAAGAGGCCAACTGAGTAAAATTTTCTGTAGAAGCTTGGAAACATGCCATAGACATATTCACAGTGTCATATACCAAGCCGGTACCACATCCCACACCCCACCACGCAGGAAAGAAGGGAGCATCTCTGTGGAACATAGTTTCATTTAAAACTCTGAGTCACTCAAGGCATAAGTCAGGCTTTCTACGAACAAGAATGTCAGTCATGTTATCAATTATCTCAATGGATTGGTTAGACAGAGATTCTCTGAATAAATCATGTCTCTGAAACATGTCAATTTCTTTCAAAAGAAATAAATTATTTAAGGTGCTCCTGAGACACACCCAGATGTCAGTTATGATGGTTCCTTCTGATTGGAATTAAGTTCCACAGCTGCCATCCAAAAGAATTTGCAACCTTAAAATACTGTTCTTGCATTCACGTATCTATTCTTAGACTAACCTGTAGTTTGCATATTACATCAAGCAAACATTCATTTTCCTTCTTATGCAGATGGAATGTTTTTGCTATTGTTAAATACAATTTGTCAAACAGGGAATGCCTGGATTACTCCTATAACATGATTCATTCAATATTTTTGGAAAAGTTGCAAACATGGAGTATTAATGAAAATAAAAATAAAATGTAAAGAACAATTGCACAGATATTTAAAACAGTATGATCTTTTGTGTTAATATATAAACAAAACAGTTGTTTCATGTACTGAATAGGAACAGGTGAAACATTGGAACTAAGAACCTAGAACTACATAAGAACAGCGGTAGCTAAGATCAGGACCAAGTCAACTTATCATAAGACTATAAGACCATAAGACATAGAAGTGGAAATAAGGCCATTCAGATCATCACGTTCACTCCACCATTTAATCATGGCTAATGGGCATTTCAACTCCACTTACCCACAATCTCCCCATAGCCCTTAATTCCTTGCAAGATCAAGAATTTATCGATCTCTGCCTTGAAGACATTTAATGTCCCAGCCTCCACTACGCTCCGTGGCAATGAATTCCCCAGGCCCACCACTCTCTGGCTGAAAAAAGGTCTCCTCATTTCCATTCTAAATTGACCTCCTCTAATTCTAAGGCTGTGCCCATGGGTCCTAGCCTCCCCACCTAATGGAAACAACTTCCCAGCATCCACCCTTTCTAATCAATACATTATTTTGTAAGTTTTTATTGATCTCCCCTCAACCTTCTAAACTCTAATGAATACAGTTCCAAGATCCTCAACCGTTCATTGTATGTTAGGCCTACCAATCCAAGGATCATCTGTGTGTGTATCTCTGTTGGACATGCTCCAGTGCCAGGATGTCCTTCCTGAGGTGTGGGGCCCAAAATTGGACACAGCATTTGAAGTGGCCTGACTACAGCTTTATAAAGTCTCAGAAGCACATCACTGCTTTTATATTCCCACCCTCTTGAGATAAATAACAAACATCTCCTAAGGCTACAGCTGTAGAAGTTGGCCAGTAATTTGCCAAGATATCAGGGCCACCCAGGGTAAAAGGGCCATTATAGCTCCAATTGGAATAGGACAATAATGAAATCATCAAGAATAACTAACAAAACCAAATAACAACACATACAGCTACATCTTCAAAAGGTATGGAAGGTATGTCATAAATGGCATCAACTGCCTCTAAATTGAAAGAGACATATAATCAAAAGGTATTGTGATTAAATAACTCGACCATTTGGTCAAATGTGTTTACAAAATGGAAAGTTGATATTAAGATAATTATTCTCTCAAGAGCTGTTAGATAAGACAAGCACAATCATATAAATTCCCTACATACCAGAAGTAAACATCTAAATTGGAACTAGTGACAAAACGTCAATAGGGTTTGGGCAGGGCTAAATGTTGCTTGGAAATGAAAGTGCTTCCAAATAAACCTGTTGAAATATAACCTGGTGTTGTGTGATTTTTAACTTGGAATGAAAGGCATTCATTTTCCTAAGATGGAAACTTTTTAAAGGTCACTGAACATTGATGCAATGTCAAAGGTCTGCCAGAAGGCTAATGTAATGTCAAATCTTAATAAATGTTTGATGCACATTCCTTTAAAGAGTCATGAGCTTCACATTCATAAGGAGAATATTGGGATTTTGTAAACGGAACAAAAAAGGAGCTAAATTAAAAATTCATGACTTAAATTAAATCTCACAAAATTCAAGATGAAATTGCAAATTGGAATGGTAATAGAGGGAAACAAAAAATGGGAATCAGTTATGATTAGTCACATCCCCAAGACCACCCACAGGGTCTTTCAATTTCTAATAATTAGTCTGACCTCAATAAGTGCTTTAAAAAATATTTCTAAGCTAACGAGTTTTAAATAAGTTATTTAAATTTGCATTCTGGATCAGTGGTGCTGGAAGAGCACAGCAATTCAGGCAGCATCCGAAAAGCTTTGAAATCGACGTTTCGGGCAAAAGCCCTTCATCAGGAATAAAGGCAGAGAGCCTTTATTCCTGATGAAGGGCTTTTGCCCGAAACGTCGATTTCGAAGCTTTTCGGATGCTGCCTGAATTGCTGTGCTCTTCCAGCACCACTGATCCAGAATCTGGTTTCCAGCATCTGCAGTCATTGTTTTTACCTATTTAAATTTGCAGCAATACCTGAAGATAGGCATTCAACTCAATCGACATTTGCACTCTACTAGGCAATGCTCATCTCCAACAAGAAAAAATCAAACCATCACTCCATGATATTTAATAGTATTGCCATCACTGAATCACCTTTCATTAAATTCCTGAGGTTACCATTGTCCAGGAACTTAACTGGGCCAGCCATATAAGTACTGTGGTTACAGCTGGTCAAAGGCTAGGAATCCTGTAGTGAGTAATTCATCTCAGATTCCCAAAGGCTTATCCACGATTCACAAGCATAAATCAGGAGTGTGACAGAATATTCTTCTCTTTCCTGGATAAGTACGGCTCCAACAACACTCAAGAATTTCAACACCATAAGAGCAAAGCAAACTATTTGATTGGCATCACATCCACCATCTTCAACATTCACTCCTCTGCCACCAATGCCCAGAGGCAGCAAAGTTTCATCTGTTGTATCAACCCTCTAAGTCCCCTTCAACATCACCTCCTACATGCGCAAACAAACCCAAAGGACAAAGGCAGCTGATGCATGGAACATGGAACATTCCTGACATGGAACTATATAATTGTTCCTTCATTGTCATGGGAGAAATATCCTGGAACTCTCTTCCTAATATCATTGAGAGTGTATTCACCCAAGTGTACATTGTGATTAGTGAATTACTTCCTGATCCTTCAAAGCCTCTCCACCAACCATAAAATCCAAATTAAAAGTGTGATGGGATACTTAACATTCATCCAACATAAATGTAACTACAACAGTCAAGCATCTCATTGCCATCCAGGACACAGCAATTCACTAACAACCAGAACAGAAATTGTTGGAAAAACTCAGCAGGTCTGGCAGCATCTGAGGAAAGAATGAACATTTTGGGTCCAGTGATCCTCCTTCTGGACACAAAATGCTGAGGTTTTCCAGCAACTTCAGTTTTTGTTTCTGACTTCTGGCATCGGCAATTCTTTGCATTTTTTTTTAAGAGCAGTTCATTGGATTGACACGTCCCGTCACTGGGATAAATATCAATAGTTTTCATCACCAACCATCCATCACCATAGTAATTTCAAGACACAAGGTGCACAGAGCAAAGCAACAGGACTATTTAGGTAGTCCTTCCCTCTTTTGTGATCTTTACCACTGAGAAGAACATGAGCAATATGGTAGGTGCGCCTTTATATCTAAGTTCACCAAGCCTCTTGATTTGGACAGAGATCAGCCATTCTCAAATCATCACAGGAAGTGGTAATGATGTCCCAAAATCGCTGACAAGGTCACGGCTTATAACTTTGATTGTGGCAGTGAGCCAGACAGCAACAACTGTGGTAGGGAGAGCCAAAAGCTGAGGAGTTGGGAGAGTGCCTTTGGATCCAAGGTTAGTGTTTGAAGAAAGACTTGCCATTTCCTGCCACAGCTAAGGCTGCAGCAGAACCACGAGCAGGACAGACCTGAGGCCTGCACCACTCATTATTGCTCAGTTTCTGTGATGAAGTCTAAAGTAGGCATTAAACCCATCGTTTATCTACATAAGGAACCTAATGCCTGTTTTAGATAGTCTTCTGGGAAGTCTCAAAAATAGCCCAAGCTCATTGTCATTTGGATCGAAAATATCGGCTGTTATACCTCATAGGATTTAATTAATTTCTAACTCCTAGGGTGACCATTAAGCTCCCTTAGACATAGCATAGCATAACAGGATGCAGAATACATAGTCCCGTCTGCTTAGTCCCAACAGTGTACCTCAGCCTCAACATCAGCACCTAAATAGCAAGGTTATCTTCTCTCGGAGAAATCATTCTGGTGTGTGACTGAAACTACCAACTCATTAAGCTGTTGCCCATAGCCTCCAAAAGATACACCACTTCACTATTGCACAGCTATTATTTAAAATGTATAACTGAGCAGATGTGGTGTTCATTTCATTTAGGCTGATGGCATGTTGAAAATATATCAGAGAATATATGAGGCAAATTTTCAGATCACTGCTCTTTCTGATTTCCAGTAATGGCCTGGACTTTGTTATACAAGAACAATTTCAATGTTTGAGATGGACTTTGAGAGTAATATAAGCAGAGAGGAAGATAATAGTAGGCTTCTGGAGGGCATAGACAACTTGTGAAATGAGCAGACAGATGAAACTTAATACCGAGAAGTGTAGAGGGATGGAGGTGAAAAAGAAGAGTGAAGAGACACAATATGATATAAATGGTGAACTTAAAGTAAGTGCGTGATGAATGATTCCTGGAGTTCACAAACACAAATTTTCAAAGAAAGCAGGACAAATTGATTAAACTATTAAAATAGTAGAAGAAATTCTTAGCTTTAAAATTGAAGCACAGTGTATAAAAGCAAGGGTTATTTTAAATCATATTAAATCAACTGCAGTAATGAGTCTAATTTGAGAGCAATGCTTCAGAAGTGATGATGAGGTCTGATAAATGTCAAAGAAAATGGTTCCTGATTGAAGGGCTTCCAATATTTGGCTGGAAAAGCTACAACTCTCTTCTTATAGCACAGAATGTTAATGGGTGATTTAATATCATACAGTCGCTACAGTGTGGAAGACAGCCATTTGGCCCATCCAATCTACACTGACCCTCCAAAGAGCATCCCACCCAGATCCAACCTTCTACCCTTGCATTCCCTATGGCCAATCCACATAACATGCATGTCCTTGGACTGTGGGGGGAAACTGGAGCACCTGGAGGAAACCCACGCAGGTCCAGGGAGAATGTGCAAACTCAATGCAGACAGTCACTCAGAGGTGGAATTGAACCCGGGTCCCTGGCACTGTGAGGCAGCAGTGCTAACCACTGAGTCACTATGCTGCCCCAAATAATTGTGTTCGTAAAGGGGTTTTACTATTGCATCGTAAGAAAAAGCTCTTGCCACTTGCAGATGGGTCAGCAACCAGAAAAAAAAACTAAGTTGTTAATTAGCAAAGGAACCAGAGAGATCAGCCCTTTTTGACCTAGTTAACTGCTGTGATCTGCAAAGATCCTGCAAAGGTGGCAGGTTCAAATTCAATAGTAACTCTTAAAATGGAATGAAAATGCATACTTGTGAAGAAAAATGTTGCAGCGATATGAGGAAAGGGTGAGGGAATGGAACTAATTGGATCACTTGTTCAAAACGCTGGCACAGGTCTGATACATTGCATGGCCTCCTTCTGTAGAATTATGTGAGGCAATTCCATTAGATCATTTCACACAGGGGTCTAACAGATAGTGAAGCATAAAGACTCTTGTTTCATGAAATCAATCTAGATTTAAATCAACGTCCCACAGACAGAAATGACAATGTCTGAACCACTTCACAATGAATGTCAGCTTAACCAATTAAAACATTGTTAAAGCTGCAAAATTAATTCTTCTGTGTCAGTTTGATGTTGAGGTCAAAAATCAGCTTCAATCAGGACTACCATTTAGCTGAAAAATAATTCTGAGATAAATGAAGAATTGAAACTTGAATTATTTAAATTTATCAAAAAAGATAAGTTACTGAAGAGTTACCGAAGAGATGGGATGCGGAAATTGCATAATGTACTTTAAATCAGTTTTGATGTTGCAGCTAGGAAAGAAAACTTCTGCAAAATAGCATCTGACAAATAAGACTAAATTTGTCTTACACTAGTCTATGAGTAAGTAGTAATATTCATCAATGTATTGTTTAGAAAGCTAAATGTGTTAAACCAGAAGGAATGGCATAGCATATTATTGAAAGGCTGCTACAGTCAATATAAATAGAGAATAATGGTTAACCAAATCTGATTGCACAACAATTTCATCAATGGGTTCCAATAACATCGTTTCTTATGACAAAAAAAGTTCATGACAGTCTCTATTGTGAAATTGTCCTTTGCTGCTATTTTTATGATTCCTTTAACAATAGAGGAAAAACATTATTATATTTTGGGCGAGTTTTTTTATTGACCAACATGTCAGACTTCTCTTATAAATGATGTGTACTGGTTTTTAATCTGAAGCTTTAATGGTTGATATTAAAACTGTGAAATTACAGTACCATACATCAGTAAAATCTGAATAGCTAGTAAACAAATGTTGGTTAACTGTAAGTGAGAGATTGGATGTAATTGAGACATAGGCAGAAGTGGCTACTGCAGATGCTGGAGATTAGAGTCAAGATTAGAGTAGTGCTGGAAAAGCACAGCAGGTCAGGCAGCATCCGAGGACTGGGAAAACCACTGCATAAATCACATCATCCGCTGACATTTCTGCCACCTCCAAACGGACCCCACCACCAGGGATGTATTTCCCTCCTCACCCCTATCCACTTTCCGCAAAGATTGTTCCTCCGTGTCAGGTCCACATCCTGCAACAACCCACCCTCCCCTCTCGGCAGCTTCCCCTGCCACCACAGGAATTGCAAAACCTGCACCCACACCTCCCCCTTCATCTCCATTCAAGGCCCCAAAGGAGCCTTCCACATCCATCAAAGTTTCACCTGCACTTCCGCACAAGTCATTTATTGTATCCGTTGCTCCCGATGTACTCTTCTCTACAATGGGGAGACTGGACGCCTTCTTGCAATGCGCTTCAGAGAACATCTCCGGGACACCCGCACGAATCAACACCACTGCCCCGTGGCCAAACATTTCAACTCCCCCTCCCACTCTGCCGAGGACATGCCTCCTCCACTGCCACTTGTTCACCCCCCATCGCCAGGAGAAAGAATGCCTCATCTTCCATCTCAGGACCCTTCAACCCCATGGCAGCAATGTGGACTTCACCAGTTTCCTCATTCCCCTCCCCCACCTTATCCCAGTTCCAACCTTCCAGCTCAGCACCGTCCTCATGACCTGTCCCATCTGTCAATCTTCCTTCCCACCTATCCACTCCACCTTCCTCTTCAACCTATCACCCTCACAACCACCTCCATCCACCTATTGCGCTCTCAGCTACCTTCTCCCCACGCCCAAGCCCCTCCCATTAATCTCTCCACCCCCAAAGCTCCCAGCCTCATCCCTGATGAAGGACCTTTGCTTAAAACATTGATTTTCCGGCTCCTTGGATACTGCCTGACCTGCTGTGCTTTTCTAGCACCACCCTAATCTTGACTGTAATTGAAACATACCAAATCATTTGGGAAAAGAGATATCAAAATGTTAAACTTATTAATGGAATGCAAAACTTATAAAAAGAAAACTTCCCTACTATTTACATTTAAAATGGCTCAGTTCTGTTACTCAGTGGATGATGGGGAGATGATGGCAAATTAACAACAAGTTTCTCTTCAAACCTGCCACCATCTTAACTTGGAAATATATCACTATTCTGTTTCTCTCAGTGTGTTCTAATTCTGGAAAACTATTGCAAACACCACTATGTAATCACTTAATCATTCAGGCAGCAACAATGTAAAAAGGCAGATCACTATCACCTTCTTGAGAACAGTTAAAGATGGGCAACAATATTTCTGTGCACTTACATTGTGCTAAAGCCCCAACACAGCTCATTTAAATGCCACTCCCAATTCTCTTCCCTTCCTGAGAAACTAGATGGTGCAAATTCTTGACATGTAAATTACAGCAGGTACCTGAAGCAGATACCTGACAGCTGGAACTTGCTGAGTGCTTGTCCCAGCCAACATCCAACTGCTTCTTCACATTAATGTGCCGGTATGCTCCATGACCATCATTCACCTTGAGCTTTCATCTATGCACACATCTCACCACATCATCAGGCCTGTTATCAAAATAACTTGAGCTCCACTTCAGCCCTTCAACACTTGGAGCTCAGGGACACCTAGATCTTGCATTGCATTGATTGCTTTGCACTCAGGAATAGGTATGCATCTCATGTATTCATGCAAGATGCATCTTACGGCTATCAGCTTTCTTTCTAAGTAATCACTTGCATTCCACTTATTTGGAGGCTGCCAGTTTCTCTCCACTTAACAATGCTTTCTCACTGATTCAGTACCGCCTTATGGGTTACAAACCTCTGTGTGGGTCACATTACTTTCTTAGCATACAGAATCTTTAGTCCTCAGTTACAGGCTGCCAGCCTCCATCACTTGCAGAGAGAGAGGCAGGCAGCCTGTCACATTGGGAACATAGAACAATACAGGAGCTGTATGGCACCATGCTACATCAATGTTACAATTGCAGCATGTGTCAGCTGTTCACACAGCAAGCACACCTATAGGTACTTCAACTGAATTGCCATGTATGAAAAACAAAGGAAAGCAGTGGTTAGTGTGATCAAGAGAGATTACAGTCAGTCAAGAGCAAGGACCTACTCCATTCAGGGGCTGACTACAGTTGGTCAGGTCCTTGGTCCTGTTAGGATGCAGGGATTCACATCTTTGCACTCCAGGGAATGGAGTACAGTTCTGCAGGTTAAGTGCAACAAGTCTGGCTATGGGTAGGTGAGTTGGGATACTGTGGAGACATCAGTGTAGGGGAGAGGACCTACCTTTCCTGCAATTTGACAAAGGGAGGGATTGGATTTGATGGGAGTGAATAGACATACAGTTAATGGAGCAGAAAAGTTTGTGAGAATAGGAAATGCAGAAGGCAGGAAAAGTTGTAATTTGGGAGGATGAAATGGGTAAGAGTGTTGAGTGGACATGATGCATGTAATATTAAAACTTTGCGCCTGTGAGGTTTGGTGAGAGTAGAGTTCAATGCAGAGACAGTGTGAGTGAGGGGTAACAGAGAGATGTGACATTTACTGTGCTGGAGCAAAGAAGATCACTGACCTTCCCACAACCTGCTTCATCTGAGACACAGCACTGGCCCGAGCTGGCATGGTCTATTGTGGCAGCTAGCAAGATAAAGGACAGCCTTCCTCTCCACTACCCAATCCACCAAAACCTTCAGCTCCCTATCTATGAAGCCGTCCATGGGCTTTCCATTCCTCTGGATCATGCCTCATCATAGCATCATAGGAGTCCTACAGTGTGGAAGCAGGCCATTTGGCCCACCCAGACTGACCCCATCCCTGTAACCCCGCATTTTACCATGGCCAATCCACCTAGCCTGCACGTCTCTGGACTGTGGGAGGAAACAGGAGCACCTGGAGGAAACCCATGCAGACGCGGGGAGTATGTGCAAACTCTACATACACAGTCACCCAGAATGGAACGAAACCCAGGTCACTGATGACGCGAGGCAGCAGTGTTAACCACTGAGCCACCATGGCGCCCGTTAGTGAGAATAGTCAAGCACTTCAGTGCAAAGAGCAGTTTCTGGTTTACAGCATCTAAAGTGGAGTGCAGCGGGACTTTAAATATGGATGAAAACCAGAAGGTCTCAGAAATAGTGAGCATTTCCTCCTCTCCAGACACATTATTCCTCAGGAAAGATGCTCAAGAGGCTAGTTGTATAATTAATCAGGAAGATTATGTGAATCCCACTCAAGAAAAATCCTTTAACTAAAAATGGGAAAATTCCACACATTGTGTATAATTTAATGTTGGACAATTTTATTTCATAAAGATTTGCATTTATATTGCCATTTTTCAAAACGTTTTACATACTATAAATACTTGAAATGCAGAGACAGTGTTAGCTACAAAGACACAATAATATAGCAAGGGATCTTACCATTCATAGAAAGCATGTTTAGGGTGGTGGGTGTTTTGTACAGAAGTGTGCCTGTTTATTTTCAAGAAAGCATTTATCATTAATTTATATCTGCTGTCTTGTGCTAATTTAAATACTGTGGTTTCCAGGAAATGAAAGCTTTTCTTGTGTGTTGTAGTTTTAGGTTTAATGGAGTGGTGATGATTATTAAGGATATTGATGTATTCCTCTCATGCTATTTCTGTGCAAGTTCAAATTCCCCAAATATTAACAGAAATACAGAAGGTATTGGTACAAATTGACGACATCATATAATGGCAGAGTAAGTGAGACCGAAAAAGAAACCTCAAAGGACAAAATGTAATTTCAAAAATCAAAAAAATAGTCCTTGAGAAAACTCAAGATGAACCCTCGAAATAAGATAGTCTTCGAACCCTGCTTGACGTAAGTGTGGTTTAATTTCTGTTCTATAACAATGAAGTAGTCTCCAATGTTGGATAACCAATCATGTATAGATTGCTGTCACACAATGAACTTTATCATATAGTTATGATGATTGAAAGTCATTCTTTAATCTAAAAGAATTTAAATACCTTATAATTCAAATTGGGCAATGTTAGTAACCCGTTATTTAGTGCTAAAGTGGATTTAGTGCTAAAGTGGATTTAGTGCTAAAGATTGTGATCAAATTATTTAAAATAAGGACACATAAACAGCATTGACTTACCATGATAAATGGTACTGCTGTTACTGTTAAGGTAAGATTCAACCAGAGGGGCCTGCTCTTCTGATTGCTTCATTCGCCGAGTCCGTGATCGGCTGTCAACATTTGACTGGACCATCAGGGGCTCCTGCCGCTTCTTCTTTTGCTTCTGTTCCAGTAAAGCGCGCTGCAGGAAGTACATGTCTGTTAATCATTTAATAAGCTCATATAACTATTTCAATTTGTCAGAGGTTTGAATGAACTTTAGACTTGTTCAACCTACAACGTAACTTCCAACGTAGAGCAATGATTTGTTTGCATTCAGGCTTTGAGGCTTTTATTAGCATAAATCTACAATAATACCCTTTTCATTCATTCATAGAATGTGGGCTCACTGGCTAGGCCACCCTGGGTAAGGTGGTGGTAAGCTTGATACACCATAGTCCAGGTAGTGTAAGTACATCTACATTGCTATTTGAGATGGTGTTCCAGGAATGTGACCCAGTTACAGTGAAATAACAGTGATATACTGCAAAGTCAGATTGGTAAGTGCTTTGGAGGGAAATTTGCCAGGTTCCCATCATGGTGCTCCCATGTATCTGCTATATGTGTCCTTCTAGATGATAGGAGCAAATTACTGTATTGAAAACAAAAAGTGCTGGAGATCAAAGCGAGTCAAGCAGCATCCACAGAGAAAAAGCAAGCTGAGTTTCAAATCTAGATAGCTCTTCATCAGAGCTGAAGTGAAGTGTGGAGGGGGCAGAACACCTCTGGTGAGTACACAAGCGTGACCCCAACCTTCTTTTAGCTAGTCATTTTAACACAGCATCCTATTCGCATGCCCACTTGTCTCGCCTCAGCATGCTATAACGCTCCTGCAAATCACAGGGAAAGCTGGAGGAGCAACATCTCGTCTTCAAACTAGGCACTTTACAGCCTTGTGGGCTCAATATTGAGTTCAACACCTTCAGATTGTGAACCCATTCCTTCCCTTTGTTTTAGCTTTATCTGTTACATTCTCTGTCACCATGTCCTCTCTCCCTTCCCCCCACTCCAGTGGGACTGTCCGTTCTTTCCAATCTGGCAGTTCAAGACACCATTGTACTGCCATTCCCACATTCCGATCACTTAATCTGAGACCCTCAACATCCTTCTCCCCCAGCATTCCAAATTTCCCACTCTCCACCCCCAAATTATTGCATAAATGCTGCCCCCTCTACACTTCACTTCAGCTCTGATGTAGAGTCATCTGAACTCAAAACGTTAGCTTGTTTTCTCTGCATGGATGCTACCTGACCTGCTGTGATCTCTCCAGCCTTTTCTTTTGTTTTCTGTCCTTCTAGATGGTAGTGGTTGTGGATATGGAAAGATCTGCCTTAGAAGCTTTGGTAAATATCTGCTGGGTTCTGTTTTTTTATTAGTGAGCACATTTTATTCCTGATGAAGGGCTTTTGCCCGAAATGTCGATTTTACTGCTCCTCGGATGCTGCCTGAAATGCAATGGTCTTCCAGCACCACTAATCCAGAATCTGGTTTCCAGCATCAGCAGTCATTGTTTTTACCTACATTATAGAAAATAACTTAGTGTTCATTTAATGAATGTAGTAAAGTTACTATTTGCAGGCTCCCTTCACTTTAATATCCAGTATAGTGTGAAGAAACGCCTTAGGCCTCAGAATGTGGGAACAGATGATGAATATTTTAATTAAGAGTTAATTCAGTTTGAAGGGATTGTATAAGTATCGGGAGCTAGTAATCAATGGCGAGTTTTACAGAGTGTGGCTACCTGAAATAAAGTCGAGAGAGTGGTGCTGGAAAAGCACAGCAGGTCAGGCAGCATCCGAGCAGCAGGCAAATTGACGTTTTGGGCATAAGCCCTTCAACAGAAATGATGAAGGGCTTATGCCCGAAATGTTGATTCTCCTGCTTCTTAGATGCTGCCTGACCTGCTGTGCTTTTCCAGCACCACACTCTCGACACTGATCTCCAGCATCTGCAGTCCTCACTTTCTCCTACCTGCAATAAAGTTCTCACTAAATGTGTGGACTTGAAGTCTGTTTAAATACAGTTATCTTTTTAAGTATAATATTGGTAGCAAAGAATGGTTGAGCCAAAGTGTAAAGTTGCATTAAAATTATGATCACTCGACCCCTGTTTCATGAAAATGAGCCTTATGACCAGTGGAAGAATTGAATCACAATGTAGACTGAGTTATTTCTCCACCAACCAGGAAGCAATGCATGGCCTTAGCACTTTTGTTATCATACAGAAGCAAGATAAGCAATAAAGATTATTTTTCTGGAATTGGAGCCTGATAATTTGAACGTGGACAAAGGTTTGGATAGTTTGTTAACTTTCATGGATAAAATTTATCAAAAAGTTGATCTTCTTACACCTTATGAGGCATGGTCAGATTTTGATAAATTTGGAAAGATGAGGATAGAACTATGGAAGTATACAGGGTAGAATTTAATAAGTTGTATATATGACTGCAAAAATTTCATTTGGAAATTTCCCATTCAAGTTATTGGACTGTGCCAAAGTAGCAACTATGGGAAGTTGTCTAGCTTTGATGGGAGTCAAATTTGCAGAAAACCCCACAGTACTAGAACAAAGGTCAGAAGCAGTGCTTTCCAGCAGCATTCAAACAACAATCTGACAGAAAATAGAAGCCACAGTGTTTAAAACTTGGCGAGACCAGCAGGAAATGAAAACTTTAACAAATAAAATTGAGGCGAGGAATGTAATTGATAACTTTGAGATGAGAAAAAACATATTTACAATAAGCAACTGAATCCCAGAAACGCTTGTGGCTGTAAATTGATGGGTTTTTTTCCATTCATTCACAGGATTTAGGCAGTACTGGCTAGGCCAGCATTTATTCCCATCCCCCATTGTCCAGAGGGCATTTAAGAGTCAACTGTATCGCAGTGGATCTGGAGTCACATGGAGGTCAGATGAAGTAAGTTGGCAGTTTCCTTCCCTAAAGGACATTAGTGAACCGAATGGATGTTATCATCAATTGACAATAATTTCATAGCCATCATTAGGCTTTTTAATTCCAGAATTTTTTTATTGAATTCACAATTCCACAATCTGCTATGGCAGGATTCTAATTCAGGTCCAAACATTAATTAATCCAAACACTAATTAATCCAAACATACCTTGATCTTTGGATTAATATTTGAGCAATAATGCTATTAGTCATTGCCTTACTTATTTCTAGTATGATTCAAAGTGCCACTATGCCATTAAATGTCCAAGTGATAAATTGTTTACAAAGAAACATGAAATGGAAGATTTGGAAAAAATAGATGGAGTGGCAGATCAAAGAGAGACCAACGTATTGGCCACAGGAATTCTGTGAATGTATTGCTTTCAAGTTTGATTTACTGGGCAGTAGATACACTGTAGTGTATGAAACAGACTGACTAAAATGTCACCAAAGAATTCCCAAAGAATTTATATTCTCTAATTGTATTTGATTATTTAACCAAACATTGACTGATTCAAACAATAAAGTTTGGCAATGTCTTTAGACAGGGAAACAAAGTTACTCTATGTGTAACACTTAAACCCCTTACCTGTCTGTCAAGCTTCTGTTGTCTCAGGTTACTGCCCTCGTCATCCAGAACACTGAGAGGGAAAACAAGTACAAGTAATCAATATACGCATGTTAGAATTTGACATCATAGATTCTTCAAGCCCAGGCATAAAATGTCAATAAAATAATAAACTTATACAGCACAGAAGGAGGCCCTTCAGCCCATCATAATCTACCCTGAACGTTTTAAGTCTCACTGTCCTGCTCTTTTCCTGTACTCCTGTAATCTTTAATTTCTACTTGGAGAAATTTAATATCTAATTGGAGAACTTTCAAAGAACTTTAAATATTATTTCATTTATTAATTTATGTTGTTGACAGCCAACTAGCAAGGTAATTTCTTCCTATTGTAAGAATATTGCATTTTCTTGAACTTTTGGATTCCTTGATGTTAACAACAATATGCAGTTTGTTGGACTGTCTAAATGGAATAAGCCATTTCTCCTAAGTGACTTTTCTCAGTAAATTTTGGAAGCTGGATGGTTGGTTAAAAGAGGCCAAATTGCTTTATCATGCTAGAAAAGCAATATATTCTGAGAACCCCTGTCTCTGATGACTCCGGTATTACCGGTGCCCTCTGGAGAATACATCGCATATTTAAAGAGATAAAAGTTAAGTCAAGCAGCAGAACCTTTTAATGTTCCTTATTGAAGTTGGCAGCTCAAAAGCAATGACAGGCTGATGATAAAATTCCAGGTACGCTGTCTACAATTTTTCAAGTGTAAACAGCAATGTACTAAGAAACTACAGGCAACATAACTACGTCTGCAACAACTTCAGTTGCCAAACTTCAAAGTAATGGAAGTCATTCTATGAAAACAGACCTCCACCATTCTTGAGTAAAGTTTCAACATCCAAACTTTGTACTTATCCTACATTTGTGTCAGGCATTTTATCATAAAGATCTCAGATTAGTTTCAATTGTGGGCATTTCCCATTAATTCATGTAGAAAAGTATGAACCTGTCAAATTTTCTTTCTATTTTCAATGCCCCTGAGTAAGGTTACCATATTGCTAGAACCTTAAGTAAAAGAATTGGAGGCATACATTTTAGCTTCAACTTAAAATAATTATCTACATCTGGAAAAAAATAATATCCCCTGTTAAGTTAAAGGGAGGCATAGAAACTGCTATTGATTCTTACAAGACCTTGTGTTCACCTGTGGTTAGTGAGACATCTTGGACACTAAAGCATTGCCTTTAGCACTTTAAAAAGGAATCATGGACTGTGATTAAGGTCTGATCCCAGAAAATGTTTGCTTTGCAACGAGTGACCTCCGAATAATGACATGTCACTCTCTTAATATCTTTGATACAATTTTGACATCTGCAATGTCTGAATTTATGGTGATTAAGTCTTTATCCTTACAAAGAAATAAAGGTCACGTTTTATGGAAAGTTTGCCTCGACAAGTGAGGAAGCCTTGTCATAACATTGTTCGGTTGAAATGTGAAGCTGAATTTACATCAGCCATTTCCAGGAACCTCAAATCGATTCTGTGGCTATCAGGCAACGTAAGTGCCTGATGTCAGGGTTCCTGTTCTTTAAGGGTGCAAATCCCTCCTCCTTGAGCTCCCGGGAAAATGGAGGGCTCCAGCGATTTAGTCACACCAATGGCCACTTCTGGGATCCCTGGTAGTGATGTCACCTCACTGTCTTAAAGGTATTTTTTTGGCTTTCTGAGATGAGTGCAATAATAAATCACTACTTGTTGTTATTACATTTCTATGTTCCTTTAGTTCTGAAGGTCCTAGATCTGAAACATTAATTTTGTGTCTCTCTCCACAGATGCTGCCTGACCTGTAAAGTTTCTCTAGCATTTTGTGTTTTACTTTCAGATTTCCAGTAGTCAGCATTTACACTATTTTCCTTTGTTCTTGATTAAGCTTTTAGTCACCTGTCCTCATATTTTATGTGGCTCAGTATCAAATTTACCTGGATGCCATTACTTTTGGACATTTTGCCAAAATAAAGATGCAACATAAATATGGGCTGTTATTGGCATATTATGCTTCTTCTCATTTGGAGAGCACCACCTGCTCTTGGTTCTGGAGCAATAAAAAATATTTTATATTGTACTCAATGTTGGACCAAACTGTGAGTTCCCATCTGGTATGGGTGGACAGTGTTGCTATGAGAATGTATTTCATTGTCAGAAGGGATTACAAATTTGCAACTACTGAATGAATGGCCTCTACTTTATGCTTGTCTTAATATCAAAAAGTTAAAAATTCCTTTAATATTCCATTTCAAATTGCAAACTTCTGATTTTATTTTATTTATTATTGTCACATGTACCAAGATACAGTGAAACGTATAGTTTTGTGTGCTATCCAGACAGATCATACCTTACATAAGTACATCAGGGTAACAGAACAAAATGCAGAATATAATGCTACAACTGCAGAGTAGGTGCAGAGATGCACAAACAAACAGAATCAATACAATGACCAGGTTATGAATAGTCATCTCGGTAGTCTGGTATTCACAGAGGTAATAATATAAGGCATATATATATATATATATATATATATAGAAGAGTGCTATCCCAATTTTACTATATTCAATTCCCTTCGCAAACACCACATATTGCCTCAATATCAGTCAGAAAACCCCTCCTAAAGTCTCCTCATGATGCATTAGTAAAAGTTGGTCAGGACTTATCCTGGTTAGTTCCACTTATGATTTTCTTATGCACCTACTGCTGTATCAGAATAAGAAAGCAACAACATCACAAATTAGATTTCTGTCTGGGGTTATGTCTTTTGTGTCTACAACATACAAGGAGACATTCTCAGATTATAGTCCAAACTGAAATCAGGCCTTTTACACTGTCAATAAAAACAAGCAGTCAGCAACAGAAATGTGATAAACACATCATTGTATCACACAGGAAAATGAGAGCTTTTGTTTTTTTTTGCTTCTTCTTTAGAGAAACTACAATGTTTTTCTTCGCTACTATGAAGCAAAGTTTAAAAAAAATGAAATTCCCCTATCCAACCATGGGCAAAGGGCTTTTGAGTCTCACCAGAGTTGTGTCTTTGTTCCATTGCATAGTTTTCTTAGAACTCATTTCCAGAATGGAGTTCTTCAGTTGAACACAAGTACAATTATCAAAGACACTGCACTTGCTATAACTGAATAGGGGTTCTCACTTTATAATAAGTAAGGAAACTAGAAACAGTTATGAAAACTAGCCATGTGGAAGAAGATCAAATCAATCTATTTTGATTTGAATGCAGATTCATTAATTTTGCTCGATTAACACCTTGGCAATATTAAAGCTGTACCACAAACAGCTTTAATAATCTTGATTTAAAAGTGATGGCAACAGGTGTATTTACGTATTGCTGTCCATGGTGAAATAAATATGAAGCATTGACCATTCTTCTGTAAATTCTTACTCTCTCCTTGTCAGGCAGTTATCTGAGGGGGCTTACCCACTCCTTTCCTGCCTTCTTGTAACTGACCAAAACTTAAAACTACATGTACACATTCCGCAAGCAATTCTTAGATCAGTGCATTTGGGCTCTAATGATGTAATCGGAGCCTGAGTTGTTACTTAATGCAAGGGCTGAATGGGAGAGCAGCAATGACTTCCCTGTTAGACTATATTTTCTAGTTGCTGTACCAAAAACTAGAATAACACAGGGAAGCATCTTCATTTGCCTTATTTAGGTTCCTTGGAGGATCAAGAGCAGAGGCAGTAAATAGGCCACACAAGGCAACTTTGGCTCCCACTCTGTCTTGCTCTAGGATTCTCCCTTCACAGTTACACCTATTAATTTACACTGGTGCTGAGTAATATTGTTTTGTGCCCGTTACCCTTTCAAATGGCCTTAACCACATGAGCTGCTGTTTTGTTTTATATGTTGTGTAGCTGCACTGCAAAGGCGTCTTTCACATCAACCGGCTTCAACTCATGCCTCATTTTATTAATAACACCGGTAGTTTACTTTGGTGCTCAAAATTATTTATTAACCCGACTATTCCTGTGATATAAATTGAAGGATTAACTTCATTAATAACTTCCCAAGGATTCAGTGTCAAAACAATCATTGCCATTCTCGACCCATGGTATAGATATGTCAATTAATTAACGTTCTCATGTCAAAATTTTATACAAATGTCAAATGAAAACCTGTTAACAGCAAGTTATTTATGATAGTATTTAGAGATAGATAATATCCCTATCTATTAATGAGACCTGAATGCAATTATGGCTGACAAATGTTTTATAGTATTTATCTTCGCTGCTATGCGAATCTAATGCCTCTCCTTCGTATGTTATGATGATTTGCTGTACAACACATTGCCGTCATGTCAGAGTTACTGAGGTGTGAAGAACAAATGAATTTACTATTTTTCTTCCACAGTATATTTTGAATGTAGAGTTATACAGTCATAGAGATGTACAGCATGGAAGCAGACCGTTTGGTCCAATTCGTCCATGCTGACCAGATATCCCAACCCAATCTAGTCCCACCTGCCAAACCCTTCCTATTCATATACCCATCCAGATGTCTTTTAAATGTTGCAATTGTAGTAGCCTCCACCAATTCCTCTGGCAGCCCATTCCACACACACACCACGCTCTGCGTGAAAAGGTTGCCCCTTAGGTCTCTTTTATATCTTTCCCCTCTCACCCTAAACGTATGCCCTCTGGTTCTGGACACACCGACCCCAGGGAAACGACCTTGTCTATTTACCCTATCCAAGCCCCTCATGATTTTATAAACCTCTATAAGGTCACCCCTCAGCCTTCGATGCTCCAGGGAAAACAGCCCCAGCCTGTTCAGCCTCTCCCTATAGCTCAAATCTTCCAACCCTGGCAACATCCTTGTAAATCTTTTCTGAGTCCTTTCAAGTTTCACAACATCCTTCCTATAGGAAGGAGACCAGAGTTGCACGCAAAATTCCAACAGTGGCCTAACCAATGTCATGTACAGCCACAACATGACCTCCCAACTCCTGCACTCAATACTCTGACCAATAAAGGAAAGCATACCAAACACCACCTTCACTATCCTATCTACCTGCGACTCTACTTTCAAGGAGCTATGAATCTGCACTCCAAGGTCTCTTTGTTCAGTAACACTCCCTAGGACCTTACCATTAAGTTATCAGTCATTCCATATTGTTGCAAATCTTTACTTTTCATTTTCTGTTAAAAGCTATTGTGACAAGTACCCTATTGTGAACTTTACCACTCTTAGCTTTCATTAGAAACAAGCTATTGCTTTCTAAAGGTGTCCATAAATTAAGTAATTATTTTAATCTACTCTTTTGATGTCAATGTAAATGGCTTGAAATACGAAAGGAGTTATCACTTATTTGAAGGTTTTTATGCTGTATGTTTTTACTGTTAAAATAGATTAATATGGACATATGAAGAAGGAATAAGATTATGCCATTCATCCCTTTGAGCCTGGTCTACTGTTCTCCACCATGGCTGATCTGCTTTTAATTTCAACTCTGCATCCCAGATACTCTTTCATCCCAATGGCAATCAAGAATCTATCTACTTCTGCCTTAAAAATATTGAAAGATTCTGTCAAATTCCAAAGACTCTCAACTCTCTAAGAGAAAAAAATATTCCTTCATCTTTGTCTTAATTGGACAACTCCTTACTTTTAAACTATGACCTCCAATTCTAGATTCTCCCATAAGAGGAAATATGTTTTCCATATCCACCTGGTCAAGATCTTGCTGGTTTCGTTTGAGTAATCTCTGAGTCTTCCAAACTTCAGAGGTTACATGCCTAGTCTGTCTAGCCTTTCCTCATAAAGCAATCAGCTGATTCCAGATATTAGTCTAGTAAACATCTGCTTAACTGATTCCAATGCATGATTCTTCTGTTTATAAATTTGTTGATAATTTTACACACAGTGTAAATCTGTCATCACTGATGTTAATGGAAAACATATAGCCTGGGGTTCTAAACATGATTCTTTTGCACAACTTGGAATTATAGTTAGGCCCATCTAGTGTCTTGCAAGGATAGACATATTGAATTATAGCTGTAATGTTAGAATATAGCCCTCACTTCACATGGGCTAACTGACCAGTGAAAGATCAGGAGTCAACCACTCAGTCCATGAAACCTGTTCCACCATTCAATGAGATACTGGCTGATCTGTCTGACTCCTCCTTGCCTCACTCTCCCACACCCTCCACTCACGATACCCTGCCTCACTGTCCCCTCACAGATACCCCGCCTCACTTTCCCAGTTACAGCTACCTTCCCAGACACTCTCATTCATGGCTCCTTTTGTTTGCTTCCTCCCACTTACTGCCCTTATGAGGCCTTATGAGCATTCCCCAAATTTTGGGAAAGAAATTTGCCTCAGCATTTGGTCTCAAATTTTGTACGGGCATGTTAACCTTCATTCTCAGTAAATTTAGAGATGTATGCATTTCCATTTATGTGTTCTAAAATCCAAGATATTCATTTCTCTTAAGTTTATTGAACTAATCGATTAATTCCTTTGAACAGAAAGCTAACATCTAAACTCAATCCATAATCCTGCTGTCAACACTACAACATCCTGCTTACTATTCAATTCTGGACTTTGCAAAAAATAGCAACATGGAATTGTGGCATCAGTTGATGATTTAATGCACTTCTCATTTTCTAATAGCCCTAGGAAGGAAACAGCAGACACAATGAAAACCATTTTAAGTCTAATTAGTTTTTGCTTCATTCATTTAGACATCAAATGTAAGTGAATGAAATAGCACAATCACATTGTCAGCTGCTGTTCCTAGTCAATCTGAATACTGTGATCCTATAACTGAGGCTATTAGTAAAGAGAAGTGCCATACAACTCCTTTTCTGCACCATCTCTATGGCATTTACCATCAGTATTATTCAGCTTGAGACTCCTGGGACTATGGAGGTGTTGTGGAGCTGGACCAAAAACAGAACTGGAAACAAACAATCAGGCCAACTCAGTTCCCACTTCTGACTGAACTCAAAAACTGGCCTCCTGTTAACAGGCTGGTGGAGCTATTGAAGTAACAACCTCTATGTCTCAGTGACAGAGGTGCCAGGAAGAAATTCCACCAAGTTCAATTCCAGAGCCCCTCCATGACAATGTCCAATGAGCCTAGCAGTAAGCATGCGGGGCACCTGAGATCATCTCTACTTTGGAACATCCTTGCCATCACCTTTTTGTCACAGTAAAACCCACCTCTCAGGTCATCATGTGCTGCATGGATACTGATTGGATCTACTGACCCTGGAACCTAGCTACTGTCCTGAATTGGATGGAACCTTCCGCGGAAGCTTCATATTTAGACTCCTCCACAACAAACACATCCTCTGGTTCTTCCATGATTACCTCCATGGTTACTTCCAGGTTCAAGACATGGGCTTTGGGCTTCATCCTGACATGAGGGTTGCTACCCAATCAGAAAAGTTCAGCTGCATATGTTCTATCTTAACAAATATAACTTTATAATATTGTTCACGTGTTAGATAAAAGTAAGATTTTATCATTTATAATGGGATGGAAAAATATTTATTTTGAATGTGACTTTTATGTTAGTTCAATTAACATGCACAAAAACATGTTATTTCATTTTCACTTCATAACAATCTAAACTCTCCATCGTTACATTTGGATCTGTTATGGAATAAATCTAGGGAAGTCAAACATTAACAATCCAAATGTATTCCCAACCTCTGCTTGATCATACTGAGCTTGTTAAAGCTGCGAAGCTGAATTTAATTATTTCTTCTCAATGATGCATGTTGTCATTAACATAAAGATCAATGCTATCAACATGTCTAAAATAGGTTTAATGACTGATGTCTTTTTACTGCTTCTGGACTTAGCATAATTTACCTTTTGAAGGTGGAATACTAACTGCGTGTTCTGATGAAATGGACAATTTCACTCTATAATATGACTGGCCTTCAGAAGGAAGATAAAGTTCAAAATGTTCTAATTCAACATGATTTTTTTTAACAGAGCAAGTTCCCTTTTCTTTAGGCCACCTTATGATATGGATATTATTTTAGGTTTGTTCCAAGAATGTTGATTGAATAATAATCCATGTTTAGTTTATGGCTTTTGACCTTGTCCCTATTAAAAATTGAATAGAAATTGCCCAAACCCATTTCACATAGAGTTGGATTTTACCCTCCTGCTCCAGTGGGACCTTGCCCACTCCTCCACTCTACCAATTTTGTATCATGGATCTTTTATACAAGGGGCACTGTCAGGTAGCCCACTTGTCAGTGAGTCAGTTCAGGCTTTTATGAATACCCACTTAGTAGCCTTCATGCACCACCACCTCCAGGATTTAACTGGTGAAGAGAGAGGTCCACACCACTCACCCAGACCAGCAAACTTGCTGGCACGGGTTGGTAATGTGAAGGGAGAGACCTTCGAGAACCCCAGTCAGCGTAACCAGCCACCCCCTCCCACTATCAGTTTTCTTCCCACACTCACTTTTCAAACCCCAGCACCCTCAGGTGTGATTCCAAAACACCTGACCATGTTCCAGTTCACCGCTAAATATGTCCTCAAGCCTAGACTGAAGTACTTGCAATGGCCACCACACCTAGTACTCTCTGAGGTGAGGACTTTCCTGCTTATAAGAAGCTGAAATCCTACCCGATTCACTTAATGGCTAGTCAGCCATTTAATTGATGCAGCCATCCTGAAGATTGGCATGATGTCCCACGTTTTATTAGATGAAGACTTGGGGACTATGGTGCCCTGTAAAATCCAGCCTTCTGAATCCTAACCTAAAATATTTGTCGACCTGATTAAAATCCAGCTTACCTGCAGTTTATGAATCAGCTGATATATTCAGTGCACAACTTCAAAGCAATTTTCAGTGTGCAATGGTATATGAAATAGAATACATGAAGTGAGAAATACTTCTAACTTACTTATATAAGTTCTCTTGACAATTCAAATTTAATTACTTTTCAAAAACAATTCTCTTGAATTTCCACTAAATGGTTACAATTAAATAAGGTTGATTACCCATAAATTACTTTTTCAATACATGTCAGAGCTTAACATTTTTAAGCAGTAACATTAATTATTATTTTTGTCCACTTAAGACTTCGTTTAGTCTAAAACTAATTTCCTAAGATCCTAAAGGGTATTTCTCCCATAATTTTAAATGAGTAAATATTTTAGGATTTTTTTCAATCATCACTGTATATCTGAATTCACAATTTAACATGCAGATTATAAAACTGATTTGACATTAGGCATTGATCTCATAATGGAACTGACAGATGTACCAGGCATAACTGAGAGTGTTAAAATATTTCCAATGTGTTCTGGATTTCAACCATTTTGACAGGTTGGCAGAGACTTTTAACAGTCATGTCCAGGCACTCATCTCACCGAGTTGGACTAACGCCAAAAAACGGATTCACTTTCACTGTGAACTATACCAACTGAATCCTTAGAAAGTTATTATAATACAGTGGATAACTCACCATTGATTAGAAGTGTCAGGTATTAGATTGTGGGATTTATGACAGCTCAAAATAATGCAGTTGAAACTATTGTACCATCCCCTTTAGATGGAATATTTTGGGTCAGCAATCAATTACACTGACATGAACCCCATTTCTAATTTTTTTTAAAAGAGTATTCACTGCATTTCTCATACCCTGACAAAATCTGCCCAGCTCTCTATCAGTTTGTACCCAGCCACACTGAGATTTGGCAGTAACAGCCAAAGATGAAACTTCCAATGACTCCCCCTCTCATCAACAACAAAAATGACAAAAAAAAGTGACAGAATCATATTGTTGCAGAGGAGGCCATTCAGTCCATCATTCACCATCTGTCTGAGCTTTTTATCTTAGTACCAATTTCCTGGAGCTTCCCTGGAACCCAATAACACATATAACATATTATTCCTATTTAAATAATTATCCAACCCCTCTTGAATGACTCAATTGAACCTACCTCCACCACACTTACAGGTAGTGCATTCTATAACCCTAAATCTGTGCAGTGTGAAAAAGTTTTCTCTTTAAAACTGTACCCTTTGGTTCTCAATCCTTTCAAAGTGGGAACAATTTCTCCCTATCCACTCTGCCCCATAATGATTTTAAAAACTTCTCTCTAACCTCCTCTTAGCCTCTCCTCGATTGATATAATGATTGATAAACTGATATACCTATGGAAATCTTTGAGATTTCTCTTTATGTTAGCTGCCAATCATTTTTCATTATCCCTCGTTACATCTTATTATTTCTTTTGTCATATCCTTTTCGAACCTTCTGTACAAATATACATATAACAAAATTCTGCAGCTTGTGTTGACTTCCTCTTGCAAGAAGTCTCAGGATAACCTAACAATAAACATGGGATACAGTGAGAATATTTCATTTTATGGGGAAGAGCATATAGGAGTGAGACCCCTGCCCACCTCCCTCCCACCCACCCACATCCCCCCCCACCACCACCACCACCTCCTCCCCCACCTCCCCACCTCCCCCCACCCCCCCCGACCAGGGACAAAGACTCACAAGACAAGCAGGATTCAGACGTGTGGCAGTTTTTATTCTTATTCAAGCAGTCACCGGATCATGCAGGTAGAGGGCCACAGACTCCTCCCAAATGTAGCCTCAACATGAGGACCAGTTATCCTCTTAATCTTCGCCTCAAATTGTAAGAGAGGTCAATGATGCTCTGATTTTCACGGTGAGATTCAGTATTTTTATACATTTTGTGTTACAATAATCACATACAATGTGGTCACTGCATCCTTCCCCTTATTCTAAATATCTAATCCTGTGAAACACTTAATCAATGATGGAGACTCCTGTGGACAGCCCTCAGATCGCCATGATCTCATGATGTTTCGCATACATCGCAATCACAAGGCCTTAGGAATCTTCTAATGCATCCTTTAAATTCACATTCCAAAATTACTGGCTATACTCCTGTGGCCACCTCCCGGACTTGCTTATTTCTTAGGACCACTTGAATTCTATTGTCCATTGTGTTCATTTGCTATCGCTACCAAATTCTGTACTCTTCTTACCTTTCCCCACCATCCTAATTATAAAAGATACAAAAGATAGTTGGTTCTTACAACTGCTATAAGATTTATAATGTTAATTACATTATAAATTTAGTTATATGTAAAGTTTTATAGCTACCCCTACTGTTAGCACTCTTTAGCTAATGAGTTGTGAGCAAATTGTTTCTTACACAAGACATTCCTGCAGTGATAAAGAAAAAGTTTCTCCAGATTAATTAACTTTCACATCAACGTTTGCATGTTTTCCGCCAATGCTTTTTAATGATTTGTGTGTTTCTATATAAGTGTATCTATAATTACATTGAAATCTATCTCTGTGATTATCTGAAGAACCATTAACTTGAACCTATTTCTGATTATTGTGAATAAATTTAAAGAAACAGCTAATCACTGCAAACTAACTTTAGATGTTGTTTTTACAGCTTCATTATGAGCTAGGTTAACTGTTTTCTGAACTGAGATTTATTGTCCTCACTCTGACTGATTCTTTTTACCTAATGGGACAGCATCCTTTCATTAATGAGGCTAGAGTCAGTCACCGACATAATTCAATGAACTTGTCTGATCTTTAGATTTTTACGAGCTACAATCCCATTAATTTATCTGTGTTTGTATTTGTAGGAGTTTACCTTCTTCTTCAGTGATTGTCACAAATCGTCAAACTGCCCATCCTAGGACAAAGTTTTATCAAACTGTCTCTGGTTGTTGTTTATGCAGGACCCCATTTTCAACTTGAAATAGTCCCTGTTCAAAGATAGTTTATGTTTCAGGCATAAGCCCTTCTTCAGGAATCCCAAAACGTCAATTCCCCTGCTCTTTGGATGCTGTCTGACCTGCTGCGCTTTTCCAGCAACACATTTTTCAGCTCTGATCTCCAGCATTTGCAGTCCTCACTTTCTCCTGTTCAAAGATACCACTGCATCTCAAATGCTACAGCATGTTTTTAATTCTGTTTAATCACTAATTAGTTTGGTCACCGTATTACAGGAAGGATGTGGAAGCTTTGGAAAGGGTTCAGAGGAGGTTTACTAGGATGTTGCTTGGTATGGAGGGAACGTCTTACGAGGAAAGGCTGAGGGAATTGAGGCTGTTTTCATTAGAGAGAAGAAGGTTGAGAGGTGACTTAATTGAGACATATAAGATAATCAGAGGGTTAGAGTAGGATGGACACTAAGAGTCTTTTTCCTCAGATGGTAATGGCTAGCACGAGGGGAAATAGCTTTAAATTGAGGGGTGATAGATATTGGACAGATGTCAAAGGTAGTTTCTTTACTCAGAGAGTATTAGGGGCGTGGAACAGCCTGCCTGCAACAGTAGTCGACTCGTCAGCTTTAAGGGCATTTAAATGGTCATTGGATAGTCATATGGATGAAATGGAATAGTGTAGGTTAGATGGGCTTCAAATTGGTTTCACAGGTCAGCACATCATCAAGGGCCGAAGGGCCTGTAATGCGCTGTAATGTTCTATGTTCTATGTTCTACTTGTCAGCTATTTTGTGTCTAAATGCTGGAACAGGCTTTTAATTCTGTTTATCCCCTTGTTGGCCATTTTCTGTCTCTCAAATATGGGCGGCACTAACTGAGCATAATATGAAGTGTCACCAAGAAACTGAAAATTAGAAGGCGCATCTTTTGCCAAGAGACAGAATGATGGAGAGGTGTTGGAAATACACTCCTGAGCTTAGGGATTAGCTAGCTGAAAGCACAACATCCAATGGTTGTAAGAAAAAAAAATCAAAGTTGTGTAAGAGCCCTGAAATGGAAAATCTTCAAGTAATTGCGAAGGTTGTAGGACTGAAGGGAGGTTAAAGACATTTGTGGAACAACATTTCCCAGACTCTGTTAGCTACTTTCCACTGACAACGTAGATGACTATGCAAGCAAAATGTTTCTCACTGAGAGATCAGTGATCTGAAAAAATGCTGATTTAATTTCTTGCAGGGATATGGCGAACAACCTGGAAGATGCTGAAAAAGCAGGTGCCTGTAAAGTCTGGTTTTTACCAATTGTTTTTTGGTGGGAACATACTGATAATTGTATACTTCAAGTGTCAGCTTGGCTCAATTGGCAACACTTCATCAAAAGTTAAAGGATATGATGGACTTGAGTGTATAATCCAGGTGAACATTTAAATCGAGTCCTAAGGGTACATTGTCAGAGCTGCCATTTTTGAATAAAAAGCTAGAGTTAGCTTTCTATTTGTTCAGGTTGATCCAGAAAAAAATGTGCCATTTTCATACAAGGACAGCGAAGTAATCCTTAATAGCCTTTCAGAAAGTAGTGGTAAGTTGTCTTCTTCAGACTCTGCAGACCATGTGGTGGAGTTAATATTCATATGAAAACAACGAACAGCAGTGTTCTTTGCATAATGAATGAATAGATTTAAAGTTTTTTTAAAGTTGCACCATTAGCTTCAGTTACAGTTGTATAATTACAGATAGGAGTAAGAGAAATACCACTGTAGCTTCATTTTAGATATGAGAACATATGAATACACTCTGGAACACCTTAAACCAGGACTTAGTTGATGCAATTCTACAGCAGAACAACACATCTATTCCTGCATTACTTAGGAAATCTCATTCACAGAGCCTGATAATGCATTCCAAGCACATTGGCTCCTCTGGCACCCTGCAAAGGTGAAAAATACACTAAACTTTTTCTATAATTCTAAATAAATGTATGATCTGGCTTTAGCATGAGCGTGACAAGGAGTAGGATTTTGGAAACCAATACTTATTGCTCGTTGCTCAATGTCACTGTGCAAATGAAAAGGGAATCAAATAGCAGCAACACCATCTTCTCTAATTTACGTTTTGAAATCTGAAGCACAGGCATCCTCTCTTTCAAAAGAACAACACCACAAACCATTAAAAAATCCTTGAAAATGTAGGCTAGCTGATGCTTTTATGTATGATGAGAAGTTTTTCGATAAAGCAGACTAATGAAATTGAAGAAAATGCTATTTTAATTGAGAAATTATTTTGGTTGCATTATTCAAAATGTTAGACTGGTTATGTTCAGCATTTAACTAACGGTGTCCTTTACTTGAGACCACTTTAATAATTTTGCTAATTATCCAATTATTTAGGCAGATGTCTCTTCTAGCTTTTGGTTGCAGTAATGTTCTGCAGCATTGTTACTGGTCAGGCAAAATATGTAATATTCAGCTGGCTACAGAAATTTGGGACACTTTACCCAGGGTGTATTACAACACCCCTATAACCATGAATCCCTAAAATTTGAAGCATGTTAAAAGTGACTCAGGTAACAGCTGGAATCTCATAAAACTGCACTTCTCATTTTTCTCTTGGGTAGCTAGAGACAATGGGTGTAATCCAATAACAGCCTGTTTTCAAGTCTTTGTGGCCTTCTCTTAATGATTGAGCTGTGAATTACTGCAAAATAGAACAATTTTGTCAACTGACAGATTAGCAAGTGTAAATGTGCATGCTTCCATCGGTCAATTGCACCCCTCCAGATTAAAATCATTTTCATTTCATGAAAAGGGTGGCACTAGTCAAAGGCATGTCACCAATAATGCTGTGCAGTTTGGATAATCCAACCAGATGTTCTCTTGTGCTGCTGCCTGTTCTTCATGCTGAAGTTGATGAGTTGAGTGGCCTGGGCAAACAAGACAGATTTCACTTGTACGACAGTGTTATGCACTGCTGTTTGGGATATCAGCTATTCCCCTTAATAAGTAGTTAAAGGCTGCAGTTGCATTGCTTGTCCCACCAAATCTTTCACTGATAGTGTTGTATATTGGACTTATGCAGGACTGTGCAAGATTCAATGATTCTTTCCTTGGGGAATTTTAATTTCCACATACAGATTTAATTTAACTTTGCCATGTACAATTCTGGACCTGCTAACACGGATAGCTGGGAAAGGACAAAACCTCATTGGTATCTTAAGCTGCAAATGTACTTATTTGCCATATGTCATGTTATCCTTCTCGATGAGAACATTCAATCAGAAAGAAATGATGAAGAGGATATATATTACTTAGTTCAAGACAGCATCAATTATTTGTTTCCTTTGGAAATGATGTAATGATTGATGGAATCTATAAAAACACTGATTTAAAATGGCAAGACACCTACCATCCTCTGAGCAAATCCCCTTATGACCCCTCCAATCCTACAGATAAACTTAAGTAAGTGCCCCCTGATAATTGACCTTGCTGGGGGAAACAGGTCTTCATTGTGTACTCTATCTAAGCCCCCTCATTACTTTGACAACCTCAATTAAGTCACCCCTCAGCCTCCTTTGTTGCAAGGAAAACAAACCTTGCCTATCCACTCATCCCTCAAAGCTGCGATTTCCAAGCTGTGGAAATATTTCTGTAAATTTCCACTGTACTCCCTCAGCAGGAATGATATAATTATTCTAATGTGGTTGCCAGAACTGTGCAGGAAACTCCAACCATGGCCTAAGCAGTGTCTTTCGTAATTCTAGCATTCAATCCTTGCTTTTGTACTTAAAATCCCAATAAAGGAAAGCATCCCATATGCTATCTTTACCAGTTTATCTATCTGTCCTGCTATCTTCAGGCACTTGTGGACATGCATTCCAAGGTCTCTTGCTTCCTTTCCCACACTCAGTACTTTCCCATTTATTGTGTATTCCATGAAGATGTTTGTGCTCCCCAAATGCATTACATCAGACTTCTCTCGAGTGTTTCCACTTTTCTGCCCGCTCGGCCTGATCATTGATATCATCCTGGACTTGACAGCCATCCTCTTCAATATCAACAACCCGTGCAATATTTATGTCATGCCCAAATTTCTTAATCATGCCTCCTGCAGTTGCATTCTTCAGGGGCTGATAAAATGATCCTCTTTGTCCATAGCACTGCTGGCAATGATTGCTGGAGTTCAATTATCTTAGCCCCAGAACACCTCTACAAAGATTCCCTCAGACAGTGCCTTAGGTAGCAACATTTTCAGAGTGGGCCAGAGGCTAGGAATCCTGCAGTAAGTAACTCACCTGCTGTTGCCCCAGTGCTTGTTAACCGTCTACAATGCACAGCTCAGGTATGTGGGGCAATGCTCTCTACTTGCTTGGATGAGTGCAGCTCCAACAGCACTCACAAAACGTGACACCATCCAAGTCAAAGCAGTCTGTTTGATTGGCACCATATCCACCAACTTCAAAATTCACTCCCTTCACAATCAATACACAGTGGCAACAGTGTGTACCATCTACCAGAGGCACTGCAATAACTCACCAAAGCGACTTCATTAGCACCTTCCAAACCCGCGATCTCTACCACTTGGAAGGATAATGGTAGCAGATGCCTTGCAACCTGCACCTGCAAGTTCCTCTCCAAGTCATATAACACCACTACTTAGAATTATGTTGCTGTTCCTTCATTGTCACAGGACTAAAGCCCGAGAGCTCCATGTGGATATCTTGGCACTCTTAGGACTGCAGTGATTTAAGAAGTCAGCTCATCACCTTCCTTTACAGGGCAATTGGGAAAAATCAATAAATATTACCCATGCCACATCCTACAAAAGAATATGATTATGATCCCTGGATTTCATTGATCATATTTTATTTGGGCCTTAAAGGAGCCTTGCAATCCACACACAGGTCTGAGTGTCACAGAATGGAAGGATCTGGCTCTCAATCTCAGCAGTGCTTTAGGCAAAAAGGATCATGTTATCAGTCCCTAAAGAATTGCAGCCATGGTAAATGGATAATTTCCACCATCGCATTGTGTATTTGAAATTAGAATTTATTTATATTGACAGGGAACTAGAAATGCCAGAAATACATGGCAATTCAATTAGCACAGAGAGAAAACATTGGTTCAACTGACTTAACACAACTAAGCTGACTAAAATATAATGAACCCCACTAAAAGGACAAATATAGGAAAGAGATGTTAGTAAGTTAGAAATCTAGAGAGGCTGCCAGGGCATTAGTCCTAAGGCACTCTTTGGGCATAATAAGATAAGACAGGCCAAGAGTCAAACTAGGATTTAACTGTTAGCAATTGTAACATAACTTTCAACACGAGTGATTAGGTTATGACATCAGTTGTTTAAGCCAATGATTATGAAATTATCCGATATAATAATTAACTATAATCAACTCAGGAGTTAAAAGAGAATGAAATAAGAAAAGAATCTGTACATGACTGGTCACCAATGAAACTACCCTTGAAACTCATGAATTACAAAAGTTACAGCAATGTTTGCAGCTTCCCCACCATGAGGATGCAAAGACAAAGACAAATAGCAGACAGATCACTACAGTCAGGTATGAATGAATGGAGGAATTCATTATAGACAGGATTTTGAGTTGAGACTTTTGATGGCAATGGGAATCTCAATCCCCCACTGTGATGGAATCAATCACTGGGCAGGAAGTTTTCCTGAAGTGACAATTGGAGGCCTTTCAGTACTGCAGCCTGTCATCACAGGTAAAGGAGAGAAATACATTGGAAAAAAAATTGGTGTTATCAGTAAAAGTTATCACAAAATTGTCACATACACCCAAGTGAGTCTTAATCTGCTTTAAGGAACAAAAGCTGCCATTACAAAGTCTCACCAAATGTATCTCTAGGCCACCACAATGTGCATGAATTTTAATTTTATTCTTTTCTGAGATGTATGCATCACCATTCCGTGTGGCACATCTCTAATTGATTGGCTTGCTAGACTAGCTAAGATTACTATGTCTGAATCATAAGTAGACCAGACAAGGACAGCAGACTCCTTTCACTAAAGGACACTAATGAACTAGATAGGCTTTTACAACTGTGGTTACATGGTTGCCATTGAGCAAGTATCTAATTTGAAATACAGTTTTGAATTTCTCCATCACACATAGTGGGATTCGAACCTGTGTCCCAGAATAGGAGCTTGAGGCTTAGTTACAAGTAATCAGCGATATTAACACATTATCATCACTTCTACTGTCCACCTAAGTGACCTAGAGAATCAGTCAATTGTATCGCCAATTTTTTAGAGCAATCATGGATGGACAAAAAAAATCCTGACCCAGTTAAATCCCACATCCTAAGCATGAAACAAAAATGCATTGATTTAAGAGACTTGAGTTGAAACTCCTGCATATGAGTTTTTAATCCAATGAAGACAGAAGACAATCATGAAATGCAAGGAAATTTAGATGCTGAATGAGAGAGAGTCACACAACAGCACTGGAATTTAATTTAGAGACATGTCATGTTTGCTCTTAGGGCAAATTCAGTATTCACCTATCGTTTGTAGGAAGTAATACCAAAAGGTGCTGAGAGGAAAGGGAGTTATTGTGCACAGTTTGTGGCCAAATTACAAAAGAAATCATAGCAAAAACAGGACTGGATTAACACAATAAAATCATTCAGCACAAATCAAAAGGCACCATTCTGTTATTTTGCAAGTCACCTAAATACATCTGAAGTACTGTACCATTGTGATCCTCTTCATGGTGGATAATGTAACCTTTGAAAGATTCAGATGACAGCTACAGGTATGATTCCTATTTTAAAGATTACACGACTGTGAAGGTTGGCTGGAGATTTTACAGTGTTGTTGGAAGGATCACATCATTATATCCAGCCATTATGATGCGTGGGTCAAGTGTGATAGACCTGCTCGACTATTACTCTCTGTCGTTTTTGTATGTACTTTAAACTGGTCAGGCTAAAGTTACAGCAATTTGTTTGTTTACTTATCTTAAATATAAGATTAACACTTTATAAGATTGAAGACTAGATTTGTTGACACTGGACTTTGGACCTCTTAGTCAGTAGGAAAACATGTCAGCTAGACATTTATTCAGAATTTAACATACCTTTCATTGGTTTTGGTATAAGCTGTAATCAATAAAGCATCATTTGTTTGACACATCTTATACATTTCCAGCACTTTCTGCTTTTTGTCATATTTCTGATGCCTTTTTCTTTCTTTAATTAAATTTGTTTAGACACATCCTACCCTATAATGTTTAGCAAGGATATGAAATTCCCATTGTAGGAGTACTTTGCTGCCACCGTTTTTATAGAAAATTGGTACGGTCAAGTGACAGATATTAGGAATCGCTCTTCTTTTTCATTTTTATATGACAGAGTTTTCTGTTAAGTTTTAAAAGTGTTGTGATGCCAGAGCTGACCACCAAATTAATCTTATGTTCTGGATTTAGTTGGACAAATTATGAGCTCTCAGGTTCCAAGGTTTAAACAATGAAAAATAAACTCTACTCCACAAAGTTAGAAAGATATTACAATCAACAGTATATATAACTTCTATGCTGACAAGTTTATTTGACATTTATCCATTTAAATACGGCTTTTGATTTTAGCACTGACCCACCTTGACTCTGGGATTGGGCTCAGGCATGGGAGAGAAGGTAGTGGGCTATTAAGCTTACCTATTTTACATGGTCCCCATAAAAAAAAATAAATCCAGCCCTAGTTTCTGTCATGTGACCAGAGTAATTTTTGTATCCATTTTCCTCACCATTACATTTTGGTGGTCTGACTATTGTCATTGGGATTTGCGAGTATCGAAATTTTACAGCAGGTATTGAGATCTAAATATCATTTCCAGAGTCCACCCTTGACAGCAGCTGATTATTTTGACTCTTTTAACACAGGCACCTCCTGAACTGCGGCTGGCAGCTCTGAAGGTTTAACAATGCCACAGGAGAGGAGGTTCCTCTCCTTCCATGAAATCCTGGGTGCTGGATTTAGTGAGTAAAAAGATGCAGGATCCTGAGGGAAGGGAAAGTCTTTGGGCTTCACTACTATCAGACCAAATAGAGCTTCCTCACAAATGTTTTCTAAATTTGAACACCAATGTTGAAAAATCTGCAAATAGTAATGGCAAAATGATTTGTTTTAATTAGTTGCAGAAGGGCAGCTATTAACATTGCATTATGGCTTGTCAAGACATGAAGATTAATTCAAGTATTGTGTGTAATAGCAGGAAAGAAGTCACCTGACATCTCAATTCCATTTCTTGAAAAGTAGAGAACATTTTTAATCTTATACTTCATAAATCTACATTGTGTGAGCAAGACAGAATATTAAAGGCTAACTGACTTAAACAACTGATTGGTTCATTAAGCGATATTAGTGACATGAATGGAAAATAAAAATCACTGTGGGTGCCCATAAGAGACCATGACACATGGAGCAGGGAGACAGACAGGAAAGCTGGAGGTACGCAACTCTGTAATCACAGGGAGCCAAATCAGGTTGGGCTCTCAGTACAGTCCCATTGCTGGAGTGTTTTATCATTGCTCAGCCCCACAGATGCCAACTCAGTGTGGAGAAAGCAGCCTCCTTGGGCTGATATATCACTCCAAAGGCTTTCCCTACTCTCAGGCTCCTGTATCTCTTCACCTACTAAGCCCAGCACCCAGGGTTTCATGCATACATCATCAGTAACCCTCTCTCCTTCTGTTTTTGTTACAGCTTTGGAGCTTCCAGACTATATTCAGGAAGTGCCAGTGTAAAATGTGGCACCGGTCGTAAAGTGCTGACTCAGGACCTGACCTTGAGATCCCAGTAGCCACTGAAAAGGCCCTTTTCACAAACATAGAACAATATATTCTCTTAACTCCTGTCACAGTAGCTGAACTTGACCATCTGAATATAAAATTAAAATTGCTGCTCTCTATCAATATCAATCTTTAGAAAGAAACAGGAAGTGACATTTCTTGCTTTCTCCTATTGGTCACCAGTCATGGGTTTTGGCTATTCATTTTGAATTTCCATTCCCAGAGCAATTGGGGTTCTTCAAGATTTTGAATGCTGCCAATATAATGTGGTTTCATTCTCCATTTAAGTTCGGCACATAACTGTAGATTGAACAACTGGACTTTTGTCTGCTTGCATTGGTGAGGTTCGAACAGTGCAATTTGCTTAAAATTGGCCAAATTAGAGCAAAAGATTTATTTTTCACAACAGTGCAAACTGAGTTTCACATTAATGTAAAAAGACACTGACCTGGATATACTGGTAGCAATAACATAAAATGGTTAGCATTCACCATCATTACTCCTCTGCAACTTACAGCATTTTGTCCTCTAGGTGAGGGACTTGGATCACTGAGAGTGGCTCAGTATACCATTCCAGACTGAGCTAGTTGAGTCCTGAGGACATTGCTGCTAGATTAGGTCTGCGACAGATAGTGAGGGAGCCAACAAGAGTAAAAAGCATACTTGACCTCACTGTCACCAATCTGCTTGCCTCGATGCATCTGTCCATCATAGTGTCATAACATTGACTACCACACAATTCTTATGGAGACAAAGTCCTGTACTCACATTGACATTGCTGAAATGTAGTATTGTATGCCCAACCACAGTCAGCTGCTTTATCAATGACTTTCCCTCCATCATAAGTTCAGAAAGGGGGATGTTCACTGATGATTAAATTAGATTCAGCATCATTCTCAACCCTTCAGATACTGAAGCAGTCTGTGTCCAAGTGGAGCAATGTCTGGTTGGGCTGACAAGTGGCAAGCATCATTTCCACCACAAAAGTGCCAAGCTAATGACAATTTTCAACAAGAGAAAATCTTATTATTTCTCCTTGACATTCAATGGCTTTACCATCACGGAATCACTAGGGATAATGGCAGACATGGAGAGAGGGCCAGAGCCCAGTTCAGAATCCCAATTTACATTCACCAGCAAGGACAAAGCCTGACAGATGGTCAGTGACACAGAATGAAGAAATCTCGATTCTGGTTGTCAAACATTCAATTGTTCTGGAAAAGATTGGGGGGGTTCTGAAGTGTTCACCCTGGAGGTTACCATTGACATGAATGGCTATGGCCTAGTCATATAAATACAGTGGATACAAGAACAGATCAAAGGCTAGGAATCCGGTAGCAAATGATTCATCTATTGATTTCCCAAAACTGTTTACAAGGCAGAAGTCAGGAGTGTGTTGGAATACTCCCCACTAGCCTGGATTGGTACAGCTTCAACAACTACTCCAGAAGCTTGGCACCATTCAGGACAAAGCAGTCCACTTGATTGACACCATTTCCACCAATACATACTTGTGCTAACAATGGCATTCAGTAACAGCAATGTGCACCATCTGTAAGATGCATTGCAGAAATTCACCAAAGCTCCTAAACAGCACCTTCCAAATCTACTACCATCTAGAAGGACTCTGGCAGCACATTCATAGCACCGCAACCAGCAAGTTCCTCTTCAAGTCCACACCATTTTGATTTGGAAATATATCACTGTCCCTTCACTGTTGCTGGATCCAAATAGTGGAACACCCAGCTACTTAGGCCAACTAGATTGTAGCAATTCAAGAAGGCAGCTCACCATCACTTTCTGAAAGGCAGTCAGGGGCTGATAACAAATGGTGGCCCTGCCAGCAAAGCCCAAATCTCTTGAATAAAATTCAAACATCCTGTTTAGTTATCTTGAAAGGTTTTTTTCCAGTTAATTAAAATCAAAATACCGAGCTACGCTAAATAAAATGCTTATTTCTCCTGACAGATCCATTTTGACTTAACAATCCTGACTTACTTCTTTTAAGTGTATATACAGGAATTGTTTTCCATACAAAATATGCTTGAGTGGAATGTGAGCAAAAAAGAAATCTATTCTGAAAACCAGTGCCATTTTGAGCAGCTTATTACCCAGATTTCCGATTGTGTGGAAACTCTATCTCATTATGTTTATCAAGTTAATGAAAATGGGGAACGATTTCCTCTTTCAGAAAATGTAACAGCTTGCAAATTCATTTAAAAGGAACATGGTTACAATTATGTTGCATACGGATGTATAATATAAAATGGCATCTGGCAAAACTTCAGAAGTTGGATATGTGTTAAGGGACCTTCAATGGATGAAAGAGAGTGAAATGGGGCTCACTGTTTGCTGCCCTCAAATGCCTGACTTAAACAATGATTCATTGCACAGTGATCTATGCCAAAAATAATAATCTGTAAAATGTGCCCTATGACAGAGAAAAGGCATCTCCTTCTCATGTCACATTAGCTAGACCAATAGACATCAACTTCGTTTGTATTACAAATGAAAATTAAGCTGTACCTTTACCTGTCTTTAAACTATGACATTCAGCATTGAATTTAGTGACTGAAATTGAGATTTTTTTAAAATCACAGTTATTCTCAATTCAAGAGAAATTCAGAACTGTAAAAGCTGAGCAGATTTAGTTGGCCAAATTACAGGATGCGGGGTGTACACAGACACAATATCCTGAACTTGCAGCTAAACAACATGATTTTTGTGAGTACCGTTTGCTAAATAACATTGTTTCACAGTCTATTTTTGTAGCAATGAATGGAGCCCCCACACCAAAGTTTTACCAATGAGACATACACTATAAAAGGAAACAGTCTAAATCAAGTTAAAGAGATTCTGGCAGTGTAGGGAAGAGTGTTGAAGTATAAGGCAGGGATAACCAATATAGGTACTTCATTACAAATGGCCAAAATCTTCATAAACCACAGACCAAAGCCTAAATAATAGGTTAACCATAAATAGACCTAAATATTTCATGATATTCAAAGTCTTTTGAAAAGCAGTTATGTTTGCCCAGAAGACAATAATGTTCTCGGCTCTGATTTCATAAATCATTATAAACCAATGAGATCAACAATCATAAACACATATGTAGGATTACATAGGATTTACAACAGAAACATCAGCTAGAACAAAATTGAAATGTTAGGATCTCCGTACATGTGATGTATATGCATTAAGAATAAGCATAGAGACAAGGCAGCTTATGGCAACCAAGCACCAATGACAGCAGCAGCAGTGCTGCCATGGCAATTAGCTTTTCTCCATGGCAGCAGTTCAGCTGCAATGTTAACTTACACAGTCATACAACATGATTTGTTGTACGATGTGTAGTGGAGGAGGAAGAGAAGAAATTAAATACCTCCTTCTGGACTTTGCTTGATAAAACCGAGTACAGAAATAGATCTCTTTCAACAACAGTGCACAGCAAGGATTACACACCCAACACATTCAATCAGCTACAATTGTTTCCCACTCTTAGAAAATTATAACACAATAATAGAACAATGCAAATTACTTATGCTCTTGCTTACCTGAGGAACATAAAAATTGGAATCATTAGTATTTACAGAAGTGCAAGTTATACTTTTAAGTATAGAATTTGCAAAGACCTTGTTCGTATTAATCAAATATATATAGTACAATTACATGAATATGAACTAAAAATACAGAACTTTTTTGAAGTGGAGTCTCTAATGAGCTATAGTCTTAATTAGAACATGCTGAGACTGAACTAAATAAAACCTAGCTTTCACTGAACTATATGAACAAGAAAGACTGCACAAAGATATCTCCTGATGTTTCAAACTAATGAACACACAATGTAACCTCACAAAACATTTGGTAAAACTCTTGACCAAAATACCTAAATTTGTTGTAATGTCGCTTGTTCATGACATCACTGTGTGGCAATGGGTCAGAATTGCACAGGTTTTTCCTGTTTCCCTTCAAACAGAATAATTTTTCTTTCGGTTTTTAATAACAAGGGCACCTTTAAAATAAGAAGCACTCCTGAAGAGACTACTGCTGGAGAGAGAAGCCAGGTTAAATCCACAAAAAGCATTTTTCACTAATTTTGCTGACACAGTGTAAGCTGAAATAGCACAGGTAGTGTCACTGCCAGCCAGAGTACAAAGCAGCACCAAGCACGAGCTGTTTACTGTGCTACTCATTATGCACAGCACGAGGCACTTTAAATGCAAAAGTAGTTTCTTAAATATCATTGTAAAATATTAACAGACACATCTGTTCTTTTCTAAAACAACATTCTGTAATACAAGATGAATGAGAAGTACCTGTAAGGGATCCAGTCAGAGAGATGCTTAGAACTCATGTTATACATCAACTGTGTGATTTTCAGCACAAAGGCCTGTAGCATGAAAGAGTGATCCCGAGATCAGACTCCTGAAGGACATCTGCCACAATCCAAGCATTATCCAGCAGGACCCAAAATCTTCACGTTACTAGCTAACCCCAGGTACTGAGAGACAGGCAAAAAAAAAACGAGCAAGATTCATTAAACCACACCTTCGGCAGCGATTCCACACTCCTGTATAAGCAACCACTCTCTGTCCCTCTCGCTCTCTCCTCTCTATCCTCAGCAAACCATCAAGCGGCTGCTCGTCTATACAATGAGTGACAAACAGGTAACTACAGGCTCCTTTGTAATCAATTCAAACACAGCTAGCTTTGATGCATAAAATCTTTTCAGATAAATTCTGCTTTGTAAAGTGGAAAGAAGAAAGAAGAATAATCCTTTGTTATGTCAAATAATTAATTAATTTCAAACATGCTGTTCATTAGCATCGGTACTGGGAGAGTTACATATAGTATTAACAAATGTGCTTTGATCTCCAAGGATGGTTTATATTTTTGGGTAGGAATAATCTAGGGCAATCTTTGACTAGATATCATCTCAAATTATTTCTTGTTTATGACTACTATTTAATTTTCCACCATAAGACTCCTACATCAAAACACAGCAGCTTTTAAACCATCTGAAAGAAATTTAAGGAAAAATTCAGAAAGATTTTTTTTAGAAAATCATTTTTGTTCAACCGATTTAGTGTTGTGTGTATGTAAATCACATTGTAAGGAGGTTGTGCTCACTTCAAATATGAAAATAAAATGAAGCAAATGTCCCCTAAAGATCTTAAGATACTGTACAAATGCCAGCACTGTGTTTTAACAACTGATGCTAATGAAGTTATAGAATCATACAGCACAGAAACAAACCCTTCAGCCCAAGATGTCCATGCTGACTAGGTTTCCTAAACTGAACTAATCTCAAATGTCTGCATTTGGCCCATATCCCTCTAGACCTTTCCTATCCATGTACCTGTACAAATGTGTTGTAATTATACTCGCCTCTACCACTTCCTCTGGCAGCTCATTCCACATATGCATCATTCTCTGTGTGAAAAAAATGCCTTACAGGTCCTTTCTAAATCCTCCCCTGCTCACCTTAAACCTAAGCCCTCTAGTTTTGGATTCCCCTACCCTGCAGAAATGACTTTGGCTATTCACCTTATCTACGCCCCTTACGATTTTATCAACCCTTATAAGGTCACCTTTCAGCCTCCGAGGTTCCCAGAAAAAAAAGCCCCAGCCTTTTTCAGTTTCTCCCTATAACTCAAATCCTCCAGTCTCAGTAACATCCTGGTAAATCTTTTTTTCACCCTTTCTATAATAGGGTGACCAGAATTGTGTGCAGTACTCCAAATTTAGCCTTACCAATGTCTTGGTAACAGACAACAAAACTGCAGATGCTGGAATCCAAAGTAGACAAACAGGAGGCTAGAGGAACACATCAAGCCAGGCAGCATCAGGAGGTGGAGAAATCAATGTTTAGGATGTAACCCTTCTTCTACACCCTAACGTTGATTTCTCCACCTCCTAATGCTGCCTGGTTTGCTGTGTTCCTCCAGCCTCCTGCTTGTCTACCAATGTATTGTACAGCCATAACATAATGTCCCAACTCCCATGCTCAAAGGTTTGACCAATGTTGGCATGCATGCAAAATGTCTTCTTCATCACCCTGTCTATCTGAGACACCACTTCCAAGGAACCAAGTACCTGCATCCACTAGATCTCCATGTTTGACAACACTCCTCAAGGCCCTACCATTAACCGTATAAGTCCTGCCCTGGTTTATCTTACCAAAATGCAAATTGAGCATTTATATGAATTAAACTCCAACTGCCATTCTTCGGTACGTTGGCCCAGTTGACCAAGATCCAGTTGTGCACTTGGATAATTTTCTTCACTATCCATTGTACCACCAATTTTGGTGTCATCTGCAAACTTATTAACCATGCCTCCTACATCCTCATCCAAATTGTTTATATAAACAAATAGCAATAGTGAACCTAGCACTGATCCTTGCAGCACACTGCTGGTCACAGGCCTCCAGTCTGAACAACAACCCTTTACCACCATCCTCTGTCTCCTAGCATCAAGCTAATTTTGTATCCAATTGGCTAGCTCTCCCTGGATTCCATGTAATCTAACCTTATTAACCAGTCTAACACGTGGAACCTTGTTGAAGGTCTTGCTGAAGTCGATGTATCAACATCTACTACTCTGCCTTCATCTATCTTCTTGGTTGACAAATTATTGTAAAGCATTGGACTATTAATTAGATCCAGATTTACAAATATGAAGTCGCACATTTTAAAAAGAATGCAAGAAGATAGGAATTGCGTGGGTAGGAGAAAAAGAGACTGGGAAGGCCCAAAGGAAATATAGAAGTTTTGACCAATAATAGAAATGATAAAACTAATGACTTTTATATTAAAGCAATAACTGTAGCAAGGGTAAAATAGTCAGGACTTAAGAGGATAGTGGGTGCAGAGAACACTCTTCTAGTGAACAACAAAGGGATGACCAAGTTATTCAACAAATATTTATGTTCCTAAAGAATCTAGTGGCCTCCATCCATATTGTTAGCCTCTCGGATTCAAATGTAAGGATATGAAAAGACAATTTAAATCTATGATTTGTTTCTCTATTGACTATACTGTTGAAACACAAGCACTGGACTTCACAACTGTTACTAGCACTGACTAGTGGGGGAAACAGCAATAGTGAGGATTAGAGATGTGCTTTAAAGCTTTTTATTAATTTTTCAGATATAGTTTTTGGAGCTTTATGCCACTAGGAGAAATTTAGAACACATATTTGTTTTGCAGTGATTTGGTTAAAAAAAAAAGCAGGCTTCTACAGTCTCAAGAGAACAATTTAACCCTGTCACAAGTTTGGAAGCGATGTCTTATTAAGAATGTAAGAACAGGTATAGGCCAGTAAATTACAGCATAGCTCATTGATGCCTCAGCTAACATTAACCCAACTCTGTTCAATATCCCTTGAAAGCCTGACTTGAAACAAACTTATCTACCTCTTTACGAACATTTTCAATTGCTCAACATCCAGATTCTTTTGAGAGCATGAGTTCAGAATTCCACCACTCTTTGTGTGTGAAACAGTATTTTCTGACTTCACTTTAAATAGGTTACCTCCAAGTTTAAGACCAATGCCTTTTGTCTGGATTCTCCCACAAGTGGAAATGCATCACAATCAAATTCTTTCATCATTTTAAATATCTTGCTCAAAGTTGTGTTCATGAAGAATCAAAAATGTATTTAATGGAGTTGGCAGGAGTCTTGTTCGGCAGCTGGGGAACCAGAGACAGCTACCTTTCACCTCTGTCAGGGAAAGGCTGCCACATTAAATGCCACTCAGCCATTGAACTAGGCAGTGGTTGGCTAACCTTAGGATCAATGACCATATGGTCTTGCCTATCAAGAGCTGCTGCCAGTTTTACTGATCACCAGCACCACTAAAGAGGCAGTACCTGCTGACAATACAATAACCATACAGGACCAAGTGGATCCCAGCTGAGTGATGGCAGGAGAGGTTTTTGGGCTCGGATTGCAATGGCAGGGGATGGCTTTCAGCAGGCACTCCATTCCTAATGGTAGGGAAAGGCTATTGAGTATCATTAAAGAAGGGACCCATTCCACTGGGAGCCCACAAGCATCTACCAAGGGTTTACTCGTTATGCCGCTCAAAAGGCAACACACCTACCTACTTGGCTAATACCAGAGATGAGGCCCTTAACGGGACTGTAACTGGTCACTGTAGGACGACAATTGTTAGCAGAGGGAGAGTCTGTCTACGGGCCTTCTTGCCATGGACTTAATTGGGGTTGAAGTGGGAAAGTTACAGGATCCCCACTCACCTCCAGCTGCTCAAGTAATCCCACAACTAAACTCACCAAAGGTGATAGTATTAAAAATCACCCACTTTGAGGTTTGAGCCTTCCAATGTTCAATTAAAAAACAAAGTGGAACTCTCATTTCCAGTCATGAGACTTTGTGTAAGAGTCGTATATTCCGTGTACAGTATCAGAAAAATACACTTTTGCTGTTAATCTGAGGATTTGCTAAGAGGCTTGCAGCTGTTTACTATCTAATTCATGCGCATGTTTTCAATAGACATTAATGTCAGTCATAACAACAGATGTAATATCAAGAGCCACAGGTTGGGATTTTATACCAACCTTCCCCCTGATATAGAGTAGTCTGGCTTTTGGGAATGGGATGTAAAATCAGGTTGCATGAGGACTAATGGACTGTTGCCTAACTGCCTCCACTGATATTTTACCTCAGAGGAGCCAGGATTGGCTTCGAGGTGGCCCTCCCCTTCTGGCACCCCACACCCAACGTAGAACCAGCCCAGACACTGTTTGCTCTCCCTTCCCTGAACCTGACTTCTTGATCCCCTAACTGGGGCCTGTCTGACTGGTTTAGGTGAAGCTGTCCACTCATGTGCTTGTCCGGTCTTCATTGATGTTCCTTGATGGGGACTGTGTCCGGTGGAAGGTGGAACATCCTTTCATAAAGGGCAGATATAACAACCCCTATCAGTTAAACACTGGCAGACTGTGAAATACAGCAAGGTGTTGAACTTAGCTGTCTGTACTCACTATGTTCCACAAGTATTTACTTTGTTTTACAGCCAGATTATTTATAAAGAATGCAATAGATTAACTCCTCAATCTCATCAAATCTAAAATGGAAGGGGAGAGCAGTTTTGGGACAGGGAATTAGATCATTGACTGAGGAGTTATTATGGTTGTTTGATGCTTTTGAAAACCTTTCCCTCAATTTTTGAATATTTTCCACAACAGTTTTACATAATATCTTTAGATCACAATGTGGGAGCTTGTCAAAAGACATGCACTCATTGTGAAAGTCAGCCACACAGTCCTTCCTTTAATCAGAGAGGTTTTCAAAACAATCTGTCTTACAAGGAAGAGGGGAAACCGAGAGAGCAAAATATTATTTGTCTAAATCAGAGACTTCTCTTCCCCAAGGACTGAAGTGTAATATTGATAATAACTGTAGCATCTGTCATTTCTCTTGCTAAAATTGAGCAAATGTCAAGGTAGGAACCAAATGATTAAGAATTTTTTTTATGAGTGTGTGTTTGGTTCTCTGCAAGTATCAGAATTGGATCCCCAGAAATTTTAAAGATTTACATCGATAGCAAAACCATAATCACTGCCACTGCATCATTGTCCAGTATTAGTGGCAAACTTTATAAGAGTCCTTTTGCATAAACCTACCTAAATATTTATGTAATATCAATGCTCAGCATTTTTCTCCTAATTTTTGTAATTTGCATTTAATAAAAGTGATTATCCAGGTTGATTGATGAATATTACCATACCTTTAACTACTGACAAAGAAGAATGACTTTTAACATATTAAATGGTGACTAGTGTCTGTAGTTTTCAATGTTCCTGGACACAGAGAAATGTAAAAGGGGTGTATTGTGAATATTTTCTTCAAAGGAACACACCAAATAATTAAGTATTGTCACTTTCAGCCCAGAACTAGACTAGACTAATTTCAACAAAATGCTGTTGAATTTATTCGAGTTCACACGAACTTTCATCCATATAATTGGTCCTATATAAACTTCATCGGTGCAGTAATTTAGTAAAGTTTAGAAAAGTTAAAAAGTTAATGTACAACAGGTCTCCAAAGCTTAGAGTCTCCAATCAGGAGTTTCAATGATAAAAATAGCTCAAGTAATATCCCTGCCCTTCACATCAAATCTTTCTGTATGACAAACGCGAACATTATTCAAGCATTATCCTATGAATACACAGACTGCTGCCACAAAGGTTTTAGACTCCAAAGGCAAACCAGTTTCCTAGTGATGGCTTGAAAGAAAGGTGCAGGAGGATTGCATTGGTGCCATTCACAGTGATGTCTCACTCTGCAGGCAGGATGTTCCTGGGGAGTCAGGTTGAAATATGGGTCAGAAGCCTGTGCTGATTTTATGATTTTCCTCAGGAAAAACAGTAAATGGCCAGAGGGGGGTTTGCTGTTAAAACAGGAGGGTAAATTTGAGGTCTTCCAGTTTGACAGGAGCAGTAATTGCATAGAAGATCAGTTTTTCTTTATTCTTGAGGCCCACACTTGTTGTCCATCCCTAAATGACCTAGAACTGAATGGCTTGTATGGCTACTTCAGAGGACAGTTAAGAACCAACCAAATTGGAACCACATGTAAGTCAGACGCAATAAGAATGGTAGATTTTCTTCCTGAAAGAGAATTATAGAGCCAGGTGGGTTTTAACAACAATACAGTGATAGTTATTATGGTCACCATTACTGACCATTAGCTTTACATTCCAGATTGCATCAATTTCTGATCTGGATAAAGCATGATAGAATAGAGCAGCCCTTTCTTCAACTTTTAAAAATGTGAATGCAAAAATGATTTTTCTGGCCGAGCACCACTGGGTGGTGTGAGAGCATTGGTCGGTGGGTGCAAAGTCCCTCTGCAGGTCAACCTGTGATTTCTGCAACACCCACACAGCAGGCCAAGCTTCTGGGTCTTCTGGAGCAGTGGGCATCTGGTCCATCTCATGACCCGGTGATCAGGAAACAAAGACCACCTCAATTACAAGAAAGGCTTTTATGCAGTTTCAACAATCAATACCTCAAGTAGTCCAGTTACTCAGGTAGTACCTGACCTTTAATTGAACTCAAAGTACAGCTCAAGACAGGCTTTAATATCAGGATAGCGCATTTAGTAGGCAACAACTCCTTTTGTTTTACATTGGTATGTTAGTTTATATTATATACTCATCTGTAGAGTGGAGTTTGGAATTTGAACTACAATGTTCTGAATCAGACACGGAAGTGTAACCGATTGGGCAAGAGTGAAGCTAAGAGCTAATCCTTTACACGTTGTCACCGAGTGAGAAATCACTACACCCTTACAATGACATAGTTTGAGATTAAAGATCCGTAAAACTGTTCTGATCAACCTTGGTCAGCAGCAATCATCTATAAAATCTCATCACCCCGCCTTACTTAACACTTGTCATCATCGTCTAGATTTATCTGGCTGGCCAAGATATCAGGCTGGCTGAGACAGGGGATTCATTCATGTCTTTCCAGAGGGGAATACAGTAAAGAAAAACTTGAAGATATACTGTTCTCTATCTCGAAGAAAACAAGATAAATTGGGCTGGTCTGTCGCATTTACAAGGTTTGCTGTTGTTTCCGTCTGCCTTATGACATAATTAGATCTTATTCACATTTGAACCTGCTATACTTAATGAAACCTGATTAACAGAGTTCAGTACAGGATTCACCCTGATTGATAATGTAATCACACTTGGAGAATCACTAAAGACCAAGAAAAGACAAAGGACAACACTCTGTGGGAGGTATTTTACTGGCCCTGGCTGCTGGGCTGAGAATGGGACGGGGTTGTGTTGTTAAATGCTGGCTAATCACCGTTGGAAAGTTACCCAATGCGATTCTACTGCCTGGCCCATTTTACCATTGGTGGGAATGGCAACAGCAACAGAGCAGCCACTGATACCACGAGAGGCATGTCATCAGCAGCAACTTCCCAAAAATGGGAGGGCCATCACACCCAGAGACCTCATGGCCTAGAGACAGAGCCCATGGCAACAATGGCAGTCCCTGCCACCTGAATACTACCCCTGGAAGGTTTACCCTTCACCAGGGCCTGGCTGCCTATTGCGCTGTAACAGTGAAACCTCTTCCTCAATGAGAAGACCACACAATGTAGGTGCCCCGCCAATCATTCTCCTCACAGCCTCAGCAGCAGCCATCTCTCCTGGTGGCCTGTGGTCTTCTGAGGCTGCAGCATGGAAAACAAGCTAGTCAGCTGTCATCAAAGAGGCCGCCACTAGGAAGATTGCCACTGTGGTCACATAGTCTGTTCAGACAGGCTCAAGTCCAGCATTTGATCCCGTAGGCAGTGGTGATGTCCGGAGCAAGGACTCCTGGTGGCAGTAGGCCTGATGCCTGGATTCTTGGCAGTGATAGTGCCCAGAGCAGAGACTCCTGGTGACAGCAGGCTCAAAGTCTGGACACTTGGCAATGGTGGTGCCTGGAGCAGGGACTCTTGGCAGCAGTAGGCCCAGAGCTTGGATTCTTGGTGGTATTAGCAAGGCATCGACAGCAGCAGAGCTGGAGTCATTTGGGTCATCGGTTGCATCAATGCTATTCCTGTAGCAGGGACTCCTTCAGATCCAGAACACCTTGCAGAGACCTTACAGAAACCCTGAAGCCATACTTTAGACATCAATTTGAAGAGAAGATGAACTCTTATTTAAATATCTCTTTTTATCCTTATTGTAACTCAAAATTGCATCAGACTGTGGCAACAAAACACTTTTCACATATCGTCAAGATATTTGTGACAATAAATTATTCATTCATTCAATATCAGGACATAGCCCTCATCTGGTAAAATTCCAGTAAGTGTTTCATTGCTTGGTTCAAAAAGATAGAAATATGCACATTGATAAAGAAGAATGGGAAACATCAAAAACAAATATAAATTTAACCACCAGATACTGGGAGAGGTTATATTGTAAGATGGTAGGCTGGAAAAAACCGATATGTCATTCACAATACAATAGAAGATCTTCCATGCAATCAACCTAGCAAGCATTTCTTATAGGTCACCACAGAGAGAAATTTAACCTTTTAACTTGAGACATTCAAAAAAGCTGCAGGGAAAGCTTAGATCCTTTGTGGAGTGGCACAATGGGTTCTGGTGAAAATCTCTTTAAATTGTTCAAAAGCAGTCTTGAGCTAGACAGGGGATTAAAGAAAACTGCATCCCACAGAAATACAAAGAATTGCTTGCTGTCAATTTACTCTATTCTTGGTTAAGTTTGGTGCGGCAGGTCATGCATCAGAGCGGGGTTTTATTTTGATGGAATGATTCGGGGGGTGGGTGGGTTGTAAGGGGGTGGGGGAATAACTGTGGAGTCAGGCCTATCACGTGACACAGGTGCTGTTGTGTGCATAGCTAGACTGCATGAAGTCCTGGTGTTGGTACTCTGGCATTTCTCCCCAGCTTTGTGTCCACTGGTCTTCATTACTTCAACCATCCATATTCTACATTCATGGCCAAACCATACCACCTCATTCCCCCAACTAGGCTCAATGGCTGCTCATACCCTCCATGCAAATCCTTGTCCCTCTACCCACCATCTTGGACTTTTATAGCCCCTATGTCAACATGGGTCCTATTTATAAAACCAGCCTGGCAGACCTCAGGTCTCATGCTAGTATAAAATGTAAGCAAATTCTTTTGTCTAGCTGATGGATTCACTGCATGAAGAAAGAACTCCAATTCAGAAAAAAATCACTTTCATTACATCTAACTTTCTCCAACTGTTTAGTCCTTAACAATGTATTGAATAACACTTCCATTCAATTTATCCACTTTTTAATGCACATTCCGGTCTACTTTAACCAATACCAAAGGGTACTTGGCCTCTCTTTAAAGGCAATGGATTTCTGCAAAGGTGTGAGGTCCAAGGGTGCACTCTCCCTCTAAAAGAGTACCCTAACTCTCTAAGACAAAACTCCTGCAGTTTTAGATCTTTTCTTGGATGGTAGAGTCAGGGGGTGACCTTCAGAGGCAATGTGCCTTTCCTCCATCCTTGTTTGCGATTAGTTCCAGATTGAAGTAAATGGAGGCATCTGCGAACTGGGAAACAGCTTTAACCAGTGACCTAGTCAGGAAATCAAGAATTTTTCTCACCTGCTAACAAGGCAGATAATTGGGGAGGGGGTGGGGGGAGGGTACATTGAGGTCCTTAAGTAATGAACATTTGACCACATTAGGGTCTCAATTGCTGGTGCATGGAGGAAGTCCCAAATGGATCTTCTTGTCTGACGCTTAATTGTTGAGATGGAGATCAGTGGATAAAGGCATAAGGAGATGAAAGTCTCTCCGGGGCCAACTTGTCCAATTATATCCCCTTCTTACCACTTCCAGTGAGGGTAAAGCTGTGTCCTCAGAACCTCTGCCAATATTATCTCAGGGTAGAGCCTGGGGTCTTCCCACGGTGGACCTAGGTGAATTGGCATAAAGATTCTAACTGTAATGATGAGTGGATTGAGGGTATGTGTTGGCATGGGTTAGTTCTAAGTTTGCAGATGAGCTATGAGGGAGCATTAAAGTGAATGAAGGGACAAAGTTTAGCATGGTTGGTATAAGGGCACATAAGGGGGAGTTGAGGTGGCAGGGATTGGAAAGGGAAGTCTGTAGGGAGGGAATGAAGGGATATGAGGGGCATGAGCTGGAGGGCACCTTTCTCTTGTTTCTTTTTGAAAAGCTGCATCAAAGACCCATAGAATCGAGCCGAGTCTCTAAAGCAGCCGACCTCCACATACGACTGGCCTTTGACTGTCTGTGAGCACTTACTCAGGGGCCAGCAAGGGACCCAACACCAGTTATCACTGACCCCACACCCTGGCGGAACAAGAATATGACTGCCCAGGTCATTTTCTCCAGAGTCTGCACTCCCAACTTGGGAGCAAACTTAAGCCTGGATGTCAATAGGTAAGAAACAGACAAATGTAATGCTGCACTCTTTAAATAGTCTAGCTATCAAGAAAAGGATTCACATCTAGTTTCATACTACATCATCAGCTTGGGATCCAATTAACATCAGCTGATGCTCACTCCAGTGCTGAGCAAGTGTTGCATTATTGAAGTTGCTGTTTCTTGATTGAGATGTAGAACCGAGGTTATCACTTTTTTTTCAAAGTTAAAGATTCCATGTAACCATTCCAAGAAGTAGAATTATTTCACAGAATCACAGAATTGCTATATGGAGAAAAAGATCATTCAGCCTATTGAGTCTGCACTAGAAATCTGAGCATTTTGACGTAGTGCCAAATTCCTTATTTATCCTCATAATCCTCTGTGATTTTCACTTAAATATCATCTAATGCCCTCTTGGATGCTTCACTTGAACCTTCTTCCACCACACTTCCAGGCAGTGCGTTTCAAATCAAGATGATTTGCTGTGTGAAGAAATATCTCTCACCTCATATTTTCCTCCTTTGCAAAACACTCTACATTTGGACCCTATGGTTTTTGATTCTTTTACAAGCAGAAAGTTTTTCTCCCTATCTGCTCTATCTGGAGCCCTCATGATTTTGAAAGCCTCCATCAAACCTCCCCTCAGCCTTCCTCTGTTCCAAGTAAGACAGTTTCAAATTCTCAAATCCATCCTCTTAATTGAAGTTACTCATCCCTGCAATCATTCTTGTACACCTCTTCTGCACTGTCTTAATGTGTTCACATCTTTCCTATAGCATGGAGCACAGAATTGTACATAATACCCCAGCTGAGGTCTAACCAGTATCCTAAATAATATCAGCATAACCCCCTGCTCTTGTATTCTATATTCCTATTAAAGCTGCCTGAATAGCTATGTTTTTTTTGTAAAATAACTCTCTACCTGTCCTGCTACCTGTCTTGACACCTCGTTTTGTGTCTTCTCCTGTTCCTTGGATGCTGCCTGACCTGCTGTGCTTTACCAGCAACACATTTTCAGCTCTGAGATTCCTGATGAAGGGCTTATGCCCGAAACGTCGATTCTCCTGTTCCTTGGATACTGCCTGACCTGCTTTACCAGCAACACATTTTCAGCTCTGCTACCTTTAATGCTTATGTATGTGTACACGCAAATCTCTCTACTCCACCTTAAGAATCGTACCCTCTATTTTATAGTCTTTCCATGTTCTTTGTACCAGAGTGCATGACTTCACAGTTCTCAACATTAAGCGTCATCTGCCACCTATCCACCCTCTCCACCAATTTGAAAATGGCTTTTGAAGCTTGATACTGTAATCCTCATAGTAAAGAATTCTTCCTCGTTTTGTGTCTTCACCATACTTTGAAATTGGTTCTTGCATACCAAGATAATATAATCATATGGAAAAATGAGGGTTCCATTATAACCTCTGTGGAACTCCACTGAAATTTGCAATTCCCCCGACCTGAGAAATAGCAATACCTTCTGCTCCTTATGGAGAAAGTGAGGACTGCAGATGCTGGAGATCAGAGCTGAAAATGTGTTGCTGGAAAAGCGCAGCAGGTCACGCAGCATCCAGGAAACAGGAGAATCGACGTTTCGGGCATAAGCCCTTCTTCAGGAATGAGGAAAGTTTGTCCAGCAGGCTAAGATAAAAGGTAGGGAGGAGGGACTTGGGGGAGGGGCGTCAGAAATGCGATAGGTGGAAAGAGGTCAAGGTGAGGGTGATAGGTCAGACTGGGGTGGGGGCGGAGAGGTCAGGAAGAAGATTGCAGGTTAGGAAGGCGGTGTTGAGTTCGATGGATTTGACTGAGACAAGGTGGGGGGAGGGGAAATGAGGAAACCGGTGAAATCTGAGTTCATCCCTTGTGGTTGGAGGGTTCCTAGGCGGAATATGAGGCGCTCTTCCTCCAACCGTTGTATTGTTGTGGTCTGGCGATAGAGGAGTCCAAAGACCTGCATATCCTTGGTGGAGTGGGAGGGGGAGTTGAAATGTTGAGCCACAGGGTGGTTCGGTTGGTTGGTCCGGGTGTCCCAGAGGTGTTCTCTGAAACGCTCCCCAATATAGAGGAGGCCACATCGGGTGGAGAGGATGCAATAGATGATGTGTGTGGAGGTGCAGGTGAATCTGTGGCGGATATGGAAGTTTCCTTTGGGGCCTTGGAGGGAGGTGAGGGGGGAGGTGTGGGCGCAAGTCTTGCACCGCCTGCGGTTGCAGGGGAAGGTGCCGGGAGTGAAGGTCGGGTTGGTGGGGGGTGTGGATCTGACAAGGGAGTCACGGAGGGAATGGTCTTTACGGAATGCTGATAGGGGAGGGGAGGGAAATATATCCTTGGTGGTGGGGTGCGTTTGGAGGTGGCGGAAATGACGATGGATGATGCGCTGTACATGGAGATTGGTGGGGTGGTAGGTGAGGACCAGTGGGGTTCTGTCCTGGTGGCGGTTGGAGGGGCGGACCTCAAGGGCAGAGGAGCGGGAAGTGGAAGAGATGCGGTGGAGGGCATCGTCGACCATGTCGGGGGGGAAATTGCGGTCCTTGAAGAAGGAGGCCATCTGGGTTGTACATTTTTGGAACTGGTCCTCCTGGGAGCAGATGCGGCGGAGACGAAGGAATTGGGAGAATGGGATGGCGTTTTTACAGGGGGCAGGGTGGGAGGAGGTGTAGTCTAGGTAGCTGTGAGAGTCGGTCGGTTTGTAGTAGATGTCTGTGTTGATTCGGTCGCCCGAGATAGAAATGGAAAGGTCGAGGAAGGGGAGGGAGGAATCTGAGACTGTCCAGGTGAATTTGAGGTCGGGGTGGAAGGTGTTGGTGAAGTGGATGAACTGTTCAACCTCCTCGTGGGAGCATGAGGCGGCGCCGATACAGTCATCGATGTAACGGAGGAAAAGGTGGGGGTTGGGGCCAGTGTAGTTGCGGAAGATGGACTGTTCCACATATCCTACGAAGAGGCAGACATAGATGGGGCCCAAGCAGGTGCCCATGGCTACTCCTTTCATTTGGAGGAAGTGGGAGGATTGGAAAGAGAAGTTGTTCAGGGTGAGGACCAGTTCAGTCAGTCGAAGGAGGGTGTCAGTGGAAGCCAATCTTGTATCCACATTGTTACTGATCCTTTTATTTCATTTCCAATAATGTTCCTCACAAGTCACTTTTTTGAGGGTTTTACTGAATGTTCTGCCCTCAGCCAACATCACCAAGAACAGAATACAACAACTGACATCTCCACAGCACCATTCTATACAATGGGATGCTTTAGAGTACTTTGCAGGGTGACAAATAAAAAACAAACACTGGCAACTTACAATGTTTCATCATAATGAGACATTAAAGAGGGTTTATTGATATTTCTGACCGTATGAGGATAATGTGGATAATAAAGCACAATGTCAGTTTGGGGCTTTTGATGGTGCACTATAGAAATGTGAGTCTACCCTTTACTCTTTTATCTTTATTTATTGTTTGAGCAGGATTGACAAGGTCTTCCTTGATTTCAATAAATATACAATACGGAGGACGCTGGAAATCTGAAACAAACAATGTGTTTGGTCTTTTCTTGTTTCTATGCTGATGAAAATTATCTCAGGGTATTAATCCTGTATGTGTCTGTGATGTGCCTAACATTAGAAAACTTGATGCAGGTGCTGGGTGTCAAAGATGAAATTATTCCATGTTCTAACATCCCTCAAGTTAAAAAAAAAACACTAAATTCATTGATTTTTTTTAAAACACTTGTTCAGTTACATGCATCTGCCATGAAACAACCACTTTGGTATTTAAGAAGTAAACAGTGCTGTTGCATTATACTAGATTGACCCTGAAATTATATATACAGTTCCCTGCACAGTGAGATCTACATGTCTGTGGTCCCATCTGGGGAGATCATTTTCCAAAATGAGATTAAGATCAAAAGATCCATTAATCCAGGATATTTTGATCAATTTCCTGGTGAAATCTCAGACATATATATGTAAGAAACCAGGAATGCATCATAGGATTTCATACGAAATAAGAAACAGAAACAGGTTATTCCTCCAAAATAGTCCATGGCAGCACTTATGCTCCACTTGAGCCTCCTCTCATCTTCTCTCATTTAAACATATCATTTCCCATCTCCTTCAGATTTCTACCTTGATTTCACTTAAATGTATTTGCTTTATTAACTTGAACCTCTCTTTGTGTAGCAAGTTCCACATTCTCACCACTCTTTGGGTGAGAATAATTTTTCTAAATTCCCTTCGTTCATTTACTTGTGACTATATCAATGGCCTTTAGTCACCCTCTTTATCACATGAAGAAATAATCTCTCTGTATCCACGCTATCAAATTGATAATGTGAAAAATCATTATTAGGTCAAACTTAAGTCTTTTTTTCTCAAGAGAAAAGAGACCCCACCTGCCTATCACTCTCTGATGTATGAATGCCACACATTTCTGGTATTATCTGAATGTGAATCATCTTTCCTTCCTATCTGTTGTCTACATTTGTAATATGTTGACCAGAACTTATGCAGTTCCCTGAGCGGTGTTTCTTCATCTTTCAATAGAGGTTTAGCCTAACTCCCTACTTCCCGAATCTATTTAACTAAAATAAAGCTTAATGCTTGGTTTGTTTCATTTTAAAAAAAAGCCCATGGCTCAACATTTAGCAACTGAATATTTGTAATCAGAGATCCCTTTGTCCCTCAACCCCATCTAACTAATGAAACCTCATTGTTATATACAGCCTTACATTTATCTTTGTTGAACTTCATTTCCAATTATTTGCCCACTCTGCAAGGTTAACAATATCCTCCTGTGATGTTGTTGTAGTCCTTCACTATTACCCTCAACTTGACGTCACTCAAAAATTTGCAAATTATGTTTTTGATTACAAAGTCCATGTTGGATTAATCCAAATTGTGAATACCACTAGTTCCAGCAAAGATTCTCTTGGAAAAGCACTTTCCACATTCCACTGCTGCAAAGAAAACAATCCAAAGAAAAGTCTGCTTTATTTTTATAAATGTGAAGTGAGTGGGTAGTAAATACAGAAACTGGATATAAACTGCATTTTTTAGGAATGATCATCTGGAATGTCCTCAGAGAACTTCACTGTACTTCTGCTAAACTCACCATGTGGAGGCGCCAGTTTTGGACTGGGGTGGATAAAGTTAGAAGTCACACGACACCAGGTTATAGTCCAACAAGTTTATTTGAAATCACAAGCTTTTGGAGCACTGCTCCTTGGTCAGGCACTTCACCTGACAAAAGAACATAGAAACATAGAACATAGAAAAATACAGCGCAGTACAGGCCCTTTGGCCCTCGATGTTGCACCGATCCAAGCCCACCTAACCTACACTAGCCCACTATCCTCCATATGCCTATCCAATGCCCGTTTAAATGCCCATAAAGAGGGAGAGTCCACCACTGCTCCTGGCAGGGCATTCCATGAACTCGCTTAGTAAAGAATCTACCCCTAACATCTGTCCTATACCTACCACCCCTTAATTTAAAGCTATGCCCCCTCGTAATAGCTGACTCCATATGTGGAAAAAGGTTCTCATGATCAACCCTATCTAAATCCCTAATCATCTTGTACACCTCTATCAAGTCACCCCTAAACCTTCTTTTCTCCAATGAAAACAGCCCCAAGTGCCTCAGCCTTTCCTCATACGATCTTCCTACCATACCAGGCAACATCCTGGTAAACCTCCTCTGCACCCGTTCCAGTGCCTCCACATCCTTCCTAAAGTATGGCGACCAAAACTGCACACAATACTCCAGATGCGGCCGCACCAGTCTTATACAACTGCAACATGACCTCAGGGCTCCGGAACTCAATTCCTCTACCAATAAAAGCCAGTACGCCTTCTTCACCGCACTATTTACCTGGGTGGCAACTTTCAGAGATCTGCGTACATAGACACCAAGATCCCTCTGCTCATCCACACTACCAAGTATCCGACCATTAGCCCAGTACCCGTCTTTTTGTTACTCTTACCAAAGTGAATCACCTCACACTTACCTACATTGAACTCCATTTGCCACCTTTCTGCTAAGCACTGCAACTTATCTATATCCCGCTGTAACCTGACACATCCTTCCACACTGTCAACAACTCCACCGACTTCCGTATCATCCGCAAACTTGCTCACCCAACCTTCTAGCCCCTCCTCCAGGTCATTTATAAAAATGACAAACAGCAATGGTCCCAAAACAGATCCTTGCGGAACAGCTCCAAAAGCTTGTGACTTCAAATAAACCTGTTGGACTATAACCTGGTGTCGCGAGACTTCTGAACTTATGACCATTTAGTGGGAGCAACTCTAAACAAATGTCCAATCAATATCAAAACTAACTTAGTCGGTCAGTTATATCCTGGGCCTTTTCTTTGTAAAAGGAGTAATGAGGTACCAACGTTATGTTTGTAGAATATTGTCAATGATAAAAATTAACTTGTAATATAAGGTTAAAAGACATGCTGAAAGCAGCCACCATGACAGCCTACTCCATCAGAAGAATACATTGCCTCACGTCTCACGTAGGGCAGATACTTACATTGGTTGCAGTGTGTATTATACATGGCATGCACAGTGGCAACTTACCAAGGCCTATCATAGCCTCCAACACCTTGAAGGGCAAGGGCAGTAAGTGCAATATTAACCTCCAAGTTCAACCTCAATCACACATCCTCCTGGCAAGGATTTATGTTTGTCATTCATTCACCATCACTGAGCCAAAAACCGATAACTGTAAACCCAAAACAATAAAGGACAACCTTCATCACTCTGACTGCAACAACTCAAGAACAAGGGAGCACGCCACTGATCTCAGTAATAATGAGGCTTGAGCAATTAATGTCAGCCTTATAAGTGGCATCCATGTTCTGAGGATAAACGTGAAAAAAGTGTATACCTTTGTCAATGGGGATAATTAATTAATTATAAAACCAATCTTCAAACTTTTCATGTAGGTCATTGTAATTCAAACTTTGTTTAAACAATGGATTTCTTTAGATCTTATTACAATAACGTTTACCTGTATATGGGCTTTCAACAGTTCAACCTCTGCTCACAAACTCCATTTTTATTACTTTATCTGGAGTACTCTGTCATAAACGAGTTCATAATTGATTCATTCTCATATGGATCATTAAGGAGAATTTCTAAATTATGTATTCAAATTGGTATGAAATATTTATACTTAGTGAAATAAAGACTATAAATAAACCTCAGGTCAAAACTTTCATTCAGTGAAATCACTGCAATGCACTTTTGAGGGTGAACATTTCCTTTGTGTGCAACGCTTAACAAAGTGATCAATCCATTCATAAAGTATGCATTTACCATTTAGTTACAAGTATCATATAGGGAGAATCTTCCTCCAGAGTATTTAAATGTCACTCTACTGTTACTTTTTATTGAATGCATTGCAGTCACAAGTAAATGGTTTGTCCATAATCTGAATCTGGTACCAGCTTGTGGATGAACTGGTGAATTTCTGAAATGGCAGGTTTAAATTTGTTTGAATGCTCATGCTGCACTTAATGACTATGCATTTGTGCCTGGTCAATATTTCTCACCTTGAGAATTACATGCTGAAGTCCCAGCAGGTTTCTGTACTTGAAGCCCCTGAGGTTTCGCAGCTGTCATCAATGACATTACAAGAAGTTCGACAATTTGTCGATGAATTTCATCTTGAGAAGGATAGGAAGCTAACACCATCTGGTTTGCGAGGTTTTACAATTAATGCTATTGAGTAGTGTCACTGCAGCCAGACAGATACAGTACATGTGAAGGAGGACATTCTGTTGTGAAAAAAATCACCAGTGCTGCAGGCACAACACAGGGCCCCCTATCGAACTCAGATGTCACTATTAGAAAATCACACGCACAAAATTTCATCCAGTCATCCACCTGGGCAATGGAATGACATCTGCCCCAATTCCCTGGCATGCAGCTATGCAAACAAGGGGAAAGTTTAACTCACTCTGACAGAAAAGGAACAGCTAGGTATACAGCAGCTCCGTTTCCAGCTCCACTTCCCCAATCCCTCATTTGGCAACTGAAGAGGCTTCCCTCAGACTTCGACAGCAGCTGAAATAGGCCTCAGCAGTTAAAATTTGCCAGGACCACATACTCAAAACACCTGGACAGCAGTGTCATCCAGTTGTGTCAGCTTCAAACCAGGAATTAAAACCAGCCTTGTTGTTGCTGACAACAGACAAAGAGACGATTTGCTGATCAGTATCCAAGGAAATTGTCTCCAGAATATTATGAAAACCTCAAGATTCTTCTTTTTCCAAATGCAAAGCAAGAGATTTCCTATTTTCTTCTTTAGCTTAATATCCAGCTAATGAAATTATGGAAATGCACAGCTTTGAATCATGTAATTTGAGAAAATGTAATTTCATTATTAGGTGAGCAATTGGAGAAAACAAGAAACACGTACTCTGACATTTTTTATTGATTTAAAAGAAGAATTTCACCCCCAACAAACCACGAGCATCAATTTATCAGGCAGCTGTCTCGATTAATTGTCTCCAGTTGCACCCTGTTGTTACACCATCTGGTACATAAAAAAATTAAAACTGCTACAGAGATGAAGGAGCCAGAAATAAATCTAATAAAAGCCAAACGATGATGGTGTGTGGGTTACAAACTGACTTGTTGTCTAAGCTTACTGTCAATTTGGAGAGACTACAGGCACTTGGGTCTTCAAACTGACCATAATAAAGCAACCAATTAAAGCTGCTGATTAGTCGTGGTAACTATTCACAATTTTAATGACATCTAAAGAGACCAATAATTTTTACAAAGAGAATTTGAACTTCCAGTCACTAACTGAAAAAATGATATGGAAAGATTTCACATTTTAAAACTATTGCTGTAACAGGTGAATATAAACACTATCGATGAAAGATATTGTTTTGTTGGCAATTTGTATGTTCTCCTACAGGAAATAGAGGAATGATCCTCTTTTACACTCACCACATATCACACTCTCATTGGAATTTCAAACTCAGCTTACAATGGGTTCTCATCTACTACCCTCATTGAGAGTAGCTTCAGGTGACCAGCTCCAAGAGGGACCACAATTTTGAGAGATTGCCTGAAATCCACTACCAACAGTAAGGCCTTTTCCAATTACTCATCTTGCTGTGACACACCATGATGAATTTCCCAGAAACCTTAGATGGCTGCAGGATTTGTCTTTTCCACTCTTCAACTGGGAACAATGTGCTTGAATGGCAACATCACCTCAGTCTGACATCCTGAGGATCAGCAAATCCTTTTATGCCAGACTGTATGACATGAAACCCATTGATAGCACGGCCTCCCAGTCATTCCTGTCCTCTACCACGGAGGTCTTAGATGACTGCACGCAGGAGAGTGCGGACTAGCCATTATCTCTGGATGAGGTGACCAAGCACCACAAATCCTTTGAAAAGAATAAAACTCTCAGAAGTGACGGATTACCCGCTGAGTTGTATTCAGCTCTGTAGGACTTAATTGGTCATGATCTGCATGAGGTGTATGACAGTATGCATGAATCCCATGAGGAAAGGTATCAACACCCTCATCTACAAGCAGAAGGGGGAAGAGGAAGGAAATTAGAATTTGGCGACCTATTTCAATGTTTCAATGTTGTGTCTGGGCGGCACGGTGGCACAGTGGTTAGCACTGCTGCCTCACAGCGCCAGAGACCCGGGTTCAATTCCCGCCTCAGGCGACTGACTGTGTGGAGTTTGCACATTCTCCCCGTGTCTGCGTGGGTTTCCTCCGGGTGCTCCGGTGCAGGTCAGGTGAATTGGCCATGCTAAATTGTCCGTAGTATTAGGTAAGGGGTAAATGTAGGGGTATGAGTGGTTTGCGCTTCGGCGGGTCGGTGTGGACTTGTTGGGCCGAAGGGCCTGTTTCCACACTGTAAGGTAATCTTGAATGCACACGATAAAATCCTGTCTAAGGTCATTGCCAACTGAGTCAGACCTGTTCTGGGATTGGTGACTAAACCTGGGGTGCACTGGGCAGGAAGATCTCTGAGAGACTTGTGCTCCTCAGGGATACAGTCGTCTACGTACAGGATAAGTGAGTAGATGCCTGTCTCATCAGGAGAAGACTTTTGACAGGATATCGCACATGTACATGTGGGATGTGTTCTCCATAATGGGCTTTGGGGAGGGAATCTGCATTTGAATCTGACTGCTCTACAACAACATTGGTAGTGCAGTCTCAATCAATAGGTGGGAATCAGAAAGCTTCCTGATCAGATCTGGGCTGCCCACTCTTTTCTCCCTTGTCTGTGTGCTCTATAGAACCTCTGCTGAGTCCATTAGGAAGGATGCTAGTCGGACAGGGGTGACTATTCCAGTCAGTGGAGGCCTCCAGGTGAGCATCTGCAATCAGATTGAGCCGGCCACGGGAGCCAAGGTAAATCGAGGCAAGAATGAGGCCATGTTCTTTGGGAACTTGGCCAACTGATCCTTTATCCCCTTCACCATCAGGACAGATTACCTGAAAGTATATGTTTGGAGTGGCTGGAACATGCACTAAAACATGGGAGGAGCATATTGCCAAGGTGAGGCAAAACTGAGCAGATGGGAGCACTGCTCCCTCTCCATTGCAGGTAAAAACCTGATCATCAGGTGTGAGGTACTCTTGGTATTGTTGTATGTGGCTCTGGTCTGGCTCATTCCCCTGCCCTCTGCAGTCACCCAAGCCATCATCCACTTTATCTGGACATCAAAATGGACTATGGATACCATGTACAAAACTCTGGAAAAGGAGTTACCCAAAGCCATTCTCATCCTGATGTCCACCCTTGGGTGTAGCTTTACCAAGCAGTGGGTAGACCCTCAGTATGCAAACACCAAGTGTCACTATATACTGAGGTTCTACCTGTCCCCAATTTTACAAAGGATGGGTTTGGTCTCATTGCCGCTGAACACTTCAAGTAGTCGGACAATTCCGTATCACAATACCCTCATGGAAATGTTTGTGAAAAAAAACCTGTTTGACTGCAAGTCCATCAGGAAGTGGTCAGCACATAGGGTCCTTGAGACCATGTGGAAAAAGGAGAGGGTAGATCCAGTTGGGTGGTTTCCTGAGCAGACTGTCAAAGTCATTTAGCAGAATGCCTTATCGAAAGAACATTTCAACAAGCACCAAGGTATTGTTTGTCTGGTGGTGAGAAGGGGCACTACCTATGAGATTCTTCACGTATGCCTGGTCTCTGTGGGCTCTGCATGCTGCCCTTGAAGCAGCTGCTGAAGGGGTTGGGGATGGGGTTAGAGACTCACATCTTCTGCTGGAATGTGCCTACGCAAAGGAGGTTTGGAGAAAGATGCAGTGGTTGTTGTCAAGGTTCATCTTGAGCAGTTCCCTGATGCAGGTCTCTTGCTCTACAGTCTGTTCCCCAAGACACACACTGAAATAAACATCGACTGTGCCTGGCAGACCATCAATTTGGTGAAAGACAATCTTTAGTCTGCCTGAAACTTGTCAGTGTTCCAGTGCAAAGAGTTGACCTCAACTGAGTGTTGCAGACTGGCACATTCCAAGGTCCAGGACTATGTACTGAGGGACACATTAAAGCTTCGGGTAGCTGCTACCAAAGTGCAGTGGGGAAAGACCACTGTGTAACATCTTTCTGCCAAAATACAGTGAGGGTCTGGTCAGTTATCAGACATTCTCATTCCCTCAAAATATATGTAAATATATTATGGGCAGCATGGTGGCTCAGTGGTTAGCACTGCTACCTCACAGTGCCAGGGATCTGTGTTCGATTCCAGCCTTGGACAACTGCCTGTGTGGAGTTTGCACATTATCCCCGTGTCTGCATGGGTTTTCTCCAGGTACTCTGGTTTCCTCCCACAGTCCAAAGATGTGCAGGTTAGGTGAATTGGCCAGGCTAAATTGTCCATAGTGTTCAGGGATGTGGAGGTTGTATGCATTAGTCAGGGGAAATGTAGGGCAATGGATCTGGATGGGATACTCTTTGGAGGGATGGTATGGACTTGTTAGGCCGAAGGGCCTGTTTCCACACTGTAGGAATTCTAATTCTAAGTAGTGTCCTTCATGAGTACATTTACTTGCAACTGCAGGGAATGTCAAACCCCCGTATTTGTTTTGTTTTATCTGCAAAACCTGTACAGTACTGCTTAGTACCTTGTGTCTGGATGTAACTTTTTTTTAATGAATAAAATATTATTGGAATAAACTAAACAAGAATGGCATCACAGGAAATCTATGAATTCATTGGCTGCAGTATGAATTTTGGCAAGTTACCTGAGGAATCCAGAAGGTAGCAGGTCCTGTGGGGAAACAGTGCAGAGAAGGATAGGAATCATGGTTCGAAACCTACACCATTATCTGAAGAGTCAGAGAGGCAGCAAGACCTAGGAGGGAGCGGAAGATGGCTGATAATGAAGTATTACACTTATTCTGGAAATGGTGAGAGTCATTGACTTTCTTCCAACATTGGTATGCATTCCTTCCAACATTGGCTGAGGCTACACTGACCCATATGGCAAACTCAGACCAGGCTGGCAGGGGCTGGGGTCACAGCTTCCACTGCCAGTCCTAGGGGAAGAGAATGTGCCATATCTGCAATATCCCATCCACCAGGACATTCATATCCCATCCACCAGGATGTTTATCTACCCTTCCCTGACACTTGTCAGGATGTGTGTTGGGCAGTCTGGATTAAGAGTACTTGCCTTATAAATATGGCACGAATACCAGGGATGCCAACCAGCTCTGGGCTACCCTGGCAGTGGCAAGTTGTTTCAGGAAGGGCGAGTGGTACGATGGTGCTAGGATCAGGTTCAAGGGGTGTCATCGGGGTGGAGTTAATGAGACAAGTTTGTTAATATATGTCAAGAGATCTCACAGGGATTCATGGTGAGAATCCTTTCATTAAACTTGACAAAACTGCCACTTGGGTCAAAAAACACATGATTCAGCCCTCAGAGTCCACTCATGGTAAAACCAGAGACAGCTGTCATTGTCTCCAAACATAAATACCTGGCACCTTCTTCTCATTAAAACAATCCAAGTCTTCAATTGATCTCTATCAATAAAAGTAACCTGGTTTACTGTCAGGTAGAACACAGAGCAGGTCATAAGATCCACTTCATTTATCCTGAATTGAAAACTGCAGTCACAAAATATAATTATAAACACATAATTGTAACAACAATAAGTAAGAACTTATGGGCAGTATAATTTTAGACAATAGATATCACATAAAGTAGTGAGTGACAAAATTGTCTCGTAATCTGAAATTAAAAGTAATTAAAATCCTTCTGTGTTATACCCAAGGTCACTGAACACTGGAACTACACTGATAAAAACAACCCATAATGACTTCTTGTTTATGGCTTTTCTGCTTTATCTCAGGAATTTTATAACCACTTCATTATATTCCTTATCCTGGCACCTGAGATGCTACACATAATCTGGTACATCCAGATGTGATTAAAATCCCTGAGGGATACCTGATCTTCTGCTTCTTGGATAAGACAACTGATAATTGTCCTTATCCTATTTAAGGAAATATATTCTGCTGCTGCATTCAAAGAGAGAATCATGAATATCGTCAGGGACAAAAAGCTTTGTAGAATTGGACAGTCAGATTTCCCTGAGCCCTGGGGATCCCGAGAAAAGGATGGGTTTCGTCTGAAGAAGTACAATGTACAATGGCAGCATAATGAAGTAACGCGTGAGGCTTTAGTTAAAAAAAACTCAGCAATTTTCCCACCTTGTGTCTGCTCCACTGGCTTTTTTTTTACTTCAGCTGCCAAACAACCATGCATCCAATCTGTGTAAATTGGGCCTCTGAACTAGTGAACAATAAGGTCAACCATTGTGGCAATTTATTCTTAGCCAAGGTGCCAATGGTTGCACCCTCATCATAAACAGTGAGTGGATGTTCCGATCTGCCTCAGCATAGATTTCTCTGGACACAAATTATAGTCAGTCTCTAGAACACAGCTGAGGTCCTTCAGGGTTAAATGCCTTCGTTTTGAGTCCTTTGCCATTGCTGTAACTGAATTTGAAGTTGGGCCTTTCAGGTAAATGGATGGACTGAAATTCCCATGGAAATCCTAGGAACATTCCAGCTACATTTTTTTTACATGAAGGAGGTGGGCTAAAAACGAATCTATGTTTTGTTCACTAGAATTTAAAGGAGTCAATAGGGAACAGGATCGCAATGTAATCATTTTTTTCTCAAATTCCACCTCTAGCCACCCCCTTACACCCTCAACATGGTCCCCATTTCCCATCCCCAGCCAGCAATCAGACTTTCTGCCCTTTCTCCGAGTCCATGAATATTTAACTCTTAAATGACTTCACAAAAAAACTGATCATTATCATGTTTTTGTTTGTGGAAACTTGCTATATACAAAAGGGCTGCCATATTTCCTACATTACAATGACTGTTTGCTTCCATAAAGCACTTCATGCTCATACATCCTGACATTTGAAAGTTGCTAAATAAATGCAAGTCCTCCTTTCTCCGAGTAATGACGACTGCTGGTTGTTAGCAGATAGATTGATAAATATAGCTCCTTTGACATTGCATCAGATTGCACTAAAGGTTATATTCAACCAAGATGTACTTAAATGGCAGTAATTATACTCTTAAATCCCACACCAATATTGAAAGGATTTCCTTGAAATAACTCTGAAGGGATTAGAACAGTTTGCTTCATTCACAGGTATACTTATGCCTGGGCATTGTTGCTAGCTTCCTGACTGTAAGAACAAGTCAAGATCAATTTAACACATATAAAGCTTCAAAATTGAAGGGTAACTTTGTGCTGCTGATGAGAAGTCTTATGTACTGACTGAAACACTGAATTGTCCCACTGGCAGTACATGCTAATTTATTTACCCCGAGAATCAATCTTTCTCATGTAATAGCTTGGGAAAATGAAAACTGCACGAAAATGCAAACCTATTTATAAAACAGGCAAAAACACTCACACAAATTAAAAGCAGCAAAACAGTTAAGATAGTGCAATAAAAGTCAGTATTAGCTCATATTGATCTAGCCAAACAGAACTATAACAAACTCATCATCACACCAGAAAGTGAATATAAAACATGATCCAATTCCAGAGCAAAGAATTTAAGAAAGAGATATATTCTGTCTGTACTCTTAAAGAGAGTGTACAAGGCTTTAAAGTACGTATACTAGATTTCCTTGATGCAGTGCAACTTTACAATCTGATAGTTCATTTGTAATCTCCCCACCCCGTGACCTTCATGAGTGAGGGGAAGAAGAAGTCAAACATCATAAGAGGACAAACATTTGCAAGTTTGGCTTGGACATATATTGCCATTCCTTTGTAATCATTGCTGGGTTAGAAACCTGGAATTGCCTATTTAAAATCATTGTGTGAGCACTTCATAAAATGAAGATTCAATACTACCTTCTCTGGGGTAGTAAGAGTGGGGAAAAACGCAACTTTCCTAGTTTGATCATACCCTAACAACAGAAGATAGGGTGGAAATCTATAGGGGTCTAAGCCACATGGGCTATGACAAGATTTGTAACAGAATTTGATGAGAAGACTAGCAAGACCTATTACAATGTTGGTTACCTCTCACTCTATCATTTATGCATTTGCTGAGTGGCAAGGCAAGTTTCTCGCGAGGCAGAGTTGCTACTGAAGGGCAATAATTGCTTGTTAAACGCCTGACGAATGCTGCAACTCACCTTGTTAATATTCAGCTCTCTATTTGAACAAGCTGTATACAGTACTGAGAATCCTTGAATGGAAATCAGAGCAGATAACTAGCGATATAAGCTGATGGCCAGTTGCAACCCGCCACCATGTCATCAACAGTGATCATTATCATGGAGGAGCAAGAGAAACAGGTTGTAGATTGTTAAGGTGCAATGTTGGGGTCAGAGTCAGGGAAGGTAGTTGGAAACAAAGTTCAAGTAGGATGGTCTCCTTATGGGGGAAATGGGTGAAAATGGGCTGTTGTGGTGGGGGTAAGTAAAAGGGGACACACAGCGTCCAACATGGGGTGCATTCCCGGCCAACATTTGGTGTTCACTAGATGCTACTAGAAAATGGCTGGGACAATGCCCAGAGTGGACGGAGTCAGTGTCAGTTTGATGGGTGAAAGTCTATGATCCAAATCTGTCGGACACCCAAAATGAAGGGGCAAACACATGATCCAGATATTTGCAAACTTCAGCTACATTTCACTTGCAAACACTTCAACAAAATTTGCAATGCAAGGAGAATAAATGTGCTCAGGGTAAAAATGCTGATCAAAGAAATTTGCACCATGCTGTAGGTGCTTGCAAAATGAACATTGGCACCTCGATGATGCTGAACTGAGCAGCAATGACTTAGAAAGGTGATCAATTCAACTTCCAAATATGCTGTAGGAGGTAGAGGTCATTATTTCATCATTTGTCTTATTTAATGAACGCAGAGAGAAATTGATTGAGTGATGTGGGCCTGGGTTGGGAAGTGGGTTGGAGACAGCAGGCTCTCCCTTTTGGATGGAATGTGTTAGTCACTCAGCCTTTCTGCACATACTGAGGCTGAAGCTGAATGAACAATGGAGGCATGACCCTCATTATCAGCTGTAAGGTGTCTCGTTATGTGTGGAGAAAACTGTGCTCAGCCTCATCTACTTGATACGTTGCCAACGGCTCTTCTGAGACTGAAGAATGCCTTTTTCTTCTTCCATTCCCATTGCAGAGCATTTCCAGCAAGAGTCCAGTGCCCAGCCACCGGTGGCATGTTAGCTGCTGTGACTGCCTACATAAGAAGCTGGATGTAGGAGGACGAGGGCTGACAGCAAGCAGAGGAACAGCGGCAGGCCTCCCCAGAGGCTGAGGAGCACCCAGTTTAGGGAGAGGTCACTGCTGAGCACTGTTCAGGATGGTTGGGGTCTGAAAGAAGCCCAGAGGCTTTTTGGCCCTGACTTCATTTCCTGGGCATGAGCGAGACACCATTGTTTCACAGCAACAGAACTTTGCTAAATATTGGAATGGGACCTGAGGGCTGCAGGAGTGGGAGGCCAGCCTCTCCCAGGGCTGTGAAGGTGGAAGCCAACTTGGACAGCTATATGACTGGCTCCTTTCAGGGAATAATGAGAGACCTGTGTGGGATCTCTCAGCCATGCACCCAAGATACATCAGGACAGTGACTAATGCCATCTGTACAAGATCACACTGGTTCATTTTGTTACCCTGTGACAAGGTCAGTGCTGTAGCCAAGGCAGTGGGATTTGGAAACATAGCTGGAAACACCCCGGTGCAGGGTGCTATCAAATGTATACACATGGCACTGAGAGGGCCCTATCACAAGTTGTGGGATTCATCAACAAGTTGTGGGATTCTACTATGATCTGGGATCACCATTACACTTTTTGGAAGCAGTTTCCAGGAGTCCTATATCCTGGAGCAGCCTCATGTACCTGGTGCGATTGAGGGTCCAGGTGCCTTATAAGGCTAGTTACTGGGGACAAGGGTTATCCACAGCAACAATGGCTCATGATACCATTGTACAATGCTCTGACTGATGCAGAGCTTTGATACAATGGCTGCCAATGTTTTAACCAGGGCCATGATGGACCAGTATGGGGCTGCTGGAGATATTGTTCTGCTGCTTGGACTGGTCTGGGTGAAGGCGCCTCTGGTATCATCTGGACAGAGCGTGCTGCATCATTCTAGTGTGCTGTTCTCTGCTCATTTGGAGCAGGCAATGAGTCGATGTGCTGGATGCTGAGGAACTGGTGAATGGAAGCAGCCTTCTGAGTAGATGATGATGACTTTGGAGAAGAGGAACTGCACCTTGTTCATGATAGATGTCAGGCATTACAAGCCAGACAGCAACTGACTGACACCCATTTCCTGTAGATTACAGTCAAGTGCAGCAAACAATCATAGACTGTGCACTAGTCTTTGTCATAACACCAGCACTTGCATCGTGAGGGCGAACTGCAGCCTCAACTTTTTTTCTTTGTGTTCCTTTTTGCTGGCTGTCAATACAAGCTGTAGACTGGAATTATCTGAATTCTTGCCTGTCTGTGAAATTCTCCTCTGGACATTAACAAGCCGCAGGTATCCACTGAGACAGAATAGCAGTGACTCGGAAAGGGTGTTCAGACCAGATGTAGCTATGGACAGATAAAATGTCTGTGATCATGAGTAGACACAATAAGCTGAGAAAATAGGGTATGTGTGAGGAAATGTCTGGCATACTGCAATGAGTGATGTGGCTACTGTGGCATTACCTTCCTGGGGAGGAACAACACCAGATTGTCCAGCGGCCTTTCTAGGATGGCATTGATGCAAAGATTGCTTTTGGTGGATATTCGCTGAGTGGCGAGTTATTCCAGGAATGGAGCATGGTAAGATGGGGATAGAATCAGACATGAGAGGTGCCTTAAGGGTGGTGTAGATAGTTAACAAGACGAGTTTGTTAAGATATGGTGAGAAAACTTGCAGGTCCTCTCAGCAAAAATCCCTCCATAACACCTGATGCAACTTGCACTGATTGAAGACAGTAAAAGTTCAACCCATGGCATTCAAGTGAATGCTGACTGGTTTTCAATGTAATAGAGTAATTATTGTATTTTGTATTCGACAAAACATTTACTGTAAGGATTGACAGTGTTCATAAACTAGAAGTCCCCTGGGATCTTTGAATTCCAATCAATCCCACATTAAAATAACAAATCAAAATCTGAGTATGTATAAACAAAGATACTTGTCACCTGTTAAAAATGAGATTAATTTTCACCTTCAGCATGGACTAAAAGCTGGTAATAAAGAGTTAGCTATCCAGTATTGACTAGACTTCAACAGAAAGAAAAATTAGATCAGATGTTTTGTAGGCAGCATATCCTCAATCTGTCATTGTGTGACAACCAATAGTTATAGTTGCTTCTATGATCTGTGAAGTAAAACACTAGTGGATAGAATTTAGTACTCACAATTAAGGGAATCAATATCATTTCGAGGTCTCATATGAAAAGATGGAGAAGGTCCCCTCAACCTTTAACACAAAATTTATCAGGTCTACATGCAGGTTTAGTCAAATTATATGCAGTCACCAATGTTTCCAATATCTTAGGGATTAGGATGCTAATGAACCTCACTATCCATGATCCCATCCTCTCAGTATTCCTAAACCCATGGATATGACACATAACAACATACACAGAAGGCACCTGTGTGGGTTTCCTCCTGGTGCTCTGGTTTCCTCCCACAGTCCAAAGATGTGCAGGTTCGGTGGATTGGCCATGGTAAATAGAGTCCAGGTATGTGTAGGCTAGGTAGCCATGGTGAATGTGGGGTTATAGGGATGGGATTGGGGAGTGGGTCTGGATGGGATGCTGTTTGGAGGGTCAGTGCAGACTCAATGGGCTGAATGGCCTCTTTCCTCCCTGTAGGGATTCTATGATTTTATTAATAGAGGGGGCATTGAATGACCTGGTGGCTGGAGCTCTCTTGGAGGAACTGTACAGTGGCTTTGCAGGATTGAATTGGGGCATTCAGATGTTAAGTATTTAGGACAAGATACTCACTTTCTACTGTTATGATGATGAACAAATTTAATGTACAAAAAGCAAATGTCACAAGTTCCAACCTATATGAACATCACACCAGTCTCTTTAAAGAACAAGCTATTTCCTGAGGAAATACCAACATGACAGAGACTGCCTGAGGAATGACTTGGAGCCAAAGGGATGTGTCAGTCATAAATGGTTCAGCATCAATGACATTGCAAATTAAAGCCAAGAATATATCTCACAGCAGTGTTAATGACAAAAAAAAAGAATGGCAGATGCAAGTAGTGAAGGTCCTATCTGAGGTGTCAATTGCATAAATCTAAGGAAGCCTGCACATAGTCACACGAAATCATCACTCCCACATATAAACACAACCCACACAATAATTATACATGCATCCCGCTGATATATGATAATCATACAATAAATGCACATCTCACCCCATATACTAATCCTGCAAATGATTTTTCCATTGCATACACTCCCCACACAGATATTTTTAAATAAAAGTTTAAAATAGTTTTTTGATCAAACAAGTAAAATACTTCCCAAATTCTTAGTTGTGGATTAGAGTCAATTCTCATTTACTGAGTGATTGCACATGTAATGTGCAGGTCATACCCTGACAGGGCATGAGGTTGGTGCAGGGAAACAGCAATGTGATAATTTTCTTACTTTTACTGCAAAGGTACTCAATAATCAGTGGATTGTGTGTAACCTGAAAAGAGGGCGCCTCTAAATATCTACTTCTATTAGTCTTTTACACTGTTCATTTTGAGAAATTGCTTTCACATTTTGAATAGTGCATGAAAAGTGAAGAGATGAGTCACATTCCTATTATATAGCTATGCTGCCATTTTATTCTTTGATTCCTACATTCATCAGCAACACTGGATAAAACAAATATGAATACAGTATGATCCTGTTAATTGCAATTTGTTCATTGTGAGTCAACCAATCATGCTGTGTATATAATTATACTTTCCCTGACCTCATTACAATCACTGCAAAAACAGTATGGGTATATGGTTCAAGGAAGTGGCTCATCAGCACTTTCACAAGGGCAAATAGGGATGGGCTGTAAGTATTGGCATTGCCAGAGATGTCTGTGTCCTATGAATTAATTTTTCAAAATGTTGATTTTGACAAGACGGCTATCATAAAAGCAATAAACCATTATATTTATTACCACAATTTTATCTTTATCAGATAACTTTTACTAAAGTATGCTGATGCCAGGTTCCCATTTACACTTTTCATATCCTGTATTTTTCATGTTGGATCACTAGAAAAATGTCACTTTGAAGGACCTTTGACTTCATATAGCTGCAACATAGTGTGCCCCATTTCTCCCTCCAATTGTTTGCTGACTGTACAAGTAAAGTATTGCTGTTGAATGCATTATTAACAACATTAAGTTAGTAAGAAACAATAAATTGGAGGTACTGCATCAGCTTGCTGTCTATGCAAGCTAAACATATTTAGATTTCTGCACTCAACAACCAAGCTTAATCCTATGAAATATTTTTCAGCATTATAGTTGCTCTGGCTACACACTGTTGGAATATTGGTAGCATAATCATGTTAAAATATTCATCCAATTCAGGTAGTTCTTTTTTAACGCAATGTTGCATTCTTCTGCAACCCCACATTATAGAAAAATCATGCTTTAGAAACAGCGCTTAAAGTGTTGGCGAAGTAATCATGCTACAGCCAACACATTTTAAATGTTTGCGGTTTAGAAACAGTGTCCCCAATTCATCAATCACATTACAAAAAATTTGCATTAACGAAACGTGTTATAGCAGAACGACCTGTATCACAATTCACAGGATTTTAAGAAATGCAAGTACATGGGGAGTATGTGGGCTTTGTTATCATTTTAGACAGATGGCCCTTTGTATAACACTCTTGTCCTCTATTACTTCAGCAATGCCAATTAACACTTTGGATCCATTCAAAGGTTCTTGCTGTGTTTCCTTGAGTCATTGATAGATAACAATGCAGACTATGCAACAAGGTCATTTCAAATTACAGGGAAGTGTTGTAGCTGTCTGAGTGAAACAACTCCATCCCCACACTATAATGTTTAGAATGTTGGCATGGAAAATATGATGGGATGTTTTGAACATTTGCATTGCTGCAAAGGGAGCCAATGCTTGCTGGAGGAACAGTGCTAGCTCTTGCCTGCTACAGAGGTCCAGCACCGTCCTCTCCTTCCCAGATACACCCTGGAGCTTCTAAGGTTGTGCAAAAGCTTGGATACAGGTGATGCAGTTATTGCTCTTTTTTTTCCTGATGAATATTCCAAAGGGTGAAGAGAGAGGCAAACAAAAATCAGCCCTACATACTCCATGATAGTTCACGTAAGGAAGAAGTTGAGGAATTCCACAACCCTATGAGTGAAATTTACTAAAATGTTTTAATTGCCTACTTTGCGGCACAAGATATAACTTATAATTTAAAGTCACAATTTCAGAATCTTGGTCAGGCTTATAATTGTAGACTGTGTACCAGTCTCTATTCCAAGATCCCTGCATCTTTTTTTGAAAATTTCCTTTCATTTTGTATCCATAACACCTCCAATTTCCATCTGAGGGCTAAATGTACTTTTTACTCACTAACAGTGGGAGACAATCAAATTCATTTCTTACTGTGATTTCTGTACAATTTCTAGGATTTTTCTTCGTTTCCACAAGCCCCTTCGAATGCACCAATGTGCAAGAAATAGCAAGGTAACCATACAATTTCTTAAATTTAAAAAAAAAACTTGTTAGCTCATATGCAAACTGAGTGCACCATACTTCATTTGTTATAAAATGTTGATGTGGTGACTAAATGCTTAACGGAAGTCCAAACTCTAATAATACCTGTTTTGATTAAATTCACCCAATTTGAACCCAACTTAAATATATTCTTTGCAAAACAAAACAATCCCTAAAGCAAATTAGAGGCTTTATATTTTCTTTCTATCATTGGTCTCCCTTTAAAAACTGAGAAAGGATCTGTGCATGTTGCCCTTCAAACAGAATGCAATCAACTCTCTCAGAAGAAGTATTTCAACATAAATTACATCTGTCAGCTGCCTGATTGCTTTTCCAAATCAGCTCCAACACATATTTAAATTCGAGGCAGGTGATTGTGAGTGGATGAAATTGGCCTGAGATTGGAATCCAAATTGTAAAGGAAATGATACTGTAGCTTCAATTAGAACCTTTCACCCTTGAGGTCCATTCTGATGATACGCTGCCAATAGATTCTGTCCATTGAAGATGAAACACCCACGAATTGTGCTGAAACTTATTTAGTATAGTTTCTATATTAGTTTCATGTGTACCCAACCTTAACCAAGAACCAAATTTATCTGAAACATATATTTAAAATTTACTGCATCACCTTGCAAACAAGATCCTATGGTTTTAATTCCTGCGAGCAAATTCTAAATATGCTATTCTCCAAAAACACAGCAATATAGAAATTGGAATAGGCCGCTCAGTCTATTTGATCTATTCTGTCACTTTTTTTTTACAGATTTTGAAACAGTGCAACCTTTCAGGTCTTTTAAGCTATTTGATTAATACTTTCTCAAAGCTGTATATTAATTTTAAAAATGTGAAACCTTTTCATGTGTCAGTCAAGTAATATTTGAACTGTGTTTCACATTCTTCATATCTGTTACACACATCAGCTGAAATAATACTGTGTTTCAACACAGTTCACGATATTTTTGTTATGCGGTTATTTTTCAGGATTCTGTCACTAGTTGCAAACCTTTAAAATAATTACCCCTTTTTATTTAGTAAGTGCTATTACTCAATGTTTCACAAATTACCAGTAACATTTCTGAACACAAGATTTTGGTCCACCAGGAGTAGAAATTAATTTTTCCAATTTTTATTTTTGATATTATTTTCACCGACGCATACCATAAAAACAATTGGATGTGCTGCAGCCAAAAAAAAACTACATGGAGCCAGGATCCATATCTGTGCCTGAAGCTGCTCCTTTGCTTAACAGAGAAAATGTGTCTATATGGCAAAACAGCTTCTATTTCCCTTTATGTCTTTTCTGAAGCTTTTCTCACTTGCCAGTTTTTTTTACTAGGACTAAAACAACACTTCATGACTATGTCAGTGCCATTTTGAAATTTTTTTAATTCATTCTCAGGATTTTGGCATTACTAGCTAGGCCAGCATTTATTGCTCAGAGGGCAGTTAAGAATCAACCATAATTCTGTTGGTTGAGAGTCACATGTAGGCCAGACCAGGTCAGGATGGCAAATTTCCTTCCCTCAAGAGCGTCAGTGAACCAGATGGTTTTACCCAACAATTGACAACAGTTTAATGGTCATCATTCGGCTCTAAGTTCCAGAATTGTTTAATTATTGAATTCAAACTCCCCCATCTGGTATAGTGGGATTCAAACATGGGGTTCCCAGAATATTACCTGGCTCTCTGGATTAATAGTCCGGCAATAATATCATTAAGCTATCAACTCTCCATGATTAATCAACCATTCACTTCTGCCAGTACAACCCCAAAGTAAGTTACATTAAAAACTTCGAGCAAACAAAACAGGAAAAAATTCAGTAACTTACAGAAAGCACTTGCTCTTTCTTCAAGAGAACAGAATTAATTCTATTCCATTGAATTACACAGATTTTGTGCCACTAACTTTTACTGAGATTTTGCAATGTACATTGGGCTGACAATGTTCCTAACATATATGGAGGAAGGGTTTCCTTGTTAAAAGGAAATTCGTATGTTCTTATATATCTTTTAACATATTGTTTAATAAGTGAAACAAAAAATGTAGAACCTTGCACCAATACATGAGAACACTGCCACAGTTGTCTGAAACTTGATCCACAGTGATACATTGCCCCTCATGAAAGGCTTCTCTTTTGTCTATGATTTCTATCATCTGTACTATACAAACCACAGTGAAAGTGTCACCATTAACACCATTTCATGACTTCCATTCTCCATTCATTGAATGATACCTTCACCTTTATCGAGAACCTTTGCTTTGAAATTCTTTCCTCAGCTTTGAATTCTCGGTTTTTTACTGCCCTTTCCCCAAATTACAAGCCCGAATTTGAGCCCATTTCAATCTACAACATTATGTCTCCTTACCCTATCTCACAGAATAATGCAAAATGGAAAGATAACACTTGGGTGTCATCTTGGTTATCTATGTTAGTTCCTTGAAACAAATACTTAATCAGTTCCATTCCTTGCTCATTCCCCATTGTCCTACAAATACTTCATTTTCTGGACACACGCAATGTCTTTTTGGGGATAACAACGGTAAATGCTTCCACCACTATCTCAGGGAGTGCATTAGCTTTCAGTCTCAGAATATCCCAAATTTACAATCTTTGCACATTTTCAAATCCATCCATGAGGTTACTCTTCCCTATCTCTGAATCCACGTCTAATCCTCTGCATTCCTACACTTCTAGCATCTTTCACATCTCTGATTTTAATCACTACAGTACATTACTGATAATTACTGCAACCCATACAGCCTGTACACTCACTGCCAGTGATTCAACTACAATAGAAGTATCATGCAAGTGTACTACATTTGCAGACACAATTTTCACTCTTTTGCACAAGGTGGTGCAAAATTCTCAGCAATACCTAGCCAATGGGGGACAGGCACTACTGCATATTCTCACTTCAACCGCAGTGATGGTGCTCACCATTATTGAAGTGCCCTCAACTGGAGCCATGGCCAGCAGTAAAGCTGAAATCTTACAAGGTAACTGTTCGTTTACATCTAATTCACCTTCTCATGGCAAAGTATCTTCTGATTTAAAAGTTGTAGATAAATTAAGCAACCCTGGATCCCTCCTTGTTCCCCCAGTGTAAACCTATCTTTTTATATGTCTCCTTCTGGGAAGCCAAGGACTGATGTAAGACCAAGCAGAGATACAGGAACATGATGTTCAAAAGAGGCCAAAAATGAACAATGATGAAATCCAATCACTGGTTGTGCTGTTTGTATGTTCAAATGCCAGAGAAACAGGTTCCATGTGTGTGGTTCACCAAGCATAAGTAGCCTGTTTCTGGATTAGTGGTGCTGGAAGAGCACAGCAGTTCAGGCAGCATCCGAGGAGCAGTAAAATCGACGTTTCGGGCAAAAGCCCTTCATCAGAAATACAGGCAGAGAGCCAGAAGGGTGGAGAGATAAGTGGGAGGAGGGTGGGGGGTGGGGAGAAAGTAGCATAGAGTACAATAGGTAAGTGGGGGAGGGGATGAAGATGATAATTCGGGGGGGGGAGGGTGGAATGGATAGGTGGAAAAGAAGATAGGCAGGTAGGACAGGTCATGGGAACAGTGCTGAGCTGGAAGTTTGGAACTGGGGTGAGGTGGGGGAAGGGGAAATGAGGAAACTGTTGAAGTCCACATTGATGCCCTGGGGTTGAAGTGTTCCGAGGCGGAAGATGAGGCGTTCTTCCTGAAGGCATTCGGTGGTGAGGGAGCGGCGATGAAGGAGGCCCAGGACCTGCATGTCCTCGGCAGAGTGGGAGGGGGAGTTGAAATGTTGGGCCACAAGGTGGTGTGGTTGATTGGTGCAGGTACCCCGGAGATGTTCCCTAAAGCGCTCTGCTAGGAGGCGTCCAGTCTCCCTAATGTAGAGGAGACCGCATCGGGAGCAATGGATACAATAAATGATGTTGGTGGATGTGCAGGTAAAACTTTGATGGATGTGGAAGGCTCCCTTAGGGCCTTGGATGGAGGTGAGGGAGGAGGTGTGGGCGCAGGTTTTGCAATTCCTGCGGTGGCAGGGGAAGGTGCCAGGGTGGGAGGGTGGGTTGTAGGGGGGCATGGACATGACCAGGTAGTCACGGAGGAAACGGTCTTTGCGGAAGGCAGAAAGGGGTGGGGAGGGAAATATATCCCTGGTGGTGGGGTCTGTTTGGAGGTGGTGGGGTCTGTTTGGAGGTGGCGGAAATGTCGGTGGATGATTTGGTTTATGCGAAGGTTGGTAGGGTGGAAGGTGAGCACCAGGGGCATTCTGTTCTTGTTACGGTTGGAGGGGTGGGGTCTGAGGGCGGAGGTGCAGGATGTGGACAAGATGCGTTAGAGGGCATCTTTAATCACCTGGGAAGGAAAATTGCGGTCTCTAAAGAAGGAGGCCATCTGGTGTGTTCTGTGGTGGAACTGGTCCTCCTGGGAGCAGATACGGCGGAGGCAGAGGAATTGGGAATACGGGATGGCATTATTGCAAGAGATAGGGTGGGAAGAGGTGTAATCCAGGTAGCTGTGCGAGTCGGTGGATTTGTAAAAAATGTCGGTGTCAAGTCAGTCATCATTAATGGAGAGGGAGAGGTACAGGAAGGGGAGGGAGGTGTCAGAGATGGTCCAGGTAAATTTAAGGTCAGGGTGGAATGTATTGGTGAAGTTGATGAATTGCTCAACCTCCTCGCGGGAGCACGAGGTGGCGCCAATGCAGTCATTAAAGTAGCGGAGGAAGAGGTGGGGAGTGGTGCTGGTGTAATTATGGAAGATCGACTGTTCTACGTAGCCAACAAAGAGACAGGCATAGCTGGGGCCCATATGGGTGCCAATGCCAACCCCTTTGGTCTGGAGGAAGTGGAAGGATTCGAAGGAGAAATTGTTAAGGGTGAGGACCAGTTCGGCCAAACGAATGAGGGTGTCGGTGGAAGGGTACTATTGGGGACATCAGGAGAGGAAGAAACGGAGGGCTTGGAGGCACTGGTCATGGTGGATGGAGGTGTAGAGGGATTGGATATCCATGGTGAAGATGAGGCGTTAGGGGCTGGGGAAATGGAAGTCTTGGAGGAGGTGGAGGGCATGGGTAGTGTCTCGAACGTATGTGGGGAGTTCCTGGACTGGGGGGGAATAGGACAGTGTCGAGATAGGTAGAAATGAGTTCAGTGGGGCAGGAGCATGCTGAGACAATGGGTCGGCCAGGTGGTCAGGCCTGTGGATCTTGGGATGGAGGTAGAACCAGGCAGTGCGGGGTTCCCGGACTATGAGGTTAGAAGCCGAGGGTGGGAGATCTCCTGAGGTGATGAGGTTCTGTATGGTCTGGGAGATGATGGTTTGGTGATGGGGGGTAGGGTCATGGTCGAGGGGGCGGTAGGAAGCATAAGTAGCCTGCAGCCCAGGCAGAAGAAAATATCTTGTAGGTACCAACTCATCTGTGTTGAGCTCATATATGCATTCAGTTCGAGAAGAAGCAGATAAACAGGTGGTGGAACTATTTAGAAATAAAAGCTGATTGCATTGCTGGTTAAAATGCTGATGTGTTAAAGGGTTACCAGAAACACTGTAGTTACTATTAAGGAGCCGGGAGAAGGCTAGCACCAACTTGGCACAAAGCTTTGCCAGACCTTGGGGCCCATCTTATCCAGCATGGAAATGGTGATCAACTCCATGAGATTACTTGCAGATCTATGATAGCTGATGTCGGAGCTTTCGTTGTCGGACAATCAATGCATGAGTATGACCAAACGTTAGGCTAAAGCAATAGAAAACTATCAGTGTTTCTCTGAACTCAGAAACAGTCAGTACAATCAACCAGAAGCTAATCTGAAAATAATTGATGATTTCTTGAAGTAATGCCAGTGGGATAGTCCATTCTGCTGAAGTGATCAGCTGCGTGAGTTTAAGTGAGGCCATTAACTACAGCAGTGAGGTGGAAAATGTGAGAGCCAGCATTATAATAGCATTACAAGATCTGGCAAATGTACATAGTTCTGGCACATGTTTCTAATGGCCAGAATGTCATCTGTTGAGTATGTGTGCATAGTGTGGTTACCATTGTGGTACCAAAAGATTACCCAGAACACTAAAACATTATGGAAGTTAATTTTATTTTCTTCCTCATAAATATTGTGCTATTGAGAAAGTCCCTTGGGTTGTTACTGAGGTAAATGGACTAAGACAGTTAGTCTTTTTCCATATTATTTTGCTGAGTAAGCTTCTAAGTTCTAATTTATTAGGTTCAAATGTACTTCTATAGCTAGAGAACAAGAAAACAAGTCACAATTCCAAATAAATCTTGGCTTCATGCAGTACATCAATAAGAAATATTGGCTTTTCCTCTTTTTTCAAATTACTGGAAATCCCTATCTGGGCGTAATTATTTGACGGCTAAATACAGTCAGATCTGCAGAGAAACTTAACTTGTTGGTATAACTACAATCTCCATAACAAAATCTATTTCAATTTGTTTTCAGAGTCGTGGCCAATAAAGGAAGTAAGGAGGGTAATAATGAGCAAAATAAATGACAGCAGAAATTCTTTTATGGTCTTGACTATCCCTGTATTTTTTTCATGTTTTTCAAACCTTCCCACCACCACCGCCAACACCACACCTCCCCCCCCTGCCCCGCCCCCCTCAAACCCCCCATTCAAAACTCTCCATTCCTATAACAATGGCAGCTTGTGTATCACCCCACAGCACTGCTGGTCATGCCATATAGACATCATTCCCTGGAATTTTCCTCCTTTCCAACAAGTTCACCTTTAAAGCTGTACTTGAAATCCATATCTTCAGCTTGTCCTGCTGAATATTAATGTTGTCCTGCACTGTCCATTTTTTTCTGATGACAACCCTTTGAAGCATTTTGGGATATTTTTCTATGTACACTTGTTGCCAACATGGTCAAAGGCTTCTGGAAATTAGAACAGTTTTAATAACAAGACATGGTGGAGTGAGCAGAAATTATTAGAAAGCTTCTCAATAACATTGTGTGGAAACAATTCATTTATTTGATTACCATTTCAGCACAATCTCAAACAAATGTTCATTGCCCAAATTTACACCCATGGTTTCAGAAAGTTATTAGCACAAATATATTCCCTTTCATATGGTACAGGGAGTCATTCCAAAGGTACTTCTGACTTTGCAGAAATAGAGGGGATAGGAACAATGCATTGGCCTGTTTTCAGATTACGGGTATATTTTCATCTTCTGCTCAAAACATTTTTATCTATTTTTCTGTTCAAAGATCATGAAGCTAATTTTCATTTTCAACAATTTAGACTCTGGTCATCCTGGTTCAGAAATTATATCGGGATCCCCAGTGACGAACATTACTGTTTCAAGTTGGGTAACCTGACTGCCCATTTCCTGTATGTTATGGATATAACGATGAGCAAATTGGAAGGCAAGACGAGTTCAACAATTCAATCTTCAGGTCACTATTATCCTATTCACACCTGGAGATGGGGAAAGGATTCCTTCATTAATCAAAATGAAAGGTTTCATCCATATTTTGTTTTGACTTTTTTCTCAACATAGAAAAAAAACCTCAAAATCATTTTGTACATAAAATATTAATGCTTGCTTCATGGATTTTGAGCAGTTAAGTTGACAATACATGATGCATATTTCCTTCAGTCAATGATGAAGTGAATATTTAAGTCTATTCAAAATGGTGTGTTGAGCTTTTGAAAAGCCCATTTTACAAAGTGGGATATAACTGTCTGCGAGATCAACTGCAATGTGAACTGCCCCAAACCAGCACTAAAGTGGACTTTGCTGAGGCTCCTCGTGAACAAATCCGCAATGCAGGACTCTCAGGCTCTTCGCGTTTTTTGCAGGGATTTGCACTCAGACAAATGTTGTTTGCTGCTGAAGGGCCATCAACTGGGTGAAAGATGCTCTTTAATCTGCCTGAAACAAGTTGTCCTTCCATTGCAAAACCTGTTTATGACAAAGTGTTGCAGAATTGCATTTTGCAAGGTCCAGGACCACAGGCTGATGGATTCATTAAAACCTGGGGCAGTCACAATGGGGATAGGACACATGGGGATAGGACACTGTTTAGCTGCACCCGTCATTGTGTACTAAGGAAACTCAAAAACTCTTCGGGCTTTATCTTTGCCCTGGAATAAATATTGTAAACATAACATTAAATTGCATGAAGGCATCTCAGTGTGCTACATTGCTGTATGCAATGAACGTTAACTGAACTGCATCTTCAGTAATGTTGAATTTGAACTACTGTGGAATGTAATATTAAATTTTTTTAAGAAATTAAATATATTTTGGTGAGAAAATGACCTTTTTGAATAGCCGCCTCATTCTGATTTACCTTTGACCCAGCTTAATAACTCATTCTTTTGGCTCATTATCCTTCTCTCCTGTCCAAAGTCTACTTCCTTTCCCTCACTGGGCATTCGTTTCTCAAACCATAACGTTCCTCACCTCAGTTTCCTCATCATCCTATATTTCATGTTTGTCCCATTAACATGTTATTAACCTGATGCGTCATTTGCCTTGCCATCTGACTGTCATTTACATTGTTTCTCACTCCTGCACACTGCCTTTTTCTCATCACAACCATGTTCATCTCTTTTCTTTACACTATCACCATCTATCCACAGTTTGTACATCTCCATATATTTTCTCATTTGCCTTGTCTGAATTTCTTCCTGCTTCATTCCATTATTCTGTTTCCCATTCTTTAATGCTGTTGATTTTTTTTTTTTACAAACCTAAAGCACAGCAGGCTCTCACGAAATGTCAAAGCGTTGCCCTCAGTCAACAGTGCATTTTATTTGATCTTCTAATTCTGAGCCTCGTATTGACTATACTAGGTCACAGATGGCTCATGCTTTTTAAAAATTTGTATTATTATCAGAAATCAAGCAATATTAATGCAAATATTTGCGCATTTTACATTGTTGCACAGCTTCAATTTGACTATGCTCTGCCCGGATTCAATTTCCATCCAGTTTAATACCAGGAGAACTCTGCACATGAAATCTGGATCATTTTTGTCCTCCTGTCCAGTGAAAAGACACAGCAAGCAGTTAAGTATAATGGGATGAAGCTGTTTCTTCATTTACATTCTAAGCTTAAAGTCACCATTCCCTGAACTCATAGACATGAGATCTGTACAACCAGACTTCTGCCAATGTGTGCAATACATAAATATAATGGACTCTCATGATATCAATGAGATGTATGTACATATTTATTTAAAGACTATGGAAAAAGCATCAAGAGAACATATATAATTCCACTTTTAGCTGTTGTCACTTACATGAGATTTGGGGCAGCTTTTTTTAAAGCCAATTAGAAACAGGTTGATGGTTTAAAATGTCTTGGAAAATGACTGTCGCAAAAGATCTTAATGTCTTGCCCTTTCTCAATGTTACCTGGGTTGGGTTCCCCGGGAGGCAGGGCTGAGGTTCTGGTGGGAATACATCTGAGGCAATTAAAAGGCAATTTAGTGTCTTGTTAACTTGGTATTCTTTCTTTTCCAACAGTGTGTACAGGCTTTCATACTATGTCTGTACCTCATTATGGTCACCTCAGTGAAGGTGCTGTAAGAAGGGCACCTTAGGTGAAGCTCACAAGCTGGGAAGGTTTTGGTGAGTGAAACTGAAGAGCTCCAGCCATGGCCAGGAGAGAGTCTGCTGTTCAAAATACCTCTCTCAGAGTGCTATTACTACTCGGAATGTGATTGCCAACCTCTTGGAAGGCATTTTCACCAGTCTTACATTTCACTCACCTTCAGTAGCACTTCCCTGATGTCATTCTGCAATACGGCATGGCAGCAGTTAATGCAACTGGACTTTACGTCCATTCTGAGGAACAAGAATCGAAACCAGGCCACTGCCATAAACCGCAGCAGCTGCAGCAGCACTAACAGCAGCAGCAATGCTAGTTTTCTCTCCAGTCACATGCCCCTCCACAGGGCAGGAGAGATGGATACCAAGATCTTCTTTTGATCCTTACAATTATAGAATCATACAATTTTACAGCACTACAAGGCCATTGACCCACTGTGTCTGCACTGGCTCCCAAAAGAGCTACCCAGTTAGCTATCTCCCTAGCCGTCTAACTTCATTACCTTCTTATCCATTTCCAGCTCTCTCTTGAAACCTCTTATGGAAGCCACCTCCCAGCAGCCACTCAGATCGAGCAGAAGGAACTCCAGATAATAGTTAGTCATCTGGGGAGTGAGTGGGGAGCTTTCCCAGGTCTCAGCTCCGATCCTCTGTTGCTGCAGCCTCAAACATTGAAGAGCTGGTAGCAGGATGGGAATGCATTGCCATGGGAAAGAGCCCATGTACAGCTCATCCACTGACCTAAACCTACCTCCGCTGTTCCAGCAGGGATCCCATCCTTTCTTTTAATTGTTCACATTTGCCTGCTCTCCTGCTACTGCCATGCATAGGTTTTCCTCACTGGAACTTTCCGATCTCTGATTTTTTTCTTGGAGGGAGTTGACATTAGATTTCCTACGGCATGCAAATAGGGTCTTCAGCCCAACAAGTCTACACCGACCCTCTGAAGTGTAATCCACCCAGACCCATTCCCCTACCCTATAATTACCCCTGACTAATGCATCTAACACTATGGGCAACTTAGCATAGCCAATTCACCTGACCTGCACATCTTTAGGATTGTGGGAGGAAACCAGTGCACTTGGAGGGAACCCACGCAGACACAGGGAGAATGTGCAAAATCCACACAGACAGTCACCCAAGGCTGGAATCAAACCTGGGTCCCGGGCGTTGTGAGGCAGCAGTGCTAACCACTGAGCCAAAGTTGAGGATGACCAGTTGAGAAAAACCAGGCAAAGCAAACAGTACTAAAACTGTTGTGTGTCTATTTGTCACTGCCCTCAGACCCACATCCAGAAAGGGAAGTGCACATGTCTCACTTATTCAGAAGATTAGTGTAAGTGCTTGATTGCCCACTGGAAGCTGGAATAGAAAATGTAATGATATGAATAAATATGTAAAGAGCTGGCTAGCAGTAATGCTGGTGAACACTTTGCAAGCATCACATTTTAAAATGTATTAGGATTTAAGTGCAACTGCATGACAGAAGGATTCAGCAATGATCAAACACTTAAAAGCATAACATACTGTAATTTTACTCCTAATACTGTGTCATGCTGAGACACAAGGAGTTTACACCTGAAGTTTTGAATAATTATGGTAATGAGCTTACACTAGAGAAGTTAATATTATTTAAACTTGAAATTCAGGTGGGTTTTAAAGCAATACCAACCAAATTAGTATTAATTTAGACCTGAAGGCAAAAATCAACTCCAGTCTCATCTATATTCACAGCTATGTGATATAATATTTAAACTGTGCATTGTTGTCCCTTTACAGCAAAGGCTGACTCAAACCCTCCACAAACAATGTGCACTGAGTAGGAGGGTGCTTGTGAAATATCCAATTCGAACATGAAGATGCATGATAGCAGCAATATAATAATGTCTTTCAGGCAAGATATTTGTCAACGAAACTGGGTTTGGTTGGCTTGCAATTTCAGTTCTACAGCTTGTGTTTGACTTAACACCATCAGAATATGTCTGCATGGGGCAATAAATCTTTCCAGTTTACAGTGCAATTGTCAATCCTAGCTCAAATTGCTCACGGAAGTGTGCCCATTATAACAGGAGATTTTGTGTACAGATTTCTAGCTCATCGTACTTTGAACCAGTATAAAAGCAATGGTTATCACTGCTGCCTCACAGTGCCAGGGACCTGGATTCGATTCCAGCCTTGGCCAACTACGGTTATGGAATTTGCATGTTCTCTCTGCACCTGTAAGGCTTCTGCCCAGTGCTCTGATTTCCACCCACGGTCCAAATATGTGCAAATTGGGTGGCCATGCTAAATTGTGCAGGTTAGGTAGATTAGCTCTAGTAAATGCAAGGTCATGGAGATGTGTTTTGTGGTGGTGGAGGTGGGGGGGGGGGGGGGGGGGCAGGGGGCTGCTGAGTGTGGGTGGGATGCTTTTCAGAAAGTCAGGAGACTTGATGGGCTGAATGGTCTCTTTCTGCACTGTAAGGATTCTATGATCATGGAAACTATTCAAACTGAGTAGAACTTGCATATAAATTTCTAAAAACATTACCATGGGATTTGCTGATTTGCTTCAGAAAAAAGCCATCCTAATTGAGTAAAACCTCTACCTCCATCATTTAATGTTGCCCACAAACCAAGATGAAATAAATAAAATAATCAATTTTAAATTTACCCAGCTCCCTGTAAGCCCTTATCTTGGACCTGACAGACCATTCCCATTTCTCCTCTCCTGCACATCAAACTCATATCCTTTGACTTTCTGTAGAATCAGAGGAATGAGCAGTGTCATTTTTGACAAAAGAAAAACCACAGCATATGGAATGAGAAAACATCTAACCTTCCTCTCCACAGGCCGCGTATTGCCTCCTTTCCTGAGCAGCATTTAAAAGCAAACTAGGTCAGAGAATTGGGGCAAGTATTGTTGCCTTCACTACATTTTACATGAAACCATATACACTCATTTCTAATTTTAAAATTATTCTGGTGTAGCCACTAGAGAAATTTTTTTTCTGCATCTGTGCTATTGAATTCTTTGAACATTCTGTACATGTTGATTGTGTAAGATAATAGGTCTGAAATTCAGTCCTCATAATTCATAATATTGCTTACTCTGACAATGTCACACACAGTCTGTGGGTGGAGACGAGTTCTATTTGAGCTTTCAGAGGGAGCAGATGTATCTACACCAACTCCCTAAAGTCCTCGTACTTTGTCTCACCAAATGTAATTGTACTTATTTCTATCATATAATAAACTTTCTTGCTATCTAAGAATGGTGCCTCCTCTATTGATACTTTATGGTGGTTAATCACTCACCACTATATGGGACAGAGTCAAAGTGAAGACAAGGGAGGATTGGTCGCAGCAAACTATTGTAAACAACCATTACCATATACTTGTAGAGGCGACAATTCCAACAAGGTACCAAAAGAAGTCATCCAAAAAATATCACAACCTCATTCAAATTTTAAACTCAAGATAACCCAAAACAAGTCCATGTGCAACAAAAACAGAAATTGTTGGAGAAACTCAGCAGGTTTGGCAGCACCTGTGGAGAAAAAGTAGAGTTGACGTTTTGAGGCCAGTGACCCTTCCTCAGAATTCCAGTTCCACCTCAATTTCCCAGCAATTTATGCTTGAGTTTATAACTTACAGCATCTGCGGTTCTTCATTGTTTTTGTTGTTAAATCCACTGCAATCTGAGTTTATAATTTAATCCTTTAAATCCTAATGTCTTATTCTCATGAGGAAATGTTCTGCATGATCCTTTCCAATTGCCAAAGGTTTTGCATAAGAACTCCAGAATATCATTACGCTGTGATATTTCCAGCATTCATGCTCCAAACATTTGCCCTCTGTCACACCTTTGTTCAGTCTTAGTTCCTTATGAAGCTCATGTTCTATAGAACATCTGATGATCTTATCGATACTTTCCCTTAGATTTCTCTCTGCACTTACTCAGATTTGATCCATGTTTGCTGTGACCACAAAGCAAGGTACTAACACTACCTGATCACTGCTCCACAAATCAGCTGGTGAAATGTTATCTGCCTTTTGTAGAGGTTGAAGATGGATCTCCTTCACCAGTTCAAATCATGGAAGTGAGTGTTTGATAACAAAGTCTTCCACAGTTCAACAAAACTCCTGTACAGAGTAGTTATCATCCCTATATGCTTGTGCTGCGGCGGTACTTAGACTGTGTACCAGTAGAACATGAGAGTGCTGGAAAGATTCCACCTGCAACCTCTCACCCCACCCCCGCCCCCAAATTCTCTGGATTCAGGGGTAGAACTAATGATATTATCCTTCTCAAAGCCCATTCCACAAGCATTCAGGTAAACCTGCCATGAAACTTTCACAAGCTAAATGCTGTTAGCAAGATTTATTTTAAATGTTGGGGTTTCTTATCCTCCCACCTGAGGAGGTGACAGGGAACATAGCTCCTTGAAAGTGGAGTCGCAGGTAGATAGGATAGTGAAGGAGGCATTTGGTATGCTTTCCTTTACTGGTCTGAGTACTGAATATAGGAGTTGGGAGGTCATGTTGTGGCTGTACAGGACATTGGTTAGGCCACTTTTGGAATATTGCATGCAATTCTGGTCTCCCTCCGAAAGGAAGAATGTTATGAAACTTGAAAGGGTTCAGAAAAGATTTATGAGGATGTTGCCAGGGTTGAAGGGTTTGAACTACAGGGAGAGACTGGATATGCTGGGGCTGTTTTCCCTGGAACATCGGAAGCTGAGGGATAATCTTATTAAGGTTTATAAAATCATGAGGGGCATGGATACGGTAAATAAACAAGGTCTTTTCTGTGGGGTGGGAGAGTGCAGAACTAGAGAGCATAGGTTTAGGGTGAGAGAGGAAAAATTTAAAAGGGACCTAATGGGCAACTGCGTCATGCATAGGGTGGTGCGTGTATGGAATGCGCTGCCAGAGGAAGTGTTGGAGGCTGGTACATTACAACATTTAAAAGGTATCTGGATAGGTATATGAAGATGAAGGGTTTAGAGGGATAATGACCAAGTGCTGGCAAATGGGACTAGATTAGGTTCGGATATCTGGTCAGTATGAACAAGTTGGACTGAAGGGTCTGTTTCCAAGCTGTACATCTGTGTGACTCTATACCCCTGCCAACACTGTGCAGCTATTCAACCTTTGGTGGGGTGTTAATTGGCAAAGAGTGAGATATGAACTACTATCTAAGGGAACTGAATTGGTTCGAAACTCCAAATTTCCAGCAGCGCCCAGTTTGAGTAGTGGCAACTGCTGCTACTACAGCCACTCCCCAAAGAAGACAGGGTCACGGAGGGGTTGAAGGGAAGTTCAAGATATTGGTAGGACCTGCCTGACAGGACCTGGTAAAGGGAATGAGAGAGTGAGGGAGAGTCTGAGAGGCCAGTGCCTCTGGAAGAATTAGAGAGATGTGATTTCGGGATGGATACTTCTGGTGATCACAAGGAGAAACTTGGCAAGATCTGCTCACAAAACTGAACATCCAGACAAGCAGACTGGGTGGGCCTTACCTCTTGAATGGAGTAGAGTGGTGAAATGGGGGTGGGATGAGGCATTTCAGTTGCCATTATTTGGCCACTAGCGAGCCTCAGTGGGCCCAACTCTATTCAGGCTGCTTGACCCCTCTGCCCACTGCCATAAAATGTTTGACATGCCAGGTGAGGGCATACTACCTCCCATCTCCAAACCTGCTGGCAGGGCACCATAAAATTCTATTCTGTATCCAAATGATCAAAAACCACCTTCCCAACCAACTCTGGTCTTAACTCTCAAATGGCCAATGTTTCAGGGAAGGACAATTTAAACACTTCAAAGGCATTCTGAAAATCGCCGAGAATGTAGCAAAGTGACCGTTTTACCTGCTTGCTATTATTCAGAAAGACGAACAATTGTCCATCAAGCTATATCACATGTCTGAGTCACAATACAAAACAACCTTGATTATCAGAGTGAGACAGGCGGGGAGTATTTTGTTTAGATAACTGATTGTTCGGATAATCCGAAATTCAAATAATTGATGTTCGGATAACCAAGGTTGTTCTGTATTTAAATGGTGAGGCAGAATGAAGGGAGAAACAGAATCAGATCTTGCACTCCAGATCCACTATCACATCGGATGTCCTGCATCATGTGCTCAAAGAGCTGTAGGTTGGGAATTGACTTGTTCAGTCCCATGTAGATCTATGCCAGAAACTCATGCCTCTCAGTGCACACAGTCCATGAATTAAGGAGGAACTGAAATCAACATCTCAATGCCATTACAAAACAATTCCAAGTGCAAAAATTATTTAATACTAACATTCAGCCAAACTCAATACACCACTTAGCAACTTATAATATATAATTAAATTTCTGTAATGTTAAGCCACTCAACACAGACCATCTGTTTCACATTTAAGATGTTAAAGAATAGAATTATGAATGCTTATGGATTTTAGTCCTTCTTTAACAAAGGTATGTTACCCTGTCTGTCATCTATTCCATTTGTTTCCTTACAGTAGGAATGGACATAAAAAAGGAAGACACAGACAGAGAGCAAGGGCAAATGGCTTTCATCAGAAATGTTGTTAGGGTCACCTTCATTGTGCTCAATTTCAGGTTTATTAACCAGCTATAACTTCATCTCGCCAGGGAATCCTGGTTAGTTCAAGCAGCTCTGTGCTGAGTTGTGTATCTCAGAATCTTATCACTGCTTAAATCATTTGAACCCCTAACCTGCAACAAAAGGCAATGCTTTGTTAGTAGTGAAAGCATTGAAGCAGCTACTATCGAAAAACAAAATTCAAGCAATTCGGCTCTGGCTGTGGCCCAAGGGAACGCTAAAATAACAGCCAGTCACAAGAATTACTGTTTGCAATATCTTCTGATAGATTCTCTCTGCTACTGATTTGAGGCACTATGGAGCTTACTTGATCTTGTCACTTTCCCATTACTGCTAAATGTAGGGAGCATAGTCAGGGGCCATATGCTAGACTGTAGTATCCTAGAAACAGTCACTCTGAGAGGAGTCAGGTATGGGGTAGGATATCTATAGCTAGAGGGAGACAGGGAAGATTGTTTAATTTACAAACAGCAGACAGACAGTCTTTGGCAAATTCCATGCAACTTCAACAATGTAAGCAAATTTTCAATGGCCTTGCTATTCAAGCAAGATAGAAAGCTGGACTAGTTCTGAGGGTCACTAGACTCAAAACATTAACTGTGTTTTCTCTGCACAGATACTGCCAGACAGGCTGAGCTCCTCCAGCAATTTCTATTTTTGTTTCACACTTCCAACATCTAAAGTTCTTTGTTTTACATGAGAAAGCAGGACTAGTTTTGGTTTTCACAGTAAGATAGCTACAAAATTTAAAACTCCCTCCAAGCAAAAGAATTTAACAAGAATCAAGGAGGTGAATGTCCAGTACTCCAAGCCAGAGAAATTTTACAATCATAAGAAATAACAGCACTGAAATCAAACAATGGCTCCATTGTGGTTATATGCAGGTGCCACAAGAACAATCGGTTACATTTATCTCGCACTTCATTATCATCAGGACATTACACTGTGTTTCACAGCTACTTGTGGAATATTTCCCACTGTATTGTGGGTAAAAATGGTAACCAGGTTACAGGCAGGCCTGCAATGTGAATTTACAGCCTTCTGCCTTGGAGGCAATAGGGGGACCACCCCAGAAGGAAAAATTGGTGAAATTTGCAAACGAGATGTACTTGTCCTGTTCATTTCAAAATAGAGACAAAGGAGATCACAAACTAAGATGATTACAAATGGATTTTGCACCATGAGTCTGTTTAATTTATTTGGCAGCAATCTTTCGCGTTTAAACTGCCAACTTGTTTCAGATCACCCTGGCTTCTTAACATTTGAGAATTTTTTTTTAATGCAGCCCCACCTTGCCTCCTGTAACCCATAGATTCTCTCTCGAATACTTGCTGAAAGAATAGAATTAGAAATACAGAAACAAAACTCATAATCTGAATACTATTCATGTCAAAAAGCCTGTGATGTGGAGTTACCACTAGGAATCCTTTATATAAAGATATCTTTCTGGATTGCAATGGCTAATTCATTGATGGATGTGGGTGTTATATTTCAGAAAACCAATTAAGAGGACAGAACTGAAGCATAATTGTTACACAATTATAATCTTTTATGTACAGAAACAATCACCACAGTTGTACCTTTTCTGATGAAGGGCTTCTGTTCAAACGTTGATTCTCCTGTTCTTCAGGCGCTGCCTAACTGGTTGTGCTTTTCCAGCACCACACTCTTCAACCCTTCCAAAATGCCAACAACCATAGACACAGTCTGTTCCAAAGTTTAAGTAACTTTTAACTTTCTTCTTCCTTTCTACCTTCTTAAGATTTTGTACCTTGGTACTTGGACCTAAGGTGGCACCATGTATTGCAACACTGTACACTTTTCACTGTACTCCTGTACTTTTATACTTGTACATGTGACAATAAGATCTAAGTAAATAATGCCCATTACCAGAACATAATAAAATACTGAATTAAGATATCCTTAACATGAGCATTATTGGTGACATTTTTTGTTAATCCCTAAATATCCTTGAGAACAGGGTGGTGAAATGCAGCAGACTTGCCATGTAAGTGCACTAGTGTTACTGTTAGATAGAGAGTTCTGGGATTTACAGCCAGCAACAGTGAAGGAGTTATACTGCATTTGCCTGTCAGGCTGGCGTGTGTCAGGGTAGTGTGTGCCTTGAGGGAACTGGAGCTGGACTCAGTCAGCAAATTGACAGCATTACATCACATGACTTACTTCTGCCTATACGAAAGCAGTATTTTGTGATGCCAGATGAAACAATGTATCCACTACATTCTCTAAAAAAAAAATCTTTCATGAAAATACATTCTATATGAAAACAAGGACATTAAATGTAAGGATTGCAAACATTTCAGAATGGAGGACTTTCCATGCTTTTCTACTCCAGTGTCAACATCATCAAGTATTTCTAGCTTAATTATAGATTAAGTGGCATGTGTGGTAAAGGTTTCTCGATTTCACAGACAGTGGTTGTAAATTTAAAACATTTCCGCAATTGTATCTTCTTGGTTTATGCATATGCATTAGGTTCAGAGCACAGAAGATGGCTACAATTTTGCAATCAGGGCAAAGATTGGTTCACATCTTCAATCTGATGTTTACTTGCTGGAAAGCCAGAAATGTCAACTTCTGGTGCACAATTATTTAGAAAGCCCACGTTCCTCCACAATAGTTTCAGTGACAACACCTTTTACAAGAAAATGAGTTCATTTATTTCAAGAGCTGTTCACAAGCAATGCCATGTGAGATCCATACTCATGGCAAGGGCTTTAATATCACATATTGCAGAAGGTAGGACTGCGCTCAGATGGCATTGTTTCTCTTGAGTGCCAAAACATGTAAACGCTTTTAAGCAAGCAGAAGTTTTGTTCAATATGTTTTGGCCTGAAAGTCAAATATTAATGCTTATAAATGTTCCTGCCCCAGTTCAAAAGCACTTAGGATTCAAAACTAGCTTATTTTCTATTTTGTTTTTAATTTTTTTTATCTGTTTAAAAAAAGGGAATGCTTGGTGTGCACAGGCATACTATTTTTAATGTTTTACTAGTAACTCATTTCTCATGATTAAACTTTATTTATTTTGCATATATTAGGAATTAAAGGGCCTCCAAATTGGCCAAGTTCAGTGTCTTAAACAGTATCACTGGTTTAGGAAGAGATTAGCATATCTTGGTAAAGGAGTTGAAACTTGAGCTACTATGGGCAACTGCAAAATCATTATTCTGGATTAGTGGTGCTGGAAGAGCACAGCAGTTCAGGCAGCATCCGAGGGGCTTCGAAGCTCCTTGGATGCTGCCTGAATTACTGTGCTCTTCCAGCACCACTAATCCAGAATCTGGTTTCCAGCATCTGCAGTCATTGTTTTTACCTTGCAAAATCATTAAGCAGCTGAATACCACTTAAATACTCATTTGCATTCCTTAAACAGGCTGCAGGGGATCTTGATGTATAGATCTTATCCTAATAGTAACCAGCTGACTGGGAGTTAGTCGTTTGAGCAACTTAAAGGCTTGCTCTCAAGTTTTACTGTTTACTTGGGGCTGCAGATTGGAAGAAGTTTTTAGACACACATGAGGATACTTGCTGACCATCTAAAGACTTCAAAAATACTTTTTCAAGCTTTATTCTCGATACTGTTGGAGGACTTAACTTTAAGAGAATAAATATCATGCTCCTTTATCTTCTTGGACATTTGGGAGAAGTTTCCTGCAGAAAAGATATGCAAACTTTAAAGATGTCAAAGTAAGGTGGATTGGCCATGCTAAATTACCCATGTTGTTCAGGCATGTGTAAGTTAGGAGCATTAGCTATGGGAAATGCAACGTTAAAGAGATAAAGGTAGGGGGATGGGTCTGGGTGGAATGCTGCTTGGAGGGTCATTGTGGGATTGTTGGGCCAAATGGCCTGTTTCCACACTGTATGGATTCTAAAAGGAGTAATTGGCCATTTGGATCTTATGGGAAGCAATCACACCACCACCTGCTCGTGAGACAGAAACAGACAGCATGATGGACCACTACAATTTCATCCCCTTTCCTCTTCACCTCTTCTACCACGACTTCCAGCTCCATGTTACAGAACCTGTGCACTTCCACATTTAATCTCAGCCGCCATGTATCAACCAGTCCACGTCACACCTTTGATGGAAGTGAGTGACTGCAATCCACTGCTATACAAAAATTCATGTAATTAGTGTTAGTTAAATCTGGAGGTGTTTTTGTTTCAGCATCACCAAGTGAAAGACCTCCAATTTAAGACTTGATGAAGAGGAATTTCTTCTCTCAGAGGGTAGTGAGTTTTTGCAATTCTGTGTTACAGGTAAATTCTTGGAAAGATAGAAGGAAAACAAAGGACTGCTTTGTGGAGATAAATAAGAGAGATAAATACAATGGGTAAAAGATACAAATTATATTAAGTATTACACAGAAGAAATACAAAATGGAAACAGGTCATTTGCCAGATCCATCAACACTATTATTTCACTGCTCTGTGAACAACTGGTCTTAATTTAATCTAGCTACCATGTTTCTATATTCTGCATCATTTTACTTTCAGCGACCAATCCAATTTAACCATGACTATTGACATTGTTTCATCTGGACTAGCAAGCCTGCAAGTGAATTTCATAGTCTTACAACTAAGAGTATGACAAGGATTCTACTGCATCAGAACCTGCTTCCAAGCAGTTCACCTATTTATGTCTTCCCTGTCCACTACTTTCATAATCTTGCAAACTTCTGATGTATCATCCTATATTCTGGACTGTTCTCCTAAGAAAAGAGCCTTCAAACCTTTCTACATATTTGTATTTATTCGTACCAATCATCATCTTTTCACTGTCCCCTCTGCTGTCTCAATTATTGCTCCTATAATTATGGAATATAATACTGCACTCAATACTCTGTTTTCTCATTAAGGAATTAGATATGTTCATCATTACCTCTTCGTTTTTATTTTCCATACCTCATTGGGTAGAAATGCGTTCTTCTTTTTTACTAGCCTTATAAACTCGATGAACTGTCTTTAAGAGCCCTGTAGCCTGGCCATGCAAACCTTTCTGATCTGTCTGCATCATTTCAAAGCATAATTGGTATGTTCTATAAAATAAAATGTTTCACTTCATAATTACTACCATTGAATTCCATTAATCTGTTAGACTGTAACCCACTAACCTTCCTATCTTTGCAATATACAAAGCAAAGGAATGTTTGAAATAGTCATAGAGATATACAGCATGGAAACAAACTCTTCAGTCCAATTTGTCTGTGCCTACCCGATATCCTAAATTAAGCTCGTCCCATTTGCCAGCACATAGCCCATATCCCTCTAAACCCTTCCCATTCATATACCCATCCATGCCTTTTAAACTCTGTAATTGTACTGGCCTCCACCACTTCCTCTGGCAGCTCATTCCATACACGCATCACCCTCTGCATGAAAACATTGTCCCTTAGGTTGCTTTTAAATCTTTCCCTTCTCACCCTAAACCTATGCCCTCCAGTTCTGGACTCCCCAACCCAGGGAAAAGACTTTGTCTATTTACCTTATCCATGCCTCTCATGATTTTTATAAACCTCTATAAGATCACTCCTCAGCCTCTGACACTCCAGGGAAAACAGCTCCAGCCTATTAAGCCTCTCCCTGTAGCTCAAATTCTCCAACACTGGCAACATCCTTGTAAATCTCATCTGAAACCTTTCAAGTTTCACAACATCCTTCCTATAGGAGGGAGACCAGAATTGCCGATATCCTGTACAGCCGCAACATGACCTCCCAACTCCTATACTCAATGCTCTGACCAATAAAGGAAAGCATACCAAACGCCTTCTTCACTATCTTGTCTACCTGTGACTCTCCTTTCAAGGAACTATGAACCTGCACTCCAATGTCTCTTTGTTCAGCAATAGTGCCCAGAACCTTACCATTAAGTGTATAAGTCCTGCCCTGATTTGCCTTTCCAAAATGCAACACCTCACATTTATCTAAATTAAACTCCATCTGCCACTCCTCGGCCCATTCACCCATCTGATCAAAATCCTGTTGCACTTTGAGATAATCTTCATCGCTGTCTACTAAACCTCCAATTTTGTTGCCATCTGAAAACATACTAACTATACCTCCTATGTTCACATCCTAATCATTCCTATAAATCCTAATCATTTATATAGCAGTGGACCCAGCACCAATCCTTGTGGCACATCACTGGTCACAGGTCTCCAGTCTGGAAGGCAACCCTCCAACCAACACCCTCTGTCTTCTACCTTCAAGCCAGTTCTGCATCCAAATGGCTAGTTCTTCCTGTATTCCATGTGATCTAACCTTGCTAACCAGTCTCCCATGAGGAACCTTGTTGAATGCCTTACTGAAGTCCATGTAGATGAAGACCATAGAAATCTTAATTAAAAACAAAAAAATGTTAGAAATAGCAGGTCAAGCAATATTTGGGCAGAGAGGAGCCATGTTAAGGTTTCAGGTTAATGATCTTTCAAGAAGCTGCTTTTGAACTTGAAAGAATTCGAAAGAATACCTCACTCTGGTACCAGCTGCAAATTTTGATCACAGACTCTTTAACCTCACCCAAGTCATTAATATACAGTGAATGCATATTGTGAAACATGACTAGCCACTTCCAGTTACCCTGGAATGCCAGCTATGACTGCTGCTAGGTTTTCCAATTTACCCACTCTCAGCACTTCAAAAGCTCAGAAGTCCAGGATAATTTAAAAATATATATCTTTGAAGGATTGAAGGGACTCCATCATTTTTCCCCAGGCATTCAGGAAAGCAATAGTGGTGTTATAATACATTGCAGGTGGATTTCTCATGAAACACCTCATGGTAAATTACAGCATGCATTCACAGTCTCAGGAGACTGAGACTCCGACAAAAGAGAGATTCCAGGTCCTGGCCTTGCTCTGCATCAGTGCCACATACACAATGCAACTGTCAAATGTAGATGAGCTAATTAGCCCAAGAGGGATTCAGAGACTAATGAGCAGTGTCAAGAATGGTCCAGAGTCTGGACATTGAGCTCATGGGCCATTTGAAAAGGCAGACAGTAGTTGGACCTGCCACTTGCTGTAGAAATGTCTGCACAGGAAGCCTATCAGGACCATGCCAGCTTTGGACATGTAGACAAGTAAGGAGGGCCCCCAGATCATCCTCACCAAGGTCATGGCTGAGAGACAGGAGGCTTTGTTCCTAGCCTGCATCTGAAAACCATATCTCCCCTCCCCCAGGGGACCAACAAGAGATAGCTGGGGGTTAGCAGTAACTGTATGAGTAGGTCAATATCAGTTTCATGCCACAAGTATTTCAATAGCTTTAAAGGATCTGGGACACTGGAGTAACAGCTCTTTAACTCTGCATACAGATAAACACAAGCGAAGACAGCAGACTGGGCATCCATTGTGCTTCAGCCGCATCAAGGAAACATTGGCCATCAACATGTGGGGTAGAAAAGTGAAGAGAACACTTTCAACAGCTCATGGTTAATGTCATTCTGTGAGAATTGTGGAAGGCCAGTTTACTTATGCTTCATTGTCTCTGCATCCAGTAGAGGTGTGTTCACAATGCCTGGGAGATGGCACGCACAGGAACCACAGTGTCGGGGAGGAGACAGCACTGGAGATCGTGTGCATCCTATCACATTACCCCATCAGTGATGGTGAGCCTCGAAGCCAAGAAGGGGAGGCTCATCTGACAGCCCCGCCCTCAGATGAAGGGCTTGAATTATACCCGCCACCACATGTGCACAATTGCTATGCACTGCTGAATTATCCCAGTTTTCATTAACTCCTTCATCATCTTATCCCTCCTACATTGTCTGCAGCCGGAAAACCATAGAGTGATGCAACATAGATGGCAGTGGCCTCCTCTGGTGGGGGTGGGGATGGGAGTGGGGATGCCGGGGCATTACCGGAAAACAGGTGTTGGCTGAGGCAAGGTTGGCTGTGGGCAATCTGTTTCAGAGGACCAAGGGTAGACACAGTCATCCAGTGCTGGGTAGAGATAGAAATAAGGAAATTGTATTTTCAAAGATCTGCAAGGCTGTACAGTTCCAGAGGCAGACAATGGAGGAGCACATTTGATCTGTGAAGGCTTAGGAATTTGAAAGGATGAGCTCTTCCACTGAGAGAGGGGGATCCCTCCTGGAAAGCCATTTGCAGTAGCTCTCTGAGTGTGTGCAAGTTATGTACTGAAAGAGAATTTTCCGGAACCTGGAATTCTCAATGTCACTGAGGAGACAGACATGCTTGGATGCCAGTTAAATTCCAGCCCGTATCCTCATGAAGAACTGAACAGCACCATGACAGGGCTGACACTGTCTCAGAGTTTAAGGAGGAGGCCACACCTCATGGGACAGGCCCCATCCCTCACTTTCTCTGCCCAGAGACTGCCCCTGCAATGAGGTGGCACAGGAGTCTGGCCAGGATACCTTACAAACATCTCCAAGTTGTGGACAGAAGCAAAGGTCATGTCAACTGGCTGTAAGTAGAATGGTACAGGCTGCCTCCATCACATCCAAAGCTATTCAGGAAGAGGCATTATGAAGGAGCAGTTGTGACACATGCCTTCAGCTGTATTTGATGGGTCACCATGGGTGAATTTATGTTTCTTATCATCTTTGATTGATTTTTATTACAATAGTATATTTTGATGACATTGTTCCACCTTCTGGGTGTGAATGGACTGTAAACAAGACTGGGCAAAAGTGAGGACTGCAGATGTTGGAGATCAGAGTCTAGATTAGAATGGTGCTGGAAAATCACAGCAGGTCAGGCAGCATCCGAGGAACAGGAAAATTGATGAGCTCCCCTCCCCCCTCCCATTTATCTCTCCACCCTAGAGGATCCCAGCCTCAGTCCTGACCAAAATGTTGATTTTCCAGCACCACTCTATTTTTGACTGTAAACAAGGCTGGGCAGGCAGAGTTAGGGCCTGGGTGGTGCTTTGTTCCAGGTGCCTGATCTGTGGTGGAGGGTGATGTTGGGGTGGTTTCTCCATACTTTATGTCTTTGGGTGACAAAGGCATTATCCAGATGTGTGTGCTTGCTGAGTAATTTAGCTACTGGATTGATCGTGTTTACCAATCAACTGCATTAGAACTATCAATTGCCAAGAGGGCTGTGATTATATCTGGATGTGTAGTTCCTCAGAAGCATCCTTTTCTCCTCCTTTTGCTTTTGGTCGCTCATCGCCGCCTCCTCCTCCTCCTCCTCCTCCTCCTCCTCTGCTAAGGCACAGTGGTGTATCAGTGCCTCTTCAACCTCTTGGCAATGACCATGTTGTGGGGTGCTCAGCAATGTGAGACATTCCACTTGACTCATATTGGAGCACACCACCCAAACATTCAAGACAGCACAAGCCTATCTTTCAAATGATAATGGTCTGTTTGATTCAGGTTCTGGTAAATAGATGGCTCTGTTTGCAACACCTCTCTATTTCCATGACTAGATACTGGATTAGGAGTTAGGAATCACCTCTTCCAGGGATAACTATTATCCAGCAGATTGTCACTCATGGATTCTGGGTGTTGGTCTGAAAAGGTATAGCACCTATGCACCTAGGAGCACAAAGAAATCCTAACAGCTGCCTGAGACCATACTTACAAGATGGATTTCCTGTGCTGACAGACCAGCTGGACAGTCAGTATGTGGAACACCTAAATTAGCAGCAGTAATAGGCCAGTTGGCCCCGCGAACCTGCTCTGCTATTCAATAAGGTCATGGTTGATCTGCTTACTCCATGTTCCTAAATACCCTGATAACCTTACCCACGCTTGCTTACCAAAAATCAATCTACCTCTGCCTTCAAACATTCAGAAGGTCTGCTTCCAGAACCTTCTGAGAAACACAGTTTCAAAGATTCACAATCCTCTTTGAGAAAAAAAAGACTACATCATCTCTGTCTGGTTTGGGTGTACCATACCTTTGTAAAACGTGGTCCCTGATTCTCAATTTGCCTGCAAGGTGACACATCCCTCCTGCATCCGTGCTGCTAAGCCCCCTCATCTGGTTGGAAGGTCTGTTGTTTGCATGAAGGCAACAAGTAGCAATCAATGATGCTTTAATCAAAGGGAATCTATTGATGGCAGCAAATCTCAATGCCCTCTATGCTTGTGTTGGCCCTTTAGTCAAAAATATACGTATCGTCCTGCCCTTCAGAAAAGGTCGTCCAGACAGTACCTGTCATTCTGATGACTTCTGTCTGGGTGACATCATCCAGGTCCATGGCCGATTTTGGGATGCATAAAAGTTCATGCCATAGTGATCTTGATGGTTGCATATAGAAATCTGCCACTGGGATTACCAAGCATCAAGCCATTGGGATTGCAAAGTATTGAGTCACTGGGATTACAAAGTATCAAGCGATTATGGGCAAGAGATCAATTATCCAAGGCCACCTGCCTGGATAGGTAGAAACCCCTCCAGTGCTAATGAAGTCCAAGAAGCAACTGTTTTTGGGAGATAAAGTTTCTGTCTTGGGGAGCGTCATCTTCTCTTCGCAATCGCTCACTGTGGTCCTCTAACATCTCCTTGACCAGGCTGAGATGTCTGAGGGATAGAATGCATGATGGACCACATCAATTATGCCAGAGAAAGATTGGGCATAGTGGTGACACAATGGATAAAACATCAGTGAACCATTAGCCTCGGCCAACAAGGGGGAATCAAGTGAAATGGGAGCAGTCAGGAATATGGACTTAAAGCCACAATCAATAATATTATGGATCAGACCAGACCCCCTCAAAAGATTTTAAGAAGACAGCCGAAACCCTAACCTTTTCTTATTTTACAGGTAGATATGAAGTGCCATGTTCCAGGTGTGATGTGACTAGTCATTCTGGTATAACATGCGTTTTGTTAACACAAATTGGCTATAACATGATTGATGAATTGTGGAAACTGTGTGGATAAAGCAAACTTTCTACTGAATGGGTATAGCTATTTTCTACAGCGATTATGTACAGGACAATTGTCTATAGCAGTTTTCCATAGCGTGATTTTCAATAGTACTGAGTTGCAGAGGAATGCAAGTGTCACACTATAGCAGAATGACCTTTCCTTGACATTCAGCAAAACACCATTTATTTAAACACTATAGTTAAAATACAAACAAACAAAAGAAAGAGGAACTTAGAATAACATAACTATTGGAAAACATAACTGAATAATAGGTTTGGTACCGATTACTAATTAACTGTTCCAATATAGTAAGATCCCATAAACACACCCCTTGGCAAAAAGGTAAATTCAGACACAGATTCTTATGGACAGTTCCCCAATCCAGGATGAAGAAACATCAAGAGAAAATTCAGGAGCTGTCACAACCAAGAGACATTCACGAAAGCTTTCAACTCTTTTGAGACCCAAAACAGCTTCTGACGTTACCGAAAAACCAAAACCTAGAAATCTGGTTCTGTGAGAGCTGGCCACATCTGTTCCTGCTGCTTCCATTGTTCCAGCTTTAAAAAAAACCTGAAAGCCTCACAAGTTGTTTTATTAAGTAGTCTTAAAGTAGCCAGTTTGGTACCTCTGCCTTACAACCTCCTAAAAAAAGGGGATAAAATAACCTTTTAAAGTATGGTCACAGTAAGCCATGATGTTATGGAATAGCAATGCAGCATCACTGGGTCAAATGGCCTACTCCAGCTTCATATTTCCAGTGATCAATCAAACCATGAGTCTTATAGTTGGGAATACAGAAAAGTAAATCTATTTCAGGTATATCGGGAGATCTAAAATTCTCCAGCTTGAATTGCATACAGCACAACACTCAGGAGTGAAGAAAATTGCATGGCGCAACCTTTTACTGTAAGCTCCACAAGTATCAAAGATTTAGAAACATCAATCACTCAGGGAGTTTTCACACCACTAGGAATTCAAGTTGCTGTCATTTTTTCAAGAAGGAACAATTTCTCGTTGGCTGCTTTCAACTTCTGATTATCTTAGATTCTGTCTACGAGCAAATGACCTTCAACTGTATTCAGGAAGGCAGAGCAATTAGACCTTGAAGACTTAACAAGGACACAAAGTTACACACTACTTTAGCAATCAATATATTCTCTCTGACATGGCATGTTCCTTGCCTCAAAGATATGTACCATATAGTATACCATAAGCAATGTTATAAGAGATGTGTTGCTGATGTTATCTATTGATAATAAAACAGCTGCAAATTTTAAAACCTACTGGAATGTTTTATATGCTGTGAACCCCCTTCAATATAATATAAATAATATATATATTTATATATACTGGCTGTTACCGTGTTCTGCAAGCACATCACAGCAAAATGCTTTGAATGACACAACAGGAGGCCATTTCTTTCAAATTATAAAAGCAAAAATCAGTAGCTAAAAATGTTGGACATGGTTCAGAATCAATCTTGCCTGACGTCTTGCTGTCTTGCCTGCTCAGGCTTCTGCAGCGTGACATTTAAAGTAAATCCGCGATGGGCAGGTCACGGACTAGAAAAAAAACGCTGTCAGCTTAGGTCACACATGCCAATCATCCGCTGTGAAAGGAAGGCTTGTTACAATGAGCAATTGTAATTATTTGATTGACAATAAATGTATAATTAAAAGTACAATAATCTGTCTCCTGACAGGAAATCAACATGAGTACTACTTGGGGTGTCAATTCTGATTGGAAGTAATTCGGAGATTTGATTAAGTGAAGCTTGATCATATGGTTGTGATTTGTAAATATCATTCCATTTATCTTGTAAATGCTGGGTCGCCAGTAGTTGATTGTATATGTTCTGAACAGACATTTAGAAATATCTTTATTCACAGGGAAGGGTCTGTAGGTAGGGACTGTCTTTCAAGATTCTCGGAAATTTGCTGAGTACCTTTCGGACGGTTCCACGCCATCACTCTGAAGTGAGGCTTTCTAAGAACTCATTCCCTCTCCTCATTGAGAGCTGAACTCTCTTCGACACAATTTTTCTCTACCATCCAGAGGAATTAGATTCTCTGACACCCTGTCACTGATGAGTTTGTGAGTTCTGTGACCCCTTTCCCCACGATGGGTCTGTCAGTTCTAAGACCTCTCTCCCCCACAACGGGTTTGTGAGTTCTGTGACCCCTCTTTCCCACGATGGGCCTGTGACCCACTTCCCCCTATACTGACGGGTTCTGTGATCCCAAGCCCAAGACGTATTTGAACTCTGTGACCTCCTTTTCCTGAAGAGCTGACTGAGTTCTATGAACCCCCTAACCACAACTCTTCCCGCACACCTACAAGGAAAGTGTCTGCGAGCTTTGTGATGACCTACCAAACATTTCAGGCGTAAGTGAGGACTGCAGACGCTGGAGATTCGAGTCGAGAGTGTGGTGCTGGAAAAGCGCAGCTGGTCAGGCAGCCTCCGAGGAGCAGGACAATCCTGCTCCTCAGATGCTGCCTGACCTGTAGTACTTTTCCAGCACCACACTACAAAACATTTTAGCCTATGATTTCCTCTTCTTAGCTCCATTCATCCCTCCCGTTAGAGTTCAGCTCTGCGATTTCCCTTCCCAAATGAAAGCTCAGCTCTATGAATCCCCAGTTCAATGAGAGCTCAGCTCAGTGATTCCTGTTGTTCAATGAAAATTCAGCTGTGTGATTTCCCTATCCAATGAGAATTCATCTGTGATCCCAAAGAGAATTCGGCTGTATGATTTCCCCCTGTCTAATGTGGGTTTCGTCATGTGATTCCCTCTACCCATTGGGAACTTAATTTTATATCCTTAAAGCTTTGAAGTTCCTGGATTGGGGACAAGACATAATCTCAAACAGAACCATGGAATGCTGGAAACTACAGTGTGTCAAGCAGTATTTGTAAATCTAGAAGTTGGTTCGGCCAGACACACACTTTTGAGCCACAGTAACTGGAAGGCTTGGTGTTCAAAAATTATTTCATCCTCCACATAAAAACTGACAGAGAGAAAAATAATTATTTAAATAGTTAAGAATTCCAGCGGTATTTTGTAAGCACTTCATCCCCAAAATCATTCCCAGATAGTAAAAGGAAAATGACTAGAAGGAAGTTATAATGGTGACTGTGATATCCAAATTGCCAACACCTCTTACTGCTGACAGTGCTTGTATAAACTTCATTGCAGTTTAATATGGTGACAGAAACCTGTCCTAATTCCTTGTCTCTTGACCTCCCTGACCATCTGCCAAAAAATTGCATCCTCACATTGATCAACTGCACTATCCATCATACTTTCTGCCTGGCTTCTGACTGAGGAGGTAGATCCTCTATTCCAGTTTTAAAGTCAGCATTTATTTTTAAATCATGCAAATTGCATGATTTAACCATTTAAGTCATTGTGTTATTCAAAAAAATCTGTGCTGTATTCTTTGTAAACATTCTCTATTTGAAACCGAATACTCCAGATATCATCCGACCAAGCTCCATACATCAGAAACTATATCTTTCCTCCATTTTATTCCCTTGAGGTAATAGTTGATGTTCTACTAGCCTTCAGATTTTGTTTTTAAATTTCAGCCCTATTGTTTAAGGGACTCGTGTTGTTAAAGGACAGGCTGGGCTTGTCATTAGCAGGCTGGATTGAATTTAGCATGGGTAAGGAAGGACTTGCCTGTTACTATCAAAGAACATGTACATGACTTTTGCACTTACACGTGGGACTGGGACTTTAATCTGAGCACTAGGTTATGGTTCGGAGGAGAAAACAGGAAGAAGGGGAGAAACTGTAAATTTAAATTTGTATTTCAAGGGGGAGAGCTGAACTGGAAGCTGATGCAGTCAGAGAATCAAAGAGGTTTGTGGCACTGGAGAAGATCATCTGGCATGTAACAGGAATAAAATGAGTAACATTAAATAGGATGCTTGAAGATTTGATCCTTCCAAAGTAGTAATGCTCACCTTTGAACTCTGCGCTCTGCTGTAAGGATTCCAGTTCTCATCTTTGTTTTAGGGACACATGCTTGCCTTCTAATTTATCATTTACTGCTTTTGAGGAGATTCTGGCACTATTCTAAGTGAAGCTGAATGCCTTATATGGCTGCAGTTATGAAATATAAAATTAGGACAAACCAATTGGCAGAGCTTTTTTGGAACCTTCTGTCAGCATATACTGATGCCCAGCTGTTGGATCCGTAAGACATTTGCCAATTGCTCATATTTGAATGAACATTCAGGATGCTATTCCTCCTATTCACATACAACTTGTAAAGTGTGCTGTCCTAAATTCCAGCTGCTGTTATGACTTGTTTTGACCATTTCAGTCATGCAGAAACTTCTAAACCCACAGCCACTACCATATGGAAGGACAAAGGCTGCAGATACATGGAACACCACCACCTACAGGTTCCTATTCAAGTCACTCATCATACTGACTTGGAAATGTATTTATGTTCCTTCAGTGTTGCTGGGCCCTAGAATTCCCTCCCTAAAAGCATTGGGGCCTACCTACAACAATTGGATACCAATAACAGCAGTTCAAGAAAGCAGCTCTCCACGACCTTCTCAAGGGCAACTAGGGATGGGTGATAAATGAGTCAAAAAGGGTGGCACTGAGAAAGCACAGCAGGTCAGGTGGCATCCAACAAGCAGGAGAGTCAATGTTTCAGGCATAAGCCCTTCATCAACTTTCCTGCTCCTCAAATGCTCCATGGGTGATAAATGGTAAATGAATGAGAAAGAAAAACACAATTATACCTCCACCATACAAGCTCACAGGCCATGGTTGTCCAACCTGTTGTTTAGAAAGTTTCATGAAGTAACCTTTCACATCAAAATAGTTTTCAATCAGTTCTTCCAATACTCTAAGCAAAGATTTGAGTTGAATATTTTCTAATTGTGTTTGCATGCTGGACTCAACCACATCATATCAATGTGAACATACTCAACATTAGTTTTGTTATCTAACCAAAGTTCTCAGTGCAATCGTGACATTGTGAGATTGACAACTTGGATTCAGCATTGAGAGCCAAGCAAAGCTGAAAGAGAAGCAGCCATTGTCTTCCAACCAAATTACATTGTGGGAAGAGACAAGACTAGGTGAGTCATCAGGCTGAATTTTACTGACCTTACAGGAATGGACTAGAAGGTAGGATGACCATGAACTAGCATGGGAAGGAGGAAATGTAAAGTGCCTGTTGCTTTGGATCACTGTGTCACACCGCAGTACCGATGTCCTTACCATCTCTCGATCTCACACTCCTCCCTGGAGCCTGACTGATCCTTGAGATAGAGGTAAAAACAATGACTGCAGATGCTGGAAACCAGATTCAGGATTAGTGGTGCTGGAAGAGCACAGCAGTTCAGGCAGCATCCAAGGAGCTTCGAAATCGACGTTTCGGGCAAAAGCCCTTCATCAGGAATAAAGGCAGTGAGCCTGGAGTGAGGAGAGATAAACTAGAGGAGGGTGGGGATGGGGAGAAAGTAGCATAAAGTACAATGGGTGAGTGGGGGAGGGGATGAAGGTGATAGGTCAGGGAGGAGAGGGTGGAGTGGATAGGTGGAAAAGGAGATAGGCAGGTAGGACAAGTCCGGACAAGTCATGGGGACAGTGCTGAGCTGGAAGTTTAGAACTAGGGTGAGGTGGGGGAAGGGGAAATGAAACTGTTGAAGTCCACATTGATGCCCTGTGGTTGAAGTGTTCCGAGGCGGAAGATGAGGCGTTCTTCCTCCAGGCGTCTGGTGGTGAGGGAGCGGCGGTGAAGGAGGCCCAGGACCTCCATGTCCTCGGCAGAGTGGGAGGGGGAGTTGAAATGTTGGGCCACTGGGCGGTGTGGTTGATTGGTGCGGGTGTCCCGGAGATGTTCCCTAAAGCGCTCTGCTAGGAGGCGCTCAGTCTCCCCAATGTAGAGGAGACCGCATCAGGAGCAACGGATACAATAAATGATATTAGTGGATGTGCAAGTAAAACTTTGATGGATGTGGAAGGCTCCTTTAGGGCCTTGGATAGAGGTGAGGGAGGAGGTGTGGGCACAGGTTTTACAGTTCCTGCGGTGGCAGGGGAAAGTGCCAGGATGGGAGGGGGGCATGGACCTGACCAGGTAGTCACGGAGGGAACGGTCTTTGCGGAAGGCGGAAAGGAGTGGGGAGGGAAATATATCCCTGGTGGTGGGGTCTGTTTGGAGGTGGCGGAAATGTCGGCGGATGATTTGGTTTATGCGAAGGTTGGTAGGGTGGAAGGTGAGCACCAGGGGCGTTCTGTCCTTGTTACGGTTGGAGGGGTGGGGTCTGAGGGCAGAGGTGCGGGATGTAGACGAGATGTATTGGAGTGCATCTTTAACCACGTGGGAAGGGAAATTGCGGTCTCTAAAGAAGGAGGCCATCTGGTGTGTTCTGTGGTGGAACTGGTCCTCCTGGGAGCAGATCCGGAGGAGGCGGAGGAATTGGGAATACGGAATTGCATTTTCGCAATAGGTAGGGTGGGAAGAGGTGTAATTCAGGTAGCTGTGGGAGTCGGTGGGTTTGTAAAAAATGTCAGTGTCAAGTCGGTCGTCATTAATGGAGATGGAGAGGTCCAGGAAGTGGAGGGAGGTGTCAGATATGGTCCAGGTAAATTTAAGGTCAGGGTGGAATGTGTTGGTGAAGTTGATGAATTGCTCAACTTCCTCGCGGGAGCACGAGGTGGCGCCAATGCAGCCATCAATGTAGCGGAGGAAGAGGTGGGGAGTGGTGCCGGTGTAATTACGGAAGATCAACTGCTCTACGTAGCCAACAAAGAGACAGGCATAGTTGTGGCCCATACTTGTGCCCATGGCTACCCCTTTGGTCTGGAGGAAGTGGGAGGATTCAAAGGAGAAATTGTTAAGGGTGAGGACCAGTTCGGTCAAACGAATGAGAGTGTTGGTGGAAGGGTACTGTTGGGGACGTCTGGAGAGGAAAGAAATGGAGGGCTTGGAGGCCCTGGTCATGGTGGATGAAGGTGTAGAGGGATTGGATATCCATGGTGAAGATGAGGCGTTGGGGGCCGGGGAAACGGAAATCTTGGAGGAGGTGGAGGGCGTGGGTGGTGTCTCGAACGTATATGGGGAGTTCCTGGACTAGGGGGGATAGGACAGTTTCTGGATCAATGGTGCTGGAAGAGCACAGCAGTTCAGGCAGCATCCGAGGAGCTTCAGCAAAATCGACGTTTCGGGCAAAAGCTCTTCATCAGGAATAAAGGGATAGGACAGTGTCGAGGTAGGTAGAGATGAGTTCAGTGGGGCAGGAGCATGCTGAGACAATGGGTCGGCCAGGGTGGTCAGGCTTGTGGATCTTGGGAAGGGGGTAGAACCGGGCAGTGCGGAGTTCCCGGACTATGAGGTTGGAAGCTGTGGGTGGGAGATATCCTGAGGTGATGAGGTTCTGTATGGTCTGGGAGATGATGGTTTGGTGATGGGTGGTGGGGTCATGGTCGAGGAGGCAGTAGGAAGAGGTGTCCTCGAGTTGATGTTTGGCTTCAGCAGTGTAGAGGTCAGTGCGCCAGACTACTACTGCACCCCCTTTATCCGCTGGCTTGATGGTGAGGTTGGGATTCGAGCAGAGGGATTGGAGGGCTGCACGTTGTGAGGGTGAGAGGTTGGAGTGGGGGAGGGAGGTAGACAGGTTGAGGCGGTTAATGTCCCGGCGGCAGTTGGAAATGAAGAGGTCGAGGGCAGGTAATAAGCCAGCGCGGGGTGTCCAGGTGGATGCAGTGTGTTGGAGGTAGGCGAAGGGGTCCTCGGAAGGTGGGCGGGAGTCCTGATTGTGAAAGTAAGCTCGGAGGCGGAAGCGATGGAAGAATTGTTCGACGTCACGGCGTGTATTAAATTCATTGATGGATGGACGGAGGGGGATGAAGGTGAATCCTTTGCTGAGGACTGATTGTTCGTCCTCAGTGAGGGGGAAGTCTGGGGGGATGGTGTAAACTCGGCAGGGTTGGGAGTTGGGATCTGGTGTGGGTGTAGAGCTGGGAGTGGGGGCGGAACCTGTAACTGGAGTGGGTGTGATGCAGGGGGGAATGGGGGTGGAGTCATGAGCAGGGGTAGTGTTCCCCTCGGGGTTCTGGGGGGTGGGGATAGTGACAGTGGGGTCTGTGGGGGGCATGTCAGCAGAGTGCAGGTGAGTGGCGCTGGTGGGGGCGGAAGTAGTGGTGACAACGGCAGTTGGGGTGGCAGAAGTCACTGAGCATGTGGCATCAGCGATGATGTGAGGGGCGGAAGTGATGTCACATATGATGCATGAGGAATTGTGAGGGGTGGAAGTGGTTGTGGGAGTGGCCATGATGGGGGCGGAAGTGACATGATGGGGGCGTGGGGGTGGCAGCTGCATCAGCCGCATGGCTCATGGCGGAATAGATTCCGAGGCCAGGGGAATCTTCTGGAATGTTTGAGGAGCGCTGGTTACGGAGGTGGGTGGATAAAGGTTTGTTGTACTTACAGTTTTTGATGTTTGAGATGGAGTTGAAATACTGTTTGTTGAGAGTATGAATTCTCCTGAGGATGTAGTACAGAGTGGGTCCTTTGCAATTCTGAGAGAGTGTGACCCTCAGCTGAGGCAGGGCTGACTGTAGAGAGGTTAGGTGCTGGCGCTTTGCTGCAAGCGTGGAGCGGAGGAACTTGAAGGAGAACTGTTGCTGGTGTTTTTGAATCTGTAGTCTGTACTGTTTGTCCTGTTCGGGTCCGAACTCTGCTGGTTTAAAGGTGGTCCAGAGTCCGTGTGGGATGAGTTGGTTACGGAGGCAGGCACTGAGGAAGCAAATGTGGCTGTGGTAGCGAGTTTGTTTCAGGACTTGGTTGAAGAGCTTCAGGGCAGAGGAAATGACCTGGGAATTGCAGTGGGAGAGGGACTCCCTGAGATTCTTGTTGAGAGAGGAGGAAAACTTCTTCAAGGCAGGCATCCTTGCAAAAGGATTCGCATTAGGGTTAAAATCAACGAGGTAAAAACAATGACTGCAGATGCTGGAAACCAGATTCTGGATTAGTGGTGCTGGAAGAGCACAGCAGTTCAGGCAGCATCCAAGGAGCTTCGAAATCGACGTTTCGGGCAAAAGCCCTTCATCAGGAATAAAGGCGGTGAGCCTGAAGTGTGGAGAGATAAGCTAGAGGAGGGTGGGGATGGGGAGAAAGTAGCAGAGTACAATGGGTGAGTGGGGGAGGGTATGAAGGTGATAGGTCAGGGAGGACAGGGTGGAGTGGACAGGTGGAAAAGGAGATAGGCAGGTAGGACAAGTCCGGACAAGTCATGGGGACAGTACTGAGCTGGAAGTTTGGAACTAGGGTGAGGTGGGGGAAGGGGAAATGAGGAAACTGTTGAAGTCCACATTGATGCCCTGTGGTTGAAGTGTTCCGAGGCGGAAGATGAGGCGTTCTTCCTCCAGGCATCTGGTGGTGAGGGAGGGCCGGTGAAGGAGGCCCAGGACCTCCATGTCCTCGGCAGAGTGGGAGGGGGAGTTGAAATGTTGGGCCATGGGGCGGTGTGGTTGATTGGTGCGGGTGTCCCGGAGATGTTCCCTAAAGCGCTCTGCTAGGAGGCGCCCAGTCTCCCCAATGTAGAGGAGACCGCATCGGGAGCAACGGATACAATAAATGATATTAGTGGATGTACAGGTAAAACTTTGATGGATGTGGAAGGCTCCTTCAGGGCCTTGGATAGAGGTGAGGGAGGAGGTGTGGGCACAGGTTTTACAGTTCCTGCGATTGCAGGGGAAAGTGCCAAGATGGGAGGGTGGGTTGTAGGGGGGCGTGGACCTGACCAGGTAGTCATGGAGGAAACAGTCTTTGCGGAATGCAGAAAGGGGTCGGGAGGGAAATATATCCCTGGTGGTGGGGTCTGTTTGGAGGTGGCGGAAATGTCGGCAGATGATTTGGTTTATGCGACGGTTGGTAGGGTGGAAGGTGAGCACCAGGAGCGTTCTGTCCTTGTTGCAGTTGGAGGGGTGGGGTCTGAGGGTGGAGGTGCTTACATGCAATTTGAAAAGTGTCCACTGCTCCAGATGGCGCTGTTGTCACTGCTGAAATATCAGCTGTCTGATATTTGCTGCCAGCTCTTAGGGGCAGGTCGCCATCCTTTAATGGAATGGAAGCCTCAAAAGCAGCAAATTAAATGCTGGGATAATGAAAAACTGTGGCCAGGGCTTCCAAGTGATTACGACAGGGTTTACCCTGCATTCAGACCCAATATTAGAATACATGCCTTATCAATAGAAATATGGACATGGAGCTCAGTCTCCATGTAGGAACTTGAAGGGCCCAAGGAATAATTAGCATCGTCTAAATACGTGTGTTTACTTGCAGAATTCTTACAGGCTTTGAATTCACCTGCAACATTTTATTTACCCTGATGATATTTTCTGGTGATATTCTTTACAATGCATAGAAGGAAGGGCCAACTGATCCTACAAGTTCTACTATGTCCCACAGAGTGGGGAGTACAACGCTGGGTACTGATAGGAACAATCAATAACTTGGGAGTTCATAAAAACAAAGCTTTGTTTCTTCAGTAATAAAGTATTTTGCACAGTTTTGTGCACCATATCTCAGGAAGGATGCACTAGCCCTGGAGTGAGTTCAGAGGAGGTTCACAAGAATGGTCTCAGGAATGAAAGCTTAACATATGAAGAATGTTTGAGGACTCTGGGTCTATACTCAATGGAGTTTAGTAGGATTAGGGGGGATCTAATTGAAACACAGAATATTGAATGGCCTGGACAGAGTGGGGTTGGGAAGATGTTTCTATTGGTAGGAGAGAGACAAGGACTCAAGGGCACAGCCATAGAGTAAAGGGAAACTTGACCTACTCTTGGGAAATAAGGCAGGGGAGGTGACTGAGGTGTCAGTGGGGGAGCACTTTGGGGCCAGCAACCATAATTCTATTAGATTTCAAATAGTGATGGAAAGGATAGACGAGATCTAAAAGTTGAAGTTCTAAATTGGAGAAAATTTTGATGATATTAGGCAAGAATTTTCAAAAGCTGGCCACAGAGAGGTAAGGAGAAACATCTTCAGCCAAAGAGTGGTGAATGTATGGAATTTACTGCTACAGAAGGCTGTAGAGGCTGGGTCATTGAGTATATTTAAAATAGAAAGGTTCTTGATTGTCAAGAGGATCAAGGGTTACAGGGACAAAGCAGGAGAATGAGTTGAGAAATTAACAGCCAAGATTGAATGGCAGAGCAGACTTAATGGACTGAATGGTCTAATTTCTGCTCCGATGTCTTAACGGTCTTATGGAAATGTCCTTAATTCTCCTCAAACAATTAACATGTACTCGTCATAAGGATGTACATATAGCTCTCTAACTAGGTTAACCTTAACAAATAATGATGCTGCACATGTGAATAAAGTGAAACCAATGTAATGTGAAATATTTGGCAGTGAAATCTAATTTTGAAAAACATGTATTAGTTCTCAAGTCTTAAATGAACTAAATGGAGCTGGTCAGGAAAGTGGTGGCCCTGACCCAAAGTCTTCTTGTTTGACCCAGGGACTCTTGCATAGCTTGCCTGTAATTGTAGAATCATCAACTGATGGTGAGTTTCACCAGTGAAAAGCTTTCCCAATACTCGTGTGGAAAAAAGTAAAGTGAGAGTGGAAGTGGCACAGTACCAGTTATGGGAGGTATTTGGGAGTTACACTGATGGCAAAATTCAGCCCCACTAATTCCATTCACACCAGACAGCTGTACCTTCCAATCATTTTAACAGTATCCTTTCTGCATGTGGAACATAAGTATGTTGTACCACCTACACTATTACTGTCCAATACTGTCAAGTTTTGCAGGGTACAACCAGGCCTCCATTGCAGAGGTTTTTCAAGTTTTATTTTAATGTAAATGCAAGTTATAAAAAAAAGCTTTATTAATGATAATATAAAGAAATACTTTCAACAATTGCAAAATTGCATAAAACCTGCTTTTCAATTTGCTTTCCAATGTTTGCTTTGAAATTTTTCACAATTTATTAGAAAAGTGGGTATGTGCAATGTGCAATGAATTTTTAAGTAAAAGCTAGCACTGATCTCATTTACAGAACCAGACTGACTGCTTCTCACAGAATTCAACATTTTATCAGAAGACAGCCATCACCTTTACCTTCCCTTGTCCCACACATACATATATATATATGGATGAGAAATGCGATTAACTGAGAAATAAGAAAGGGATGATAACTTTATTGGGATTGTATTAAAGACCCTCTAATAGTCAGAGGGAAATTGAGAAACAGATTTGTAAGGAGATCTCAGCTATCTGTAAGAATAATAGGGTGGTTATGGGAGGGGATTTTAACTTTATAAACATAGACTGGGACTGCCATAGTGATCAGGGTTTAGATGGAGAGGAATTTGTTAAGTGTGTACAAGAAAATTTTCTGATTAAGTATGTGGATTTACCTATGATCTACTCTTGGGAAATAAGGCAGGGTAGGTGACTGAGGTGTCAGTGGGGGAGCACTTTGGGGCCAGCAACCATAATTCTATTAGATTTCAAATAGTGATGGAAAGGATAGACCAGATCTAAAAGTTGAAGTTCTAAATTGGAGAAAATTTTGATGATATTAGGCAAGAATTTTCAAAAGCTGACTGGGGGCAGATGTTCGCTGGTAAAGGGACGGCTAGAAAATGTGAAGCCTTCAGAAATGAGATAATGAGAGTCCAGAGAAAGTATATTCCTGGCAGGGTGAAAGGAAAGGCTGGTAGGTAAAGGGAATGCTGGATGACTAAAGAAATTGAGAGTTTGATTAAGAAAAAGAAAGAAGCATATGTCAGGTATGGACAGGATAGGTCGAGTGAATCCTTAGAAGAGTATAAAGGCAGTAGGAATATACTTAAAAGGGAAATCAGGAGGGCAAAAAGGGGACATAGTGTTAAGGAGAATCCAAAGGGATTTTACAAATACATTAAAAACAAAAGGGTAACTAGAGAGAGAATAGGGCCTATCAAAGATCAGCAAGGCGGCCTTTGTATGGAGCCGCAGAAAATGGGGGAGATACTAAACGAGTATTTTCCATCACATTTACTGTGGAAAAGGACATGGAAGATATAGAATGGAGGGAAATAGATGGTGACATCTTGGAAACTGTCCATATTACAGAGGAGGAAGTGCTAGATGTCTTGAAATACATAAAGAAGGATAAAACCCTTGGACCTGATCAGGTGTACCCTATAACTCTGTGGGAAGCTAGGGAGTGATTGTTAGGCCTCTAGCTGAGATATTTGTATCATCAATAGTCATAGGTGAGGTGCCGGAAGACTGGAGGTTGGCTAACATGGTGCCACTGTTTAAGAAGGGTGGTAAGGACAAGCTAGGGAACTATAGACCAGTGAGCCTGACGTAGGTGGTGGGCAAGTTGTTGGAAGGAATCCTGAGGGATAGGATGTCTATGTATTTGGAAAAGCAAGGGCTGATTAGGGATAGTTAACATGGCTTTGTGCATGGGAAATCATGTCTCACAAACTTGATTGAGTTAGATCCACTATTTTTCATCATTTATATAAATGATTTGGATGTGAGCGTAAGAGGTATAGTTAGTAAGTTTGCAGATGACACCCAAAATTGGAGGTGTAGTGGACAGCAAAGAAGGTTACCATAGATTACATCAGGATCTTGATCAGGTGGGCCAATGGGCTGAGAAGTGGCAGATGGAGTTTAATTCAGATAAATACAAAGTGCTGCATTTTGGAAAAGCAACCCTTAGCAGGACTTATACACTTCATGGTAAGGTCCTAGGGAGTGTTGCTGAACAAAGAGACCTTGGAGTGCAGGTTTATAACTCCTTGAAAATGGAGTCGCAGGCAGATAGGATAATGAAGGAGGCATTTGGTATGCTTTCCTTTATTAGTCAAAGTATTGAGTACAGGAGTTGGGAGGTCATTTTGCAGCTGTACAGGACAGGTTAGGCCACTGTTGGAATATTGTGTGCAATTCTGGTCTCCTTCCCATCGGAAAGATATTGTGAAACTTGAAAGGGTTCAGAAAAGATGGACAAGGATGTTGCCAGGGTTGGAGGATTTGCGTTATAGGGAGAGGCTGAACAGGCTGGGGCTGTTTTCCCTGGAGCATCGGAGGATGAGGGGTGACCTTATAGAGGTTTACAAAATTATGAGGGGCATGGATAGAATAAATAGACAAAGTATTTTCCCTGGGGTGGGGGAGTCCAGTACTAGAGGGCATAGGTTCAGGGTGAGAAAGGAAAGATATAAAAGAGACCTAAGTGGCAATTTTTTCACACAGAGGGTGGTACATGTATGGAATGAACTGCCAGAGGATGTGGTGGAGGCTGATACAATTGCAACATTTGATGGGTATATGAATAGGAAGGGTTTGGAGGGATATAGGCCAGGTGCTGGCAGGTGGGATTAGATTGGGTTGGGATATCTGGTTGGCATGAAGGGGTTGGACCTTTGCTGTTCCCATGCTGTACTTCTCTATGACTCTATGACTCTAAAATCCATTCAGATAAATCTATTAAAAATCTTTAGTATTCTGTACCTATTTATTTAAAAGCAATTAAATGTTCTGCTCCAGAGAACAAGTAAGTTTACTAGTATTCACGAGTGTCCTAATTGAAATATATAGATCTAATAACTAATTTAGTACATGTTTGTGATAAAGATCACCCCATGTAAAGTCACAATTCTGTGAAGTCAAAGCGTTCTGCAGTTTGAAATACAACTGAAATACAAAAATGAAATTAAAATAATCGAGATCATAATGTAAGTAACAGTATGAGTTAGACAACAACTGAATGTATCTGGAAAAGCAGTTTGAAGTTGATTTAGATGGGGGCTAAAGCAATAGTGGGGAAAATCAATTGCAACAACACTGGCATTTAGCATAATGTTAAAAATCACACAACACCAGATTACAGTCCAATGGTTTATTTGGAAGTACAAGCTTTCGCAGCACTGTTGCTTCATCGGGTAGCTAGGCTTTAGCATAACCAATATATTGTTTTGCACTTATAATTTTTCCTGGCTTTGAGCTCTTGATTTCAGTCAATAAGCCAGATTGGTTCCCTTCATACACATCTAAGCAGCTAGTTGACAGCAGCAAAGGAAGAACATTCGTGTGTGAAGAGATCAAAGGAAATGCAAGAGAAAATTACTTTCCTACGTACCAACTGCTATATACAGGGATTTGGACTTCAGACTCCCAAGCAATTCTGTTATGTTAGAATTTACCATCGTCTTTCTCCCTGCCCAATTTTCAAAGTGAAGCTAGAAAGTATTAAATGTATCCAATTGCAAACTCAACAAAATTTATGATTCAGAGATGCCGGTGTTGGACTGGGCTGTACAAAGTTAAAAATCACACAACACCAGGTTATAGTCCAACAGGTTTAATTGGAAGCACTAGCTTTCGGAGCGACGCTCCTTCATCACCTGATGAAGGAGCGTCACTCCGAAAGCTAGTGTGCTTCCAATTAAACCTGTTGGACTATAACCTGGTGTTGTGTGATTTTTAACTTTGAACAACAAAATTTAGTAAGGTTATTTTATTAATTTATAACCAGAATGACCCTCAAATATATTGCAAAGCCAGTTTGACAGAAATCCTGTATTTTAGCCAGAGCAGGAAGAAGAGTGGTCTTTATATTGTAATATGCATTAATGTGGCTCCGTTAGATCTTCACACACAGAATCGACATCCAGATTTGTGTTAAACAATGTTTATTGATAGACTATGGTAAGGCTACACTGCAAGGTTCTCTTGCTATACATGTTCCAAACTTCGGCAGGATACTAACTCCATGACTACTGAGGTCACAGTGACAATACAGCTTACTGAATGTAGGTTTGCTCGCTGAGCTGGAAGGTTCATTTCCAAATGTTTTGTCACCCTACGAGGTAACAGCTTCAGCGGACCTCTGGGCGAAGCACTGCCGATAATTCATGCTTTCTATTTATATGTTTGGGTTTCTTTGGGATGATGATGTCATTTCCGGTGGTGACACCATTTCCTGTGGTGATGTCATTTCCTGTTCTTTTTCTCAGGGTTTGGTAGATGGGGTCTAATTCAATGTGTTTGTTGATAGAGTTCCGGTTGGAATGCCATGCTTCTAGGAATTCTCGTGCATGTCTCTGTTTGGCTTGTCCTAGGATGGATGTGTTGGCCAGTCGAAGTGGTGTTCTTCATCTGTTTGTAAGAATACAATTGAGAGAGGGTCATGTCGTTTTGTGGCTCGTTGATGTTCATGGATCCTGGTGGCTAGTTTTCTGCCTGCTTTTACAATTTAATGTTTGTTACAGACCTTGCACAGTATTTTATAAATGACATTAGTTTTGCTTGCTGTCTGTATAGGGTCTTCCAAGTTCATTAGCTGCTGTTTTAGTGTGTTGGTGGGTTTGTGGGCTACCATGATGCCAAGGGGTCTGAGTAGTCTAGCAGTCATTTCTGAGATGTCTTTGATGTAGGGGAGAGTGGCTGGGGTTTCTGGACGTGTTTTGTCTGCTTGTTTGGGCCTGTTGCTGAGAAATTTGTGGACTGTATTGATTGGGTACCCATTCTTTTTGAATACACAGTATAGGTGATTTTCCTCTACTCTGAGTAGTTCCTCTGTGCTGCAGTGTGTGTTGGCCCGTTGGAATGATGTTCTGATGCAGCTTCGTTTGTGGATATTGAGGTGATTGCTTCTGTAGTTCAATATTTGGTCCGTATGTGTTGTTTTCCACAGGAAATGACATCACCAACCCAAAGGAACCCAAACATATAAATAGAAAGCATGAATTATCAGCAGTGCTTCACCCAGAGGCCCACAGAAGATGTTACCTAGTAGGGTGACGAAATGTCTGGAAATGAACTTTCCAGCTCAGCGAGCAAACCTACATCCAGAACCTCAACCTGACCTACAAATCTTTTCAAAACTCGCTAATACAACTTAACTCAGAGCTCATCCGCATATTCATTAAATCTGATCTTTACATCTCCTTTGAATACTGTCTCAATGTCCAAATTACTAACAAAGTAGTTTTGTAACATTATTTATTTAAATGTTTAATTGAAGCTATTCCCCTAAATATGAATGGATTTACACACCATCAGCTCTGCCAAAGGGCATGATTTATACATTCAAGCACTGTGGAGATTCCACAATTCTTCCTGATCTGACCATTCAAAACGGCAAAGGAAAAAATGACAAAAAGTTTTGCTCAGGATTGTACTTTCAGCAGCTGAAATGAAAAGAGTAGGTCAGTATCCCAAAGCTCATCGCACTGAAAGAATTATTTTCCAGTGGGCTGCACATCAGAACAAAGGTGTGTGGGTTTTCATCAAAGATGTACCATTTTCACTTGACTGCACTTCAATTAGATTTATCCCTTTCACGCTACCTTCTGACAATGAAAGACAGCCAAATGAAGTTGCACCATCAAAAAAGAATGGGGAAGTATCACTGTTCAACTGCAACAGCATGACAACGACATCTTCAGGTTCTTGCACTGTATTTTCAAGTTCAGGATGAAGTGTGGTGTGAATCATCATGAAGGCTGCAAAGTTTAGATCCACTTCTTCAAAACACTTTCACAAGAACTGCACCAACTCAATTGAAATCTCTCCAGACTTCGCATCTGTGAGGACTGCATGAGGAGTAACTGCAAAACATTCTGAGAGGAACTTCAGCATTATTTGCTGTGGCTGCTCTCCATTTCTCTGGAACACTAGACAAAATATCTTCACAAATCTCATACAAAGGCAGAGCATCATTCTCATGCTTCAGTATTACTGAAGAATTTTCTTGCACATGCAGAATTTCCTGTTCACTGTACTATTGGACAATATCATCAGCTGTATGCTGCTGAGTGAAAGATCATTATGACCAACTTGTAAAACTGAAGGGACTGGAAGTCCACCACTTCCCTAATGGACACATGTAGTGTTAATTCACTAGCACTGGTGGACCCAGAAACTGACTTCACCATACGAGTAACTGAAAAGATATGCTCACACAGACCTGGATGAGTATAAGAGTGATCTTTATTTACTATTCCAAGGATTGAAGGCAGTCAGTTACCACATAATTTGTATCATGAAATGTCAAAAATGGACCTGATGGTAATCTATTATCAAGTTCACCTCCTGGTTGTGCCTCCTGGCTAGGAATCTGAGAAAAGCAGTGCATTCTCTTTCAACACCAATTGGAGAAAGATTATAATGCTGATCAAACACTTGGAAAAAGCTGAGGAAGTTCTTCACAAAATGTCACCTAATCCTTTGGCATGGTATCATGCCTCATTGGCATTGTGTGCTGGAAATCAAGCCTGCTATTCCCAGAATCATCACAATAGTTAAAGATTTTGAAAAGCATTCAAAATTCTCAACTTTACTTACCTTCTGGATCCATGTGGACAGCAAGCATGGACCAGGTTTCTGTACTTAATAAGTAGATTCTAGCTACAGATAAAAAAATTAGGAACTGTCGACATATATCTCTACCAACTAAACAATACCCTACTTATAAACTCTCCCAATACAAATACATACAAAGTGGAGATGGCAGAAAATAAACATTGACGCTATGGGCAGAGGGAAAGACTAGGAAGGCAGTTCAGTAATCCCTATGCACAGGGTTTGCTGGGATGATCCTGATGCTGATTAGAATGCTGCTTCTTGATGTTGTTTCTCCAGGTATTTTGTTTACGGGAGGCACAGGGTGACTCATTCACACTTTTTTTAATTTAATGAATAAAAGTTACCGCTTACTGTATGGAAATTAGAAATAAACTACCCATCTTCAGGCTTGAGATACTCTTTACTGCAGAGTAAAACAGCTCCTTCTTCTCCAAAGGTTTGATTTCTGCCAAAATATTCACATGGAGCTGTTCAGCGAGTTTTGATTGTGTCATACAAAAATTTACAATGCAAGTTAAAAACTGCATGGTATTATGGGTGATATACTGGCATGGATAAAGGATCAACTAATTCCATCCTATACCTGCTTCTCTCCCAGAGCAAAAAACTGTATGATGTGATGGGAGGGCTTTTAAACGAACTTGGATTACCTCCCTCAGTAGTGAATACCTAGCGTTTGGTCTCTGATTTTCATTCTGAAAGATGTCAGGGAAGAAAGAGCCATGTACACTGTGTCCATTATCAGGACACTAGTACATTGCTGCACTGAACTACCATTCCAATCATGGAAAGTTTCATTGGTTCAAACTTCAGTAGAGAACTCAGTACATAATCTAAAGAGATGTCTCAGTGCAGTACTCAGGGCGAGAGACCAGGAATACTCATTGAGTGTGATGATAATGGAGGGCTTTGTCAGGTAGAAGGAAAAGATGTCATAGTGTTATCAGAAGATCTTAGGAATTGTCTCGGTAATCTAGCCGATATCTACCCCTCAACAATTCACTGATCTCAGTTGCTGTTATTCACGCATGCCATGAACCAATTGGCTACCAAATTTGTGCCTGGAAGAAGTGATTACACAAACAGTGACTTATTCATCATGAAAGATATATGAAAGCCACTATATAAATAGAAATACATTTTCCTTTTAACATTACATTGTAATTTATTTTTAATGTTGTAAAAAATGGCTTTTGCGCTTTGAGTGGAAAACGGACTGACAGTACCAAATGTGCAAAAGATTTAAACATAAATTATTGAGTTTTGTAGTTGACCCTGCAGCTTTTAATTAATGTCTTACCCCAGTTAAATGTATTTAAATATCAATTTTTTGAAGGATGAATCCAATGTCCTTAAAATGTCAAACATACTTATAATCCAGTGAGAAAATTAACCATTTACTTGTCATGTTCCTGAAACTCAAGATGACCTAAGATTTTCTGTTTCATCACTTGTCAATGGGAAATTTTCCACCCTTTAAAAAAGCATGAGCTAGGGTGCAAGAAAACAGAATGTCTCCAACATTCTGCGTTATATTCTTTCCTTTCAAACCCCAATTTCTCCTGACATTAGTCTACATCACCAACTTCAGTGGGCTAATTCCTATCAGTGGACAACACCTTAACAGGGAGAGAACAAGGAGCAGTCCAAATATGAGCCACAGGGACATTTCTGTTTTTAACAAGTCTGGAGACGCTGTAGCACCTCCCTCATATTTTGGAGCAAGCACAATGTCTTATTTCCCTCTAAATATGGTTTGTATCACTAAGGTGATTGGCTATTTTATTCTTTTTATGACTGGGATTCTTCAAACAGGACTTTGGGTCCCATATCCCAACATTGGGCTGAAAAGTGAGTTGGAACCCACTAATGAGAGCGTCTTGCCCAGAGGACAATTCTGGAGGAGGTGGACCACCTCTAGAAATGCCATTCTATTAAATGGCAGGTGAGTGGGCTCCAAAAAGGTCAGTAGCTCCACTGTCAGAGGTGGGAGCTACTGAGACACCTGTGTTCCTGGTCACTGGCCACAGTTAAGGTAATTTTTGGAATAGTACCAAACTGATTGGAGCCTCTGCCAAAACAGACATTCCAACTTGAAAGCAGAAACAGGATGTCATGGCAACCTAATTGGGGAAAAGGGTACCCCAAAATGGAGGTCCCCTGACTTAAAATATTTCAAATTTCACATAGAAAAAAAGCCTTTTTTAGCAGGACCACCATAGGCCAGAGTGTGATGGGAAGGGTGTGGTTGGAGTAGTGTGTGTGAGGAAAACCCTTCAGAACGTTAGCTGTACCTGCAGCTATTACCAACCATATATGGAGAGCATCTAAGGTTCCCTGCTGCACGAGTCAGTGGTTTGTAGAGGCTGGCTCCAGGCTGCTAAACTATCCCCAGGCCTCTTCACCTCCACGCCAGTGCTGGAAAGTAGCCTGGAGAAGGGTTAGAGCTGGGAAATTAGCATGTTGGTTGGTAATGCTATTTTTAGTGCTTTTCAGTTTCTGTGGTTCAAAATCCTCACCTCAGAATCCAACCATTTAATTTTGTTTCTCTCTATACAGGTCTATAATTTTCTCTTCTTTCCCTCTCTCTCAATACTGTTAAACAATTAAGTTACATTTATAATTTTCTAGTCAAATATACAATTGTTTATTCAAAACGATTTGGAAGGTTATGGGTGAAGCATTTATTGTGGACTGGAAACAATCGGATCCTAGGGATTTGCCACTCTTCATTACTATTACTTTTTCTAATACTCTTTTCTTGCTTATGTTAACTTTAGTGAGTTCCATTCCATGATTCATTACTAACTTCCCTGGACCATCTAGGTATATTATCCTTTTCATTTACTGTGAAGGTTGACTCTAAGTCCTTCACTAAATCTGCCATTTCATTATGTTCATCCGCAATATTAGCATCTGAACATTATTAGAATCATAGAATCCCTACAGTGTAGAAGCGGGCCATTCGGCCCATCAAATCCACAACAACCCTCTAAATAGCATCCCATCCAGAGCCACCCACCTATTTTATGCCTCTAACCCTGCATTTCCCATGACTAATCCACCTTGGTTGCACAGTCCTGGATATTATAGGCAATTTAGCATGGCCAATCCATTTAATCTGCACATCTTTGGACTGTGGGTGGGAACTGGAGCATCCAGAGGAAGCCCATGTAGACATGAGTAGAATGTGCAAACTCCACACAGACATTTACCTGAGGGTGGAACTGAATCCGGGTCCCTGGTGCTGTAAGGTAGCTATGCTAACCACCGAGCCACCGTGTCACCCACTGTCTCCGTGACTGTTTTCCTTCTGATTTAACATTAATCATCTGTTAACTATTTCTTTGCCTTTGTGTCTACATCTACTGTTTTCCAACATGACTGAGTTGCTCCTTCATTAAGTTTTCTCAATAAAATAAAGAAGGTTCTTTTTCTTCATAAGAAACTTTCCTAGAACAGTGACTTGCTTCATGGCCATAAAGAGACAAAATACCTTTTCATAATGTAGCACAATGGTATCCAGGTTATTATACAGAGACTAGTGCACAGAAAGAAACCATTCGGCTGAACCGGTCTATGCTAGTATTTATACTCCAAAGGAGCCACTTCTCAATCTACTTCATCTTACCCTGTAAACATATCTTTCTAAGCCATCATCAATGCAAGGTGTTCTCCTCTTGAAATTAAGATGAAAGAAGTTCCAACAGTGCAATGGGTAAGCAGAAAAATCAGAGATAAATCATGTGCTTTCTTATTCACATAATTTCTCAGAATTTCTTCAGGATTTCTCCTTTTTCACTAGTGTCGTTTTAGCAGGAATGTGTTACACATGTGAGGAAGGTTCCCCTTGAATTTCTGCAGCAGAACAGAGGATCTCTGAGGAAGTTCACCTGCTATCTATTAGTAAACAACTATCCTTCTTCATGGGTTTTCTTGGTGGCAATCAATATCCACAACAAAGAAGTAATATTCCAGTCCGCAGTTGCTGGCCTCAGTTTCCATAAGCCATTCATCACAAGATCTATTAAGCTTTGTGCATTATACTTGAAAGCTGTGAAAGAAAAATAACGTGTACTCAGTCTCTGTGCTGTCATTATTTGCACATTCTGCAGTACTTTCTTTTCCACAGGATATGAATTGTACCCACGTTAGTGAGCAAAAACAAAGAATGCTAGCCTTTGTTTGGCTCAACAAATCTGAATATAATATTTACATATAATTAGTTACAACTTAAATGTATGTAAAAATGACAGCCAAATGTGCGCAGTAAGGGTCCATAAAAATAAATAATTAATGACCAGTTAACCTGACTTGCGGGGGCTTTGAATGAGTGAGAGAATCTCACTTCTCTTCAAACTGTGTTATCTAAATAGGCAGATTGGGCAATGATCATATGGCAAAGTGTTAAAGGACATTGTGAAAACATGCTGAAGTCTGACTTTTAAAAAGGCAAACTTAAACATGAACAGTTTCCACCTCTTAATCCAAAGGTGAAAATAACTAGCAACTCAGAAACTAAAAGATCTTGGCTCTCAGATTTAATGCGAGTCTGTCTTAGTTAAAGTACATAAGGCATTATGAAGGAGAGCAGTGTGGGACATTGGAGAATCAATGGCCCACACTCAAAGTAAACCCAAGAAATATTCTGCCTAGTGAAACAGGCATTAAGCCCCATTAATATAGAATGTGTTTACACTGGTTTTGGCCTCTCTTTACTCGAAATTCTAATACATTCTCTGGAAGATGCTCCAAAGGCTTCTTTTAAAGAAAAAGTCATTTCAAAATGTTGCATGGAGTCATGGCAGGAGTGTTTCCCTTTCTCAGTGCTATTCCAATCACCCTCAACACTTTGCCATTATCATCTTGAATATTCCATTCCTCAAATGAATATTTTATCAGTGCAGACAACTCTGTCAGCTCCACAATTAAAATGAATGGCACACAATTGCAGGCCAGTCTTTGATCTCCTCATTCAGCATGAAGGTGTTGTGAGTAATAACAACAGTGGTTTAGCACGAGCCTTGTTGGGAGGTGGGTCCAGGAGCAGAGTCAGAGTGAGTGTAGGGTATCAGTGTAAAGATGATAGCATTTACGCTGGCATGGTAGAAAAGGTCATTGACCATCTTTATGTATTGAGGTGCCCTCCTCCAAGTGGCGGAAACTGCACTTACCCTGGTAGCACCTTTGGAACAGGCTGGCATGGCCTGATGTTGTGATTTCCACTGCTAGAACTGGGGGTTAGAAGATATCCCACCTGTGCACCAGCCTGTCCAGCAGGATCTCCAAGTCCCTGCCTATCATTTCACCAGCCTGCCTTGACTGGGGCAAATGTCAGGAACACTGCAGGACAGCTCCAGAATGACAGTGTTTGCCCAGGCGCATGTTGTGGCATGGAAAATAGAGTTAGACCACAGATCAGCCATGATCTCACCTAAATGATTTGTACACACAGTCCTTTTGTCCTGTAAACTATCCAGACAGACCATGTTCAACATGGCCTGTGTGTTCCCTGAACAAACTCTACCCAGCAAACTATTCATATGCTTGAGCTGAAGCAGTTCTGCCAAATATTGCTCAAAATGGCCTATTTCTAAGGCCGACATGGTCCACTCCCATTGCTTACTGGGCTCAACTAATTCCTGATGAAGGGGTCTTGCCAGGAACATCAATTCTCCTGCTCCTTGGATGCTGCCTGACCTGCTGTGCTTTTCCAGCACCCAACTCTCATCTCACCTAATTAACCAGCATACTAGAAGCTTCAATTTCCCTTAATCCTTCTGCATACAGGGTCTGCGGCCTGTATTCTGGATATGCTGCTGCCCATCAACAATGCCACAGAAACTGCCAAAGGAGAAGAAATATGATTCAATTTTTAATTACTGATTTTTTTCAAGGTCTCTTGCCTTCAGCTACTGAGCTGGCTCCGTTGAGAAGTATGATGCTCAATGAGGAAGGACATGTAGGCTGGACAGCTAGCTTTGCTCTCAGCCTTTGTTAACCTAGCTGATCGTTTGGATGTGCAGCCACTATAATTGGCTATGGTATGCTCAGCCGAGTAATGAAAAACATCACTCAAAAGTGTATGCAATTGATGACCTGCTATAAAGACACTAGATTATTTTTTTTAAAATTCAAAAATATACTTTATTCATAGACAATAAATCTTTGGTATATGGAGAGTTAATGAACCTGCTCAGATCTATACTCTTTTTTATTTACAGACGTTGAATTAGGTCTTTGAGGTCGACCATACTCTATATTTACAGACAACCTCTTGGCCTATAGCTGAGGTGACAGCGGGGCCTAATTGCTGAATGTCACCTCCCCCCCCTCCCCCTTATTCTTTGGTCTTTCCCCACCATGCCTTTGTGGCAGCTGCCAAGGTCACTAGATGCAATTTGCCTCACTGTTAAATAATTTGGTAGCTTTCTCTGAGCTAAGTCAAGCAGAACTGAACTTGGATCTCGGGGACCTTATCTTCATCAGGTTGGCACCTTCAGAGAAAAGGAAATCAGTAAAGATTTTCATTACATGTCTATGTCAGTTTAAGACAATTTAACCTTGCTGGGTTGAACCATTTCACATCTCAATACTTGCTGATATTTAGTAAAGTTTTCACTTTTTGTCGGCATGAGATCTTCATCCCAACTTATGCCTTTAACGGAGAATTTTAAATTGCATTTTGAAAATATTTGAAAATACAAATGCTTGGACTTTGATTTAGCTCTCTTAAACTTGTTCCGTCAATTCAATGGAAGATGAACCCCATTCCCCAGTAGGCAATGACCTACTGGCATTACCACTAGCATATTAATTCAGAGACCTTGGTAATGTTCGAAGGATCTGATCAGTTATATCTGGAATTAAGAGTCAAATGGTGACCATTGTTGATTATTGGGAAAAATATATCTGGTTCACTCATGTTCTTTAGGGAAGGAAACTGCCATCCTTACCTAGTCTGGCCGAACATGTGACTCCAGATCCACAGCAATATGGCTGATCTTTACCTGTCCCCTTGGCAATTAAGGATGAGCTATAAATGTTGAACCAGCCAGTGATGCCCACATCCTAGTAATGAATTTAAAAAACTTTCTCCAGAGTTTCTACTGACATGACAGCAGGAGATTGGAGAACAATGCTGAAATTCTCTCTTAAAGTACACTGGAACATGGTACATAGGAACATAAGAATGGGATTCAGTCCCTTCAGCCTGTTCCACCATTCAGTGAGATCATGGCTGAACTGTGGTCTAAATCTATATATCTGTCTTTGATCCTTATCCCTTAATACTTTGCTTAACAAAAATGTATCAATCCCAGACTTAATAACTGATGCAGGAGTATGTTCTGCTGCCGTCAACTTCAATTTATGACAGTAATGGACCAAACTGTAAGAAGAATACTAGAATTTATGAGATAATATGTAGTTTAAGCTACATATTACCCTCATGTTATCCTTAATTTCTGAACACAATACTAGGTTTCAAAAAATCTTGCGATCAAGCACACAAGAGCAATGTTTAAACCAAATAAATAATTTCCTTCTAACTGGATATTCCTGAAGTATTCCGATCTGAACAAACACCCAATTCTGACTGCAGAACAAAACCAAATAATTCAGGAGCGAATGATGTCAGGAAGCTCACAAGCTTTCTTTTCTCTACTATTTGGCTAAGATGTTTTTTATAAAACTTTCCTTATCTATATGAATGTAAAATAGAACTGGAAATATTCCAGCTGCCTAATGATGGAAAACAATGAAACGATAAAAGCCTGCGGAAGTAGCAACACTATCCAGAAAGTCCTCAAGGAAGACACAGAGCTCAGTTGAAACCAACCTACTCAAATGCAAATCATATTGAAAGTAGCTGCTGGAAAAATCCCAACTCTTCATCAAGAACCAATTTGTTCCTGAAATGACCAGTTTGAATGTAGCAGTAGCTACAACTATTCTTTTCTTTCTCTGAATGCAAATAGATTCATTATGCTCCGCCACTTGCCACATATAAATGCAGGGCCTTTACCCTGAGTAGTTCCATTTTATCACGATATCCCTCAATGCAACGGAAACTTAATTTGCACACATCAAAGAAACAAGTAAAACATTAGGGGAGTAAGTCTCAACATTTTAGTTCAAACTGCAGTTGCCTAATAAACATTTCACGTCTTTAGATTTATCTTGTAATACTCTCACCCCCTGCCATCCTTCCATTACATGTCAGCAGAATTTGTGGTTGTCCTTATTTCCAACATTAACTTTGGTGGAAACCCTAAATAATGAACATATTTTAGCAGTTTCTGGTAGTTTATCTGCTTGCGGTATGGTTGAACAATGGTTTTGAAAAATTCCAGTGACTTCTCATTTTCCTCATATGATTCAAAAAACAATACCAATACAAACAAAAACAGAAATTGCCAGAAAAGCTCAGCAGGTCTGGCAGCATGTGTGGGGAGGAATCAACATTAATAAGGACTTCTGAGGAAGGGTCACTAGACCTGAAACGGTAGCTCTGATTTCTCTGCTCAGATGCTGCCAGACCTGCTGAGCTTTTCCAGCAATTTCTGTTTATGTTTCCGATTTACAGCATCCACAGTTCTTTCAGTTTTTATTTAACACTGATAGAAAGATCTGCTGCACATAATCCGGTGGCTCAGTCGTTAGCACTGCTGCCTCACAGCACCAGCGTTCCAGGTTCGATCCCAGCCTCGGGTGACTGCCCGTGTGGAGTTTGCACGTTCTCCCAGTGTCTGCGTGGGTTTCCTCCCACAGTCCAATGATGTGCCGGTCAGGTGAATTGGCCATGCTCAATTGCCCATAGTGTTAGGTGCATTAGTCAGGGGGAAATGGGACTGGATGGGTTACTCTTCGGAGGGTCAGTGTGGACTGGTTGGGCCGAAGGCCTGTTTCCACAATGTAGGTAATCTAATCTAAAATCTGTGAGTCACAAGATAGTTATGGGCCTACCTCCGCAAAGTTTATCTGTTCCTCAAATCCTCTGCCAGCCTTTTGATGACCTGCCAATTTCAATACTTTCCTCGTTGATCTCCTACCTTGCCACTTCTATAAACTTGAGCTCATCTGAAGTCCTGCTGTTCATATCCTAACTTGCATTAAGTCTTGTTTTGCTGTCATCCTTGTGTTCACTGGCATGTACTGCCTCCCTCTCCAGCAATGCCACGACTCTAAAATTCTCATTCTTGTTTTCAAATCTTCAATTGATTTGCCACCCCTCCATCGTAAGCTTCAGCCCTAAACTTTTCTAAGACCTCCTCCAATTCTGGCCTCATGAGGATCTTTCATTTAAATTGTTCTACTATTGGTGACTGCGGCATCAGTTGCTAAGGCAAACATAATCTCTGGAATTCCCTCCATAACAGTTAATATCTTATCTCTCTTTCCTGCTTTGAAATGCTAATTACTTTGATTAAGCTTTTAGTTATCTGCCCCCACCTCCTTGGTATGTTATCAAAATCAGTTTGATAATTAATTAGAATCCCTACTGAATCCCAACGGTGTGGAAACAGGCTCTTTGGCCCAACAAAGCGAAAGTGAGGACTGCAGATGCTGGAGGTTAGAGTCGAGAGTGTGGTGCTGGAAAAGCACAGCAGGTCAGGCAGCATCCAAGGAGCAGGAAAATTGACATTTTGAGCAAAAGCCCTGGCCTCCTTCCTGACAAAGAGCTTTTGCCTGAAATGTCAATTTTCCTGCTTCTCGGATGCTGCACGACATGCTGTGCTTTCCCAGCATCACAGTCTCGACCCTTCGGCCCAACAAGTCCACACCAACCTTCCAAAGAGTAACCCACCCAGACCCATTACCCTACATTTATCCCTGACTCATGCACCTAACCTATACAACCCTGAACACTACAGGCAATTTAGCACAGCCAATTCACCTCACTTGCACATCTTTGGGTTGTGGGAGGAAACCTGAGCACCCGGAGAAAAACCACACAGACATGGGGATAATGTGCAAACTCCACACAAATAGTCACCCAAGACTGGAATCAACCCAGGTCCCTGGTGCTGTGAGGTAGCAGTGTTAACCACTGAGCCACTGTGCCACCCTTGGTCTTGTAAAGTGTCTTAATATGTTTTACCATGTTAAATATGGTACATAAAGTTGCTTAGGGATGCCACTTAGACTGTCTTAGTGCAATGATACTAAATGGTCCAAATGCCTTCATTGGCAACATCCAACTGTTTCTTAAATGATTTCAATGTATTTATCTCCATTGCTCTATCTTTTAAATAATTCTACTTTGATCACACTATGAGGCCAAATTTGTACCATTTCCTATGATATATACTCCAGGATTATCTCTCAGTCCCTGACCAGAACACCTAGAAAATGGTCTCAATGAATTTAGCAATGGGACCAAAGCTTTCAAAACTTGGTATGCTTTATACCTATTCAAGTGCAAACATTTCTACCACAGTATGTTGTAAATCTTGGCACAGTGTATTCGGGTAGTCATTTATTGAAAAGACACGATCATTGCCTTCCAAATCTGTGCTATCATTTCCCAAACCATTCCTACATAGATACACCTGATAATTAATTCCGGTATTTGACATGAAATTGAGACAAGGTCAATGATTCTGTAATTGTTATTTTCTGATATGTTGTCATGAATTGAATTTGAATTTCTGCACTATATTTAATCATTTCTATCTATCCCCAAGCCTTAACAGCCTGGATTCGTGTGAGGCACCCATTTTTATTTTGACATTTTTTCACATTTCTGACTTCTATCTGATGACCTTATATTATGGACTGCTTTAATTTATTGTATATCCATTTTTTTGGTGGTCTTCTGCCATTCAAGATGACTTTCTCTCGGTGCACCTTGAATCTATTTCAAAACACTTGTATCATAAAAATATTGACATTAATTATATAAATTTTGACATGACTGCTGCCAAACAATTTCTCTATGGTTTTGTTTTCCAGTACATCAATGAGTGGAATCTCTCAGTTGTGCTTCAGGAAGAAAGTTACAAGGCTATTTCAGCATTTATCCACTTTTCTAAGTGAGGTGTTGGGCCTCGAGATAATATCTGGAAATCAGACAATTAACAGTTAATCGTCTTAATACCAGGGCCTTTGCCCCTCTGATCGGACTTTTCACCATCAGTCTGGAGTTCACGAGACTGATGCCATGGAACCTGAGATAGAGCTCCAAGTGCCACCTTCGCCAAAGCCCCGGATACATAGAAGGCAGTGTGAGACTCACTTGTTTGTGTATATATGTATATTATGTAGTTTAAGCTAATATAATCACTCATTAGTTCACACATGTCTCTAACATATATTAAGTAGACTCAGCTAAAACATTTACTCCATAGTAAAGTGCACAAGTCTTTTTGTATACATTTTGATTTGACCTTAAAGAACCCATTCGATATTTTCAGGATAACAATACACTACAATAGCTGTTCTCATTGTTACAAAGTAGTTCATTCAGTATCTGTAGACAGAAACACACTTAACCATTTACCAAAATGTTGACTCTGTTTTGCAAGCTCAAATGCTGCCTGGTCTGCACCTGCTGTTTTTACATCAGATTTCCAGCATCCACAATATTTTCCTGTCGCAGAGTAGCTGATCATTTCTGATTCAAGCATAGTCTCAAAGAGTATTATTTTGAAAGCTGATTTAATTAAGAACATTCATTAATTGAATAGTAGCAGAACATTTAAGAACAACGACATTGTCAGAAAAATCAGTGGGATATTTCTTGTATTGTACATGGGCAGAACACCAGATGCCACAGATTTAGTTAGAAGGTTGTTTGGCTCTAATTATTATCTATGATTGCTTCAACTTCTTAAAATAAAGTTTGTTTTTCACAAAGGCAGATACATGCACTCACCCTGGAATGTGTTGATGTCACCACCTGTGGGTTTAGTCAGGAGAGTTGTGGCAGAGATTGTCTGTTTCTTGGCTAAATCCCAGTTTGTGTCAATATTTTAGGAACATTAAGTATGAAACCTTTAGCCAGCTTTCGTATTGTGCAAAGTTCTCTTGGCTGTCTTATAGAATGCCTGTTGGAAAGTGTTTAACTCTACGTTAAGCAGGAACTTGTATGTATATAAGGTCTTTCATGATTTCAGGATGCAAGATCTTTGGAGTCAAATTTTGTACTGTGGTAACTGTTGTAATATAGGAAATACAACAGCCAATATACACACAAATGGGTTCAATAAGAATCAAAAGATAATCACCAAACAATGTTGATTGAAGGATAATAATTGATCAGAACAGTGGGAGAACCCCTACTGCTATATTTAACATACAGTATGCCATCAGTGCAAAGTACCAACTTAGACTGTGTACTGAAAACTCTAGACTTGAATTTTTATTAGAGTGTCGTCACTGAATAAAAGATAGTTAAAGTATACCAGGAATTACAAGGCATCTTACTCTGGCTTGAAATCCTTTTAAGGTGATTTGGCAGAATAGATTTTTGACGATGCAGTCAAACTGTTAATCTGCTTAATTCTATTTTTAGTTTCAGGGATCTTAGTAGCCATTTCAGTTTTGGAACAAAATTGGTCAATTGGAAAACTTGAATCCCAAAAATTGTGCAACCAGAATATGCTGCTACTGAATATATATTCAGTGTATATTTCTTGTGAGCTGTTACAAAGATCTAATTCTAATAATGGGAGGCTCAGCAGTGCAGTACTGAGGAAGTGTTGGAGGTGCTCAGTTTCAGATGAAAGATTAAACTAAGGGTCCCAGCTAGCCCCTCAAGTGGATGTAGGAATCCATGGCAGTGTTTCAAGAAAATAAGGGAAGTTTTCCCAAGGTTATGAATAAAGTTCATCTCTCAACCATTCACGAAAACAGGTAATGGAACATTCCTCTCATTGCTGTTTGATGTTCTGCTGTGTACAATTGACTGCCACATTTCCCACATCACAGCTGTGATTATAATTCAAAACTATGCTATTGATTACAAAACACCATTGAACATCTTGAGGTTGTAGTAAGGGCATTATAAATATAAATACATTCTTCTTGTACATGAGACACCAGCTTAAATCTGACTTTCCTCCACAGTTTGTGTTAACAGTCAATTTCAGACATAAATATGCATATAAATATCCACATAAACATGCACAATCTACCTCCAACGCCTTGAATGAGAGAACAGTGAACTACGGATATGGGTTGTGTATGATTAAATGCCTTTTGAAGTAGACAGGATCATAATTAAGCACCATAAACCATGTCCAATCCATGTTGTATTTCTTGAGTTGTATGAACGGAACAGCAGAGAGGGTTTTACCTGAGGGCAGAAGTCCTAAATGAAGAACACTGGTAGCCAATCAGAGGTTGCTAATACTTTTGTACTCAGTAGCTCCACCAGGGTGGTGGCTGCTCCTGATACTACCCCCATCCTTGGTCTTGGATCATGGAAACAACCAGGCACACATGAGAGATGGGCAGGAGGGAAGTGCATGGGGGATGGGGGTCAACAGTAAGGGCAAGTGGGTAGCTTTTGGCAATCCTTTCACCCACTTCCCTCCTTTCCTGCTGTCCGGTCCCTTGTCTGGCATTGAACGAATATGCCAACATTTCTTTGCTATGCTCCCTGTATAGTGAAATCCTGCCTGTTATGGGGTTAATGCCAATAGGGGCATGGTAAGGCTTTTATGTGGGCACTAACTGAACACTCAAGAGCTTTGATTGGCCACAGTGCAGGAAGGCCATGCATGCTCCTTCCCGTTATGGACTTAATCGGATTGGAAGCAGTAAAGTGACTCACTACTCACTGCCCTCCTTGCCTGGTTAATTGCCTCCCAACACCAAGGGGCACAAGAACACAAGGCTGTGCACATTGGTACTGCTGCATCTAACTGCTAAGTTCTGCTACATAGTGCAGGGATTCACTGTGGAGTGGGGTAAAATACTCATTCAAAACACTGGCTCCTGGAATGCAGAATCATTATATGAATCTTTGACATCTCCCTATCTTCTGCCACAATGCATGTTGAATTTCTTCTCACATCAAATAAACCTAAGCCTGTTCTTTATTTTCTGATCTTGATTCTGTAAATAGCTTTATGGTAATGGAAGGCAGTGTCTATTTCTATTCCAAGGAAAGAATGACAGCTATTCTGTGTCCAAATCTCCTGTTTCTAAAATAGTGGCTATCCCTGTTGAACTGGTAGCTCACTGGCTTTTCATAGTGAGACATGCCGCTGAGGGCCCTGAAATTACACTGGAGTACTGTTCCTCTTCTCCCTGATTGAGTCCGAAGGATTAAGCATGAACTATGATAAGAAAATCAAAAGTCTAGAGAGAAGTGGGTTCCTACTGACAGTGAGAAATTGTCAAGTCTGTGTATTGAGTGATAATTTTTATTTCCCACCAACTGAGTTGTTCTGTTAATAACTTTGCAGAGACCTTTTTTTTATTAGCACTTACCTCACTCACTGCGATTCATTGTTGGGTGTGAATGGAATCAATTCCTTTTAGTACTGGCCTTGTTTTATGTTGCATCAGTGGCTGTGTGAACTGTGATTTGCAAAAACTCAGTAGAGTGAATAAAATTTCAAAATCGGCCTCATTTGGCCTGGAGACTACAAATTGGGTTGCCTTGTAGCTCAGTGCATGTCTAGTACATCAGAATATCCACTCAATGCACATAGAAGGGGATCATTTGGTCCATCGTGTCTGTACCTGCTTTCTGCAGAAGCAACTGAGCAAATCCCACCAGTCTGCCTGTAATCCTTCAATTTGTTCTCTTCAGGTTTATGAAAACCTCTGTTGAAAGTTACAATTGAATCTGCTGCCACCATAATCTCAGGCAGTGTATTCCAGGTCCTGATCAGATGTATAGACAAGTTTTCCTTTAAGTCACCATTGGTTCTTGTACCAATCACCTTCTATTAGTGTCCTCTAATTTTTGGTGCTTCTGTCAATGGGAGCAGCTTCTGCAGATCTATTCTATTCAGCATTCTCAAGATTTTGAATATCTCTATCAAATTGCCCCTCAACCTGTTTTACTTTCAAGAGAACAAGTCCACCTTTTCCATCTATTCATGTAATTGAAGTCACTCTTTCTTCCAGTTTCTCTTGGCACCCTCTTTACTGCCTTCACAGTTTCCTAAAATATGGTGCTCAGAACTCAACACTGCATCCCAGCTGAGCTGAACCAGTGTTTTCTAAAGGTTTGCTAGAATACCTTTGTGGTTAAATTCTATGCCTCTATCTATAAAGCCCAGGAGCCTGTAAGTTTTTCTGTTCACTTCGTCAAACTGCCTTGCCAACTTTGATACCTTGTGCACATTTATCCTCAAGTCTCTGTTTCTGAATTGCCTTTAGAATGATATGTTTTAGATTACATTGCCCTTCCTTGTTCTCCATGTCAGAATCTGTCACTTCACTTCTCTTCATTAAATTCTATCTGCCACATAACTGCCCATTCCAGCTATCTTTTTATGCCCGTTTAAAGTCTATCACTATAGGCCTCTCAGTCCATTACCTCTCCAGGTCTTCTGCCATTTGTAACTTTTGAAACTATACTTTATGCACCCAAGTCTAATTAAGATAGATCAAGGAATACACCCATTAAGATAGATCAAGGAATACAATGGTATTACTATTGACTCCTCAGGTACTCCACTATCTACCTTTCCCCAATCTGAAAACAAAATTACTACCACTTTCTATTCTTTGCCACTCAACCAAACATAAACAACATTTGTTTTTAACAAATCTTTTCTAGGATCTTTTTAAATTAATCTACACTTCAGTGAAGTGGCTTAGTGATTGGCAGTTTTATTACAAATTATTAATTTGAATTCGGGTGTCAAATTTTCAATTCTCTACTCCTCTGACAATAGTCCATATCTAAGAAGTACTGGAAGATTATGGCCAATCTCTCTCGAGTTTCCATCCTTTCACCCCTCCGCCTCCTTGGAAGTGGCCAATCAACTTGCCAAGCTTTCTAATATCTCCTC